>NC_081314.1:104840438-105465438 GCF_026419965.1 Kogia breviceps | reverse complement strand
GCACCTTTTAGGAAAAGAGAATGGCTTGAAGACAGGCACCGAATTCTTAAATGTATGCATTAAGTTTTAGGGACGTTGAGGATAATTTGTGTGGCTGAAGAGAAAGGATGTGCTGGGAAATAAGGCTACGATTATAGGCTAAGCCGTACTGTAGGAGACTTAGAATTTCAGTGTCTTAATTGATTTACATAGTGTGTATCTCAGCCCCTGTAAGTAGAAGTACTTTCTGGATTTGCTTAAACAATCAAAAATTATTGAAGCTTTCTTTTGTTTAAGACAATAACATAAACCCTTGGAAATGAAAGACACCTTGGAAAATTGTTAGCAAAGGATGTTCAACATATAGATGTTCTTATTGATATGTTGAGAGCAGAGTGAAGTTGAATAATTATATTTGTATAGAGTATGGAGCTTGGTTTTAGAAAAATAATGAATACTTCAGTGAATTTGGGAACCAGTGGTTGTAAGTCTTAACACTGTGCTCTCACTGTTTAATGTCAAGAATTTTATATCTACATAATTTGAAACTGTTAAGAACTTTATCCTGTAAGTGTCCCTTCTATCCTTTATCTGTCTATGTACTACACTAAGGTAATAAAATTATGATGATCTCGTGGAGTAGCTAACAGAATGCCATGATAATCAATGAAAGAATGCTGCATCAGTAAAAATTTTTGCATAGCACTATAGAAGTTATGTGAATACTTTAAAAGTGTTTTCACAAACATTAAGTATAGGCATATGCCCTGGATTTTCTATTTGCTATTAGTAACTAATAACTGGTTAATACTAAATCTTACTCTGTGCAAAACTGAAGGATGTATTTCAGTTTTGAAAATCTCCTGGGAAGGAAGCAGCTAATCTTTAAGAATTCATGCTATTTTAATGCTAATGAGAAAAAAAGAAACATGAAAGACATGGCTCAGGCAATAACTTTGTACAAAAGAAGCAATTAAAAAATATATATCTCCTGAGTTTGTTCTCATAATCTGAAAATGTATGAAAAAAATTATATAAATTTTCTTGACACATTAACTCTCATGTTTACTCCTTTTCTTTGATATTTTTATTTATTCAATTTATTTTTAGCCAATATATAACATTGTACATGAAAGAGAATACAATAAGAGGGCCTGTAAGTTACATATCGGTCCCTATTCAGTGCCACACAACTGTGGGGGGTTGTCATATTGGGGCATCTTGGCTCAGTATTAACTCTGACTAATAAAAAGTAATTGCTGTTAACCAGAAAAATAAAAGACTTTTCATAATATAAAAATAGGATTCCATGATTAAAAACTTATATTGTTTCCTTTGAGCTTTAATAGTTATATTTGATACTTCTTAAAATTTAATAGCCATGTGGCTTTTTAATTTAATACTGTAATTGAAAAGATAAGTGACTTATTTGGGTAGCCACGTGCTGGTTTTTAAAGGTACTTGCACCTGAATAAAACCTGTTAGTTAAAGCATAGTATTTCATAATAATAATAAGTCCATAAAGTATTATTTAATTTATACCTAAAATTATACATACTTAATGTTGATGAAGAAACTTGATTTTTAAGCACCCTATCAACTCAATTGAAACATTTTCATCACTATTTTCTTTTATAGTAATATTTTTAGGAAGAAAATGAAAGATTTGCTTGTTCCAGATTTTTTTCCCCACTCTCCTCTGTTGGTTGCTACCGTACAGTAGATCAAATCTAGGTTGCAAAGTTGTAGTGGACACAGATATATGCACTTCAGTATTTGAAATCTAACTTCCCTAACTTCCCTTTCAACAGTGAAGTATGCTTTAACAAAAATTTAAGAGAAAAATGAATGTTAGTAGGAAGAAAAAGTGCTATTGGATATTAAGTTGCATTTTATATTGATTATGACATTTAGAGACTGGAAAACTTTGTGTTTCTCAGATGCCAAATATCGGTTTCAAATGTATATTGTATGTATTTCGTGCATGTTGTGACTTAGATGATCATTAGGGTTTGAATAATGCAAGATCATACAGGGTATGTGATCTTACCTGTTAAATATAGTGAATTAGTGTTACGAAATTTACCCTGAGATAGAAAAAAGGGATACAAGTTATTCATGCCTAAATAAAAGTTATGAGTGAACCTAACAATTCAGCCATTAATGATTCTTATAATGAAAAAACTAATGACTTTTATAATAAAAGAGGCTTATATTGCAACTAAACTGTGTAGAAAGATCCTTTATTCCATATGTCAGAGCCCATTATTTCCTAATATCATTGCTCCAAAGTTGAAAAATCAAAGGTAGAATGTGTTTATGATAGAGAATGGAATACCTACTAATACTGATAGTTAATTTCTGTATTTCATATCGTAAGAACCAGTTTATCATAGTAGCTTATTTTAGTGCTGCATTTTTATTCATTTTGTAATACATTGAAATTATACAAAACTACATGTATGTGTTTGAATTCTGAAAATATTTATAAGCTTTAGTTACAATTTCTGTTAAAAATAGATGTTTCAGTTATTGTTTTCGAAACTGATATCTAGATAGTTTTCCTTCTGAGAAACTTTACAACATATGTGGTAGTTTTCTAAATATCCATCATATTAATTTCAATCATATTGTTTCACATTTGAAAGAAATTGCTTTTCAGTTTTGAAAGTTTCTATTATCCTATCCCCAAACTCAGAGATTCTTGCCTTAGTTATGTCTAGTCTGTTAATGAGCCCATCAGAGGCATTCTTCATTTTCCATTACATTGTTCTTGATCTCTATCATTACTTTTTGATTCGTTCTTAGGATTTCCATCTCTTTGCGTACGTGTTCTTACATGTCGTCCAAGTTATCCATTGAAGGCTTTAGCAAATTTAAAAAATCTCTGGTCTGATAATTCCAACATTCCTGACATATCTGACTCTGGTTCTGATGCTTCTTCTCTTTAAACAGTGTTTTTTGACTGTTAGTACATCTTGTAATTTTTAATTGGAAGGTGGACATGATGTGTGGGTAAAAGGAACTTAGGTAAATAGGCCTTTAGTAATACAGTGGTAAGCTATGGTGGGGAGAGAAAGTATTTTATAGTCCTATAATTAAGTCTAAAGCTTTTGGTGAGCCTGTACCCCTGGACTGTGAACTTTACCAGGGCTTCTCAGTTTCCTTTTTCCCCCTTAGGGAACAGGATGGCTAGAGGGAGTTGAAGTTAGGTATCTCCTTCCTCCTACATGGAAGCCTACAGCTGGATAGAGCTGGGTATTTTCCTTTCCTCAAGTAGGTTAGGCTCTGCCAAAACCCCAGCAGGCAGGTAGGGCTCTGGTAAAGTACTTTCTCCTTAGGGCAGGCCTTGTTAAGAAGAACCAAGTGCTCTGGCATATTTCAAAGTGGTTCTTTTACATTTACAACTGTTATCAACATTGTATAGTATATAAGTGGCTGAAACATTTGCTTAAAGAGTTTCACAAATTATGATTGTACTTAATTTTCTCTACCTTCTGTTTTCATGCAATGAACTGTCTGAATTTTTCACTTTCTCATCACCTCAATCACTACTGGTAGCAGTTGGCTTTATTTTCAAGTCCATTTAATCTAAAAAATGAATCAAGCTTTTATGCCTTTGATTACATGACATTACTGCTGCTATTCTTTCAATAAAGGGAGACATCAGAGTTGCCCATGGTGTGCAGTTTGAGTGGTAGACCATGACACTCCCAGGAGCTTATAGAAATTTAGTTACGCATATCTCGGCTTCACAGGAGACCTAATGTAAGTTTCTGCCCCCAAACATTCAAATTGTTAATGTCATGGGTCTGCAATAAAAACTGTGCTTAAGCATTTTATACATTTTTCATTTAATCCTAATAATACCTATGTGAAGTAAGTATTATTAGCATTATTTTACAAATGAAAAAACTGAACCTGAGAAAAGTTACATCACCTGCCCAAGTGTGTGGTGACATTTAGCTGGTACTAAAGCCAGCATCATCTCAATCCCAAAGCCAGGATTGTTAGTGACTCAGCATACCATGGATTGATTTTCAGCATTGTGATTGATGCTATGGAGAGTGTAAAATAATCTATACATTTGCTCAAGTCCAATCTTAATCTAATTACAGTGTTATTACAATGATCCAGATTTTGTGTCAAAAGATATGTGGTTACTGAGAAGTGCTAAAAAAAGATTAATTCATCTTTGAAGACCAAAGGATATCCCAAAGCTAAGAATGGTTAATTATTAAGTACAGTTGTTTAGTTAGTGGCATAACAATATTTGGTTCATGTTTAGATTGTTTACATATTTTTTTCTCTCAGAAAAGAACTAAAGAAATATTCCTCTAGTGTATTTCTTCTGAGTGTGTTATTTCATGTCTCATTTTTAATAAATATGTCTTTATACATGTCTGTTATTGACTGTAAGCTAAAGGGTAAAATATAGAGTAGTCCAACACAAAACCCAAAACACCGTTGTTGAAATAAGTATATTAGAAATGTTATAGAAATTAGAGAACACAATTAGAGAAATGTTAGAGCTTGTCCTTCTCACACCATCTTCTAAGTAAATTGACCAAGAGGCTTGTTGAGGGATTTCCACTATGGTTAGTGCCTGGATGCCCTATTCCTTCAACCATAACTTAATGAGACAAAGGTAGACACCTGGCTGAAAGACATCCAATTAATTGGCTAATCAGCTACCTGTCATCTCTCACATATGATTTCCATAAATGGCTAAAGCAATCACATTCCTTTTTAGGAATTTAGGATTTCTAAATTCAGAGCTGAATGGAAATGGCATTCAGAAACTTCTGCCATAAAGATTCACCGAAAGATTCATGCATGGAAAAGGAGTAGAGCAGAGGGGCTCTGATAAACCAGAATCATGTGCAAGTCAAAGTTCTAAGAGAACAGAAAACAAAACAAAACAAAACAAAACAAAACAAAACAGTAGTTGAAGGGCAACCAGTCAGTAGTAAGAGAATGGAGAACATAGCACATGCAGAGAAAAAAACATGAGAAAATATAGAGTGGGGTAGTCCGTACTTCCGGAGCTGACCAGGTTACTGTTAAATCTCCAGGTGCAGATCTTTAATATTTTTAAAATAAATTCCCTTTGCATGAGCTACCAAACTGTAAAGGTAGATTGTAAACTTGATGATGATAACGATGATGATGATGACTACAATGACGACAGGACAAATAATAGGAGACAGCGCTGTATTGAGTTCGACCAGGAAACGTGAAAAGCCATGGAAGTTAGAATTCCTTGAGGATAATACAGGAACATGAATCATCCAGAGCTATAGGCCTTCTTTTTTTTTTAACATCTTTATTGGAGTATAATTGCTTTACAATGGTGTGTTAGTTTCTGTTTTATAACAAAGTGAATCAGTTATACATACACATATGTTCCCATATCTCTTCCCTCTTGCGTCCCCCTCCCTCCCATCCTCCCTATCCCACCCCTCTAGGTGGTCACAAACCACCAAGCTGATCTCCCTGTGCTATGCGGCTGCTTCCCATTAGCTATCTATTTATGTTTGGTAGTGTATATATGTCCATGCCACTCTCTCACTTTGTCACATCTTACCCTTCCCCCTCCCCATATTATAGGCCTTCTTTTATCAAATCTTGCCTGGGTAAATGATCTCGCCTGCATGTGGGCAATCAGGGAAACAGGTGAATAAATATACATAGTTTATTAGAGCCCATACATTTTTAAATATTTAATACCTGAGCAACTATGAGATGTGACACTTCTCTCTGCAGTATATCAGAATATCCCTTCCTGTATAGCAAACCCTACAAGTAAGTTAGTAAGTAAATGGCTTTCTGCCTTATTTTTCACTGGTTGAAAGAACATGTATTGGATAATGATGAAATTAATTCTGTGGTAAGGAAGAGAAGTAAGAGAAAAGCAGATAACAATGAATTAGGAAATCAGAATGGAAAGTATTTACTGACATCTGTGAATATGTAATTAGCTTACATTCTCAGAGCAGCTGAAAAATAAGTATGTATGCTATTCATTTTCGTATCTCCACTGTTCTTTAATGTATAGTCTTGAAGGTGTCTTCTCGTAAACATATCTATTTTTAAAGATATGGGTTACTTTAAGCCATTCCCCTTGATTTACATAATATAGTCTTTTCTTTATTCTATTTTTTGCATTGTTACTTATAAAACTTTAACTTCGTCTCCTACTTCCGAGAGAAGTTTCCAGTTGTCCTTTTAAAATGAACTCCCAAATTGTATATTCTAAGCTAAGATTCTGGTTTTATCAGAAAGTTCTAATTATTTTAACTATAGTTACTTCAAATATTTATAAACCATTTCATTCATAAGTGAAAGAGTCTATACTCAGTCCAAAGCAAGCACATACAAAGTTAAATTCTCTCATGAAACCCTAAAGGATTATTAGTGAAATACTTAACAACTAAATGAAATATAGTAGGCCAAGTATTTTTGTAAATTTGTTTGTATTTTAAGTGATAGACTTACTCTTGTGCCCCATAACCAGTTACCAAGTCCTGCTGATTCTACTTCCTAAAGCTCTTTCAAATCAGTCTTTATCATCAGTGCATCAATCTGGCTCCTCATCATTCTTCTCCAAATTACCATGGTTGTGTTTTAAATTATCCACTTGCTTTGGGTTCTTCTCTGGCCCCTTCCACCAACCTTTCCAATCCATCCTTCATCTTGTTGCCAGAACTGATCTTCTAAAGTGAAGATCTGATCCTGTCTCTACCCTACCTAACCCCTGCTTCCCTTACCTATGTCATTTAACCTGTGACCCATAGCTTCCTCTCCATTTTTATCTTCAGCCACTCCACCTTCTACCTTTTACTAAAGAGACTTTTGTGTTGATAGTTTCTTCCATGTTAGCAACTTGCTTCCTCTTATCTCTGGATATAAGACAGTGCTGTTGAGTTTATCTGGAAAGTTCTCTTACCAACCTCCACCTTCTCCAGCTTTCTCTTACTTTTTTTTTTTTTGTAAAGGCACAGACGATTTTCAGTCTTTTCTGGGAAAACTTATACTGCCAAAGATTGAATTAAGCATCTTTTTTGGGGGGACACCAGGAACTCAGTGCATATCACAATGTTTATCTCACAATATTTAAATGCCTGTCTCTTACTAGATTTTAAACTATTGGAGGAATGGATTGGGTGTGTCACTTTGAGTTAGTGACTACCTTATGACAGATGTTCAGTAAAAGTTGGTTGGATAGCTAAATAGATGTACAAGTAACAAATTAGTCTACATACCTATTGGTTAAAGGCTGTATTTTGCAACTCTTATTGGAGCTGGAACAGTTTGTTATTAACTTTGGGCATAATCAGATGTGACAAAAATACTAAATGATTGTGAAAATTGAACCCTTTTCTTATTCAGGATTGGTTTAGAGTATGGGTAGAAAAGTGTATATGTTTACTCTCATTTCTGTGTTTTAGACAATCCATTCATTTTCTCATGATCAATTTTCTCACTAAAATTGAAGTTGAAAGGTGGGTGGGAAATATATTTACCTACTAAATAAAAAGACTATAAAAGAGCTTATAAGCTATTTAAGCAACACCAATCAAGACATAATACACTTTCAAAGAATTAATGACTGGTTTAGAACAGTGAATGAACTGAATCACATCTGGGAAATATTAACCCCAGACGGTTATTAGTACTGCACCTTGTTATTAAGATGAGAATAAAAAATAGACATATGGATTTTTAATGGTTGATAGATGGACTGAAAATTTTAGAGAATTTATACTAACCAGTCAAGCTTTCAAAAAGCATAGGTCAGCATTAAATGTTAAATAGGTTTTGTACTCTGAATTCCATGCAATTAGTATTTTGAACTAATGTACCATAGTAAGCAAAATAGGTTCTTCAAGTGGGCTGACTTTATTTTAGCAAAAAATACCTGTTGTGCTCATAAATGTGATGCTTAACTTAGTGTTCATCTCCCCCATAATTAGGTAGCAATGTATACCAAATATTTCAATGAAATTTGAAAAGTCTTTCAAATAAGAGAATGAATCTAGGATTTCAAATATATAAAAAATACAGACACACACACGTATATACATAGATGCACATCTATATATATGCATTCTGCAGACCACATTTGGAGAGGTAAAATTAAATCTGTATTATTGATTTAGATATCTCAATTTCATAATGTTATTCATTTAATCAAATTATCTGCTTAACTTAAATGTAGTGCTTTCTGATGCACACTAGAAGGATTTTTTTCATGGTTCCTATTAAGAATTGCTCTAAGAAATACCCACATTGTAAATCTTAAAGTAAATAAATAGGTATAGCCAATATATTATAGTTATTTTTATTCTTTCTATCTATAAACAATGTATTAATTATTTGGATGACCATAAGCCCTGGTTGGCCTGGAATAGTCTTGTTTTTTTTCTGTTGTCGTATAATAATTATTAATTGTGCCCCATTTATTTTTAAGAGTTGTCCTCATTTGGATGATAAATTGTATGGTCACTCTGATATCAATTCAGGTAATGTTAACTGAATTACAAAATAAACATTAAAGTGTGATAATTCAGACATAGAAGAATATTATTCTCACTTTTGTAATAGTTTAAAGTGAGTTTTTCCCAGTGGTCAGGAATTCTTCCTCCTCCTTATATGGAAAGGGTAACTGTCCTCCTCAAAATTTCAGAAGTGGGACACAGTACTTCTTATATCTTACTAGCTACAACACATTCACATTACTACACCTAACTACAAGGGAGGTGGAAAATTTAAGTTATCCTGGGAAGAGGAAGAAATGGACTTTAGGTGAATGGACTAAACTACTAGTTGTCACCCGATATCCATTCTCCTTTTTTCTGCTCTCATTAACAGAACCTTGATTTTGAAGAAGTGATATATCCAACTGTAAAACCCTACCGTTTCTAGTGTATTTTGCAGTTAGTTGTGACCAGAATACTATTCTAGCCAATGAGATGTAAATGGAGGTGTTTCATGGAATTTCCAGGAAAGCTGCTTAAAATGAGCTCTGTCAACTAGAGGTCAACGTTTTGGATTAATACATTTCCCTTTTGCTGTCTAGAATGCAGATATGATGTCTAGCTCTTCAGCAGACACCTTGAATCCTAAGGTGAATTGGAGGATGAGATCACGTGCTAGGATGATAGAGTTGCATTAAAATTGTATGTGTGCTGTTGACTTCAGTAACATTAGAATATTGCCCTATATAATATTAAGTGAAATAAAGCGCAAAACATTTCTAATCTTTATTTTTTAAATGTATATGTTGGAACAACATGAGAGGAAATATTAATAAAACCACTTATTAAGAATGTTTTACTCTAGGTCATGAGAATATGGTGATTTTGTTTTTTGTTCATATTTTCTATTTTTAAAAATTCTCTACAATAGGTTTATATTTCTTTTAATATTAAAATAGAACATTTACTAAATGTATATTTTATTTATGTTCTAGTACATATTTTATTAATTTGTATTATTGTGTAATTTTAAAAGGATTTAGTGTGGTTTAGTGTTGATATTTTCCCAATGATCAAATGTTAGTAGAAAATGACTTCAAAATAACCCTGGAATTCAGAGCTTAATATAAAAAATTAGCATATATATTAGATTAGATATATGTAGAAATATACCTTTAAAGACGATTATATGCTTCCTGAGATTAAAAATAAGAATAAGCAGGGGCTTCCCTGGTGGCGCAGTGGTTGAGAGTCTGCCTGCCGATGCAGGGGACGCGGGTTCGTGCCCGGGTCCGGGAGGATCCCACATGCCGCGGAGCGGCTGGGCCCGTGAGCCATGGCCGCTGAGCCTGCGCGTCCGGAGCCTGTGCTCCGCAACGGGAGAGGCCACAACAGTGAGAGGCCCACGTACCGCAAAAAAAAAAAAAAAAAAAAAAAAAGAATAAGCAGAATCTGATTTTATTAGATACTAAGAGATGTTATCTACAATTGATATAAAAAATAAGAAAGACTGCCTCAAGTCAAATGGTAGAAATTGTGATTCAGAGCAGAAAGAATTGTCAGTGTTTATTCAATAGTCATTAATTTGTTTTTTTATCTATTTTTCCATCCATCCAGCAACTGTTCATTAAAAGCCTATGATAGAGGATCTTTTATATACCTTTTGTTTTTTGTAAATTTTTCATTTATTTATTAACTTTGATTATTTTTAAGTGTAAATCATCTACTTACAATTTTAGAACCAGTCTTTTCCAAAAAGGCATTTAAGATTATATTTTTTTTAAAGTGTGAACAATATTTCTGTCCTTTATCCTATTAGTCATGAAAAAACTTCCACCAAATTTAAAGTTATTTCTCCCAATATTATTCATGGTATTTTAAGAACAATATTATATACAAATAGTTGTTACAGTTTTATTATAATAAAAAGCAGTATGATTTGTAGAAAAATATTTTATTGTCATTCCCATACCAATACATTGGTAACAAAGTTTTTGTATCAACACTAATTGCCATCCAATGCAATTTATTTTATGTGTTTTATGCTAAGTTTCAGGTCAGTACACCCGGCCACACACACGTACACACACACTCTGGCCCTCTCTGTTTATCAGGGTTCTCAGTGCTGAGTAGTGATTTTTCTATGTGTGTATTAACACATCAAATTTCTTCTTAGGGCAGCTATTTACTCATTATCTAATTTGCTTTCAAGCAGTTCTTGGTGGGTGCTAGCAACGGATTACACTGAATAAAGACAGAGGGCAAGCTACACTTTGTTTCTGGCTCTTCAGGTTTACACCTAGGAAGCAAGGAGGATGTTATTCAATCTTAAGGGCATCTTTTTGTACTCTCAACTCTGGACTGAGCTTCTGTTCAGAGACTCACTCTCCATTTAGAAAAGCAGTCTGCACCCAGTGCCTTCAAAATATGCTATTCTGTAGCCCATTTCCTTCTACATAAAAAGAAATGTGTCATTTGTCTTTGAGCAGATGTTAACAAATATAATCAGAAATTCTAATGTAGCTGCATATATTAGAGAGAACATCAAAATAAAGGGGGGAGGGTGCTAACTAAAATTAAAGTGTAGCTCAGTGACTTCCTTTATGTCGGTATTTTTCCAAATGAGTTCCAGAATTCATAAATATTTCGTGAATGCTCTGATTGACAATGTGAATGATGTTATATAAATCTCCACAGCAAGTTCTGGCCTCTCAATTTATATGATTTGGTAATTTCTCCCTTTGCTCATTCAAAATGTAGCGTGAAAGAATGAACTAATTTTTGTTTTCAATGATGAACCAGCCAGTGCTGCCACTTAGTGCCAGAAAGTTCTCAAGGCAAAAATAACTTGTCCCTCGATTCATAATTTTTAAAATTCTAGAACCTTAAGACTTCAAAACCTAAAAATGAATGAAAACTATTGATTTTATAAGGTTTTATATTACTTGGGTTTTAAGAAATTAATATTGTTACAGTTACCTGTTTTGAAGTACATATTACTAAAGATTGAAAACATATTGAAACTAATATTTGAAGTAATATTATTAAAGAAGGAAAACATCTATTGAAAGTAATGATACTTAATTGAAATTTAACCCTTAACTAGGGCAATGCCTAGAAACAAAGGGCAGCTTTTAGATATTGTTTTATAATCATTGTCCAAACTGTTTTTAATATTAAAGCAATGAGCCCTGCCTACATAGTTATTTAATATTTATAATGTGACAAATATCAATATTGGGAGCCATGCTAAGGATAAGACAGAGATTAATATTGAAAACAATATAGAAGGATAGTTTAACCTCAGCAATACCTTCCTGCCTTCTTCATCTCCTCCTTCTTTTTACCACCACTTATCCAATTTGGGAAGTCAGAGTAATCACTCAAAGTTGCAAAGGATTTTTCTATTCCCAGTGTTTTCCCATTCATAAATTACTTAAATAATTTGTATGACCAGTGATTCTTTATGTATACATGTAAGAAAATGTAATTTGTAGATAATTTCCATAACCAACTAGTTAAAATTACAGCCCAATCAAGAATTATTATATGTAATAGTATATACCATATGATGATATATACTATATCATGTACTAGTTTCCTAGGGCTGCTGTGATAAATTTTCACAAACTGGTGGCTTAAAACAATAGTAGTTTATTCTCTCATAATTCTGGAGGTTAGAAGTCTGAAATCAAGGCACTGGCAATGTCAAGCTCCCTCTGAAGACTCTAGGAAAGAGTCCTTCTTTGCGTCTTCCAAACTTCTGACGTTTGCCAGCAATCCTTACATCCTTAGCTGTATCACTCCATTTCTGCTTCCATCTTCAAGTGGCTGTCTTCTCTCTGTGTGTATCTGTGTCTTCACATGGCTTCCTGAAAAAGAACCAGTCATTGGATTTAGGGTGTACCCTAATTCATTATGACCTTATCTTAACTTGATTACATCTATTTCAAATAAGGTCACTTTTACAATTTCTAGATGAACATGAAGTGTGGGGGGTCACTATTCAACCCACTGCATGTCAGCATATTAATTTACATAGTGCTATAAAAGGTATACTCATGATTTAAAATAGAGCAATATGACAGTAAAATATGTGGGCTGATTCAATATGAAGTCAATATTGTTGCTCAGTATCTGTTTCTTTCTTCAAGGTTAATGTCTGATGTTCTGAGTATGTCATCAAGTATGGACTCATCACAGAGTAGTTGGAAAGCTAAGGAGAGTAAACCACATATGCATTAGTGAAAAATATTTGATAGTTATATGCTGGTAAAATAATTGCTCTGTGTCTTCTGTCTTTTAGCATTTCAGTATAAGCAGTGGTCCTGTTGTCCTAGAGGTTGCCGTCTTTAGTGAAATCCAAAGAAATGATGTTAAATACAACACAGAGAATAATGGAAACAAAGGAATTTGGGAAATTTGCATATTTTTCCAATTTCAGGAAGTAATCTTAATTCACAATTTAGATATGACCTTCAACAGCCCTTATATAGACCTTGAAATGTTTCTGAAATGATGGAAATATGTAATCATTTTCTGTTAACTCTTAGTGGTCTTTCCGGTGCTTCTCTCTGTCAGGCTTTGGTCTATCCTGTACTGTGAATCAATGGCAATTAAAGTAAATTATTATCTGAGATGGTTCCTTTTGAAAATGAAGTGAGCATTATTAATAATTACTCTGGGACAATAAGTATAAACAGGGCATTAAATACTTCTGGCTATTTATTGATTTACTGATCTTTTTATTGGTAGTTGGAATAATTGTGTCCCTCACATGCCTCAACACAGAAAAAAGTAATGATCAGATATAGCTTCTTTCAGTCATGGTTAATGTTTCATAGTCACTGAACTAAGGAGGGGGAAGATAATAATTCAGTGAGTTGACTGAAAATTGGTGTTATCTGTTTTGTACAATCTCACAGATGGGAGAAATTACATATGTAATTTGGAAGAAAATGTAAAAGCTACTATCTGTTTAAGTTAAAACCTCACAGGTAGCAAGTTAAACATTATTCTTGTACACATGTCCTTTTAATCCCAGGTGCTTGGATTACTGCAAATGAAATTAAATGGTATTGACTATCATCAGAGTATTATTGAAAATATTCTGAGAGGAGACTTATGTTTTCTCTACAAAGAAACTCCATTAATCTTGATGATACCTTTTTGGGGGGAAAAGGATCAGAATTTTCTTTTTAAGATCCTCAATTTAAAATAATTGCAAATTCAGTTATATAAGTTCATCTGTTGAGTCTCATTTATAACAGATGCTATGTGGAAAGATATATGTTTCAGGGCTATGTTTTTCAGTGTTCAGTTATAAGAAAAAGCAAAGGAAAGCAAATAGAGAAAGAAGGAAGAAGATAGTGAATACAGTGAACATAAGAATATAGGAAACAGAGAAGGAAAGAGAAGGGGCTTCTGAGGTACAGAGAATATGGCTGTGATTGCGGGCATGGGAAGTGATGTTTGGTTTTGGAAATTCATTATTATCTACAGAATTCAGCAGAATAAGAAGGTTTACACAGAGTATTTTTGCCCCAGGAATAGGCTCTGGCATATGCCAATGCGATTAAGCATCCTATTCATCTCTGTCAGTCACGGCCCTTCAAAGACTGATTTCAAAGAATTACTCATTATGAGAGGGAGGACATAAGGAAACATTTGAAAGAACAAGTGATTAATGGCATCATTACAGAGTCCTGTAGCTATTATGCAAAACCTACAGTGTTGTGTGAACAAAATGAAAAACTGGAATATCCATGGATTTCCACTTTCTGAGTCTTTGATTGAAAAATGCATTAATGTAACAGGCCACAGACTGACAATAAACTTGACTGCCTGGCTAAATAGGAAGTGGTGATCAGTGTTGATTCTAACTACACATTTGTTTGCGAGTAGAAAAGAACTAATATCATTTCTGTTGCATAAATTGTAACATTTAATGCCTAGAGGGAGCACGTTAGGAGAGGCTAGAACTTGTGGAGAATGAGGCCTGCAGTAAGACAATACAGTTTTTATCAATTCATGAGACTCCCATCAGCCAGGAGATACTGAAACTCTCTGCTATGGGCTCCTTAGGTTAACCCAAATATATTCATGGAACTTGCAACAGACCTAAATATTTGAGTATGCTAATGAGGAGACAGCACATATACTGGCTGTCAAAGGAAAAAATAGATAGATATATATGTACAGACTTATGATGATATCCGTGATGTTTATATGTAGCTAAATGAAGACAGCTATTTCAGAACTACATGCATAACACAACCTTATTTTTAACCTTAAAACAATACCTACCAAATTATTGGCCATATATATACATATGTATATATATATGTATATATATATATATATATATATACATATATATGTATATGTATGCATAATATACATACAGTCATAGAAAAATATTTGGTGAGTGACATCTAGTTGGTTATACTGTGGTAATTCAATTACTTACTGGATTCAGGATTGGATTGAGAGGACTCTGGAAAAAGATGATTTTTATTTTTTTTACTATGTATCATTTTATTAACAAATAGTAGAATTACAGATGATATTCACATTCCTTTTTCCACCCTTGTAATAAACAAGGAAAATGCTTGGACTTCTAAAAAGGGACAGAATTATTAAAATTTTGGTTGTCATAACAGATAGAATAAAAATAAAACCATATGATTTATAACTTAAACTCACATTGAAGGAACAACAAAAGCTTTCCGTGTCGCCAAATTGATGAGAATGGTGTCTTGATTCTTAGGGGAATAAAAGTAGAGGGGGATGTGTTTCAAAATTTCTATTGACAAGGAGAACAATGAGGATACAGGCTTCATTTTCTGGCTTAGAGTCTACAAGTGTAATTATCATTTTCAAGAGTGTTAAAGTGATTACTGATCAATTTCCAGCAAGTCATAGGAATAGTGGTATTATAAGGTATTTGAATATTCAGTCATATTCGCTGATATGCATTAATGTGTAAATTCTCCAAATATCTCTTAAATCTGCACGCTACATAGTGCCAAGAGGAAGGTTGGAAATTGTCCTGGCAAGTACTTTTTATCTATTGTACTTACAAGTAACATAAAAGGACTTAAAGACATCACTGTGGCTTACTACAGAGTGGGATGATTATGCCAGTGTCACAAAACTTATTACTAATTTAACATATCAGAGGATTATATTGAAAGACAATGAAAAGATGGGAAAAGACCATGGAAAGGACTAGGGCAGTGGATACCTCTTAGAATTCTTTAGCATTGTGTGGGATTGCTGCATTGGGAAGGATGGGCACACTTGCTGTTAAACTGAGCAGGTATTTTTCAGAAAGTTATTTATTTATTTTTATGTATTTATAATTTTTTAATTGAAGTATAGTTGATTTACAATGCTGTGCTAATTTAGAAAGTTATCTTTAAAGCACTGTGATCAGTCTTGTCTTGTAGGAAAACAAAAACCTTCCCTAGTTAATTCAAACAAAGGAATTAAAACAAAAATTGTTTACAAATGTGTTAGAAGGACTGGAGGAGTAAAAGGGGGAAGTAAATATATGAAAATATCAGTAACTGCAGGAAACTACTCTTACCCCTTGGACTGGAGGGGCAAAAATAATTACCCAGAGCCCCATGTTGGAGGGCTGCTATGGCCACTCCTGCTCTTGAAACTACTGACTCCATTTTTCAGCAAGCCAGGAGTCCCACACCTACAAATGCTAAAGGAGTCTTGTGGCCCACAATTGGCTGAAGCTCTTGGACTCCTCTCTGCCATGGCTGGAGTCCACAACTTGGTTGCTGCTTCTGCATTGCCTGGAGCCAGAGCCAGTGAGGCTCTGTGGCTGACACTGCTGAACTACCCCTGCCTCAGCGGCCAGAGCCATAGGAGTGATAGAATAGGGGAGAAAAAATGCCCTTTCTCCTCTTTCTTCTAATCTCCCACCAGTGTGTCATTGACAGGACTTACCTGGATGTCGGGCAGCAGTGGATTCTTGGAAATTGCTACCACATATACTAATTCTGTCCTTTAACTCAACAAATGTATATTGAGCATCTGCTCTGTGCCAGATATATTTTAAACACGGAGGACTCAGATATGGACAAAGCAGACAACGCTTCTGTTTTATAGGGTGCTTACATTTTAACAGAGAGAAAGAAAATAGTTACATGTATGTTACTACAATGTAAAGTGGTGACAAGCGCCAAGATGAAATAACGTAATGAGAGAAGAGTGACAGACTGATGGTGAAATGGTGCTGGAGTTGGGTGAGATCTCACTGATGAAGTAGTAATATTTGAGCAAACCTTAAAGGAAAAAAAAGAGGATTATGAGCCATGTGAGTAGCAGAGAGAAGAGTGTTCTTGGGAGAGCTGTCATCTAGTGTAAAATCTTTCAGGCTTGGATGGTTGACAGGTATGAGTGAAAACATGAGAGCCCCCATGGCTAGTGCAAAGGGAGCAAGGATGAGAGTTGTAGAAGTTCACTCCCCTTCCCCCCTGCATTAATAACAATTAACTCCTTTGACTCAGATATTCTATGGAACCCTCTTTGACAGTCTATTTGAAAGGTACAGCAGAAATTTTTAGATATTTTCCAGGATTGCAGCAGCAGTAATACTTCTAAATTTGATGTACAGGATGATAATATGCATGAAGCTCCTGCCCAATAAAATAACTCTTATAGAAATGAAAACAAAAATATTTTACCTGTCAAATTAACATTGTAAACAGACAATAACACTGACAAAAGAGCTTTAAAACTAATGTTCTCGTTCATGCTGATAGCACTGTATATATTGAAAAGCAAACACATAGCACAAACCATAAAACCAACAACATTCTTTCCTGGTTTTACCATTTATGAGAACCTTGCCTAGGGAGTGGAAAAAGTACAAGTGACACATGCTTGAAGATGTTAATTGCCTAGTTATTTACCATTTCTAAGAGAACAAAGAAAAATGGCTTTAGAATTCAAAGTACATTAATATTTATGAAACTGCAAATAGAGTTTTACTAAATCATAGATGTTTTATGGTGACTTGCATCTATGAGAGCTTCAAGGCCTTAAAATATTTCCTGTTCTGTGAATAATTTTATAGGAATATTTTGTTTTAAAATTCTTTGAAAACTATTTTACATGTGATACAGAATGTTCCCCCGGTGTTTGACTTTTTTAAAAATTGTAACTTTTAATGTTCAGAATTATTAGTCTGAGCATGCAGTTACTCAATCCACGGCACTTGGCTTAATCATCCAGAATCCTGAATTCATCTAATTAAATGTGAAAATAAAGATTTAAACATCATATTAAATATTATTATATCTCTCTGCAAAGAAAATAAACACAAAATTAAAGTTATTAATGTTATCTAAACCAAACTAGGTATTTCACAATTCTGTGGCACTGGATTCTAGAATGATAAACGTACTTGAAATGAAATATCTCAATGTGTTTTGTCACTTGCAAAAAAACTTGTAGCATGTAGGAAAGACTATTAATTATGCTTATCAGGTTTTTCTTACTATGATAGGAATCCCCAAGAGTGACAATCTGTACAGATACTAGAGAAGATAATTTGATTTTAATTTACTATTTATGGATCTTTTTAAATAGTAAATTTTTAGGCTACATGAGTAATGAATTTTATCATCGATTACTTACAAATCATACTCTCATATTTTAAGATTTTTAAATTAGAATAACATTGTAAGTCATTCTAATCTATAAAGATTAGCAGTTCAAAACTCAAAATTACATTTTATAAAATTACATTTTGTAAGGTCTGCTGAGTACAGATCATATTGAGAAATCACTGAGAAACCCAGTGAAATACCAAAAATATTATTTTTCTTTTCTTTCTTTTACTTTTTAAAAATAACGAATTACCCAGATTAATTTACCAATAACTTGATGCGCATAGCTGCAAGAGAGAGAGGAAGCAGGCAAGATAACTTCCAGTTCCCCTACTTTCTCTCTCTCTCTCCCTCTCTTTTTGTTTTTACTTTTATTTCTGCAGATCTTGCAGTCTCAGATTTCCACTCTGGTTCGGAGACCAGCACTGTATGTGAAGTGGCTCAAGTGTCAGCCATCTTTGGTTAAGTTTTACTTAAGTCCAGGCTTTTGTCTTCCCTTGTTCTCAGTTTCTTTATTTTTGGAACCCTATTCCTCATGCTCTTACACCTGTTCCACAGTACATCAAGACCCTCTTGGGCTTCCTTGGTGGCTCAGTGGTTGAGAGTCCGCCTGCCGATGCAGGGGATGCTGGTTCGTGCCCCGGTCTGGGAAGATCCCACATGCCGCGGAGCGGCTGGGCCCGTGAGCCATGGCCGCTGAGCCTGCGCGTCCGGAGCCTGTGCTCCGCAACGGGAGAGGCCACAACAGTGAAAGGCCCGCGTACCACCAAAAAAAAAAAAAAAAAAAAAAGACCCTCTTATTTCATGTATTTACCTACTGAGTATCTTGCACACTGCCAGTGAGGGAACTTGTATCATCCCAGTTGTGACATCCTGACATGCCATGTGCCCTTGCGCCCTGTCATACCCTTTTTTAAGAATATCTTTGTCTTTGCACCTTTGTCTACAATTTCCAGTTACATCATTTGTTCTTTGTATTAATTTTCTATGTTGCTTCTTGTGGTCCATAAGACTACATAGCAGCAAGCAGCAAAATCTACAGTAGTTGGCTTAGGACAACTGTTAAGTTAGGAATTAAAGAGTTTTCAAGACACCTTTTTCTCTAGAAAGTTTATAGTACAGAAAAGTAGAGCAGAATTTGCGTCACTGGAAGTAAATAGGAGAAACTAGGACATGGGGAAGGATGGAGATTATGAGAAAGGACACACGTTCTACAAGAATAAGATTATCAAGTCTAAGTTTGCAAGACACTGAGGTTTCAGATAAATGATTCCTAGATTCCTGTTGGGAGTGGTAGGCAGCAAAGGTGGAGGGAATTTGGTACTAAGGAAATGGAGATATTCATGGACAACAGTAGGCCCTAAGTTGGATTTATAAAAGATGACTTCCTTCCTGTCCTATTTTTGATAAAATGTCAAGGAAGGTGATAATAAAAGGATCTGCAAAAAAATTTTTTATAAAAGAAAATTGTAAATAATGTACATGTCTGATTTATATTATATATCATTCTTTAAAATATATTTAGCACTTTTCGAAATATTTTTTGAAAAGTTTGCTATAGATACCTTGAATGCAAATATTTTAAGACTGACCAGTTAAATAATTTACCTTACTTCTTTAGTAATATTTATTGTTCACCCATTATGTTTAAGGGACTGTTATTGGTGTTATTTATTATATACCCCACTGAAAAATGTTTATTTCTTTTGATTATCCAGATTATCTGTACATTATGATGATGGAAAAGTTGCAAGTCAGATTTATTAGCTCCTGGGTCTTGCATCTATTTCTGAACCTTTACTAAACTTTTATCTATTGTTGATAACAAGCAAAAACATTACTTTGATATTTCTTTCTTGTTGTTCTATAATTGCCTTGTGTTTTCTGTCTTTTATTTGCATTGATATTGCATCTTTTGTTTGCATTTATACTCTTTTTTTAAACATCTTTATTTGAGTATAACTGTTTTACAATAGTGTGTTAGTTTCTCCTTTACAACAAAGTGAATCAGTTATACATACACATATGTTTCCATATCTCTTCCCTCTTGCATCATCCTCCCTCCCACCCTCCCTATCCCACCCATCTAGGTGGTCACAAAGCACAGAGGTGATCTCCCTGTGCTATGTGGCTGCTTCCCATTAGCTATCTGTTTTACATTTGGCAGTGTATATATGTCCATGCCACTCTCTCACTTCGTAACAGCCCACCCTTCCCCCTCCCCATATCCTCAAGTCCATGCTCTAGTAGGTCTGTGTTTTATTCCCATCCTACCACTAATCTTTTCATGACATTTTTTTTCTTAGATTCCATATATATGTGTTAGCATACGGTATTTGTTTTTCTCCTTCTGACTTACTTCACTCTGTGTGACAGACTCCAGGTCTATCCACCTCATTACAAATAACTCAGTTTCATTTCTTTTTATGGCTGAGTAATATTCCATTATATATATGTGCCACATCTTCTTTATCCATTCATCTGTTGTTGGACACTTAGGTTGCTTCCATGTCCAGGCTATCGTAAATAGAGCTGCAATAAACATTTTGGTACATGACTCTTTTTGAATTATGGTTTTCTCAGGGTATATGCCTAGTAGTGGGATTGCGGGGTTGTATGGTAGTTCTATTTATAGTTTTTTAAGGAACCTCCATACTGTTCTCCATACTGGCGGTATCAAATTACATTCCCACCAGCAGTGCAAGAGTGTTCCCTTTTCTCCACACCCTCTCCAGCATTTATTGTATCTAGAGTTTTGGATGATGGCCAATCTGACCGGTGTGAGATGATATCTCATTGTAGTTTTGATTTGCATTTCTCTAATGATTAATGATGTTGAGCATTCTTTCATGTGTTTGTTGGCAATCTCTATATCTTCTTTGGAGAAATGTCTATTTAGTTCTTCTGCCCATTTTTGGATTGGGTTGTTTGTTTTTTTGTTATTGAGCTGCCTGAGTTGCTTATAAATTTTGGAGATTAATCTTTTGTCAGTTGCTTCATTTGCAAATATTTTCTCCCATTCTGAGGGTTGTCGTTTGGTCTTGTTTATGGTATCCTTTGCTGTGCAAAAGCTTTTAAGTTTCATTAGATCCCATTTGTTTATTTTTGTTTTTATTTCCATTTCTCTAGGAGATGGGTCAAAAAGGATCTTGCTGTGATTGATGTCATAGAGTGTTCTGCCTATGTTTTCCTCTAAGAGTTTGATAGTGTCTGGCCTTACATTTAGGTCTTTAACCCATTTTGAGTTTATTTTTGTGTGTGGCGTTAGGGAGTGTTCTAATTTCATACTTTTACAGGTAGATGTCCAGTTTTCCCAGCACCATTTATTGAAGAGGCTGTCTTTTCTCCACTGTATATCCTTCCCTCCTTTATCAAAGATAAGGTGACCATATGTGTGTGGGTTTATCTCTGAGCTTTCTATTGTGTTCCATTGATCTATATTTCTGTTTTTGTGCCATTACCATACTGTCTTGATTACTGTAGCCTTGTAGTACAGTCTGAAGTCAGGGAGCCTGATTCCTCCAGCTCCATTTTTTGCTCTCAAGATTGCTTTGGCTATTCGGGGTCTTTTGTGTTTCCATACAAATTGTGAAATTTTTTGTTCTAGTTCTGTAAAACATGCCAGTGGTAATTTGATAGGGATAGCATTGAATCTGTGGATTGCTTTGGGTAGTAGAGTCATTTTCACAATGTTGATTCTTCCAATCCAAGAACATGGTTTATTTCTCCACCTATTTGTATCATCTTTAATTTCTTTCATCAGTGTCTTATAGTTTTCTGCATACAAGTCTTTTGTCTCCTTAGGTAGGTTTATTCCTAGATATTTTATTCTTTTTGTTGCAATGGTAAATGGGAGTGTTTTCTTAATTTCATTCTCAGATTTTTCATCATTAGTGTATAAGAATGCCAGAGATTTCTGTGCATTAACTTTGTATCCTGCTACTTTACCAAATTCATTGATTAGTTCTAGTAGTTTTCTGGTAGCATCCTTAGTATTCTCTATGTATAGTATCATGTCATCTGCAAACAGTGACAGCTTTACTTCTTCTTTTCCTATTTGGATTCCTTTTATTTCTTTATTTTCTCTAATTGCTGTGGCTAGAACTTTCAAAACTAGGTTGAATAAGAGTGGTGAGAGTGGGCAACCTTGTCTTGTTCCTGATCTTAGTGGAAATGGTTTCAGTTTTTCACCATTGAGAACAATGCTGGCTGTGGGTTTGTCATATATTGCCTTTATTATATTGAGGAAAGTTCCCTCTATGCCTACTTTCTGCAGGGTTTTTATCATAAGTGGGTGTTGAATTTTGTCAAAAGCTTTCTCTGCATCTATTGAGATGATCATATGGTTTTTCTCCTTCAGTTTGTTGATATGGTGTATCACGTTGATTGATTTGCGTATATTGAAGAATCCTTGCATTCCTGGAATAAATCCCACTTGGTCCTGGTGTATGATCCTTTTAATGTGCTGTTGGATTCTGTTTGCTAGTATTTTATTGAGGATTTTTGCATGTATGTTCATCAGTGATACTGGCCTGTAGTTTTCTTTCTTTGTGACGTCTTTGTCTGGTTTTGGTATCAGAGTGATGGTGGCCTCATAGAATGAGTTTGGGAGTGTCCCTCCCTCTGCTATCTTTTGGAAGAGTTTGAGAAGGATAGGTGTTAGCTCTTCTCTAAATGTTTGATAGAATTTGCCTGTGAAGCCATCTGGTCCTGGGCTTTTATTTGTTGGAAGATTTTAAATCACAGTTTCAATTTCAGTGCTTGTGATTGTGCATTTATACTCTTTAGTGTTTTCAATATGTAGTAATAGGTGTCAGATTCTAGAGGAGATTCAGGGATACTTCATGTTTCTGACTTTCTGTAATTATTTGTTATTTTATTACTGATTTTAAGATAGCCAGTAGTCTCTCCCTGAAGTCATATATTTGGTATAATTTAACAAAATAATTTATAATATATGCTGAGTATATACAATCCTGGGAAAATGTCAAAGTTCAGTACCATTCAACCAAGTAGGTTAAGGTTTTTTTTTTAACTTTCTCTCCTATGAATCTATATCACATGTTATATATAATTTTACTCCAAAGGCTAGTATAGTCTTATTTATTTATTTAACAGTTTCTATTTTTTTCCTATCAATAAAGAAATAAAACTGAATTACCACAGAATTTTTCAAAATATTTCAGATATTTCATCAGAGATTTGCCATGCCCTATTATCAATGGGATGTGGTACAGTGAAACACTGACTTGTACGGCTTTTTTTATATGATTCAATTTTATGTTGCATATTTTGCTTATGTAGATAGCTTATTATTCTTATCTGAGGTCAGTAAGTATGGTAAAAGTATATTTCTTCATTTTTTATATTCATATTTTAGCAGTTTTTATTTCATATTCTGAGGTAACAATATCTGTCTATTCTTAACTGAGAGTCCGTGAAGTTCAGTGGAATCTGGGAGCAGGTGGGGCAGAGGGTGAGCTGGATATGAGAAAGTGTTGTAAAGAAAGATAAGTAAGTAAATATTTGAAATCTTTTTAAAGTTTTACAATGAAGAAAACACTTCTTTTCTGTGTTCTTATTGTAAACCGTTGATGACTTTGAAAGCAAAGCCTATTTGAGTTTGTTTGGAGGCACTGTGGCATGAAGGGATCATCTTAATCTGGTTTTAAGGGGATGGCTTTGTTGACGTTAATCTACTATGAGCCAGAAATAAAGTTTTCAGAGATTTGTAAAGTAATTGAAGCAGCTGAGAAAGATAAAGAACAGGAGTCATAGGTTTCACTTGCTTTATATTGATTCAATTAGTAAGCAATATAGTCTAAGATTTCAGCAGTAGATATAGAGAGGTGTAGACAGACTTTTGATGGCAGATATGATATTTTTCATGTTCTTTTAACTGGTTGTTTTTGTTCTGTCGTTATCTTAAAAAAGTAAAGAGTTTGGAGAGATTTTTCAGGACAGAGCTAAATGTCATGTTAACTTCCTAAAGAATTAATTTTTAAACTAATATAGTTAGTGTGGATGAGGATTATATGGTACACCTCTCAGATAATTAAGAAAAAACCCCAATAACTTATTTTAATATCTTAAGCTAGTCCACTAGATGTATAACCTTTGAATTAGTTTTCAAAATCAGGTACAAGTGAAAAATTCTGGGGTAAAGAAAAATGTAATATGAATTTTGTTCCTGAATATATTTCAATACTTATTTGATTGGTTTTCATTCTTTTCTGCTATCTCCCTCTTTTTGGCATTTGGAAATGGCTAATATCCATATCTGAGATATTAAACTGTATAACATATGTATGTATGTAGTAAAAGTAACAGTATATATTTGAATTTCACTTACTAAATGTATATTTTACCCCTTTCCAGACAGGATATGAGGCAAATGATCATAACACTGTACTTTCTATGTTAATTAATTTATAACATTGAAACTAAAGATGGAGTAACTTTAATATATTCTAAATATTACATCTTAAGAAGCCTTCACAGTGCCTTTTATGTTACAGGTGCACAATATATGTTTTTTATGTAAATGAATGAATGAAGTCAAACAACATGACCAATCTCAGTGAACTCTGTAACTCAACAGTTATGTTATGTAACCATTACAGTTACTACATTGTGGCCTTAAACCACAACTTTCTTAATAGGTAACTCTGGATGGGATTCATGAATGTTGATTCTGCTGCTGAATTTATGCTTGACCTAGAGCAAGTCCTGTGTGTCTCTGGGCATATATTTCTTCAATCATACAATGTGGAAGTTGGTCTAGATATAATGTAAGCTTCCACCATTCCATCTGGTGTCTGTAAGTAACTTGTTTGTGCTTGCACACTCCCATAGATAATTAGCTTGTTAATTACTGAGGATGCCCGATCCATCTCTGGATAATTCTAAATGCCAGTAAAGTCTTTCTTATGCTGAGCTAAAGTCTGTCTTCCTAAGTTTTGTATTATTCATACATGTGCTAAGTGTGCCCTTAGTATATTCGTAGAAATTATTGATGAAAGTGGTATACAGGACTGATGTTATGGTTACATTTTTTAACAACAAAAAAATCTATTCATCCACTTTTGTACCTTTTGTACATGGTACAAAGGTACTTTTTAGTACCTTTTGGACATGGCCATTAAATTTGTAGTAATCAATTAATTGTCCTTGTGATTCAACCAACTTGTCTCCATCGTGCATAGAAGGACACCCCAGAAACTTGACAGATGCCTTGCAAAGTTCTAATCCATTTTGATGACTGCATTTTCTAGGAAAGAAGGAAGCAGGAAAGTAGGAAGGGAGAGAAGGAAAAATAGAAGGGAAGAAGGAAAGAAGGAAGGAATTAATTTATATAACTAAGACTTGATAACAGAGAATCCATAGGGTTCTCTATACTCAAGAATTTCACTTTTACAAATACCATTCTCTCTACATCATCAATCTCCATGTGCTTAAACATTCTCCCAAGTGTTCTGTAATATCTTCCATGTTTAAAACAATCTTTCTTTGACAATAAGGCATGCATGATTCACTCCTTCACCTTCTCTCTAGTCTGCAGTGTGTCCAATTTTTGGGGGGTGGGGGGCTCCTCATATTCTCACAATCTTTCTTCTCACAGACTTTCTCCACTGAAACTGTCCTTATCAGCCCTTAAAATCATTAACTTCATGTTGCCAGATCTTTTGTTTAGTTTGAATTTTAATCATCCTCTCAGGAATATTTGACAAAGTTGGTCACTGTACCTCCCCTTTAGCTTATAAATACTATTTTTACTTGACTTGCAGGTGTTTGTACTCCATGTGTTTTTCTTCTACTTTCCTGGTCTTTTCTCTATCAGGAATAACAGGTGATCCCATCTAGTTGGTGGCTTAAATGACATTAATTTAGCAGTGTATTTAAAAATTATATCTTTTTCTCTAATGTTACCGCTGAACTCCAGGCTTTTGAATCTGACTCCCTATTTGATGTCACCACTTGGCTGTCTAATGGGAATTCAGAACGCTCTGTCCAAGAAGGAGTTATTGATTTTTCTCACACAGCAAAAATAAAACAAAATAAAACCCTCTTCCCAAATTTTCCTAGTGTCAGTTAATTGGAACCATAATCTACCCAATTGCTCAGGCAACAAACATAAGAGTCAGACTTGGTGCCTCTCTACCATTTAAATATAACTTCAATTTGAAATTTCTAACATCTTCCCACTGCCATCTTAGTCCCGGCCTAGCAATAGCCTTATAATTGGTCTCTCTTCTTTCTACTTCTTGCCTTCTTCTCTCAACAATACCCACAGTGATCCTTTAAAGTTATATCATATCACTGTTTTGCTAGAAACCTCCAATAGCATCCTTTCACTTTTAGAGTAAAATTCAAAGGACTAAATAAATATGTGTCCTGCAAGGTTCTATGTAAACAGGGCCAGCCTACCTCTCCAGCCCCATCACCTACCGCTCCCTCTTGCCAGTACTGGCCTTCTTCCTATTCCTTGAATTTGCCTTTAAACTTGTATTTTTTTCTCAGTCTTTGTTTTTAACCATTTTATTGAGATATAATTGAAACAAAATAAACTGTACCTGTTTAAGTGTACAATTTGATGTCTTATGTACACCTGTGACATCAGCACAACAGCCAATTTGCTGCGAAATATAACCCAAACTATCTAAAGTAACCTTCTGAATTCATCATTCTCTATCCCCTTACACACCATTATCTTCTCCCTAACACTTGTGTATTTCCCCATAACACTATAAGCTACAAGTCTACGTTTTTCACCTCTCTATGCAGAGTTCCTGACTCATAGAAGGAGCACATTAATTATTGTTGACTGAAATACCATTGTTTTTCTCTTGAATGTTATCTCCTTTTCATTGCATTTATAATACTTTGTGCTTCTAAATGCCTTATGGATTGTTTTACTTTGATATATTTGCTTAAAATATGATCATGACACTTCAACATTTTTCTGAAAATCAAGCTGTCTTTAGGGGAGAAATGCTGATGGCTATTATGTTAAAATACTAGCTTTATAAGCATTCAACACTCATAGAAATATTATTTATTTAGCTATAATTTTAGAAATTTTCTGTTAAATCTAACTGAGTATATATTATAATCATAAAAATTAAAATATTATTGTCTATTATCTTGATTGTGGTGATGATTTCATGGGTATATGCATATGTCCAAACTCATCAAATCTCATACATTAAATATGTGCATTTTTTTGTGTATATCAATTATACCTCAGTAAAGTCATTTAAAAATAACATATCAGGAATGAGTTAAATATTTAGAACTCATGTTTTGTGATTATAAGTCAGAAAGCGGATGCTATTTCTGTTCATTCAAATTAAATTTTTTAATTCAAAGACACTAAAGCCCTGTCTTATTCTTTTTTTAGTTAATCTTACTTTAATGAAAACATATGGTTATATTTTTAAAATGTGGAGGGCTTTAACATCTTAAGAACACGTTTTTTAAATATAAAAATTATGGATGTATGTAGTAAAATATGAAAAGTGCATACCAACTTTAAGATAAGTTTCCTTTGAGCATATTCATGGAAGAGAGCAGAGGATATGACCTTTAATGGAATTTGTAAAAATTTATTTTTTTGAAGCAAAAGATATGGAATTAATAAAATCAGAGTTTAACATTTGTTCAAATGTAATGCTGAGCAAATTCTTGTCTGCTTAATATTAGTTATAGCTTTGATGTCTTTTAAATATTTTTAATTTTAAAAAACCAAACATTTAATAATTAGAAAATTGATCTTGCTGTTTAATTTAAATGAATCTATAACCTGGTAATGATTGGCTCCGTGTATAAGTTAAATTTACTGTTAAAGCTAGCACAGTTTTTGTATTTCTTAAAGGATTTTAATTTGCCGATTTTATTGTATAGATTTAAATGTCTTTTTCACATTATTTCATCTAAAGTCATTTGTT
The DNA here is from genome assembly GCF_026419965.1 of Kogia breviceps. NCBI lineage: Eukaryota > Metazoa > Chordata > Mammalia > Artiodactyla > Physeteridae > Kogia > Kogia breviceps. Next base: position 105,437,400 of record NC_081314.1, on the reverse strand, counting down.
TTTCTACCTTCTATTACCTTTCCTCTACTGAATATAGGATGTCTCAATTTAGATGCCTAAGAACTGGAATACAGGAAATCTAAAAAAGACAGTACTTATCCTAAATAAATTTAAATAATTTTAGATAGGGATGGAGTATGCATAAATGAAATACACTTAAAAAGAAAAGCAATTAAGATTCACTTTCCAAAAATTTCTGTTCTTTTTAACTTCACCATCAGTGGTATCAATCTTCTTTCTCTTTTTAAGGTTTTTATTTCTGACCCCCTTCAGTCAGTCATTAAATATACATAATACAATCCTTTTTTAATGTTAGAAGTTTGGTCTAAAATTTGTTTGCCTTAAAAGAGAGTCCTGTCATGTTGAAGTGAATAAAATTACTGGGATGAGCCTTCTGAGTAAGTCAGGAACCAAATGTCAATAATGAAAACAACAGATTTGCCCTCATGAAATGTGTAGCCTAGCAGGAGATAGGGAAAAGTAAACAGGAAATTCCAATATTGTGAGTTAAAAGTGTTGGTGTAAAAAATACCAGGTGCTGTGAAATAGTAGAGGAAGCATCTACCCCAATCACAGAGGTTAGGGAAAGCTCCTTAGGAGAAGTAACATCTAATTGGAGATCTGAAGGTTGGGTAGGACTTAGTCAGGCAAGAGGTAGAAAGGCACACGTTTTTCAGTCATAATCACAAATCCTTAAGCAAGAGAGCACAGTGATTTAAAGAAAGGAAACATGGTTGAATATGCTAGCAGCATGGTTTTGAGAGGGGGAAAAGCAGTGTAAGATGGAACTGGAGAAGTAGCCAAGAGGAGTTTTGAATGGCCTTGTGTATGCCACATTAAAGAATGTGGATTTTATTCTAAGGGAGTGACGTAGTCCAATTCACACTGTGGCTGCAGACCCTGCTCTATCTTACTATGCATTGTTCACTTAAAATTTTTTTTTTAGGGAAGAATTCTCTAACTTCCCAAACCTGATCATACCCGCCTTTCAGCACTTTGCACGTCATCTTCAGAGAGCATGTTATAATTGTAACAAAAATAATAAATTGTGAGATTAAATGCTCAGTGTCTGAGTCTCCTCTTGGATCATAATCTATGAGATAGTAGAGATCAAACAGTCTGGTTAATTGCTGTATCATCAGCATCTGTCTCAGTGTCTTTTATATAGTATATGCTCAATAAGTATGTATTGAATGAATGATCTAAAGAGAGCTCATTATCAGGAATAAGATAGTTTTCAAGATTAATAATTTAGCTAAAGATAACTAAAACTCAATATTGATTTTAACCTTTTTTTTCTCATTCTTATATCTCTCAGTGTGTTTAACAAAGGATTATTGATGTCCTCCCTGTACTAAGTATAGTGATACAGACTAAGGAATATAAGTGATTTGGTGTGAAGAATAAATATTTTAAGAATTAATGGCTACAGTTCAAGCAAGGTGTAATGGAGTGGTACAATCAACAATATTAAAAATGCAGCTAAAGATACAGATTTATTCCTCTGATTATAACTTATAGAAACAATTTTATCTTTTATGAATCTCTTGTATTCCTGAAGCTACATGTCAACTTTCAAAAGAATTTTTATGCCAGTGCAGAAAGAATTGTCGGAGGAGGGCTTCTTTTAGAATATAATTACAGACTTGCGGTTAGTAATTTGTTAACAAATTATCCTAAAAGATTAGAAGATATCAATGAATCAGAAATAGCTACCTGGGCTTCCCTGGTGGCGCAGTGGTTGAGAGTCCGCCTGCCGATGCAGGGGACACGGGTTCGTGCCCCGGTCCGGGAGGATCCCACGTGTCGCGGAGCAGCTGGGCCCGTGGGCCATGGCCGCTGGGCCTGCGCGTCCGGAGCCTGTGCTCCGCAACGGGAGAGGCCGCGGCAGTGAAGAAATAGCTACCTTTTTGCTAGTCAGAAAAATCTACTTAATTTTCTCAATCAATGATGAGTGCTTCTCTATTTAGGAAAGTTTTATGTTATACAAAAATAAATTTTTTTTAGGTGGAAAAGTAAATATGATTTTAGATACTGTTAGTAATCATGTTTTAAAAAGCCATTCTAGTTATGATCAGCAGCCACAAATGTTCTGATAAAAGTATCTGAATTCAAAAGGATCTAGTTAGAATTCTGGTTTCCAAACTGAATATTACATTGAAAAATTCTGACAAAGTTAATTTCAGCTCTTAAAGTTATAGTTCATGGTTTAAAAAGAATAGGAGTTCCAGAGAACCCTACTCAGTTAATTTATGCAGTGTTATGAAGAAAATACTTCATGATCTTTGGCACAGTTAGATAGCAATATGGCAGAGTTTACTAGAGAAACTCCTATCAAGGGATAAAAGGTATTAGCTAGAAAAGAAAGTTGAGGAGTCTTCTTGTTTGCCTGGCAAGTATGAAGATTTATGTATATTCAAGAGCAGAGTTACCTAGCTCGATATTTTACCACACTCTTTCTGTTACTGAAATAGAAATTAAAAGAATGTTGAAGGAGGTCATCTAAATTTTTTTGTGACATTGGGAGACAGTTGTGAGGTAAAGAAATCAAATTTCAATTTAGGAAAATTACATATGCAAATTAGTGAAAAATGTTAGTGTTAAAGAAGAAATAAAACCTTTAGATAGGTAATTTAAATATTTTTTCTCTGTAGTGTTTAAATATTAAATATAGGTACTATGGATGGACTCTGAAAATTTATAAAATTATGGGCATATCAAGGCATTAGCTTTTGTTTGTATTTTTTTTAGCTGTCCCATGCGGCTTGTTGGATGGTAGTTCCCTCACCAGGGATTAAACCCTGGCCCTAGGCAGTGAGAGAGTGTGGAGTCCTAACCACTGGATGGCCAGGAAATTCCCAAGGCATTGGCTTTTTAAAACTAAAAGCACTGTGAAAAAATGAGATGTGTCTTCTAAAGGAAAATAAGGGAAAAAGAAGTTGAAGTAAACCATGGAAGCTAAAAGTTAATGTAAAGAAAATGTTACATATATTCAAGTACTTGTTTCTTTTTCTTATTTTAAATTATACATTCCTTTATTCATGTATATTCATTATTTTTATTTTAATCTTAATGGGAGGTTTATTTTTTGGAAGTGGTACATAAAGTAATTTTGGCTAATCCAATTCATCCATGCCTGAAGAAGACCATTGTTTTCTGGTGGAAACTATAGAATTACTCTATAATGCATAGAAATGGTTAAATTTAGGTTGAATGGGAAGTGATGAGGGGGAGAAGTTCCAGGAACACTACTATAGGTAGTGTCCCTACTACTCTACCTATATTTTGAAATTTAATTCTTACAAAAGTTCTGTCATTTACTGTTATTCTAATTTTATAGATAAGGAAGATGAAGCTTGTAAACTATCAGAAAATATCTTATATAATACCAGCATTTCTCTCTCAGAGAGTCAAGATTTAAATTAAAATGTATCTCACTCCAATACATGTTCTTCCCTTTATACTGCCATAGCCTTCTCACATGATGTTGGTAATGGTAGCAATTGCTAGTAGTAATAATAATAGTGATAGCACACACTTACTGTGCTTGCTGTGTCCCCAGCACTTTACATATGTTAATTTTATTTAACTAAAAAACAACCCTATGAAATATCTACTGTTTTGTCCTAGTTTTGTAGGTGAGAAAAAGATACTGCTAAATAGGAGAAACCACCATTGTATGGGTGTATGTAGGTTTGTGGGATTCTAGAGATGCAAGTGGTGAAATGCAGGCCTTCAATAAATTAAAATTTTATAGATGCTTTGTATTTCAATGTGGTTTTAGATATATGTCATGCTTTTAATAATTTATGACTTAAAATGCTGTTAATTGAGTCCTGAAAATGTTTTGTAGTATTCAAGTCCTAAAGAAAGAGAAGATGGAGAATAGAACTATCCATGTTTGTGGATGGGTAAAGAATGATGTACACATATTTGAACTTCTTGGTTCCAAGGGTACTTAAAAGGCATAATTAAATTTACTTTTTGATTTGGAAGCTTGAGAGCAGTTTTAGGGAACCGATCTATATCAGTTGTTTGTAAACAAGTGTCTTACTAGAGATAGAAATGTTGATTTTAACCCGTGCAGAAGATAAAGAAATAAAAGCATAATTGATAATTCTCATAATAATAAATGCAGGGAGTATTTGGCATCCTCTTTTAAGCTTTTTCCTTTTTTGTATCTTCGTTGCTACTTTTGGTAATATAACATAGTAGTATTGTTGGCATTACTTGATAGGTTAATAAATATCCTTCTGTGTTTACTGAAGGTCTGAGGAAACAAATAATGTATATAATAGTCTTGAAGGGGTCATAGGGAGTGAACCATAGGAAGGACAAAAGAGATAGGGCCTCCAGTATGGAATGAGTAATGAGTAGGAGAGTGAAAGCACTGTCCTCAAATGGTGGGAAGTAAACTGGGTCTAATAGGGCAGAATGTATAGAAGACTGCCCTTTTGATTAAAAAATGTATTACTTACTACCTGAAGAGACCATTATTATTATTACTGTAGGCTTCCAGAACAGAGGGTCAATGAGTTCAGAATACTGGACAATCAAGAAATACAAGAAGCCCTCAGATTGCAAAGACCCATTTTTAATAACTTAATGAAATTTACAAAATGAGAAATCAGTATGTTTTATTGATTGACTGTAGTCTAATGCTTAGTAATCTACAAAAATGTGGAAGATTTAATATTTGTCAATTACTACAGTACCATTAATAGTCTTCAATTTTATAATCACAGCTAAAGAACTGTTTTTCCAACATACTCTAATTCTCCTACATATATATCTTTTCAAGGTTTGTTATGCCATAGATAGAAAAATTTCTACATTGCACACATACAAATCTATATTTAGAAAATCATAAAAATGATATGTATCCTTACTATTTCCTATTTTACTTTTTTCTATCTTCTCCCCTTCCCCTTTCTCCCTCTCCCCCTCCACCCCTCTGCCCATCTCTACAGTCAAAGCCCACTAAAGTATTCTGATGGTACAATCATGGTTGATATTTGCAGTGTGTAGATGCTGGAGCACAAAAAATTATGATTTATGGATAGGTAATTAACACTAAATTTACAAATATGCTAGAAGTTAAAATATGTTTTGAAGGCAAAATCAACTAATGCTCTACTTTTACAATTGGATAAAGTTACATTTAAATTTTTCATATTAAATTTTTATAGTCTAATGTTATTAGAACATGAAAAGGTATCCTTTTAAATCCTTAGCTTTAAGATTTCAAAAGTTGTGCTCTAATAAGTTATGAGAATTTGTACTGTCAGTAATAGTTAATATATGAAGGCACTGCCTGATGGCTAGAATGTCTTCACATTGCAGTTCTTTAAGTGTTGGAAGGCAGCATGCAAGGCAACAAGAACATGAGTAGGAAATACATTAAAAATTATTTTGTTTACAATTTTATACTATGGGACTTGACTTTATAATGTTTTTTTTTTTTTTGGCGGTACGCGGGCCTCTCACTGTTGTGGCCTCTCCAGTTGTGGAGCACAGGCTCCGGACGCACAGGCTCAGCGGCCATGGCTCACGGGCCTAGCCGCTCCACGGCATGTGGGATCTTTCCGGGCCGGGGCACGAACCCATGTCCCCCGCATCGGCAGGTGGACGCTCAACCACTGCGCCACCAGGGAAGCCCTATAATGCTTTTTGAAATTGTGTTTTAATAGTATTTTAAGTAAATTATATTTGGCTTTAATCTTCTTTTAGTGAAAATAAATATATATTTCACATTTCAAACATGGGTTTGAAGTGTGTATAAAACATGGAGGAAGATATCAATCTAATTTTTCAAAAACAGATGATTGAGAGATATTTATGGAATCTAGAAATAACTTAGTCCAAACATGTTGTAGTAATTCTTGTCAAAGAGATTTTATACAGGAACGGAGCATTTTATACAGGCTCCCATCAAGAAAGTTAATGTTTGAGCTTATAAAGCAAATGAAGAGAGAATCCTATCATGCCATTTCACTTCCACCCTACTGAAAGAAAAAATGTTTCTAGATATAAAACTATAAATTGCTTATTATTGTATCACTGAGTCTCTGATATGTTATGCTGTCTGTACCAGAGGAAAGTAAGAAGTTAGTTAACTATTTTGAAATCTTAAAAAAATAATTGATTATTTTATAGAGTTCAGCAGAACTCTATTATTTTATAGGGTTGTCGATTTTATGCAATAGCGCTTTCAAAATTATTTAGCATTTTCAGAGACTGTTTACCTCAATTTGTTTTACAAGTTATTATTCTAATTGTATGGACAGTTAGTAATATTTCTTATTTGTTTTGAAAAATGTTTAGATTCCAGCTTATATATGAGGGATAACCAAAAACGAATTGTAGTGATTTGAAAGCATAATATGAGGGGGGTTTTTTTGCGGTACGCGGGCCTCTCACTGTCGTGGCCTCTCCCGTTGTGGAGCACAGGCTCCGGATGCGCAGGCTCAGTGGCCATGACTCACAGACCCAGCCGCTCCGCGTCACGTGAGATCCTCCCGGACCGAGGCACGAACCCGTGTCCCCTGCATCGGCAGGGAGACTCTCAACCACTGCACCACCAGGGAAGCCCAACCGTGTTGTTTTTATATGTGATTTTAATTTTCTTTATGATTAGCACTACAACGAGAACATGTTACTTTCTAAAGGTGATAAATCATATGATAATTGAAAATTAGTAAGTACTTTTATTCCAGATCATACATAAATAGAGGAACATATTAATTAACTATATAAATCACTGTATGTTTACTTTTTGTATTTATTATATTATTTTTTCAAATATATTTATGTTTGGTTTAATTTTTTAAAAAATTAAAAAATATCCAGAAAATAAAACAAACCATTTTTTTACATCATGCATTTTATGATGTTTTTCTCCTAATGTAGGCTGTTAAAATATTCATGATTGTCATGAATTGGCAATGGCTAATCTCTCAACACCTTTATATAGCTCTTAAATTAGAATACCTAAACTACTAAATAACTTTAATTTCAGAAGTGATTTTGAAATTCATTGAAAAGTCATAACTTCTAGTGCACTGTGGGTATATTTGTGATAACATAGAAGCCAGTTTGATGGAGCTTCTGTTGGCCAAGATTGTGAAAATTTATTTCATAAAGAATAATGACTGAAGTTGATTGAAATATATTAAGGATATTAATATCCTTCCATCTATCTTGATATGAGAGAGAGGGAGAGAGAGAGAGAAAGCATAAAAGAAAGAGCCTTATATTTTATGATAGCTATTATACCAAATCCTTACTTAGGATATTTGTAATTAAAGAAAAGAATTAAGCATTTATATTCATTTTCCAGTAGGAACTCTATTTCTGGGTAACAGGATGGCCTTAGTTCATGAGGGACAGTTTTTCATTATGGAAAAATTTCTCCTACTAAATAAAGAATAAGTAATAGAATTAGAAAATCACCATTTTTCAAAACCTAATGGAATAATTAATTCAGCAAAGGTTGTCAAAGGATATTAAAATCACTAGATGAAATAATTGGGGAAAAGAATTGTTCAGGTTAAAAAAGAGAGACATAGCCAAATGCAAGATGTTGACCTTGATTGGATATATAGGTAAATTTGAAAATGGACTATATTTTTAGATAATATTAAAGAATCACTGTCAATTTTATTAGATATGATAATGGTTATGTAGGAAACTGTCTTTATTTTTCAAAGATTATTTATAATTAAAGTGTTATGAGATTTACTTTAAAAAATTGAAATGCTAAAAATATATGGTACTTGTTATTAAATTTAAGTGATACAGCTCATTGAACTTTATATCCTCCTGTATTTTTTCCTATTTTGGGAGAAAATTTTCAAAACAAAATAGCTAAAAAACTATTACAGAATACACTTCAGTTATCCAGCCTACATTTTGCTTTTTATTTCTTTATCAAAAGCCTCTAAGAGAGAACTGTTATCCCTAGTATTTAACATTTTTTGCATTACATAAACCACATGAATTATAGATAATGAAAAAAATAACATTCAATAGGATTAATCTGCAGTATTTAGAAGGAAGTTAAATTGCCTTAGTGCATCTCCCTTCTACTAAGGATATATTTAATTATTTTAACTCCAAGTTTCCAAAGTTGTAGACCTTTATTTTCTCTTCGCCTATTAGTGCATTTCTTTAGTTAAAGATGTTTATAAAAACTTCAGTTTATTTTGTCTACTTTTAGAATGTACACTTTGCCACAAACATCTAGCTTCCCTTACCTCTACTTCAATTTTCAGTTTTCTCTAAATGAAATTACTCACTTTATAACAGAATTCTCTTGTAATTCTACAGTTTTATTAGCACCTGACAAGAAGTGGGAAATCAGGAACTGTTCAGGATCAAGTTGCAGATCATTGAAAGTAGAGGCAGTTTAAGACATATGAAAGTTTTTTGGGAAAAGAGGAATTTGGTATGAAATTATAGGGATACAGAGTAAGTGTATGACTATAAATTTTAGACTGAAATTGGAGGAAAGTTAAATATGTGAAACAGCCATCTAGCTATGGATTGAGGAGTCAGACAAGGGAGAGAGTATAGATATTTGTTTCTATTTTGGACTACCGTAAACAATACTGTGATGATCATCTTAACCCAGAACAGGAAATGACCAGACAACAGTTGTCATTATTTGTAAGAAATAGCTTTATTTCTATGGTATTTTATGACAAAAATTTTTATAATAATTGATTTAAAAAGCTCTGGAGTCACGGTGCAACATTATTTTAATATAGAAAACAAACAAGTTTAAGATTTCTTATATCAAAAATCAATTTACCTATTATTTTTACAAATATCAGAAAATTATGGCATATTCCTTTTGCCACCTGAACACACACACACACGCACACACTCACACAAACACACAACGTTGTCTGCTAGTTTGGGTTTTCTTGAAGCAGTTACAACTTCAGAATTTATGCAAGTGATATTTTCAAGGGAAGAACTTTTGCAAAATAAGGTTCTACAGCCAACAGCTTGAACTCCATAAGGATCAATAATTTAAAGTATTTTCCTCAGTAAGGCTTAAAAATAAATTTTATTTACATCTGCATAATTTGAAAAATTGTAAGACTTTTGATATCAATCACTGCTAGAAGTAAGTTTTACAAAGGCAGAGGTTTCTATGTGCTTTTTTCATGACTATGCCAAAATTACTTGGGAAATAGTGAACACGAAATTAATAATTACACTTCCATCAGCACCATATATGAATCTGCTTTACCAAAGTTAGTAAGTTTTTTTTAAATAGTGTGAGATAAGTAAGGTTGCTTGAAATAATGCAAATATGGATATTACACATATAACCATGGCAAATGGTTCCCATATATACAGCAAGCTCACCCTTGTTCACCAAGCAAACCCACATTTTATTCAGTTTTTATGGAACTTCACATATAGCATAATATTGGGTTTTATTGTATTAGTCAATTTAGTAGACTAAAAATATTTTGATTTGCAGTACTTTGCTTGCTGGTTGGTTATTGGAATTGACCATTGGTGTTTTTCTTTTTCATAAATTATCTGATCATGCCTTTTACTAGCTCTCAGAACTTCTTCATGGCCCTCACTTTGTAGCTATTTCCAGTATGTGTCTTTGAACCTCAATACTTCATAAAATTTTAATCATCATTAACTAAGTATTTCATCCTATGAGACAGATTCCATATCTTCATCCTACTCTGCCATAACAAGAAAAAAAATGCAGTATCTACAACCAGTCCTAAAAGAGGAATAGCATAGTATCAACAATGATATTTTTAAAGTGTATGGACTTAAGAACATGGGGAGGGGGAAGGGTAAGCTGGGATGAAGTGAGAGAGTGTCGTGGACATATATACACTACCAAATGTAAAATAGATAGCTAGTGGGAAGCAGCCACATAGCACAGGGAGATCAGCTCGGTGCTTTGTGACAATCTAGAGGGGTGGGAGGGAGACGCAAGAGGGAGGAGATATAGGGATATATGTATATGTATAGCTGATTCACTTTGTTATAAAGCAGAAACTAACACACCACTGTAAAACAATTATACTCCAATAAAGATGTTAAAAAAATAAAATAAAATTTCAATGAGAAAACAGCAAAAGAAAAAACGTGTATTTATAAAATGTACAAGGAGAAACAGAAACCACCTCATGAATATCACTTGGTAAATTGTAATATTTATACTTTTCAAGATGTATTTTAAGGTCATTATTATTTTTTCAATTTGGTGCCCTAGACTTTCAAAAAACTCAAATTTCTGAAATTTTCCAGAGTTTAATGCTGTTGTTAATTCCACACAAACTACTCTTCCAACAAGTTAACTACTTTTGTAACCATTTATAAAATAATTCATATATTAGTTTTCTGAACAAACAAATGATGTCTGTAATTAAAATCCCCCAAGTTCATAATATTAAAAACAAGCTATAGTTTTCTTTTTATTTATCCTGCAAGGACTTTACTAAGCTTCCTGAAACTATGGGTTTCTCTATGATTAAATTTAGAAAATTTTTTGTTATCCTTTTTTCAAAAAATATTTCTGCTCCAATCCCTCTTCCCTCTCTATCTGGGACTCCAAAAACATGTATGCAAGACTACTTCATACTGTCCCTCGGGTCATTGAGCTTTTATTCTCTTTTCTTTTTTAAAAATCTTTTTTTTTTTTTTTTCTGTATACTTCGGTGTGGATAATTTCTGTTAACCTATGTTTCAGGTTCAGTGATCCTTTATTTCTGTTTTGTCCAATATGCTTTTAATCTTATCATTGGATTTTTTATTTCAGATATTGCGTTGTTCAATTCCAGAATTTTTTCTTGGTTGCTTTGCTTTGTTTTGTTTTTATATCTCCCCTGATTCATTATAGTCATCTTTTCTTATAGATTTTTTAATAGATTTATCATAACTATTTTAAACTCCTCTTTACTAAGTCAACATCTAGTTTGTATATTTGTTTCAACTGACAGATTTTTCTCTTGATACAGGGTCATATTTTCCCGTATCTTCTCATGTTTACTAAATTTTTATTGTATACTGGACATTATGGATGATATATATTCATCCCTCAGTATTTGGGGGGATTGGTTCCACGAGTCCCCGAGTATACCAATATCTACAGAGGCTCAAGTCCCTTATATAAATGGCATAGTACAATGCATATGTGTGTTTATTGAAAAAAATTCACATATGAGTGGACCTGTGCAGTTCAAACCCATGTTGTTCAAGAGTCAACTGTATTTTAGAGACTTTGGATAATGTAATTTTGCTCTAAAAGTTTTGAGTTTTCTTCTATCAGGGACTTAAATTACAGACCTTGATTTTTTTTGAGACTTAGTTTCAGGCTTTGGTCAGGGCTATTTCAGTCTATTATGGTTTTGTACTCAGTTGTGGAGACAGTCCCTTAGTCTGGAGACAAGGTCTTTATTCCTAAGGCATGGCTTTTGTGGTATTTTACTGGAAAGCTGGAGTGTTTATAAAGCCTCTGAATTTGTTGGGACTTGATATACAAACTTAACCTCCTTGGGGTGGGCAGCTGTTAAAATCTCTACTAAACTCTTCCAGGGTTTCAGTGCTTTTCCTCTGGGCCGCTTTTAGTCTTGCCCAGAACAAGAGCAGTTTGAGTTAGCTAAGGTTTGAGAGGTGTGTATATGCGGTTTGTGGACTCCCCTGCTCGCTGGCTCTGCACAGCTGCACCTCCACCCCCAGTTTCCAGCTGCTCTGAAAGCCAGAAAGTCCAACATCTGTCCTCATTGGCGTGGGGGTGGGGTCAATAAAACAGCACCTTTCAGCTTGAGGTCTTTCTATCCCTTTTTAGCCACCTCAGCCCCTATATTATAGACCGAGTTGTGCCCTCAATGTAGATGAGGTGTCTAAAATGTGACACTTCACCAGTGTGATACTTTTCTTTCAAGGATCTTATCTCCTTTAGTTTCTGCCTCCCTTAAGTCTCCTCCATTTCTGTCATCTTCTGTCATTTCCAGAGTTTATTCTTTTTATTAACAGAAGACAGTCTAACGTAAGCTCTTCTACCTTTATCAGAAGCTGAAAATATCCCAGAATAGTTTTTTCAACAGTCTTTTAAGAGAACTAATGCTAAAACCATAGGGCTATGAAGGTTTATTTATCTTGTAAAATTTATTTTGTGACTTTGTGGGGCTATGTTTTCTAGGTGTCCTCCCTCCTCTTAGTTGCCATTCTATCATGGCTTCATGTTACATTCACCTTCTGCCAATATTATATGTAGACATTATTGTTTATACTTTAATTTCTTTCTGAGGGGGCACTTCTGAATATCTTTAATATCATGCCATACAGTCAAATGAAGTTTAATCCTAGAATAGTGTTTTGCTTTATTTTTAGGTGAGAAAAGCAGTTAGTTCACTAAGAGTGCACTGGAGTCATCACTCTGGGATGGAACATTTAGAGTAGGAAAGTCCCAGGGTTCCAGGAATATTGCTGTACCCTATCAGAAGTCTCCTAATGGGAATAAGAAGAGGATGGATTGGTGTCCTTTCATGCCCAAGGCTTAAGGACCTAGCTTTGTGTATCCCTGAAAGCATTTCAAAACTATCAAGCACTTTGATCATCTCTTACTCCTACCCATGACTAAACTTAAACTGTGTTCACTCAGTTAGATTTTGAAATTACTGAGAGATTCCAAGTATTTGCAGTGGCAACTCAGCAGAAAACTTTGCCATTTTTTCTAACCTAAGCCTCTCCCATGGGCATGTACTATATTTTTTACTGTAGGCCAATGTTATTTTTTTTTTTTTTTTTTTTTTTTTTTTTTTTTTTTTTTTTTTTTGCGGTATGCGGGCCTCTCACTGTTGTGGCCTCTCCCGTTGCGGAGCACAGGCTCCGGACGCACAGGCTCAGCGGCCATGGCTCACGGGCTTAGTTGCTCCGCGGCATGTGGGATCTTCCCGGACCAGGGCACGAACCCGTGTCTCCTGCATCGGCAGGCGGATTCTCAACCACTGCGCCACCAGGGAAGCCCGGCCAATGTTATTTGAAGTATACACTGGAGACAAATGTCTTATGATGGTTTCACCAAAAATGGGGACATAGAATATACCATTGCTGGTAGGTATTCCTAATTTAAAATAAGGCTTTAAAGACTGAAATTTTTTTTTCAATTATAGAAATAAAAAGTACAATACAAATACACAAAGTATTTAAATTTGATTTTCTCAGATTTTCCAAAATGTATTTTACCAAGGAATCCTTTTTGATTATTGTAGTTTTCTCATTTCTACCTGCTGATGTGGAGAATTATTCAGTGTGGCACTCTTAAATTCAGCTTGGCCTCAGTCCCTCCATGTAACCCTAACAGTTGTCTTATATTGATTCTCTGTTGCCCTCTAAGCTAACTAGACACACACTGGGAACGTTAAAACCCTTTAATAACCAGCTAATTGTATTGATCTTTATTTTATTGTATAATGATGTTTATAATTAACAGTGTTCATGATCTTGCTATCATTCTCTTATTTCATTTGTTTACTCGTGTACATACTTAAGGATCCAGTGTGCTTAGAAAATTTCATGTCCCTTCCTTTAATTTGCAGTTTATACTCCATCTCTTATAAGATACTGCCTTAAATTGCCTGAAACAATTTGGTACTTAACATTTAAACTGTTTCTAATATCAACTAGTACACATGTGTGTCATGTCTATCTAATTATTTGTTGTAATCTTCCAGTGAGAAAAAGAATTTGCAATTTTTTCCCTGTTATAGCACCTGTGGCTTGTGAACCATATATTTAATTACTCAAACATGAAAAATGAAGTTTTCACTAATTTCACCTGTATAATATACCTAGTTTATGTGTCATAACTTTGGGAAGTTATCTCTTGGACTGTCTTTTTGTTCAGCAACAAACTCTTCCCTGCTTCTATTTTTTTTCTTTCCAAATCTGTTCTTTTCAGTCTTTTAAATTCTGCTTGCTTGTGCAAAGTAACAATCCATTGGCCAGAAATTTATGAAAATCACATTAATTTTACTGTTACTGTGTATTTTGACTTTGACATCTTCAAATTTGAAATATATGTTTAACACTGAATCTTTTATGAACTCTTGTGAACTCTTACGAACTCTTATTTTTTAGATAAGTTGGAAGGACTTCATTTGTGTCTATGCACACTTTTAATTCAACAGGTTTTTTTATTATTAAATATTAAATTTTTTTTTTAATGTCTGCAATATCGTGTTGATGAACAGCTTCTCCTTATAAGATTCTGTCATTAAACCATAGGTTTTTCCCCACAATATGGTATTGTTCATGCTACAATAGGTTACTAATAGAGTTTCCCTTTCAAATTATAAAATATATTTTCTTGTTTTAATGAGTATTTTCCCATGGGGGAAATAAATTTGCACATACTTAAACCACAAAGAAGACTAAATAGAATACTTCATTTTGAGTGACTAGACTATTCTGATTTTTAATTTAAATGTCATGGGGGTCTGTATTATTTTTAACCACATAGTCTTTATTTATCTATTTTAAAAATTTTATTTATTTAATTTATTTATTTTTGGCTGTGTTGGGTCTTTGTTGCTGCACGCGAGCTTTCTCTAGTTGCGGCGAGCAGGGGCTACTCTTTGTTGCGGTGTGTGGGCTGCTCATTGAGGTGGCTTCTCTTGTTGCAGAACACGGGCTCTAGGCCCACGGGCTTCAGTAGTTGTGGCACATGGGCTCAGTTGCTCTGCCGCATGTGGGATCTTCCTGGACCAGGGCTCAAAGCTGTGTCCCCTGCTTTGGCAGGCGGATTCTTAACCATTCCACCACCACAGAAGTCCCCATGTGGGTCAGTTTTAATTTCTATCAGATTTTCCTTTCTTTCAACTTTAGTCTTCAAATGAAGAGTGTTTTTAGAGTTTATTCTTAAAGATTAATTTTAGTTTTATCTTATTCTGCCATTATTATTAAAGGAATTATGTTAACACATTTGGGTTTTCTAATCTTACTTGTAAATTATCATTTTCATAAGTGATCATTTGACGTTCAGAAATAATTTTTTCAGCATACCTTATTAATTTTTAACTGTGGCTTTGAAATAACCAAATGCAGATTTCTAGAATAATCAAAAGACAAAATACATCAAGCAGATAGATATTTCTACTGATTTAGTGATTTGTTAAGCAAACTACATATTGAGTAACTATAATTGTACTGTAACTATATCATGGTCATATGATAAATGGATATAGAAATATTTACAAAAATTAATTTATAATATGTATATTACTTTACAATGTTTTCAAGTATTAGTGAAGTTTAAAGTTATGAATTTAAGAATGGGCAATTAGGAAGGCAAATGAGATTGAAATAAGTTTTAACATATTAAGTACCATAAAATAATCACATGGTTCAAATGTCTTTTTCTAAAGGACTATCAATCCTAAATATGAAAACATGAGTTAGCAAAAGTCCTTCAAACATGATAGCTTTAAATATTTTTGCTCCTAGCATTATGAAAGAGTCTTGTTCATTACTTGTTTTTAATATACCAGCACTATGAAAAATGGTGATACCATTTACAGTTTATATTCACTTTCATATTCACTTTCAGTCATTATACTGGAATTCAAATAATATTGATTCTCTGATGTCTACCCAAGCTTTGTACAAGTTTAAAAGATACCATAACACTAAGAGCATTTAGATTAATGGTTACTGTTTTAGCAACCTCTCTTCTTTTAAGTAGTTTTTACTGTGTTCATTTTCACTAAAACTGAAGGCAATACTCATATTAACATTGTTATGGATTTTAGAAAATAGCTATAACTAAATCATCAGTTTTACTAGATGTCAGATAGTCAATATTGGGGAAAAATCAAATTAAAAAAAAAAAATTTTTTACTTTAACTAATTACACTGATCATTTTTACAAATTGAGAGTGGTATTTTCCTGCCAACATACAATCTTAATTTTCTTCATTCAAGGTTAGAAGTGTAATCAGCGATATTTTCATTTTTGGTGAACACATACATATTATATATATAACATATATATGTAAAACTATTCTATGTATTGCACATGGAAATAATTCTTATTTATCCCTATTAAACAATGCATTTAATATTTTCCATACTGTGTAAGAGCATACAACATTTAAATATCTTTGAAATTCAGCTTATAAAGATAGCACATCAAAGTTAGATTGTCCAGAAGCATCATATTTCACTTTGTATAACAGATATCATTGTAAATAGTTCAGCTTTTCTTAGAAATCGTTTTTAACGTATGCATAATTCTAAGGATGCTTCTGATCTGACTCACACATACATATTTTCAAATATAACTTGATTTGAGTTACTACAATGTAAATATATTTATCTTGAGTATATTGTTAATTTTACAGAGGAAGAGTCATTAGTGAAAATGAATACGTAATGTCATACCATAGAAAACTTTCACCATGCGAAGTTGCTAAAACAGTACGGAACAAACCTCCTAAGGAAAATTTGATATAGCTTTCCTATGCTTTTCCAGACCTATTTTCAACACTGCTAAAAGGGGGGACAATTCAAGAAGGCACTGAAGAGACCTCCTCACAAGACCCTGATGTTACTTCTCCTCTGGATGTACATGCTGCAGCTCCATAGGAGCCAGGTTGGAAAAGTTTCTAGGAAAACAACATGTTCATTAATAACATATTTTTTAAGTAAAAAGATTCTTTTTCTATGGGAGTTTGTCTTTTTAGACCCCAAAGTTAAGTATATTAAAAAGTCCATATGCTTAGTTTGAACTGAACTTTTATTTCTTAACTGTTATTTTTTTTAAAATATCAATGACAAACATCTGGCTTCTCAAAAATATTTTTGAAATGTAATGGTTCTAAAGCATGTAAAATAAGGTAATTAGAAAACGTCATGGTTCTGTTTTATACAAACAAAAAAATCAAGCTGTTACTAATCCATTATAAGGATAGAGTATGAAGTTAAATTATTATAAAAATTTATATCAACTTTTTTAAGTTCTGTGTATACTACATAAATGGCAGAAGGTAGATTCTATAATTTTAAAAAATTATATCTCAGGCTCAAGGAAATGTATATTATTGCTCTTGATTTTAAGTGAAAGTTTAAAAGTAATAAGTATTTATATAATGTTGTTAATTATCTATACTTGGGAAGACTCTGGCGATACAGGTCAGTGAGTTAGCAAAATGACCTTAAAGGGGCATTTTTTCTTCCTAAGACTAGTCTCAAAACCTAAATTTCAGATTTTATATATTTTGAAAATATAATGAATCTCCACTCAGAATATTGCAGTGCTTTGCAGTAAAAAGAGTGGTGATAATAATTCTGTGACTAGAGATTGCACAAGATAATTATGAGTGTAAATAATGTATTTCTAAAAAATATATAGTCAAGATTTTTAAGATATAATTGCCTAGCAATAAACAAAATATATAAACATGAAAAATGAAAAGAAAATTAACTTTGACTACAGGAACATAATTAAAGAACTAATAAATTAATTTTTAAGTAAAAGATTAAGAAAAGCAATAGGTTATATTCTTGACATTTAAAATTTTTATTTTATATTGGAGAGTATAGTTGATTTACAATATTGTGTTAGTTTCAGGCATAGAACAAAGTGATTCAGTTATACATATACATATGTCTGTTCTTTTTAAGATTCTTTTCCCAAATAGGTTATTATAGAATATTGAGTAGAATACCCTGTGCTATGCAGTACTGGTCCTTGTTGATTATTTTGTATATAGTAGTGTGTATATATTAATCCCAAACTCCTAATTTATCCCTACCCCCCCACCTTTCCCCTTTGGTAACTATAAGTTTGTTTTCTATGTCTGTGAGTCTGCATCTGTTTTGTAAATAAGTCAATTTATATCATTTTTTTAGATTCCACATGTAAGTGATATCATAGGATATTTGTCTTTCTCTGTCTCACTTCATTTAGTATGATACTTTTAAGGTACATTCAAGTTGCTCAAATTGCATTGTTTCATTCCTCTTTATGGCTGAGTAATATTCCTCTGTGTGTGTGTGTGTGTGTGTGTGTGTGTGTGTGTGTGTGTGTGTGTGTATACCACATCTTCTTGATCCATTCCTCTGTTGATGGCTATTTAGGTTGCTTCCATGTCTTGGCTGTTGTAAATAGTGCTGCAGTGACCATTGGGGTGCACTTATCTTTTTAAATTATAGTTTTCTCTAGATATATGCCCAGGAGTAGGATTTCTGGATCATATGGTAGCTCTATTTTTAGTTTTTTAAGGAACCTCCATACTGTTCTCCATAGTGGCTGTACCAATTTACATTTCCACCAACAGTCTGACATTTTAAATTCTGAAGTAGTAAGTACACAAAAAGTAGTATCTTTGCATGTGTATAAGAGCTAATGTTAAAATAGTATATATCTACATATCTACTTAAATTGTGGAACTTCTAAAGTTTTGGATATCTCTCTAATTGTTTATAATTCTCTCGCTAACTTTTTAATAGAAAAATCAGTGATCTATACGTGATTTATAGCCTTTATCACATTTGCTTTGTATTATAATTATTATTTCAAGGGAGTTTGGTTTTGTTATTTTTCTTTCCTTAGCATTAAGGTGTAAACTCCTTGAGAGAAGTGATTATGTCTCAATATACCATTTAGATTTCTATCTCCTATGAGGTCTAATAAGTTTTCACACTTTAATTACTTAGAAAGTTTGTTGATAGAACCAAGTGTACAAAGTCAGGCATTTTAATACTTGGCCAAAAAAGTGCTTTATTGACTTATTTGAAAATAGACCATCAGTTCCTAACATTTTGTGCCAATTCAAAAGCATTTATGAGTCCATCTGCCTGGAAAATGTAAAGCAACTTTGGAATATGTATGCATCTACTCTCTGTTCTTAGTGGCCTAAGACAGTGCTGATTGGACAGAATTATAATGGTGATCCAAATTGTACTATAAAATTCTAATTTTTTCATATTGCATTGAGTAATAATAATATTCAATAAAACTGAAGTTCCAGTTATCAGACTCATTTAAACATAAAGTAAAAAATAATAAAGTATTATTTGCTTTTTATGAGACAAATATGGCTGTTCAAAGTTCTGTAGAATTTAGTATGTGTCAGCAAAACTGAAAAGAGACAAGGCAGCAATTTTTAAGGGGAAAATGGGCGAATGAACAGAATTCTCTAGCAGGTTGAGATAGAGAAAAACCAACATCATTAACCTGTTAATCAGTATATAGTTTGAATTAATGTGTTAAACATATTTTTTTCAATGAAAAAGAAAGGGTCCTAAATAGGTCAGCTTCAGGGGTTCATAGTGACAGGTGAACATAAGCAATAATTCTACAAACATCTGCTCCCAGTCAATGAAGCAGATCTCCAAAGAAGCTGTTAAGAAAGGATTATAGTCCCTTAGAAACAATCTGGGAACTAAGAGATAATTTAGTTCAACCCTCTCATTTTGTCCCCTAATAGAGACTGTATTTACATCTATATGTATGTGTTGCTATGTGTGTGTATATATATGTATATATACACACAAACAGATGTGTATATATATACACACGTATGTTTACATGCATATAATCATATTAAAAGTTGAAAGATGGGCTAGCAGCCTGTATTTTCCTAGAGAATAAACTGTAAAATTTAAACTATTAAATGAAAATGAAAGAGATAAACTGAATTTAAGATTTTGGAACTTATCATTGAAATAGAAGAAAGAAGAGATTTTCTCCTCCTGATTTATATTCTCTTATATTAACAGTGTTATTCTAATGCATCATCAATTATATTATATATATATATCAGCATATAAATATGCTGAAATATGTTTATCTCTGTCCAACTCTTATATATTTTTCTATAAAATTCCTTGAAAAATTATGTTATCTCCTTTACCTCTCCATGAAAGAGCTGTCCGTACTCCCCATCTTCTCTTACAAAACCACTCTAGTTAGACTTTTGTCCAGCTGCTCCACCAGAGAAACTCAACTCAAGATCACCTGTAACACTTACATTATGAAATTTAGAAGTTGGTTTTCAACCTTCACCTTACTAGATTTATGAACAACACTTATGCATTTATTGCATATAATAACTACCTCTTTTTTGAAACAATTGTATCACTTGGCTTCCATAACATCACTTTATTTGTTTCTTCTATATTTTTCTGGGTTCTCCTCCAGGGATCAATAATTTGACTCTTATATTGCCAGTTACTCTTCATATGGTCCTCTTCAGTCTCAAGACTTTCAATATGTTTATGAATCCTGAATTTGTATTTCAGCCTGGACTTCTCCTCTGCACTCAGACTTGTATATCCAGAATGGCACCTGTTCAACTTAGTTGTCTGTCAGGCATCTTATGTAACATATCCATATCTGAACTCCTTACCTATCGGCTTCTTCCACAGTCATCACCGTTTAATAAAAGGGAAATTCTAGCATTCCAGTATCTCCAGACAAAAATTTGAGTTATATTTGACCTCGCTTTTCCTCAGACCTTATAACTGATTTAACAGCAGATTTCTGTGGCTTTACCTTAAAATTATATTCAAAATTTGATTGCCTTTTAACACCATTTTTGCAACCACTCTGGTCTGTGATACCATCATCTTTTCCCCAGATTAATATACTAGCCTCCTAAATAGATTATCTGATTCCATACTTACCATCCACCCCAATAGCCTATTTAACTTTCTAGACCTTTGCTAGTATGGAGCTCCAGAACTGATGGATTCCTTGAAATGAAGTAATCTTCACTCACTCTGTAATGTCTGAAGTGCACACCTGGGCAAATTGAATGAGCAGCTAACTCACTCATATATGACCAAGGCTAATAAAGGTTGTGTAAGCCAGATATTGGAGTTATGACAGACTCCTAACTTATTCTAATAAGTAATATATATTCCTCACCCCCCAAAATAGAAGTGTACACCTGTATGACTTTAGTCAGAACAGTCAGTACTTTCATATATAGTTTCCTTATCCATATAATAAATAACATTTTCTACTTTATAGATTTTTTTTTTTTTTTTTTTTTTTTTTTGCGGTATGCGGGCCTCTCACTGTTGTGGCCTCTCCCGTTGCAGAGCACAGGCTCCGGACGCGCAGGCCCAGCGGCCATGGCTCATGGGCCCAGCCGCTCCGCGGCATGTGGGATCTTCCCGGACCGGGGCATGAGCCCGTGTCCTCTGCATTGGCAGGTGGACTCTCAACCACTGTGCCACCAGGGAAGCCCTACTTTATAGATTTTTTTAAGGGTTAAGTAAAAAAAAAATAATGTAAACTAATTAGTGCAGTACTCACCTACCTACTAGGGATTCTCTTATTTTCTAATTCTTGGTGTGGCTAAAACTGCTCACTCCCTAATTCAAATGCTGATGCCATGCCTGGTACGTGAAGCCTAGGACCTCTTAGACAAGAGATAGTCACTGTTGACCCTGGGCCCCGATGATACCCTGTGCATAATGCTGGTATGATCCTTATTGCCCTTGCTGTTCTGTTCTGAGGTATACTGAGTTGTGGCTCTCTCCTTCATGAAGCTGAAATTCTGTGAAGTCAAGGGCTGTGTCTTTTTCTCAGTTTTAATATATTAGTTCATGGAAAAATGTGGTAATTGGATTCTTAATATTGAAACAACTGAACATGGAAGTTGAACAGTAACAACTAATCATCATTATTCATGAGAGATTATCTTCCAGAGACACCCTTACTCCTTAATAACTAATTATTTGTCAACTCTCAAGCTTCCTGATTCTATGAAATCATTTTTGAATATTAATGTTTTAGTGTATATATCCAAGTTTACCTTTATTCACTTTTCATTACTTTATATATCTACTGTTGCTATACACATCATAATTGCCATTCTCCATGGTTATATATTAATTTTCTACCAATATCTTTGATGTCTGGCTAGTTTTTCATTATTAAACATTAAAACATTTTGTAATGGAGTTAGTGTTTTAAGAGAGGTAGTGATGCCTAATTATAATTTTCTTATAATTTAGCCAACATTTATTTTTTCTTCTTTTACTTTTTCTTAGTTATGAAATATACTTTAGTGTTGGCTGTTCTTTTTATTGAGTTAATAACTGATAGTCACTGTTTTGCCAATGACATTATGACAGTGAAAAAATTCATTTTTTTTCTTTAATTGCTCTAATGTTTCAAATCTCATTTTCAAGAAAAACATAACTGAGAAACTGATTGAAGGAAGATTTTCTCCATCAAGATCAATATTTGTCTTATAATCAGATAGTAGTTCCATAACATCTACTTTTTCTATCCTGCATTACTTTTTTTAATAGCCAAAAGGATGCTTAATGCATAGTTTTCTTTTTTTTAAAGTTGAAGTATAGTTGATGTACAGTATTACATAAGTTACAGTTGTACAACAATTTTGGTTGTTGATTCACAATTTTTAAAGTGTAGACTTCATTTATAGTTAGTACAAAATACTGGCTATATTCCCTCTGTTGTACAATACATCCTTGTGGCTTCTTTATTTTAAACATAATAGTTTGTACATCTTAATCTCCTACCCCTATCTTTCTTCTCCATTGTATGTGCATACCACACCTTCTTTATCCATTCATCTATAGATGGACACTTAGGTTGCTTCTATATCTTGGCTCTTGTAAATAATGTTCTATGAACATTGGGATGCATATATATATATATATTTTGCATATATGTTTTTGAATTAGGGTTTTTGTTTTCTTTAGATATATACCCAGGAGTGGAATTGCTGGGTCATGAGGTAGTTCTATGTTTAGGTTTTGAGAAACCTCCATACTGTTTTCCACAGTGGCTGCACTAATTTACATTCTCACTAACACTGTACGAGGGTTCCTTTTTCTCACATCCTTGCCAACACTTGTTATTTGTGTTCTTTTTAATGATAGCTATTCTGACATGTGTGAGGTGATATCTCACTGTGGTTTTAATTTGCATTTCTCTGATGATTAATGCTGTTGAACATCTTTTCATGTGCCTACTGGACATCTGCATGTCCTCTTTGGAAAAGTCTATTCAGGTCTTCTACTCATTCTTTAATCAGGTTGTTTGTTTTTTGATGTTGAGTTGTATGAGCTGTTTATATCTTTTGTATATTAACATCTTATCAGTCATATGATTTGTAAATATTTTCTCCCATTTAGTAGGTTGTCTTTTTGTTTGTTGATGGTTTTCTTTGCTATGCAAAAGCTTTTGAAACTTAATTAGGTCCCACTTGTTTATTTTTGCTTTTCTTCCTTTGCTTTAGGAGACAGATCTAAAATATATTGCTATGATTTATGTGAAAGTATATTCTTCCTATGTTTTTCTCTAGGAGTTTTATGGTTTCTGGTCTTACGTTTAGGTCTTTGATTCATTTTGAGTCTATTTTTGTAGATGGTATTAGAGAATGTTCAAATTTCATTATTTTACATGTAGCTGTCCTATTTTCCCAGGACCACTTATTGAAGAGACTGTCTTGTCTCCATTGTATATTCTTGCCTCCTTTATTGTAGATTAATTGACCATAAGCATGTGGGTTTATTTCTGGGCTCTCTATTGATTTATATGTCTGTCTTTGTGCCATTAACCACACTGTTTTGACTACCAGACTGTAGCTTTGTAGTACTGAAGCCAGAGAGTGTGATTCCTCCAGTTCTATTCTTCTTTCTCAAGATTGCTTTTGGGGTCTTTTGGGTTTCTATACAAATTTTAAGATCATTTGTTCTAGTTTTATGAAAAATGCCCTTGGTATTTTGATAGGGATTGCATTGAATCTGTAGATTGCCTTGGGTGGTATGGTCACTTTATTAGTTCTTCCAATCCATGAACAAGGTATATCTTTTAACCTATGACTTGATTTAGTTCTTTGTTCTGATATGCCTTATCTCATATTAGCGATGTAAGGAAACAAAGTAAGCATTTTTTAACTTGATTTTATTTTATTGAAGATGAAATTATTAGATATCAAGAGTATTTACAAAGTACTCATTACTAACTACTCAATTGTTAATAACTCCTAGTAAAAAGGCGCATAATTCTTTGCTGAGAGATTTCAGGCATTGAAGAGACAATATCTGACATCAAGAAGATTATGATAGAGTATGTATTCTATAGGTCATCATCATTATCATAATTGTTTAAAATTATGTAAATGTGTAAAAAATATTTTACAATTATGTAAAAAATTATGATATCTTACTTTATAGTTTATCAAATATCTTCACTTATGGAGATATCCTCATATCAACTCTGTGATGTTTATTTTATAGATATAGAACTTGAGGATTACATAAGTTTAAGTAACTAATTTAAATTTACTCAAATCAAAGTGTTGAAGCTGTGGGTAAAAATCACATTTTTTGATGAAATTTCCAGTTTATATCGTACACTTTATTTTATTTACAAGGACAGAAAACAATGAGTATATTATAAATGCACTGAGTATA
This sequence comes from Kogia breviceps, assembly GCF_026419965.1. Classification (NCBI taxonomy): domain Eukaryota; kingdom Metazoa; phylum Chordata; class Mammalia; order Artiodactyla; family Physeteridae; genus Kogia; species Kogia breviceps. The sequence goes on along the minus strand of NC_081314.1, from coordinate 105,412,947 downwards.
TTATAAATGCAAACTTGGCATTATAGTCCATACAATTATAACAATTCAGAGAAAGAAGGGATCTCTATGACCTGGGGTTGTCGTGAAAAGTAGCACAGTCTCTAAGCAGGAAGAAAGATAGGAATTAAAGAGAAGAGTTACTTACTGTTTCTCAGCAACCTAGGAAACCAAGGTTTACTTGGTTTGACCTCAGGGCAGGGAAGGTGGGTAGGCCTTATCCTGACAGCAGGATTCTTGGAAAACGTAATCCTTTCTTATCACCCAAGCTGGGTACTTGTCTTGTTGCTCCACGCTATACTGAGAGGAGACCATCTTCATTTAGCATCTCCCAAAACACCTGTCCAGACAAGAGGATGAGCTAGTTGTGGTCTGAGCCTTCTATTTAATGGCCTGATAAGCACCACTGAGCATGGTAACTATCACATAATATAGATATGCTTCCTAAACTTACCATTACTCAATGTCAGAGTCAATATTTGAATTCAGGGTTTTCTGGATTTTTCCATAGCCTATATTTTTCCACAATACCATGAAACTTAGGTTAACCATGCTTTATTGTATGCCAATCAAATATTTTATTTTTTTAAATGAGAAATTGTGTTTGGAAATTAAATTTAGTATTTATATTATTGAAAAATAAAGGATAAGATTTACATTTCTAATTATTAAATCACTATGTATTGAGAAATTGTATTTGGAAATTCATTGATTATTTATATTATTGAATATTACAAGTAAATTATCAGTACTACATTTACTTTTAATTTAAACACTCACATATGTTATGATCTCTTCTTTCTTCCAGTGAGGAAGCAATTTTAAAATTGCTTTAAAATTACAGAAATGTTACATACTAGCAATAAAATACTCAAATTATGCCAGAGTCCATGAAGTAAAATGTGAACATTTCCAGCTCTGCTTCCTTTCTTAGAGTTAGCTGCTATTAAAACTTGATATCTATCTTTAACATTCCTTTTTTTTTAAAATAAAAATCACCCAGTTCTACACATTTTAATGCAGATTTCTTTTATCACACTTGACAATATATCATGGGCAACCTTCTATATCAGCATGTGCCATCTATCTCATGCTTGCCATTTCCTCTTTCTTTAATATGCAATATCCAAATAATTAGCAAGTCTTATCAGGTCAACCTGAAAATATATCTAGAATCATTACATTTACTGCTGCTAATCTATTCCAGGCTTTATCTCCTCTTACTTAGACTATTTCAGTATAGCATCTTAACTGATGTCTCTTTCTCATTGCCTTCTGCAGCCTATTATCCAGACAGCAACCAGAATGACCCACTTAAAATGTAAGCCAGTTCTTGTCATTCCTCCTGGCAAAACCTTCCAGTCGTTTGAAGTCTTAAAAGAGTAAAAGCCAGAATCCTCACTATAGGTTCCTTAAGTCTTAGTGATCACAGCTTATCTGAGATCTATTTCAGGTCTCAGATAAGCTGTGCTTGATCTATTTCCACTTCTTTTAATGTGCTTCCCCCAGACTTCTCCTTGTCTTGTCCCCTCAGTTAGGTTTCAAATATCACTTGATTATCTTATAAAAGAACACTCCCTCATTGACACACAGCTCCCTTACCTCACCTCACTTTATTTTTCTCTGTAGCACTTTTCACCACTGATATTTTGTATGTTTCTTTTAAAATTTATTTTCTTTTAAACAAGCTATCACCTAATAAATGTTCCATGAAAGCAGATAATTTGTCTTACATTTTCACTGATTTATGTCCTAAATAGAACACTGTCTGGCACATAACAGGTACTTAATAAATATTTGTTGAATGAATTATTTGAATGATTACTGAGCTATATTAACATCTATAATATATTCTAAAATATAAATCAGCTATAATTTATCCATTGACCTATTGTAGATATTTCATTTGTCTCTAAATTTTCACCATTAGGAAAACTGCTCAGTAAACATTCCTGTGCTGTATTTCTGTAGACATATTTCTGAGACTAGAAATACTATATCAGATGGTATACATTTTTAGATTTGATATGTGTTACAAGGTGCCCTTCAAAAAGATGTATCATATGTGTGTTTCCAATATTTAGTGTTTTTATCCATGAGTGTGCTATATCCCTTATATTTATTCAGGTTTCCATGTGTTTTAATGAGTTTTATTCACACATGTGAATAGACTTGATATTTATTCATACTGTTTATGGTTTTTCAATGTCTATACAGGACACTTTTAAGGTATTTAGTAATGCATAATTTCCAAGGAGGTAGCAGGAAAACAGTTTAGTTATATGAAGAACTTCCACTAACTCTGTTAGAATTGGTTATATTAAATACTTGCATCAGTACTCCCAGTCTTTTTTGAGCTCATTTTTGGTAAATTTCAAGATTAATGGCAAAAAGGAGTATAAGATCTAAAAAAATATTATGACAGTGCATCTACAGAAGCAGGCAGAATTTTTTTTAAATAGGGGTCAAGCTTGGTGCTTTTTATTAAATGATCTTTATTTTAACCTTCACAGACACAATTCAGTGATTTAAAAAGATATGTAATGAAAAACACTCATTTTATTATCCATGTCAGTGAATCCATTATTTTCCACCTACTCACACGTTATGCTAATAACTTTTTAGATGAATGCATTTTAATTAAAAAATAAGAGTCACTTGAAAAGTATTACAAGTAAGAGCAAATACAAACTGTGGTTTGTATGATATAAAAAATGCTTTGAAGAAATCAGCTGAAGAATCATTTGCTGGTAGCTCTGAGGGATAAAACTGTTTAGAACAATTGTCTTTTTCATGTTACGTGAATCAATATTCAGTAGGAAATTCAGTAGTAAATATACCCTCTGCATTCCTGGGCAAGTGTTTCAGCAGGTCAGTGTCAAAAGGTTGCTAAATGGCAAAATATTCCATTTTGTAAAACTAACATGCAAAATTTTAGAACATTGTTCAGTACATATGAATCTCTTTACAAGTGTCTTCCTAACCCATTCATGCAGAGAAGTGGCTTAGAGATTGGGAATTAGAAAAAAAATCTCCCTTTGCATTCTCCACTGTCCAGGAAGGTTATTGAGAAACTGATAAGAGTTACATAGGTGATAGTAACTAATCCTGATAGTGAATCAGAAAGTTTAAGCATATCCAGATAGCTATGACCCATTAACTGACTAGATTGTTCCTAACCCAGCATAATTCAAATGGATACAACTACTTACCCCAAAGCTGGAAAGCAACTATCAAGTTTGGTATTTTCATTCCTTCTAGATGAATGCCATGACTATGGAATGAAAAGAAGCTATGTGAAGTAAACAGCTTAGAATTCCACAAAGAGGGGTTCCTGGAAGCTAGAAGACACATTTTACAAAGACCTGAATCAATTAATTTGTCAGGAAAATTAAGGCATTAAAATGAAATTTAATAAAAGGGGTGGGGCGGGGGTTGTCCAGATAATACATCAGACCCAGTACAGGAGAGAAACTAGAAGCTGTAGAAAATTGAATCAGTGATGAGAAAAATAAAAATTGAATGAAGTAAAATACTTACGGACTTAGCTTAAGTATATCGAACACAGCAGGAATAATGTTCAGAGTGATTTGGAAAATAACAAGAAATCATTGAAAGGAATTTGGGTAACAGTAGCGTTGGCGGGTCAAAACGCAAGACCCAAATGAAGAGAAATCTATGAAGTTGCAGAGTATGTGAAGAATATAAAAAGGAGAAAAGGTAATGACAATGTTGGATGACTAAGGACATTACCATATTGCACACAGAGGTTCTCAATTTAATTTTGAAAATTTGAACCAGATAAAGTTATAAAATGGGGCCTCTAAATATCTGGAAATCTCATATATGCAGAAGCATGCTTTACTTACTTTTAATGAAACATTTCTATTTCACAATGTAAAGAATCTGTAATTGGGAATATATTAGAGACTTGAGAACCTTGTAACTGCAAATAATTATAGAAGTTATTAAATTTCAATCACTTATAATTCCTGTCAATATAGCACTGAATGGAGTTGTGAAAATAATGGAATCCCTGGGAGTAAATAACCAAGTTATATTAGAATTCTCATTAGTTGTGTAAAATAAGGTGGCTGGAAAAAGTAATAATTTAGTTCTGTTAATTTTTATTTAACTTAAAGAGATCTGTAATGATGTACATGCATGGGATCTCCCCCCAGAACTGAGCTATTAGATCACAAGAAGTAGAGAAAATGTAGTAAAGCTATGCCTCTTAGCAACTAGTTCAAGAGAGTCTCTGAAATCTCAGCATTATAGGTCTGTATTCTGCTGTTTTCCAGTGTGACTCAACTGCTCATTGAATATTGGGCTCTTTCTTCATTATGCGCTATCGTGTTTCCTTTTAAGATTTTGATTTTCAGTTCTGCTGTTTTATTAGTTCTCTGACTTGGGAAGTGGATCACTTTGGAAGTGACCCAACTTCCATAAGACTTAGTCATCCTTATATGTAAAATGTAGATAATATTACCTACATAGTAGGATTTTTGTGAGTACTAAAGGTGGTTTGTGTGTAAAGTCTTAACACAATGGTTATACTCATTCAGTAGATACTGTTAATAATATTGAGCAGTACTTTAATATTGGTAATGATATTTCTTTGAATGATTAAGATTTTTGTGTACTGGCTTTTTGCTTGGCATTCTTACTGTATATATTTGTTGGAGGGAGAGATGGTTGATAATGGGACATTAACATGAAATACTCATTTGTTATTTCTGTTGCTAAAATTCAGTCTTCATAGTCATATTAGTGAGTCTCCCCCAATGATTCTTACTTTTATTTTTAAAGGGTCACCTTTGCTCCACTGTGGTCACTAAGTGGATCATGAAGGGGCAGGACTAAAAGCAGGGACTAGTTGGATGGCAGTTGCAATAGACCTAGTAATAGCTGACTGTTTGAACTAAGTTGTTGGCAGCACAGATGGAGAAAAATTAGTGTGTGTTGGATATGTTTGCGAAGTAAAGCTAATATGACTAGCTGTTGAATTATGTGTCAGATATGAGGGGAAAATAATTGAAGGATCACTCCTAGAGTATTGCCGTGACTGCCTGGTAGATTGTGGTTGCATTTACCACAATCTTAAAATGGGTAAGACTGGCAGATGAGCAGAGGGGTGGAAGGGGAGAATCTGGAGTTCTATTGCAACCATGTTTTGTGATGCCTGTAGGACAGCTAAGTAAATATGTTAAAAAGGCTGTTGTTGTAAGGCTTCCCTGGTGGCTCAGTGGTTGAGAGTCCGCCTGCCAATGCAGGGGACACGGGTTCATGCCCCGGACTGGGAAGATCCCACATGCAGTGGAGCGGCTAGGCCTGTGAGCCATGGCGGCTGAGCCTGCGCGTCCGGAGCCTGTGCTCCGCAATGGGAGAGGCCACAACAGTGAGAGGTCCACGTACCGCAAAAAAAAAAAAAAAAATGGCTGTTGTATATTTGAGTTTGGAGTTCAGTGAAGAGATTAGAGCTCTAGATACAAATTTGGAAATTACTGATATGAGGATGATATTTAAAATCATCACACTGATTGAGATCACGTAGTGAAAGAATGTAGACTTAACAAAATAATGGGAATAACTTGTGGTTTCAGTTACTGTCAATATCTAATTCCTTCATAAGCTCAACTTCAGCATTGCTCTTATGGTCTTTATGATCACTATATAATAAACTTTCAGATTTAGTTCCAAATGATAACTGGTCCTCCCACCCACACCCTACCTACATCCCATGTTTCTTAGTTCAAATTTCTGAAAAGGATTATCTGATTGACATATAGTTCCTAACCATTAAGTTAGGGGCTTACCTCCCTTCATTAACCTAGATGACTTTCCTGTAGATTACAAACCAATATTTTCAATATATACTCCATATTAGATATTATGCTATCCATTGTACTTGTGTTATCTCATAAAATGATTGAAATAACCTATGATAAGAAAGGTACTTTTAATTTTATTTCATTAATTATGAATTGAAGATAAAAATAAATCTCCCAGATCACATAATTTATAAATTATGGATTTGGGATTTGAAGACAAGCCAACATAACTCCAAAGTGTAAATTTAAGAAGAAAAAGTTGTTAAGTACAATATTTAAGCCCTGAACTGCTTGTCACCATGTTTACCTTTATATGAACAAACTCCATGTACTGTAAGGCAGACAAAAGCCAATAAATAAACACTAGAGCATAGGACTGAAATTTCTAACAGCATTTGAGTTTTGGAATCCCTTTTTCCCTGTGACTAGCTCTATGCCTTCCTTTTCTGAGGTAGTATAGAAACCAGTAAATTCTATCTTTTTACTTAAGATTATTCAACTTGCAGATGGACTGTCTTAAATAATACAGCCATGATGTACAACAGAGAAAGGGATGGATATTATTATTTAATATATTTATGCATAAATGTTATATAATTAATAAAAATATAATTCACATACTACAAAATTCACTCATTTAAAGTGTACAATTCAATGACTTTAGTATATTCAGAGCTGTGCAACCATCATTCCAAAGGGAAACCCTGTACTCATTAGCATCCGCTCCCCAGAACCCTCCCACCTCAACATACCCCAACCTCCAGCACTAGGCAAGCATTAATCTACTTTTTACCCCTATAGATTTGCCTATTCTGGACATTTCATGTAAATGGAATAATACATTATATGTAATGTTTTTTGACTGGCTTCTTTCACTTAGCATAATGTAAAGATTCATCCATGTTTTAGCATGTATTTCTTTTTTGTTTTCATTTAGCATTTATTTGTTCCTTTTGATTGTCAAATATTATTCAATTATATGAATATACTGCATTTTATCCCTTCATCTGTTGGTGGATATTTAGTTTATTTTCACTTTTGGTTAGTATAATAGTACTGCTATGAACATTCATTTATAAGTTTTGGTATGGCAGTATGTTTTCGTTTCTCTTGAGTATATACCTAGGAACAGAAATGCTAGATCACATGGTAGCTCTATGTTTAACATTTTGAAAAGCTGCCAAATTATTCTGTGCCACTTTACATTTTCACCAGCATTGTATAAAGGTTCCAGTTTCTCCCCATTTTCACCAACATTGATTATTGTCTGTCATTTTGTTTATAGCCATATAATATATCTAGTGGGTGTGAAGCTGATTCACATTTTGTTTTTTATTTGTGTTTCCCTAATGGTTAATTATCTGAGAGCTTTTCATGTGCTTATTAGCCATTTGCCTATTTTCTTTGGAAAAATTTCTATTCTGATCCTTTGCCCAGTTTTTAATTGGGTTTTTTTTGTCTAGTTTTAAGAGTTCTTTACACTGGATACAAGTCTTTTATTAGGTATACGATTTACACATAGTTCCTCCCATTCTGTGGATTGTTACTTTCTTTATGATATCATTTGCGCCACAGAGGTTTTTTTTTAAATTTTGAAGTCCAAGTAATCTATTTGTTTTCTTTTGTAGCTTGTTCCTTCGGTTTCGTATGTAAGAAACCATTGACTGATCCAAAGTCACAAAGATTTACTCCTATGTTTTCTTTTAAGATTTGTATAGCTTTAGCTCTAACATTTATTTATTTATTTATTTATTTGCGGTACGCGGGCCTCTCAATGTTGTGGCCTTTCCCGTTGCGGAGCACAGGCTCCGGACGCGCAGGCTCAGCAGCCATGGCTCACGGGCCCAGCCGTTCCGCGGCATATGGGAGCCTCCCGGACCGAGGCACGAACCCGTGTCCCCTGCATCGGCAGGCAGACTCTCAACCACCGCGCCACCAGGGAAGCCCTAGCTCTAACATTTAAATCTATGAGCCAGTTTGCATTAATTTTTGCATGCAGGGTAAGGAAGTGATCCAACTTTATTCTTTTGCATACAGGTGTATCCAGTTGTCCTGAATATTAATTTTTTTTCAGTAATAAATACATTGCTTATGAAATGGGGGAAAACTGTACTTGGGGAAATTAGGGAAGCTTTATTTAATATGTAACATTTGAGTTTCCTGAAGTGTGAATAGAATTTGGATGGGTAGAGAAGTACTAGGGAAGGGAATGATAAGCATAGGTGGAAAAGAGAAAGGAGCAAAATAGTTAAAATAATTATTTCATTTTGTCTATTGCGTGGTTTGCAGAAACCCAAAACCTAAACATAAATCCTGAGAAAATGGTTCAAGTGAAAGAAATGTCTTTGGTAGGTGCCTTGGAGTTACCTGCCCCTGGAGGCAAGTGAGCTGTTGTGTTTGTAAACCAGTTCTCTAGATTGTGTGTGTTTATTCCCCAGAGCTTGTGACCTCCTCTGGCATTTTGGGTACCTTCCTAGAAGGGAGTTGGCTTGCTCTTAAGTTGATGGTCTGGGGATATGAGAACTATTGTAGTACAGATAGCAGTCTGGGATAACGGCTTCATTGTCAGCCCTGGCATAAGCTTTGATGGCTCCTGGTCTTGAACCATCACAAAATCTTTGGTTTTGTGAGTTCAGCAGTACCCTCATTGGTTTCTAATTTGTCTCATTTCTGGGATCATTGTTATCTGTTAGTCAGTGCCGCAGATCCTGGTATGTCAGTGCCTTTTGGTTGCCCTTCAAGCTTGGCTACCCATTTTTGCGTTAGAACAATTACATCCACCTTCACTGTTACATTTAAGTGTCACCATTTGGCCTCTGCTATTCAAAAATCCCATCATTCTTATTGAAACTAGGGAAACAGTTTCATAAGCAGACTCTTAACTCTACCCTTTATTGATCAATAATCACTTTCCTTCTAATGAAAGGAGAGTGTTTTCACTATTGGGTTACACTGAGAATTTACTATAATTGTAGCCTAGAGGCTTGAAGGAGGTGGAAAGGGAGATTTTGAAGAGGGTAGGCTTTGTCTTGCCAGATATCTACTTGAGGTGAGGCCACTGCATGTCCCTCAGGCAAAGGGAGGCTGTTGTCCTTTTGCAAGGGTGAATGAGCTATTTCTACAGGCCCAAAGACTTTAGGGAAGTCTGGGAATTCAAGTTCTCAAAAATATCTTCATCCATGTCTCTTCTAGCTCTTAGAGGTTTTCCTATTTATCCATGCCTGACTTTATGTAAGAGATATGACAAGGCTGTAAATTCCTCCTTCTCAGCAGTTTGGTTCCTACCTAGCACAGTGAGGTCCTGAGCTTGGTTTGCATCTCTAACACCTTTCAGCTGCAGGAGACTAGTATCTCTATAAATACTATTATTTTATTTAAAAAGCCTTTGATTTCACACCATGTTGGCTGTTGGAGTTGGGTGTTGGCTGAGTTGAGTTTGTCATTTTTCTTTCTTCAATGCATTGATGGTATTTAACAGTAACCATTGTCCTTTATAATTACCTTTGCTACTGCAGTGTATCTTTCTCAAATTCTGGAGATATTACATAAACCAATGCAACCCTTCTACTTTATGAAATCCCATTTCAGCACAGGTAAGAATGTTAGTAATTGAGATACTTCAGAATGCCAGTGGGTATCACTATTCACTTATTACCAGCACTGGAATTCTTGTTGCCATTTGGCTAGTGAGTAATCCAGTTACTGGGCTACTTGCTTCCTAGAATTGTTTATTTGTACCAACTGGCTTAGTTGCAGTTCCCCTGTGATCTGATGCTGAGGTAAGAATTTGAGTGCAGATAGTTTATTTGGTAGATGCAGGAAGCATGGGTCAGGGAAGAAAAGTGACACAGAAAAAAGATGGCAGCAATAAAGGGTGCTTTATTAAGCTAGTTAATACCATGGATAACTGGAGCTTAATCCCACTGGGACGTTCAGGGAAATGGTATAAAACATGTCTCATACACTATATTCCATGAGTTATTTTTAGAGGGCTTTTCCCCTAGGGATGTTAATTCCTTAGCACTTCTGACCCGTGTGTACACAGAGACTTGCAGTTTTGAGGAATAAAATGACAGCCCTCATGCACAGAGTTGTTAAAGCATCCTGAAAGGTCCGAGGAAATGGGCAGAGTACTGACAGCATCTGCTACAAGGAAGATCTGAAATTAAAGTGAATTAATGTCAGACCATGGAGCACATTGAATGCCATTCAAGGAAGAATTTAAATTTGATTATATCTCAAGCAAGAAAGTTACACTGAAGTGACATATAGTGTAAATTGGGGAACAGAGAATGAATTGGGTAGTACAGTGGAAGGGAGAATATAACATCTTCCTTTTGTTCTAGTTCTGATCGGTACCTGCTCCCAGTCCTAATAGTAAATCCACTGTTAGAAAGGTTCACTTAGGATAGCATTCTGAGTGTACTTCAGCAATATTTCAGATCAAAAGAGATTCCATTCTCAAAATAATTGGGAATTTAGTAAGAATGCAGGCAAATATTCCTAAGATTAATTTTCTGTATTCCATTGTGAAGAGTCGCAGAAAATATCCCCTTTATCTTTAAGTTTAAATATCTCATTTTGGTTAAAAGCAAATTAGCTTTACTCTGGCAAAAGCAGCTGTATGTAGAGAGAAGCAACATGGTCCATGCCTGCATTCCCTAGTCTACTGTACTTGTTCAGTCACCTTCATGTGCCCGTTGAATCTCATTTTGTAATTTGTCATTTCCAGTAGTGGTTTGCCAAAGACAAGGAACAGAAATTAGACGTGTATGAAAAACAAAAATGATAAAGGAGGAAATACTGAAGAGCACTTTTTTTTTTTTTTGTGGTACGCGGGCCTCTCACTGTTGTGGCCTCTCCCGTTGCGGGGCACAGGCTCCGGACGCGCAGGCTCAGCGGCCATGGCTCACGGGCCCAGCCGCTCCGCGGCATGTGGGATCTTCCCGTACCGGGGCACGAACCCGTATCCCCTGCATCGGCAGGCGGATTCTCAACCACTGCGCCACCAGGGAAGCCCTGAAGAGCACTTTTTGGAATAATTTGAAACCCATTCAGAAACAGAAGAGTAAAAAATAATAAGTTGTTATACCTTAATCACTAATCTAGTAATAGCTGCATTAATTTGTCATCTCCACATAGAACACCAACAAGCAAATTCAAGTTAGGCTAACTCACCCAGTCACACAAACTTTAATCCCTTGCAAACCCTTTGCCACTTTTAATATTTCTGGCATTTATACTCAAAAACACTCCTTTCCAACTTTCCAGTGTTGAGGACCTTGTTACTGGGTCAACTGTAGGTTGTCTTTCTTCTTTCTTTTGGAGGTATTCTCTACCAGTATTCGCAGCTTATTGCAACAAATCCAGTGGAAAGACTTCTGTATTGTGCAGCAGACTGCCAGACATGCTTGGGTATGTCTGTGTCCACAGTGGATACAATTTATTTCCAGAAAACTCATCATGTGTCATGCAGTAGGGTTCTTTCTGTTGTCTCCCTTGTTAAAAGTGAAGAAATGTACCAAAACATCAAGTAGTGGAAAAAATACTATGGTTTAAACTTTGATCTCTCTTACATATGTCTATGTAAAGTGAAAAACAACATCTGTGGCAATCAGTATATACAAACCTCTAGATTTGAGCAAAATAATATCATTATATCCCCAAGATAGCACAACCCTGTTTCCAAATTTGCAAAGATTAGGAGGAATTAGACTTTTCATGTGGCTCTCTCCTATGGTGGTCTCCCAGATCTCTAAATCCCTAGGGTGGTTTATTCCTGTATAAGTGAGACCTATTTAGTCTTTTCACTTTCTGGAAGAGAGGTGCCTCTAGAGGCTGGAATGACCAATCATGGCTGCCTCTTATTGCTGGCTACTAATTAGTTCAGTGCCACATTATCATCCTTAGTCTATGCAAGTCCTCTCTTGCTTTATTTATTTAATCCTGTTTCCTATACATATTCCTCTTCTTTTACCATAGACAATGATTCTCTTGTATTTGAGTAGAAAACCTTTAATTTGTATATGGTTTTAGACAATGTAAACTGTCTTGTGAATATGTTATTTTGGTTTTCATAAACTATAGACCTCATTTTGATCCACACTATTTTTTTTATCAGCCCTATGTTTTAAAATCTATATTTGTTACTGGGTGTTCATTTACTCTTTTAGTACTAATTGCTGTGAATGTAGTTTTTTGCTGTTTGGTTCCACTATAGTTTACTTATCTGTAGTGATTACCTCCAACTTCCAGTTACTATAAATCATGCTATGATGAACATACTTATACTTTTCCAGTTATAGGCCTGCTGAATATTTCTCTAGGGTTTATGTATTTGTGAGTGTGTGTATAAATGTACATGTCATAATGTGTATGCATACTCAATTTAACTGCCAGAAGATTGCCCTCTATAATAGCTGTAAGAGGCTACTCTCTCATCAACAATTTATAAAGCTTCTTACTTACATCTATCTTGACAGTACTTGAAAAGATAGAGCTTTTTCATTTTTGTCAATCTTAATGAGTCTAAAATTTTATTCCAGTGCTACTTCAGTTTCTTTAAATTTTAACGAGTTTCTGAATCTTTTCATATACTTGTTGGTATTATCCTATATCCTTAGGTATTTTAAAATTGGGGTTACTGGTTCTTTTTTAAAAAAATTATTTATTTGTAAAAATTCTTTATGTAGTCTAGATATTTTTCCTTCATAGCTCTTAACACTGCAAAAACCGTATCCAAATCTGTCATCTATCAATTTTGTTTGTGGTCTCCTTTACTGAATAGGAATTCTTGTTTTTGATGTAATCAAATTCATCCATTTTTCACTTTATATTTTCTACTTCAGGTTATTGTTTAAGAAGTCTTTCCCTAACCCTAGATCACAAAGATTTATTTACACTATATATTAACTTTATAGTTTAACCTTTCACATTTAGATCAGTTGCCTTTGGGGATCAACCTTCTTATAAGGGATCACATAGAAATACAGTTTTGTTTTTTATATAGTGATCCAGTTTTTCTATTGAATAGCCCATCTGTTGCACTTTGATTTTGTATATACTCATTACTTGATGTTTACTTCCCATATAAACATGGTCTATCTTTAAATACTGTATTCTGTTTCATGATCCGTTTGCCTCCTTTGTGCTAGTATATAAGATTTTATTACTGTGGAATTATAGAATATTGTAATATCAATAGGACAAGTCATAATTGTAGGTTCTTCTTTTTTTTAAATGACTTAGATATTCTTGAAATGTTATCCTTTCCTATACTTTTTAGAATAAGTTTACTAAGTTTCCTAAAAATATAGAGCTGGTATATATATTAGAATTGAATTTACATTATAGATGAATGTGGGGAAAATGGACACATTTACTGTATCAAAGTATCCCATCAGTATTATGGATTACAGTATTCCCATCCAGGAGCATCAGATGTGTTTCCAGTTATTCAGAATTTCTTTTGAGACCCTTACAGGGAACCAACTGGCAAAGCCAAAACGTGGTTCACAGGGCCCAGTCCTAGCACTGCAAAGCAGAAGGATACCTCTGAAGCTGAGAGACAGTAACTTAATAATAGCGCAGATAAGATTTAACAGTTTCTTAAAAGTTTGGCTGAATTTGTTTAAGTCCACATTTCTGCTCCCAAGTTAGTTTGAGCCATGTTGTTGTTGCTGTTGCTGTTACTTTTTTATAAGGGGCCAATTTGTTGATTTTTTTTTGTAGTAAATAAGATTGTTATATTTTTATTATCAGAAGTGTATAAATTTCCTAGAATTAATTTGGAAAGACTTTAGTTTGTTGTGCTTGGAAACTGTATTTTTAATAATAATTTTATGCTTACACATGGAGTATATATTCCATTATTTGTATAAACATAAAATTATGGACAATTATAAAACTTACAAATCATGAGGAAGAAAGTAAAATTCACTGATAATCCTTTCTTTGAGAAATAACCAGTTATTTCAGTTTATTAAGAGTTCTTTCCTCAGCTCTATGTGTGTGTGTCTATACTTTCTCTGTGAATATTATTATTATTATTATATAATACTGTTAACCACATGGGTTATATAATATGATATATGTAAAATTGTTAGATAATATATAATGTATGCATATATTTTTCAAAATGTAAAATAGAGTTAACTTATTGTTTTACATAGTTCAGTTTTTCCACTTAATATATTATGTATATATTTTCTAAGCCATTAAATGTTCTTTTCAAAATGAATTTTAATAACTGGATGGCATTCTATCATTTCACTATTTCACAATTATTATTTAAAACTTATTCTAAAAGTGAAATTACTTTATCAGTGGCTTAAATACCTTCTTAGAATTCTCAAATATATTGCCAAGTTTTTCATGACTGGTACCCATCAGATGCTAATATTTTTTTCTAGGAAGTCCTTTTACTCTTAACTTTTTTGGGTTATTTTGTTTTAGTTGTTACCCTTATTAGCAACATGCATTTGTGTAGCAGTTATTCTTGTGTGGGTGGGTGTATGTGTTTTAATCATTGGAATATCCTTTATTTTACCAAGCACTTTGATAGATTTTTGTATTTAAGATTGGAAACAGGAGATAGAGTGAACACTCTGAATAGTAAAGAGATGAATCTGATGTGTTTGCAGAAAAGTTGGAATGAGGAGAGTGGATCCATAGCTAGTATGTGGGTTGCAGTTGCATTTTGTTTATTATAAAATCTTGAAGTCTTTATCTTTTAAAAGTGGATATTAAACAATTATTGTTTGAAAACTGACATGTGTATTTTACCTTCTATCATGACATATTTTATACCTCCTATTTATATGCTTGTTTACAATTTTTTCTTCTCTTATGAATTTTTCCCCTGGAATTTTTTTTTTCTATATTCTACTTCACTATATTTCTAATTTCTCAGATGTGTATATTCATTGATTTTTTTTCTATTAACTTATAAACTGTTGCATTTTACTTAAATCATTGCTCTAAATATTAACTATTTTTAGTATATGTTAGATCCTTTCAGTATATGTAAGAGATGATACTGACTTTGAATGTAAGCTTCTTAACTTTGGGAACCATATCTCTTTAAGTATATGTATCACTTAATTCCATGTCCTTTTAATTTTTAGCTACTTAGGAAATGTGCAGTGTTTTGCTTATTGGATTTATGAATTGTAAACTTTCATAGAAAAATATAATATAACTAACACACACAGAGAAACATATTTTCAATGTATTTTGATAGTATATTCATATGAAAAGTATTTCATAATATTTATTGTTGACACCTCTCTGTTCTTCTGTCTCTTAAGAATATTGGGTTAATCAGAAGTATACAGGATATTTAACATCCATCTAGTTATTTTTGCCTGTTACAAAGCACCTAAGTACAAAAGTACAAAAGTACCTAAGTTCACTGGTCCCATATAATATATTTTAGAGCTGAAAGATTTATGTTCCCAACATGACCTTAAAACTACATGCAATGCATCATAAGGTTTTTTTATTACTATGCTAACAGCAATTTTAGGTTATTATTCTGTGGAATATAATATGTAATATCCAGGTATAGTTTTTTTTCTTGAAGTTTGCAAGGTGTATGGTTGTTAAGCATTTTTATTTAGTTAGCTTCAAATATTATTTTGCTTTTTTTCCCCTAAGAAAAGATTAATGAAACTTTTTCTAAAGGTGGTTTGAAATAACAGGTAAGTTTATTACACTGTCTGGCTTATTGCACAGTGATGATTATGTCAGATCCTATTTAAAACCATGCAGTTCTTTTAAACAGTCTTACAGAAAGAATACATTTAAACTGTACTCTAGGTACTCTAGGTAATCAATAATTTGTGAGATTACAAATGAGGTGTAGGGGAAAATTGTGAAAGCACAAGTTCTCAAATATCTTCATCCATGTCTCTTCTAGTACTTGTGCTTTCACAATTTTCTCACTATACATACACTTACATTCTGTGTTTAAGAATCATTAAATACAAATATGCCACACAAAATTAGTATAACCTATCATAATTTTGTGCAAGTCAGACATTTATTTATGGCACATGTAGTTTATATCTCTAAGTCAATTAACGTAGACAAATCTCAATTTGAAGCCATTGGAGAAGCTGATGATCATTAGATATAGTTTCACATGTAGGATTCTGGTGTCAAGCAAGCTTTGACATATCAGGAACAATTCCTATGGAACTGTAGGCCTGGGTAGAGTTATAATTTTATATGAATTGTGAAGGTCTAACATATTTTGAAAGACCATGTCAAAATAGATACCTTTGTGAAGTGTTAAGCAACATTAATGGGCCAGAACATGAACTGAAACATATGTAGAGAATCATCTTCTTACCTTAAAAGAATCTCTATAAATTTATTTTACACATTACATACCTATGATTAAAAAAAGCACTCTTCTTCAGATTACTGCATGAAGATTGTGCTTCTGCCCACATTAGCACTCCACCAAACCTTTTTTTGTCATAGATGCCGTAACTTCTCTGTTAAAAATCCAGTAAATATTGAACTGTTCTTATTTTACAGGACCTTTCAGCAGCATTTGATATGCTTAAATACTTTCTCCTTCATTAATCATTTTCTTTGCAATGTGTACAGAACATCACAGTCTTAGGCGTTTCTTCTCCCAATTTGCATTAACATGTACAGTTTGACTGTTCATTTATTTCATACCTTATGTTTGTAAGAATTACCAATTCATAATATAATATAGTTAAATATTACAACATTTAGTTAAAATAGAAAGTTAATCAGTCAAGGTTGTAGACTTTATTAGTAATTAGAGCAAAGATAGGTGATCTGACTGCATCAGTAAATAGTCCTTTTTATATTAAAGTCCTCTACTAAAGAGGACTTTAATATAAAGTCCTCATATATAATATAAAGAATATATATAATATTATATAATATAAAGAATATTTATATTATATAAATACTTATATCTATATAATAAATATAGAATATTTATAAATATTTATATAATATAAAGAATTCTTTAATTCTACTTAAAGAATACTTTTTAAGCAGCTTGGGTGTTACATCACTTATCAGTTCTCTCTCTCTCTCCTGATGCAGACACATATTCTTGA
Source organism: Kogia breviceps (assembly GCF_026419965.1). NCBI lineage: Eukaryota > Metazoa > Chordata > Mammalia > Artiodactyla > Physeteridae > Kogia > Kogia breviceps. The sequence continues at coordinate 105,396,011 of NC_081314.1, read as the reverse complement.
TACCATTTTCCTCTCCTCCTCTCTCCATCTTGAAAACATGCACCCACACCCCCACACACCCCCAACCCCGGCTCCACACACACAGAGCACTTCTCGGTTCTCAACCTGAGTCTTTGTCCTAAGGTAAAATCTTGTGCTCTAGCATAGTGCTGGCTGAGTCATCTGATGTTTGCAGACTTCAGTTAATTCATCTGATATTTCTGTGTTCAGCTAAGTCATTATGAAGGCTCTAAAACAGGATGATTAGTTTAGGAGGGACCTCAAAGTTTATATATCTGTCAATAATGTGTGATATTTAGAAACCTGATGTAAGAAACAGTAGTCTCCCATGAGTGGAAATGTTCAAAATTGTTTTAGTTAGAATTCAGGCCTTCTATTACTCATTTCCATAGTCAGCAAATATTAAGAACCTACTGTGATCCTGGCATTGTATACCCCTGGTGCTGGGGATACAATAATGGGACAAACAAAGTCCCTGCCCTCATAGAGATTATATTCTATTTAAATGTATTTTAGTTCAAAGCCTCCATATGGGCTAATAGGACCCTCTAGATACTTGTGGTGGTGATTTTTCTGTTTTCTTTGAAGACTCAAATAAGTCAATTCCCTCCTTTAAGTCAATTTCCTCATCCATAAAACCAGGATAATATGCTTTATTATCTCTACCATATAAGAATGAAATTAAGTATGATTTGTGAGATTATTTTCACATGCTTTCTGTATTTGTGAAGTACTGTGGAAACTAGCATGGAATTGTTGAACATAAGACAGAACAATTAAGATGAATATTTTCCATATCTTAATTGTAGAAATTCTATTCAAAGATAGTTTTTGGAGTATCTTATTTATTGGTTAAGTGAAAATCTTAATTTTTTGTACCAATTAAGGCTTATAGACATTCAGAAGATGGACTCTATTTAAGAACTTTTAATCTTCATGAATATGTGACTATTTTTTATGGGAAGAATCATTCCTTCTTAATAGAAATTATCCTTCTTGCTATATATTGGTCCTGTTAATAGGACAAATGCACCAAAAGTAATAAATTTATTTATAAAACTTAGTCTCAGTAGTTGTCTTCCAGATAGCTATGCCATTGAGTTCTTACTTTTTTATTAAATATCTTTGTAGTGCTAATAAAAAAGTTTTATGTTTATCCAAAGTGAAATAGAAATGTATATGCACATGATGCATTTTGCTTCTTGTTTTATTCTCTTGTTTTAGTCTGAAACTATTTATCATTTAAATGCAAAGCCTTCACTTTTCTGTTGCAAAACAGATTTATGTTATTAACTACATGCCTAGCAGCAAAATTCAGGGCACTGATTTTCTAAGTTTATGTCAGTATATTGACTCAAAGTGAATATTTAAGTGGTTCTGAGGAAAATATCACATTAGAATAAGAAGGCCTCTATAACAAGCTTTCCTTTGGTAGAGAGTATTAGATGCTTATGATTTAAAATTAAGTCATTACAGCTTACATAATGAGATGCCTATGTACATTCAACTACTTAGTTTATTTAGATTATGCAAGATAAGAGGTAGAATGTTTGGAACAAATCAGATGTTTGTCATTTTACCAAATGAAGACTTCTCTTCATTCTCACCTCTTCTATTTTTTATCATTCTTAGAATGAAGTTGGAGATTTTCTTCCTCTGCATTGCTCCCTTTCTCATTTAAATTTAGTTTAATCTTGAGGAATAATTAGTTATAGCCACATACACAAAACCCTTGGTAACAAGTTATACAGGGAACCTAATTAGGAATTATAGATTTCCCATGATTTTGTTGTTCTTTCTTCGTTTCATTTAAATCTATCTTTAGATTATCTTTTACTTTTGGAAAAATATCTGGGTAATGATAGGCTATTTCATTATTTTATTAATTAGTCATCTACCAATGTAATACTAGCTAATTTTAAGTCATATGTTCTTTTGGATTCTATATCTTTGCAATGATCTTTTGTAATATTCTATTTCCTTTTCATATTTCCCTTTATATATTTATCATAACCACATTTTGAAGAAATAAGTCAAGAAAAAATATATTTTTTTATCACATAGTTATCTCCCTTTTAGCTGATAGCAGGCATCTGTTACAAATAGAGGCAGAAATAAATTTAAGTTACTAATTTTAAAATTAGAGTGCATGCAGACAGAATAAAGGGAAGAGAGGAAAGTGGTTCTACATACATATAAGTACTTATTCATTTAGGAATCACAGGTAAAGGTATAAACCAAAGTTATTTTTTATTTAGCAGTCTCTTTCTTCACTGTTATTAGGATGCTTCCTTCCCTAGTCCCTACTGTCAGGATATTTAATATTGGTTTTTAATGATTTTTTTTTTTTCCTTAAACCAGATCAGCCCTGCAGCTGTTCAGGGTCCTAATGGATCTAGGGTGTGATTTTTTTCTCCCTCTCTTTTCTGTCTGTAGATAAAGAGGTAAGCATTTTAGTATGAAGTTAATTTCTCTCTTCCTTTGTTAAAATTTTCTTGAGCTATGGCCTTTGAGTAAGTTATCACTGCTATTTAAAAATGTAATTATTTTTCCAACAGCCCTTTCTATGCTGAGAAATAGACTATCTGCTTTTATTTTAAAATTTTAAAGTTTATTTTTTAGATAAACATTTATAATCCTTTTGAATTCTAAAAATTTTCAGAGGGAAGAAGGTGTAAATTTGAGAGATTCACGTTAGAATTTTGGATGTTTAGGTCAGTTTACCAGCAATTCAAATTATCTGAATATTCTTGCCTAGGAAGGCTATTTGATTGCCTTATTTTGTCTCTGAAAAAAGAATGCAGTCTGACTCCACAGTGACTGCCCTTTGCTTTAGGAATTAATTTTCTCGTTCTAACTTTCAATGTCCAAAAGGAATCCACCTTTTAGTCTAGTTTATTTAGCTTCCTATAGAAAGAAAAACTCACTCTGTGTAGATGGGGATGGGTTTTTATTTTTCTTATTTTTTATTTTTATTATTTTTTTGTGTGTTTGATACGCGGGCCTCTCACTGTTGTGGCCTCTCCCGTTGCGGAGCACCGGCTCTGGACGCGCAGGCTCAGTGGCCATGGGTCACGGGCCTAGCTGCTCCACGGCATGTGGGATCTTCCCGGACCGGGGCACGAGCCCGTGTCCCCTGCATTGGCAGGCGGACTCTCAACCACTGCGCCACCAGGGAAGCCCAGGGGATGGGTTTTTAGAGAACACTCAGGCATGAATGGATTAAGTACTGTTCATAGCTTTTTACATTTCCTATCACTTCTAATAAAGATTAATTTTAAATGGAACTGCCCAAGAGATTTATCAGTGGAGAAATAGTCTTAGGTGATGTACAACACTAAGCTGTATGTATGCGCAGACTTCTGGCAACTTCAGCCATATACCAAGTTTTTTCCAGGGGATTAAAGTCCTGCCTCTAATTAAGACAAGCACATGTATAACTTACTCTCCAGTTTGAAATGTGTACATACATCTAGTAATTATAGAAGTTGGATGATGAAATAATCAAACCTGTCATTAGGTCTGCTGTTAAGTTGGTCAATTCTGTCAGCTATTTTCTTTTTTTTTTTAACATCTTTATTGGAGTATAATTGCTTTACAATGGTGTGCTAGTTTCTGCTTTATCAAGAAATGCTTTCAACTTTTCACCATTGAGTATGAAATTAGCTGTGGGTTTGACATGTATGACCTTTATTATGAAGAAGTAGGTTCCCTCTATGCCCACTTTCTGAAGAGCTTTTACCAAAAATGGATGTTGAATTTTATCAAAAGCTTTTTCTGCATCTATAGATGATCATACATTTTTAAATATTTATTTATTTATTTGGCTGCACCAGGTCTTAGTTGCAGCATGCGGGATCTTCGTTGCTGTGTGCAAGATCTTCGTTGTCGCGTGCAGGATCTTCAGTTGCAGCATGCAGGATTTTTTTTTTTTTTAAGTTGTGGCATGTGGGATTTTTAGTTGTGTCATGTGAACTCTTGGTTGTGGCATGTGGGATCTAGTTCCCTGACCAGGGATCGAACCTGGGCCCCCTGCATTGGGAGCCTGGAGTTGTAGCCACTGGACCACCAGGGAAGTCCCAAGATATTCATATGGTTTTTATCCTTCAATTTTTTAATGTGGTGTATCACGTTCATTGATTTGTGGATATTAAACAATCCTTGCATCCTGAGATAAATCCCACTTAATCATGTTATATGATCCTTTTAATGTATTGTTCGATTTGGTGTGCTAGTATTTTGTTGAAAATTTTTGCATCTGTGTTCATCAGTGGTATTGGCCTGTAATTTTCTTTTTTGTGATATCTTTGTCTGATTTTGGTGTCAAGGTGATGGTGGCCTCACAGAATGAGTTCAGAAGTATTCCTTCCTCTGCAGTTTTTTGGAATAGTTTCAGAAGGATAGGTGTTAACTCTTTTCTAAATGTTTGGTAAAATTCACCTATAAAGCCATCTGGTCCCGGACTTTTGTTTATTGGGAGTTTTAAAATTACTGATTCAATTTCAGTACTGGTAATTAGTCTGTTCATATTTTGTATTACTTCCTGGTTTGGTCTTGGAAGATTGTACCTTGCTTTAGACTTGGGAATGAAAGACGATACACTATTCCTAGAGCTTTAGATGGCCATCCCCATTCATTTCTCTAGCTACAACCCTCTTTGTGAAGCAATGACCTTGAGCAATAAGGTAATATGCTACTTAGATCCTATGCTTTCCTTCTGTACCACACTATAGGTAAGACCCCTGAATTCCCTGCTCAGATGGCTTCAAATCTCCTTTCAAGAACTTTAAGGCTTCTTATTGGGGGTCCACCCTCCAAAGGGTGAACTGTGTTACTGGTATGCTCAACCTAGGTTGAATAGAGGACCAGGGTTGGCATCTTTTTGTATCAGAAGAGGGACACAGCTGGGACATGACGACTGGGATGCTCATATATGTGCTTGTGTGAAGTCCTTCATGGTATGGGATTTACCTAGCATCAGGGAAGAAATAGAAACGGGGTTGGCTAAGGTTAGGGGTTGGCTCTGGATGGACTACCACATGCTGGCATGAAATTCTGTGAAGTCCAAATATTTTAAATTTGACCCTGGCCTTCCAGTATCTTTCTAAAGTAGGCAAATAGAACATACTTAGAGTTTGATCTTCTTTGAAGAATGATTTATCATTTTAAAATATTTAGACATTTGGTATGTGAGCACTATACTTCCATTCTTTCCTTGGACCCCACATTTTTAGAGGCTCTATTTATTTTAATACTTGGAAATTGTAACAAAAAAGTTATGTAACTGTATAAATACAAATATAACTTTGTGTAAATGCAGTGTTTTCAAAGAATACATTATGATTTAAATATGATAGCATTTCTATATCTACTAATGACAATATATTTTTAGTAAATTTCCTAGCCTTTTAGATCTTATAGCAATCTTGAATTTATGTATACTCATTTTCGTGAATCATATTCAAATTTAAAAATCTAATTTAAATTACTTTCAGTATTCTTGGATAAGATTAAATTTAGCAGTTGATCCCTTTTGGCTATTTTGGTATCTGAATCTCATTCTAATTTCTTTCTTTCTTTTTTGTTGTTGTTGTTGTTTTTTTGATTACAGAGAGAAGAAACACTATTGTTTCTCAAACATCATTAATTTAACATAGAAAATAATGTACCATTTTGTTAAACATCCTTATGTAGTGCTTTGAAAAGAACCACATTTTTCATTATTTGCATGTATTTTGTTATTTCCTTATCTCTTGGTTCAGATTAGTTCTGATTCAGTGTATGCATGTCATATTCTTCTCATTCCTGATCTCTCTCTCCATCTAAACATTTTTTCCAAACCCAACATATTTTTAAATAAAGATATGTAATGATTTCAGAACTTTTTTTTCTGTCACGGATGTAATTTTTCACATTTATTTAATCTCATATTTTAGGAGAATTGATTGATGAGAATGGTTAATACTTTTTATTAATATGAAGAGATATAGTCTGAAGATGTTAAAATGTAACTACTCAAACAGATTTTATTGACAGTTTATCTCTATACTCCTATATGGGAGAGTAGAGGATGCAGTGTAGACAATAGTAATTACATGCATTCCCTGAGGAATAAAATCAATTCTGATTAGAAATTTATCTGAAATAAGAATAATCACTGGATAAGTACCTTAGAGGCTCTCCAATGGGAAAAATGCTTAGAATTTTGGACATTTATTTTGACAGTTCTCAGATTTTATTAGTTGTATTTTGTCTTACTATTTATATTCTGAATGGTTAGCTTACCATTTTAAATGAGCTCTAATAGTTCTGGTTTGCCTTTAAATTTACCTGTAAGAGTCATATAAGACCTATAATATGTTAGGATGAAAGGTATTTAGATGGGTAATTTTATGTGCCTCTGTGAGATTTTTGGATCACCCCTGATAAACAGTGGGTGTGTTTTGTAAAATTGTATCCACAGTTCTAAAGGAACTCATTGTTTCTTCTGGAAAATACCGTCTGAATTTCAAGCAAGCAACTTACAAATGAAATTTTAGATACAGAATTGTTTTTAAGTTTGCTTGATGGATAATATAAATTATTTATTTGTGGAAATTTAAAGTAGATAATTTGAAAGTATTAGTGTTTCAACAATCCAATAGACGGAGGAAAGAAGCCATTCTGTTAGAAACTATATCAATTGAAATTCCACCAGTCTCGATTTTTTTTTTTTTTTTTTGCGGTACCCGGGCCTCTCACTGTTGTGGCCTCTCCCGTTGCGGAGCACAGGCTCTGGACGCGCAGGCTCAGCGGCCATGGCTCACGGGCCCAGCCGCTCCGCGGCATGTGGGATCTTCCCAGACCGGGGCACGAACCCGTGTCCCCTGCATCGGCAGGCGGATTCTCAACCACTGCGCCACCAGGGAAGCCCAGCCAGTCTCGATTAATTAACTCTCTACAGCCAAATAAAATAAGAAACTCCAAACTGGATGAGTTAAATAAGCTTATTATAAATCACTGAAGTGTGGTATCAAGAAATAGAACACATTCACTATAGAAAACAGTTTATCATTTCCACTGTACTTTAATAGAAATGAGAAATTATGATGACTAGTATGTTCTTCCAAAAAGGCTGTAAAGTTACCAGAATGTGTTTTTGTTTATTGAAAATTATTATAACTTTTATTATACAAATAAAATATGCTTACAATCTAAATTTGTAATATAGAAGTATTCAGTATTAGATGTATAAATAATGACAATGCCAATTAATTTTAATGTACTCAAACATTTTTACTAAAATTAAAAGAAAGATAAGTTTTTTCTATTCATATAGGTGGCAGAATGCTTGTATGTAAACACACAGAAGTGAAGAAAATCCAATGATCTAGCTCAGAGTAAAAGCCAAAGTGTTTCCAATGCTTACAAAGGCTTTTCTGCACCTTCTTTGCCTCTCTGTTTGTTGCCCTTTCAAGCTGTTGCTAAAACATACCTATACCCTCCTGCCTCAGGGATTGGTACTTACCCTTTCCTCTTCACTGCCTCACCTCTAAGACGTTACTTAAATGTCACAACCTCAGTAAGGCCTTCTCTGGTCATACTATTTAAAATTTCAACCCTCTTCCCCATCTCCCTGCCTTATTTTTTCCCATTGTACTTTCTACCATATTATTCAGTTGACTCATTTACAGTTTTTATTGCGTCTCCTCACTCTAAGTAAGATCCATGAAGGCAGGGAGTTTTTGTTCAGCTAGTGCACTGTTGTATTCCTAGTGTCCAGAATAGTGCCTGATAAATATTTCTTGAATAAATCTACCTGATAAATATTTCCTGAATAAATCTAAAGCCTTCTCTATGCCTATTTTCTATCAAAATAGACATGTAAATATTTAATTGAATACTGATGAATATACCTCAGTTTGTGGCAAATTGGATATGAAGACAAATGGGTAACTAGAGTACATTTGTCATTGGTCTAGTTATTTGATCACATAATAGATGCTATTTTAGGTTGTTTATAGAGTACTAAAAACCATTTAAAGTTCTTTACATATATTAACTAATTTATGCCTCACAACAATCCTATGAAACAGGTACTCTTATCAGGTCCATTTTATAGTTGAGGAAACTAGAGGTTAAATAAAGTATCCCTTGATGTTGCAACTAACATGTAAGAAGGTAAGATTCATACCAGGACAACTGGTATGTTCAGAACCTATTGTCTTAATGAAAGGCTCCTGGTTAAAATCCTGCACCATTGTTGCCTTGCTTTGCTTTATTTGTATCCTTTTTATTCATTTTTCTTTCAGTAAAACAGAAAATTTTTGAAGTAATCATATATGTTTGACCACTGTGGTTACATAATCATTTATTTTATTTTTGCTTTTTGCAGTGGGATGCCATCACTGAAATGGATGAACACAATAGGCCCATTCACACATACCAGGTATGTAATGTGATGGAACCAAACCAAAACAACTGGCTTCGTACAAACTGGATCTCCCGTGATGCAGCTCAGAAAATTTATGTGGAAATGAAGTTCACACTGAGGGATTGTAACAGCATTCCATGGGTCTTGGGGACTTGCAAAGAAACATTTAATCTATATTATGTGGAATCAGATGAGTCCCATGGAATTAAATTCAAGCCAAGCCAGTATACAAAGATTGACACAATTGCTGCTGATGAAAGTTTTACCCAGATGGATTTGGGTGATCGCATCCTCAAACTCAACACTGAAATTCGTGAGGTGGGGCCTGTAGAAAGGAAGGGATTTTATCTGGCTTTTCAAGACATCGGGGCATGCATTGCCCTAGTTTCGGTCCGTGTTTTCTACAAAAAGTGCCCCTTTACTGTTCGTAATCTGGCCATGTTTCCAGACACTATCCCAAGGGTTGATTCTTCCTCCTTGGTTGAAGTAAGGGGCTCTTGTGTGAAGAGTGCAGAAGAGCGTGACACTCCCAAACTGTATTGTGGAGCTGATGGAGATTGGCTGGTTCCTCTTGGAAGGTGTATCTGCAGTACAGGATATGAAGAAATTGAAGGTTCTTGCCACGGTAAGAAAGAAATATTTAAATAATTATTCATGCATTTCAAATGCTGGTTTTTTAAAGGTAAATTGGTTGTATATTTATTTTCAAATAATACATTTTCGAATACTATTCCTGGAAGAATTAATTGTGGAAGAAATTAACTCATATTAACTATAAGATAATTTCTGATTTTTTTTCCTCCTGGGAATGGTGTATGAAAATGTAAAATAAATTATATACTATGACAAGTGTTCTTCCATATTGCCTTCAGTAGAATAGTTGCTGTATGAATTGCTGTATTCACCTGATTTTTATAAAAGAAAGCAACATCAATAGCAGCAACAAAAAGCAAAAGGGATCAAAGCAGGCATTTGCTTAACTTTTATGTTTTGGTGGTTTATAGAGAATATGACATTTAAAGACAGTTTGAAAACAATTCTTTCTTTCATGTTGAGTTGTAATAATTGAATAATACCTAGGTAAACTGAAATTATATTTAAATAAATGAGGAATTCATATGTTTGCATATGAATCATACATATGTTTAAAAATATATAGGATAGTTTATAGGAATGTTATGTGTTTGGTGATTGAGTACTGAGTGTATCAGAAATTAATTTATCCTTTGCTACTATTAAATACAATTTCCTACCATATAACACATTAGCTTTTTTTGTTTAAATAGCAGTACTTGTGCAAGATCGAATTGTTAGGAAGTATGAACACAGTGCAATGCTGATTAAGTTTAAAACCATACCTTTCATGTAGTTATGATATGAAATATCTGTAATTTTCAAGATAAAACAATTTTTTTATTTGAATCATTTTATGAAGGCTTATTAATCTACTAAATATATATACTTAAAAATTTTTGCATATCCCCTGATAAAGATAATTTATATCAATTATGTTTGGATTTAGGACTCAATCAAAACACAAATAAAGAAATAAAATTAATGCTTGGTAAATAGTAACATAGTAAAGATTTTTTCCTCTCAATGGTAAATTATTTGTAGTTTTTTTTTCCATAGCACCATACTGAATTTACTTACTTTTTTGGTGATGTTCAGTGGTATGCTCCCACCCATTTAAAGGGATGAAAGTAAATGAGAAAAAAACATATTTGTTTCTATATAAGGGTCAGTGGTAATATATGTGAATTTTTAAACGTTTTATCTATTTATGAAACGCTTGGGTTCTTGAATGCTGAAAAAGTTCACTAAAGCCACCAGTGATGATTATTTTCAGTCATTTGAAAGTACTGTTTGTATGAAAAGTCTGTAGTATATTTATTTAAAGTGTGAGCCAACTTTCCTTCACTATTTAATCATTAAAATATATTTCATTGAAATTTATATAGATTTAATTCAAAATTTTTGTTCACCTGTAACAAGGATTTAGAATGAAACAAAAATAAGTTATCAATATAAATGATCCTTTGAAGGGGCACTATAGAATATTTTACATTGGAAAATGCAACATGAATAATTTTTCAGTGAGATTAAGAAGGCAATAATAGCCAAGGATAAAACATATGACATATACTAACCATGTAGTTTTACCATATTTTATATTAGGTAGATGCTGGATATTGGTAAAAATAATAAAGCTTTAAAATTATTTAAACAATAATTATCTAAGGATTTATGTGATTAATTATTATTAAATATATTTTATGGCATTGATCACAGAATTAGAGGTAGTGACAATCATTGATGACTAGATGTTTTTTGCTTAATATGTCTACTCTGAAATTTCATTCTTGTTTGCATGCCTGAAAATTCCTTCAGTTGTTGGCAAAGATGACTTTGGACATATGATAATTATCGGCTTATCTAGAGCTACTGCTAGACTCGTTCATTTTTATGGCTTGTTATCTTTATTATAATTTATTTGACTACAGAAATGAGAGAGTGGGTACAGTACAATTGTTCATCATCTTCTTCTAGCAGATGGCAGAAATTGGAAGATTATGCTTGGATTCTAAATCCATGGCTTACTAACTTCCTTATCCAAAAATAAATTAGTGGTTATAATCAGTTAATGGTAAAGTATATGGAAAACTATTACATGCAAACACATGTGCCTGGTTCCAACTGAATACAATGAATTGCTATTTACAAACAGAAAGGAAGTGAATGTGGAGACCTCATTTTTAGAGAAAGGTATCTTATACTATCACTAGTTTCCATTTTAAAGTATTTATTTAAGTGTGTTCTTGATGCTTCATATTGCCCTTTTCTATCCTCTGATAATAATTTTTTATCATGGATTCTGTTGCAGTCTGTCAACAATTTATCTCACAACCAAATCTCAGAATTACCTATAACCTACATGACAAATTAATTGAAATTTATGTGAATAAAGAATAGCTCAGGCAATAATGTGACCGTACATTTATATATATAATGAGAAAAGAAAAAACAATGTATATCATTTTCTTTTCTTCTGGTTTATTCTATTAGAGCATTTATTTTAGCTGTTTTTTTGAGTACCTACTATCTGTTAATCATTTTGATAGATAGTAGAGATAAATATAAATAGAGGCATATGTTTCAATGATCTATTGCTATTGAGGTAAAATAACCCAAAACTTAATAACTTAAAGCCACAATAATTTATGATTTCTTAGGGCTCAGGTGGGTAATTCTTCTGTTTATTGTAGAGTAAACAGAGGTCACTCATGTAGCTGAATTCAGCTGGGAGCTTAACAGGGGTTGGAATGTCTAACATGACCTCTTATATTCCATGGCCTCTCTCTACATGGCCTTACATCATTAAAGAATCTGACTCAAGCTTTTTTACAGTATAGTGGCTGGCCGAAGAGGGAGTTTTTCACATGGCCATGTATAAAGTGAATATACGAGGGGACTGCAAAAGGGGCTGAATGCCTGTAAGTATGTTTTTAGGGAGCTGCCAGTGTAACAGTATACCACAGTCTTCTCTCTTAATTCTTGTGACTAATGTCCCTCCTTCATGCACAAAAGCCCACATTCTCCCAAAGATCTATTCCATTATGGCATTGTGTTGAAGTCCAGAAACGCTTCAGTGAAATCTCTTCTGGATATGAATAAAGCTTCATAGCTAAAGCTCTCCTTCATCTGGAAAATTAAAAACTAAACGAGATGTTATTGTTCCTCACACACACAACACACATGGGACAGGGTTAGGAAAACTGTAAAAGATTCTCACATTCTTGAAAGCAGGGAACATAGCAATCACTGGTCCATTGTGATTCTGAAATCCAGCAAAGGTCATCATAGTCCCTAATTATATGGGCAAGGACTGTTCTTTGCTTGGAGCCCAGTTCTGAAACCCGGGATTAGTTCTCTGTGGCTCTTTGTCTTCATTACTCTTGACTTTGCCCTCTGAGTTATCCTCCTTAGTTATAAGAATTTCCATGTGGCCAGGTGCTAGTTTCACCATCTGTCAGGAAAACTTCTTAATTTGATCCACAACATTATGAAGTACTTTTTGTGTCTTTGGTCCAAGTTATCACAGGTAGCATTTCTCACCAATTGTTGATTGACCTTTCATTATCTCCAATAATAATTAATTTACAGCTCTTCCATCCTCCAGTCACAGACTTCTTGCTACCCTTCCAGCCTCCACAGTCTTTTTATTACTAAAGCAAATGCCACATGTTTTAGCTTTTTGTTAAAACAGTATCCTTTATCCTGTATAAGTTATTTGCTTACAATCTGGAAATATGGACTGGGTTCAGTTGGCTGGTTCTTCTGCTGGTTTTATCTGGGTCACTCAATGCCACTGCAGTTAGTTGGAGGTTTAACAAGGCTGGACATTTAACATGGCTTCACTCACATGTCTGATGCTTCATCTGAGATGTTTGAGGCCCTAAAGTCGCTTATTGTGTAAATCCTGATAGCAATTTTAATACATTTCATTTAAGGAAATTATTCTATTTTTTGTTTCTCTTCCATTAGAACTAGTCATTGTGCCATTCAAGGGACTTCACAATTTGGCCTTTTCTTATTATTTTCTGACTTCGGCAAATTCTGTCTCCTGTTCTGTTTTTGTTACTTTTGAATAATCCATGTATTTTTCATGTTTCTTGCTCTTTTTTTTTCATGTTTTATCTAGCTTCTTGGTGTCCCTTTCTTCTTCCTTTTCTGTGGTGGAATTTTATTCATCCTTCAAGGTCTAGCACAAATATATATATCACATATATATAGCACATATATCTGTATCTTCACAAAGTTAATGTCTCTGTCATCTGTGCTATAATTTGTTATAATTATTTATGTGCCTGTTTTACCAGGGCTGTCAGATAAAAGAGATATATTTAAAAATTATTTGTGTAATGAAGGGTAAGAAATGTATTGATGTGAATGATAAGTAGTACCAGATCCTACTGAATAGTTAAAGGTTGACGTTGTTGGTATACTGACAGAATGCTCTGTGTCTTTGTATTTCTGTGAAATAGGAAAGTTTTCTTCAGGGAGGGTTGTGGTATTTTAGATCTGGAAAGTCTTTGAAAATATTTTTATCCCTCATTTTATGAATCAGGCTTCTGAGTTATAGAGAACAGAATTTTATTCCCTGGGCCCACTTGGTAACTAATACTAGATTTATAACTAAAGCCTAGATAATTCTCAGTCTGGTCTTTGTGTGTCTTTCCTCCCTCCCTCCCTCCCTCCCTCCACGTCTCCTTCTCTCCTCCCCTTCTTCACTTCCTCCCTTCCTTTCTCTTTCTCTTTCTCTTTCATTTCCTTATTCCAAGCATCCATGCTCTCACCTTGGTGCTTTAACTTTTCCTGCCTGACAAACAGTACAGAGGAGCCCTTAGTTACTCATCATTAATTAGGCCCTTTTTGCTCTGTGTTTATTTTGTGGAATCTGATATGGGCACTGTTAGAACAGTGACTACACATCCATTCTGAGATTCAGGCTACAGAGAATGATGGAAAAATATAGATTTATCTGGGACTTTGCTGTTAGACATGATAAATAGGAAAAATTACAGAGAGGTTTTAGGAATACTCATAATTTACTTGAGTACATTCAAGAACTCTTGGCCTGCTACATAACAAAAGTAAAATAAGCTGGTTTAAAATAGAATAAATCTATATCTACCCATACTATCATATATAATGAATTGTGTATATTTATTTACATTTAAATAATTTATTATTATATTTTATCCTAAAAGTTATAATACTAAATGTTTCAACTTTTCCTTTCTCTGTAATGTTAAGGTGTATCTAGATCCAAATTCTAGAAGCACAAAAAAGAGAGGCACTTTTATTCTTATTATTTTTGATCAGGTTTAAATAGATATAAACATTATATTAAGCAGATATGCTAAAATTTAAAACCAAACACAGTAATTTGGGTAACTCTACATTATAGGCAGCATTTTATACTTGGCTCCAATATCTTATTTTTCATAACTTTTTATTTTATTTCATAGGTTCATAATTAAAACTGCCATACTTAGGCATATTGATGTTACAGATTTGATTTTTTTAATTGTCTTAATTTATTCCACTAAGGGCTTGAATAAAAAATAGCATTGATTCATAATACATTAATTTACATCAAATAGTGTTTCACTTCATATAACTAAGAATATCTTAACACTATGGAAGAAAATTAGAATCAATTAACATGGAAAATTGAATAATTTTTGTTGAGTTGTGAGTTCCGAAGTGACATGAATCCCTAATAAACTCCTGTTGGATATTAATTTAGAATAAATATCATTTAGATAGTAACACTTAGAGATATTAGTTAGAGTTTGGTATTTCAGACCTGCTATGAATATATATGTATATTTATTGCAAAGGTATCTTCTTTAAGACTTTAAGTATCACATGATATAATTTAACAAAATAACATCTGGCTATGAAAGTAAAGTTCTAAAACATAAAGAATATTTTATAACTTTTTGTCTTCCTAGAAACATGTTTTTGTATATTTTCCCTCTAGTGCTGCTTAAAAATTCTAGAGGAAAGGATGGTGGCAATTCTTGGACCATTGCATTATTGTTCACACAGGTGAATGGGATATGCAGGGCCTTTGGTGACATAGCTATTGATTTGATCTCCTGAAGAGTGTTGTTATTAAGGCTTCATGACTCTGTCCTCTGTTGAAATTCAGAAGCATTTATGCTCTGTGTTTATGATCTTCTGTCTAATCATGTTATCAGAGATGATTGTGGAAGCAGAGAGCATAAAGAAATTTTGAAACACCAGGCTTTGCTGGCATTAAATAAGGGGGCTTGAGGGTATGATGAAAAGCTGAAAGGTGAGATGGGGATCAGAAAAAGGGGCAGACTTACTGGCCCAAATAGTATTTTCACTTTCTAAAGGTTATCACAACGTAAATATAAACTCTTACAACATAACCTTCAATTCCAAATAAAGCTGCTTTATTGCATGAAGCAATTCCAGATTTTCATCTGGCTTGAGAAGAATATGAAGTCAAGAGGCTTGAAGGAGTCTAAAAATAAAAGGTATTATTTCCAAACAAAACATAATAAAGTTAAATAAGTATATTGTACTTCGTTCTTTGTCACAATTTTAAAAATAGGTTAAAGCATAAACTGTCTTGAAATGATCATTCTTAATAAGTTATTTTGACCAAATTTTAACTTCAATTATAGTTTCTATTTTACTGTCAGCCAACTTGAAAGCTATAAATCATATTTCTATAGGAGCTATGCTTAATTTAAAAAATCCTTTCTTAACACATATATCTCTAAGAGGGGATAAAATTATATAGTAACTCTCTTTTCTTTCCAACATGACACACCATGTCACCCCCTGAAATTACTACCTTTCTTGTGAACTTTGTCTGGAGTTTTAGTTTGGCTTTTTAAAGAAACAAAATCAATAGTTTCATAAAGTCAGTACTTAGATACACCAAGATATATTAACAGATTTTATACTTGATATTTTTTTCTATCATTATATCCTTTCTTCTGGGTTCATTATTCCATTTGCTGAGGTATATCCTTTGGTAGATCTTTTGGCAAGGTTCTATAATTTTAAGCCCTTTATTTAATGGATATCTAAAAATATTTTGTCCTCCCTTTTCAATGATTGTTTATTAGGGTATAGAATACTAAGTGACTGTTACTTTTCCTCAACACTCTGAAAATATTATTTCCCTGTCCATAAGAATCTGTTGTTGCCAGTGACCTTCTGACAGTCTTAACTGTCATTATTTGGGAGATTACCTATAGGTTCCATATTTTTGGTCTTCAGTTACATTATTAACTGCTATGGATTTTTTTCCTGCTTCACTTCTCATTTTGTGTTTTAACCTGAAAAAGTGTGTGTATTACTTTATTCTGTTTTGTATTTCTAGAATACCTATGAAATATATGTTGAAGACTTTCAATATTATCCTCTTTGTCTCCGATATTTTTTTTTTTAATTTTCAATCTTAGCTAATTTCCAGGTAATGAATTTTCACTTTGGCTACAGCTAGTTAAGAGATTACTTCATCCATTGAGGTATTTTTTTTCATTCTCACTTGTTATTGTTTTATTTCTGCCTATTTTGTTTCATAATTTTTCTTTTTTATGGATACTATTTTATACTTTATGTATTTTAAAGTCACATTCAAATAAATTTTGAAAGAAATTGAGTCTAAATATTTCTAATCATTAGTGTCAGCATGTACTTTGGAGTTGTAACTTGTGTGCTAACTTGTTTTCTATGTTTCTTTTTTTTTTTAATTTAGAGAGTTTATAGTTGAACTAATCTTCTTCCCCAAGGCCTTATAAATAGAAAACTGAAGAGCCCTAAGAAATTTACCAAATAATTCATGTTAGTATTACTGCTTGACAGGAGTTCTACTCCATGCATTCAGGGATCTAGGACTTCTTGCATTTAGTGGGCCAGCCATCTCCTAGGGCCTTGTACTTATCTGTGTCCAGTTCTGAGGTTGTAAAAAGAGATTGGAGAAGGCACATGTGTTTCTTAACCAACTCAGATCTGAAGAGCCACATTAATTCCTCTCAAATACAGCACTGGGAACTGGTTATGTGCCCACACCTAACTGCAAATAGGGGTGGGCTGTTGTTAAATGATATCCCTGGCTCAGTAGTCACTTTCCAGCAACAATTCTTTATCATGGAAGAGGAAGCCCAATTTTTGTAGATACTTGGTTATCTCTGCAGTAGTCTGCCACTTCATCCACAAAGTGTACATAATCATCCTCATGTATCTGTCAGTACAAATTTTTCTCCATCAGGTTCAGCTGCGTTCTCTTGTCAGCTGGTGACCTACACATTAAAAGACAAGCCATTTACCCTAACACAAAATATACAATGGTTGAAGTAAGTAGAAAACTGCCATTAAGAAAGGAGAATAATAGGAACTAATGCTCCATAGCAGTGATGGGCAGGCATTGTGAAGAACATCAACAGAAGCTGAGTTGATGTTCTTATCCGACGTTCTCAATGGCCTTTGGCTATGCTATCTGTAAGCTATCTGTAAGCTGACAGTTTTTGAATTAGTTATTGGTGGCTGAACGGCTTTCATACCTGTTTCATGCTCATCTATTGTGGGGACTCCAGAGTCATTTCATAGTTACAGGGTCTTTTAGACCAGACTCATGATTTGTTGGCAATAAGATTTCCTTAAAGTCATAGTAGCCTTTTAAACTATTTGTCAATTCCACGTGTCAGAAACTACACACAAAATCCACACCCGAAGTTTTTTTCTTTGTGTATACACACACACACACACACACACACACACACGCACACGTGCACACACGCCTTTCAATTAGGGTAATATTTAAAAGCTGAGAAGACAAAATTCCAAATTCTAGAGCTTTAACATATAGAAGTTCATTTTTAATTTACATTACAGTCCAGGGTGTTCCTGGCTGTTGAGGGCTTTCCTTCATTCAGAAAACAGGAGAATTATATATTTTCCATCTGTAGCTCCATTATCTCATATGGCCTTGTAGTCATCTGTATCCAGTGAGAGAAAGAAGGAAAGCATTTTATAGGGTACACGTCTTCTTCTTGGAAGCCTTGGCATAGAAATGACATATACATTTTACTCACAGTTGACACACTTGTAAAAATTACATAATCAGTAGAGTAAAAGCTTCTTTGAGTAAACTTTAATATTAAGCTATATCCAGTATAAATAATCAGAATTTTTTTGATCAACAGACAAGCATTAGGCTATATATTAATGTTCCATCGAACCAGATATAAACTGAACTAATTATGCTAAATTAAACATTAGTTTCTATAAATTTAAACCTTATTCTCTGTCCACAGAAATAAATAGGATTCAACTATTTGAAGAGGGGGTGACTATTTCCATGAAGTATCCATAATAACAACAGAGAACATTCAGAATAAACTTTCCAGTGGGATATTATGTAGTACATTGAAGCTATAGTGGCAGAATTTTACCAGAGGAAAAAAATATCTCACTTTTTATTTTATAGGAATAGAGTATAACAAAATATTGTATTTAATAAATCTATATATAATTCAGATTAAATTTTATTCTAAGCATCATAACAACTATATACAGTAAAATTATATCATGTGTGTTAAAATCTGAGGATAATTTTGTTATACATTTTTTCATTATATATTCAGAGCTAGCATTAGAACTACAAGGTACGATTGACTTTGTTTCCTCCATATGAAAAAAAATATAATAATTTGCATTTTTAGAGTATTTACATATCTCAGCTCTAGGGAAGTATATTTCAAAGGACAACATAGTTCTAAGGACAATAGGCATCAAAGGAATAAAACTTGATACAGAACAAGGAGTGGGTGCGACAGGGTTGAAAAAAGCGTATCTGATATAAATACACTTAAAATGTTTACTTTGGGTTAACATATCTTGTTATCCTTTGTGAGAAAAGCATTTTTAATTTTATTTATAGTAATAGTTATTATGATTACCTGGGAAGTGATGATAAACTCAAATACACATTGTGATGATATGGGGGGGACATTCTTAATATTTTTGAGTCCTTTGAAATAATGACTTATAATGAGAATTAAATAAATTACTGGTGTCCTCAATTATGCATGTGGCCTTTTAAAGAAATAGTTCTCCTTTTTTGTACTTGAATTTTTTTCCCTTTTGGCATATAATACTATACAATGGAAAATTTTAGTATTGCAAATATTTCTCTATCATTATTCTGTACAACCAGTTACTATTTTCAATCAGAGCTTAGGCCAAACTATCTGTTTTTAGGAAAAGTTATAATAAATAAGGAATATAGGTATTACTGAAAATGGTAGTCTCCATTTTACAGGGAACTATAGAGTGGTGATAAATTTAAAGGGATGGAGATTTCCAGTTGCCAGTTGCTCTATACAAGGACTATCACCATATACAGAGGCAAGCAGTGCCAAAATTGATGGGAACTTTGGGAGCATAAAAACAAGCTCTGCTTTATCTTCAGCAGTGGACAAGGAAAAAGCATGATTTATTCCCATTATTTCACAGTATCAAAGGTGACTGCTATAGAAAGCCATGAAAACCTCTTGAAAGATGCAAACCCTGTTCCTTTGGACAGAGATAAACAACTATTGTCTTGGATAGAATTCTTTAAATAGGACCAGTTTATTTTTTGGTTTTTTTCTTAACATGCCTTATATCCTCATTTCTTTGTTTTGTTTCTATTCTTGTTTTGAAGTTAACTAATACTATTCAGGATGTTTTACTTTCACCCTACCATGGTAAAAAATTATATTCTTTATCTCTGTATTAATTAAATATTAAAAATGAAATTAACTGGAAATTTTTTAACTGGTAAAACTTTGAAATGGCAATACATATGGATTATATGAGAGCTTTTCTAAAGATTCTCTATTAATTTGCTAATTGCATTATGACCAAGAGCATACTCTTCTTAAAGCCTAATTGTATGTGGGTATTATAGATTGCTAAATGTGAACTAATTTTCCATGCATTTGAAATATGATGCTTAATTATGTAAAAAATTTTTAAAAATAATTATCCTGTACAATAAATAGGATACATTAATTAGGTAAATATTTTTATTCACAATGGTTGCTAAATTTTTTCAAAAGTTCTCTGACATCTATTGAGGTGACCACAAAATTTCTCTACATACTTATTGATGAAATGTTATAATAGTATATTGCCTTAGATGACCCATCTTTGACTCAGTAAAGTTATATTTTCCTGATGCATTATTACTTTAATGCTGAGTTATATATTTTTTCTTACATTTGTTAAAAATTGGCAAGAGGATATTCTATCTAATGCAATGAATTTCAGATTTGTTTTGAGTGATGTAAGGAAGAGTAGAATAATTTTATGTACACACTGTGGTCTTAGATGAGAAGTTTAAATATTTGTAAGATATAAATTTTAATTTAGAATTATAAACAAATCACACTCAAAATTGTTGCTGTTTTGCTACTTTGAACTCAGCAGAAATGATTAGAAATGTTATATGAAATAATGAGTGGAATGACATGTAGATTATTTGAAAAGGATGCTAAAGGAGAGCAAGAGCCCTGGCAGACATTAAAGTATATTCAAGAGAAGATATTTAAAATGTGTAGTATTATTTCCCAGAGAGAAATATTTATCAGTGGTACCGAGTAGACAGGGAAAAAATAGACTACATTACATGAAATAGTTTAATCTATGGTAAAGTAGAGATAACTAATTAATAGGGAAAATAGATGGATTATTTAATACCACGGTTCTTACTTTATAGGGATTGAGATTGGGGAGGGGAGAGCAACAGTGATGTGGGTATAGGGGCAGCACTGCCATCTTTTACCAAGTCCCAGAGGAGTTACCTTCACCATTGAATCCGTCTTTCTTTAAAATGTGTGCAATTAGCCTCTAATTTTACCTTAGTTTAAGGATCTATTTGGGGGCAAGAGAAGTCCCACAGAAAATTTCTAGTTACAATAAAATGAAGCCTAAGGCAAAGTTTTAACAAAAAGATGTTGGTTTGTAGGATACAAATTAGGATTTTCATGGAACTTTACAACTGTGATGAAACAGTAATTTTTGAGGAATAGGAGAAAAGGTGAAAGAGAAACATGAAAATAAGAAGACATCATCTAGGTATTAAATATGGATTTTGGTCAATCAAAGGAAAAATCACAGATTGTTTTTGATATTGTTAAAGAAAAAAATCCTTGTGACACGTGTTAAAGAACCAAGTTTTTCGAGAGTGGCGACCAAGTCTGTGGAGCCACCGTAGGAGCTGGAGCTGTCATATCCCCTCCTCTTCCACTTCCTGTTGCAAGCGATAAATTCTGTTCATACCATAGTAAAAAACAAACTGTAAGGCAGACTTTATTCAGTGGCACTGCTGTAATGGAGTGTCATAGTAGTGGAGAGAAATTGAGCTTAACTCTGAATACAACAAGAAATATGGGAATTTATAGCCATAGAGTATGGTGTGGGTCAATGGATGAAAAATTACTAAGAGGGAAACATCAGGGGTAAAGCTTGGGGCAGTTCTGGCTCAACCATCCTGACAGGATTCTTTCTAATGGTGGACCAGGGTGACCAGATACCACCTGGTGGATGATGGGAGATGAGGAATTGAGCAGGTATTTAGGGTGGGGGATTTTCTCTAAACCAGATTAGCAAGGTTCTTGCTAAAACTGGACTCTGCAGGAACACAGACAAAAGTCCATGATCAGGCCTAATTGAACAGAGGGCTCAGAAGAGCCTGACTAAAAGTTTGGTCAAGCAGAGACTCTTTGTCAGTATCATGTAACACTCTGTAGGTGGAGTTGGCAAACTGCACCCTGTTTGCCGTTCTAGCCTCTTTTCTTAAATAGTTTTTTAGAGTACAGCCAAGTCCATTCATTTACATATTGTCTATCACTGTTTTCAAGCTACAGTTGCAGAGTTGAGTAGTTGCTTCAGAAACCCTATGGCCCGTAAATCTAAACTATTTGCTTTACGTATAGTGTTTGTAGACTTCTTCCATATAGGCAAATTCATGTATATCTGGGAAATATAAATAAAATTATCAAACCATTCTTTTAAGCCTGTTATTAGTGTGTTACATTTTTACAACTGTACAGAACAAAACTTCTAGTGGAAATGTTTTCCTCACAAGTTAGCTATCTTTTTATTCAGTCATTTGTTAAAGCATCTGTGCTAAGAAATATAATTTCAGAAATGCTCAATAGAGGATTTCATATTTATCTGTTTTGGGAAAAAGAGTTTGATTTTTATTAAAATGCAGAAATATCTGTGAGAAGAGACTTTATTTATAAAAAATGTAGGGTATATGTGTGTATTTTTATTAGAGGCATATTCGTTCAGCATTGGCTGTTTGCTGATGAGACCTTTTCAAAGACTGTCTTTGTTAATTCTCTCACTGAAACATCTTGACTAGTTGCCATGCTAGACACTGAAAATTTATTTGTTAAAAATTGGTGAGTTAATATTCTTTGTGGAAAATGATACATAGGAGCAAATGATAAGTTAATTCAGATTGTCATTTACTTAGAAATTACAAGGAAACAGATTTTATGTGAACCATAATACGCAGTTTCCAGTAGGTTCTCATTTTTTTCTCCCTACTTTCAGATTATATTGCACTTTCAGCAATGGCAGATACGTTTTTATTAATATATACCATAGGCTTAACAAACATTTATTGCATACCTAGTACATCCTGAATTACAACTGAATTGCTATGAATTACCATGGTCCCTGCCACACAATACACACAGAACTTGCCACACTCTTTTGTTTAAATAATTGTGCTGTTGATTTTGTGAAAAGGTGTACATTTACATAGAGCCCACAATTTCCTATACTTTGCTCAGCATGTTATAGAACACATTTAGAATGGGCATTTTAAAAAGATTCTCCAAGTTGTTGATAATCTTGAACAAGTGTCTTTTTATAAAGATTTTTCTAAAAAAAGCAATATATTGTACCTGTTTAAGGTATAGATAAGAACCTTTATTTTCAGCTAAAATAACAGTTTCACATTGTAAAGCATGTATTGAGTAATGTTCTATGTATGCATAGGAATTTTTTGGGATATATTGTCTTCCATAGCCCCCTTGCAAATTTATTATTGCTGTATTTTGTCATTCATTTATTATTCTATTTGTCTTTCTTGCTCCCCCCCGACCATCTCTCTTATTTAGGCCCTTTGAAAAAATCAACTTAAGCTGCCTGGTAAATATTTTATCATTATTTTCATTTATATTTGAGGTTTCTTAGACTATGTACTACCTGATTAAGCTTTCCTGCAGATTTGTGACTATATCATGCCATTTTTATTCTTGTCTTTTCATATATAGATAGATATTCAAGTCATTTATTGCACTTAATCACAAATAAGGATTTGGAAAAATCATTTGATATTTAATTTTTTTTTTTTTTTTTTGTGGTACGCGGGCCTCTCACCGCTGCGGCCTCTCCCGTTGCGGAGCACAGGCTCCGGACGCACAGGCCCAGCGGCCATGGCTCATGGGCCCAGCCGCTCCGCGGCACGCGGAATCCTCTCGGACTAGGGCACAAACCCGTTTCCCCTGCATTGGCAGGCAGACTCTCAACCACTGCGCCACCAGGGAAGCCCTTGATATTTAATCTTTCAGCATGTCATTGCAAGCATTATCATCCCTTCCTAAGGAATGTCAGTCTAGCTCACGCTATTCACTGTTTGAATAGAATAAATAGAGCGAAGTGAATAGAGTGAATAGAGTTCTTCAAATAGAAAAGCTCCTTCCCTCCTCCCTCCCTCCCTCCCTCCCTTCCTCCCTCCCTTCCTTCTTTCCTTCCTCTCTTCCTCCCTCCCTCCACTTTTTCCTCCTTTTATTAAATGTCCTGAAATAAATACACACAAACTTAATTAGAGGAAATGAAGAAATAATTAATACATCTCTTCTGTTAAGATTCTTTTAGAATTTGAAAAAGAGTAGATACATGTATATGTTTAACTGAATCACTTTGCTGTACACCTGAGACTAACACAACATTGTTAATCAACTATACTCCAATATAAAATAAAAATTTTAAAACAGATTCTTTTTTGTGTGTACACCAGGCATCCTTAAGAAGAGACTGTGATCTTTGAACCATAGATATTAGTGATGCTTATACAATTTAATGGTCTGACTGCTAAGTGGAAAAAATATCATACAACTCGTATGTCTACTAATGAAACATTGGAGAGAGTCTAGCATTGCATGTGAAATGTATCTTTAAATGAATATTACTTCAAAGGGATGGTCAAAGTATCTAAGAATTCCTAAAGGAGATAGCAGTGCTTTTTTGAGAGAATTTCCCTCAATGCAATAACAATGAATGTCTATTCATTCACTGTCTGGTGTCCACAGAGTAGTACTATTTCATGAGAAATGTCTTAATTTTTCTATGACAGCATGACTTTTCCTAGATGGCCAGCATTTCAAAGTTTATCTTACGTATATTCATAAGAAGGATGGAAGTGTTAATTCTAATTAAAATGATGCTCAGTTCATCAGTAGGTCTAATGAAGCCTCCATATAAGTAAATTAAACTGAAGATTATTGACAAGAGTTTTATTATTGGCAAAAAAAAGCAATTACCAAATCATTGACTTTTGTTGGTCAACATTTTCACTCCCTTTCATAGAATTATTAATTAAAGTTAGGAGTTAAAGAAGAAAGTAACATTATACATCAAAAGTATTATAGAAGAAGGGCTTACTAGTTGGTTAAACCTCATATTGTAAGAAAAGCAAAAGCAAAGTATGTTAAACTAAAAAAATTAGTGCAACGGTAAAAATATAAAATTATTTTTTCCTGCTGTCTCACTAATCAGGGCCTAGAACCAGCAATTTTCATCCAAAGCCATCTCTCTGAATAGCAGTATTTTTTAAAGGAATCTGTTCTTTAAATTTTTTCCCTTAAACTATTAAATATATTATTTTTCAGATCTCTTTTGTTTTGATCATTTGAAGTGATTTTTCTCTTTTTGGGCCTTCCATTCTTTTCAGTTGCATAAAAAAGTAATATATTACCATCAAGAATGACCTGAGTTTTCACAGAGATAAACACTTTGCTTTATAGAGATTACCTCCTAGTTAATGTAAATATTCCAATTTCAGAAAAGTAAACTGATTGTAAAAAGTTCTAACAGAGGAAGTTATTTATATTTTAAAAGATTTGTTTACTTTAAAATAAAATGTGTAAAATTTAGTTAAAAATCAAGAGATAAATATAAAATATTATAACAGCTTTATGAAGTATAATGACATACAAAAACTGCACTTTAAAGTGTACAGTTTGCTAAACATTGATGGCTATGAAAACATCAGCATAATCAAGATAATGAACCTATCCATCATCCCCCAGTATTTCCTCATGCACCTTTATCATTTCTCTCTCCCTGTCCTTCCTGCAGCCAATTACTAAGGCTCTATACATTAGTCTCTATGCTTTAGTTCACATATTCTAGAATTGTATATCTCAGTGATTATATAGTATACTTTTTTTCTTCCTGGCCTCTTTAATTTCAGCATAATTATTTTGACATTTATTCATGTACTTGCATGTATCAATATTTTATTATTTTTTTGGCTGAGCACTAGAACATTGTTTAGATATACTGTAAGTTGTTTATCCATTCATTTATTGATAGACATTTTGATTGTCTCCTGTTCTCAACCCTAAGTATTTCATATTTTGATACTATTTTAAATATTGTTTTGTTAATTTTTATTTCCAGCTGTTTGTTGTAGAAATACAAATAATTTTTGTATATCGATCTTGTATCTTATAGCCTTCCTAAATTCACTTACTCATTCTAGAATGTTTTCATATATTCCATAGACATTTTTAGTTCATATTTTCATTTCATCCATGAATGAAGAAACTTTTCTTCCTTTCCATACTGGATTATTTTGTTGTTGTTATTTCCTTGTTTCACAGATCCTCCAGTACAGTGGTGAATAGAAATAGTAAAAACAGACATTCTTGCCTTGTTCCTGATCTTAGAATGAAAGCATTCAAATTTTCACCATTAAATATCATGCTAGTTACATTCCTGGGATAAACCACCCCTTTTTCATGATTTAATATTCTTTATAAGTATGATTGCATTTCATATTTATAAAAAACAGTAGTTTTTCCATCTTTATACATGAGAGCTATTGACCTGTAATTCTCTTTACTTGTAATATCTCTTTTTGGTTTCAGTATCAAAGTAGTACTGACCTCATAAGATGTGTTTGATAGTAATTCCGACTTTTCAATATTTTGGAAACTTGTATTCAGAATTGGTGTTATTTCTTTTTTAAGTGTTTGATAGAATTCATTAGTAAAGCCATCTGTGCCTGGACATTGAGTTTTCCTAACATGTATGTGCTGATCATCACTCAGCTAAGTACTCAAAGAGCCTTTTGCAGATCTCAGAGTATTCTGTTTTTTCATCAGTCTCCTGTACAGTAATATGTTTATATGTATGTATGTATTACATTATACATAAACATTAAATATTTATTACATTTTTATTTTTCCTAATAAGTGTGTGTCTATCATAATTAGTTATACACTTGTTTTAACCCGCATAGAGAAAGGTGAGTACAGGTGTGACATTTGAATATGGGTTTGGCAAACTAATTATTGGCCCCAGTTCTTCACCTTTCCTTATATTCATTCTCTTTCCCTTGTAAGTTTTCAGTTCTTCTCAGTAAAGGGCAAGTATTTTTTCTGACTCCTTGACTTTGGCCTCAACTATATGACTTAATTTGGCCAGTAGGATAAGAACCTAAGTTATTTGCAAGTTTGGAGCATACCTCTCAAGAGACTTGGCTTGATTTTTGTTTGTTCTGTTATACCTCTGTCAACATTATGGAAGAGCTTTACTAGTATTTGCTGGAGTGGACTGAGCCCAGACTATAATGAGCAGCCAAGTCTAGCCAGATCCACAGACAGAAGCTGAGTAGCCCTGCCAAATCCAGGCTAGGTCGGGTGACCCCAGCAAACCCCCAGAATAAATATCAGGAGATTAAAAATATACGAAGATCTGAACCCACTTAGAATAACAAAATATGAATAATGCATACAAAAAGTTAACAGATGTGGTCTTTATCTCAAATGATAAGATAACATATCATGTAACCCTGGCCAAGCTAGAAAAAAATATGTTTTCTAGGGCAGTTCAGTTTACAAAAAATGTGAAATGGGCCTGCACAATACCTAAGCCCATTGGAACATGGGTAAGGGGTCAAGAAAGTGTGGCATGGAGAGACAAAGCTATAACCATCAGTACTAACAAGGATAGAAGGTTAGGGATTATATTATTATGATCATCCTGTAGGGGTCATAAAGTAAGAAATGTATATTCTATTATCTAGGCTCAGGGTGTAAAAACTCAGAGCAGTACACAAGAAGAGATTAACAGTGATCCAATACAATGACTTCTTCTAGGCATGTGGTTAAGAAGTACTTGCTGAAGGGGATCTGATGAGAGTATTAAGACCCACCTTTAGGGTTTTGGGTGTTTTTTTTTCCAATTTATGTAATCTGAATAATCTCCATTCAAGTTTGTGCTTAGATCATGTCAACAAAGCTTTTGCTTCATTTTAATGAATCATAAATTATATATTAAGAAAAAAAAAAAAAAAACCTTCAGTCTAGATTTCTAACCTTGTGATCCCTGACTATTAGACTGAAGAGACTTGCAGCCAGAGTGGGGAAAGCCAGATAATTGACATTTTTTCTCATAAGTCATCAGCAAGTTCTATAAGCCTACTTTCAAAATTTATCCCAAATCTGTTCCTTCCTCTTGATCACTATTAGCTTCATAGGTCAAATCCAGACTGGAATAGCCATGTTTGAACTCCAGCAATCCATTCTTCTGGGAGTGGTTGGTCTTGTCTTTTATCTTCCATTGGCTTCATGTTATCTTTAAAATAAAATTCCCAACTCATGATCATGGCCCAGTAACCCTCCCCTGCCCTCTTGCTCTAGCTCTTGCCTATCTCTGCAACTTCATCTCTTACATTTGCCACACTTCATGTGACGGTATTCCTGCTTACATCCCTAAGTTTTAAGAGTTCTACAAGCTTCTTCCTTCTTTAGGGCCTTTGCATTAGTTGTTTATTGACATAAATATCTCCCTTTACGTATTAGTCTTCTAAGGCTGCCATAACAAAATATTGCAGACTTGGTGGCTTACAGAACAGGAATTTGTTTTCTCACAGTTCTAGAGGATGGAAGTCCAAAATCATGGTGCCAGCAGTATTCTTTTCTCATGAGGGCTCTCTTCCTGGCTGCAGATGGCTACATTCTCGCTGTGTTCTCAGATGGCCCTTCCTCTGTACATGTACGCTACTGGTGTCTCTTCCTCTTCTTATAAGGACACCATGCCCTTATGATCTCATTTAATCTCCGTAACCTTCTTTAAGGCCCTATCTCCAAATACAGTCACATTGGGGGTTAAGGCTTTGTCCTATGAATTTGGGGGAACATAATTCATTCTATAACATCTTCTTTCCCTTCCCTACCACTTAGATCTTCACATGGTTGATGACTTTTTGTTATTCAGGTCTTATCTGCAATATCACTTCTTTAGAGAGTTCTTCCTTGACTATGGTTTATCCCTAGTGTAATGGAACTCGACGAAACCAGGGACATTCTGACTCTGTTCACTCGTCTCCAAGATTATTATACCCAGAATTGTGCTTGGCACTTATGAGGCATTGAAAAAACATTTGCTGAATGAGTGCATTCCTCCAGTGCTCTGGCTTGAAAGGCATAGGTTATTTCTGGACGTGCCACACACTTTAACAGTGCATTTTTTTGTGCCATTTCTTAGTGATGTACACCTAAACTACATGATCCATACTGATATCCAGAAAGATAGAACACAATGATGTTACTCTGATATACCACTGAATGGAGTAACTGGTTTATAGAAGAGTTACAACCTATTGTTATTTAAATAAGATATTGTTTTAGTTTTTTTTTGAATAATCCGCCCAGCTATTATGAAACTTCTCCCCTTTTTTCTCACTTGAGACCTTTTCTTTGACTCTTTCTTGGACAGATGCCATAACTTTTCAGACACTTGGATTATTATTTTATTCTATTATTCATTTTAAAATGTCAGTCTCAAATTCCACTCAAAGCTTTCCTACATGTTACCATCTGTGCTGACAGATTTTATGCGTCGAGAGTAGTGGGGTGTGGTTAGGCTTCCAGATACCTCTTTTCTCTCCCACTTCTAGATGCCAGCTCCATCTGTGATGTGGCAACAGTGGACAGATTTATTCTTACAGGACTCAGTGAGATTGTAGTCTTCTTTCTGTTGGTTGTTGCTGCTTCTAAGGCTGATACTCACTACAGATGTCCCCTGTGTATCTAGCCTCCAGTGCCTGTGCTTCTCCTCTGTGGTATATGTGTTCTTTCCTCTGAGAATTATGTAATTGGTGTCCCATTTCTTGGATTACTGAAGAGGCAGATCAAGATTCAGCTTCATTTCTTTCATCTCTTTATTCTTCATTAAAAGCCAAAAAACAAAAAGACTCCTTGACTCCTTCTTAAGTGACTTTTCCTTGTGGTAATTTGATGAGTGCTTAAAGCAAGGAAACTTATTCATATGTATCACCCAAGGAAAGACCATATCCTTGCTTCATCAAAGAATAGGAGGACTTACTAGTGCTTCTTATCTTAGCACCTCCATCTCTTGATTTGGTCATTATTTTCATACCTGGGCAGCATTAAACTATTTATGGGTCCAAAGGCTCACCAACATTTTAGAAGAGAGAATAGATCGCATTTGATAAATCTGGGGGAACATTTTAGGCAACCTTAAATTTATGAAGGATTCTTTTGACTGCCTAATTTCACATTACCCCCAAAGACCATTCTCTCTCATCACTCATTATTGCTATGAGGACTGGGAGCATTGAAACTGGTGAATCCTGATAAACCATTTCTTGAGTTCACAACAGTTAAAGTTTGTGAATTAGGAGTACAGATTCCTAGCAGTGATTAAATTCAGCTTGGGCCTTGCTTGAAATTTGTGGCTGTGGGAAAATTCCCATTTAACATTCAGTTACAGTAGCATTTTACTGCATAATATGCTTTACAGTGTATATCTTATGTAAAATGGGGGTTTTGTATAAAAAAGTTTTCTACTTTTTCTCATTTTCTATTTCTGTTTTACATGCAGTTATTCATTTATGCTCTCAAGTTTTGTAAGATTAAGTTATGCACAATATTTTATTTTTCCCAACTTTAAAAAATTTACATATTAAATATTTAAATATTTTAATTTACTCTATGATTTTGACATCTGTTTTTTTCAAATTTGAATTTCTTTCCCAAGGGATTCCTAATGACCAGAATCCTGCTTAGATTTCAAGGACTTTATTCTTTTATTATTTACTTTTGTTTTCATAATCTGCCTTCTAAAATCTATTTTTCATGTTCTGATTTTACTAGTATATATTAACTTCGTAAGACATTAGATATAAGCAAATATGACTAAAAGCTATTGTCAGGGAAAATATATTTTTCAGTTTTGTATTACATAAACATTAGAAGTAAATTCTTTGGTTTTTTTAAAATACCATTTTACAGTGTGTCTTTTAAAATTATTTTCTATTTATATTCATTTAGATAAAAATCCTCAGATATGTAAATATCCCATTTTCTCTCTAAGGAGCTACAAAATTCAATTATTCATAAAGACAAATATCAGCCTGAGTAAAGAATTATCTGTAAGATTAGCAGAATGAATCTATTGCAACATACCCTGGAACTGATTTTTTTATGCATTTTAATGGAGGCAATATTTTACATTTAAGTATATTACATAGGAAAGTAAAATGTCAAAGTTTATCCGCCTCAGAGTTCAGAGTCTCTCCTCTCTCTTTCTCTCTCTCTTTTACTTGGAGGAATTCTCTTATGAGAATATCTGGTGGTCAGTTCATTTCTCATTCTTTTAGAACAGATATTTGCATATCAAAGTCCTGAAACAAATAAACATACTCTATGATGGTCCCATCTGCTGTTCACATCCCACTGAGACCCAGTGTAGGGAAAAGACGGTAGATAGGAGAAGACCCTAATTTTTCAACTATACACCAGTTTCTTTCAAATGGCAAAATACACATTTTCCATATGTTTAATATCTACTTATTTGAAACTGTTAGAGCCAAAATAAAGTATTGATCCCTGTCATGGGAAAGGGTGGTAAGGTGGTATGATTAGCAGGTCTCTACTGTAGCTTATGATTTCATATAAAAAACATTGTCATTTTTATGACTATATACAGTAAGCATTATGAGTAAATCAGTTTTAAGCTTTAAAATTGCATACATATCCTGACATATTTTATTTCTAATTGATCTGAAATAAATTCTAAAAATAAACATTTTATATTCTCAAACATGAATTTGAACCACACTTGGAATGAACACAGGAATGTTTATTGTTTATTTTTTTTTCTTTGAGGATCTAAACATTAGAATCTAAAACAACGAAGAAAATCTAGTTGAAATTTTCAAAATTAACGAAATTGTTTACATGTTTCATTGAAGTTTTGCCTTCTATAAGCCCAGTGTTACATTCAAAGATACCACATTGAATAAGACACAGTCTCTGCCAGCAAAGAGTTAACACTTGCAAGCTGCTCACTAATTGCTTCCTCTCTTTTCCTCCCATTTTAGTGTTAGATTATTTTAAGTGACTCTTGATTCTAATGTGTTTTATTTGAAAAATTATCTTTAAAAAACACCAAACCCCAAAAAACAAACCACTCTTCAACGACAAGCGTTCTGGTTTCTGAAATCACTGCAAGATGGAATTTTTTTTGTATAACAGTAATTCTTTGTAAGGAGTTGGTATGATATAATTGGAAATGCTGCCTCCATAGGTATAATTTTAAGAGGAGGCAGTGTGGTTTAATGATGAGGTATGTGGGGTATAGAGTTCCAGACTGGCTGAGTTCCATGCTCAATTCTGCCACTCACATGAGGTAATGTACAGAGAGGATTTAGTATAGCATCTTTGACCTTATAAACCTTTGCCATGTTAGCTGTTATTATTATGCAAAATTTCAAAAAAAATTAATAAAAATTATAAAATCCTACTAGGGAGGAAGGAGAGAGAGAGTGATATTAAGTAAGTGAGTTGGTTGGGAGAGAGAGTTGATAAAAAAAACAAAAGCTTCTGACATTAGTGGTTTGAAACTGGGCAGAGAAACTTTACATCTGCTTCTTACAGGTGAAGGTGTTGACGCTGCCTGAAGAATACTGGTCTCAGTAGAAATTCAGCTATTTTTAGTCTGTTAAGAATTAGCATGGATAAACATTAACAGGTTAATGAAACTTCTGTCTGAAAATAAGTGAATCCGGTTGCTTGTTTAATGTACCAAAACCCAACCTTCTAATGCTTTATAATAGTCTCAGTTCCTCTCGACACTATGAAGAAATAGCTTCTGTCCCAGAGGTATACTGTCTTTAAAGAAAGTCTATTTTTATTAACATTGCTTTGTGGCCGTAACTACTATTATGTGGTTAGGGTAAAATATCTTGCTGATGACCCATTTCTGTTTCTAATAGTTCTTAATCAAGAATGATATGCAATCCAGACACACTTCTTTCCTTCATACTTACTCCTGATTCCCATATTATTGTCCCAAAATGGAACTGGGTGTCTAGAATTCCCATTAAAACTGTCAGTGACCAAATTTTCTTTGTTACTATCTAGCATTTTAAACATGTGCAGCATCATTACACAGTTTTGATTTGTTAGTTGGGTATTCCAAAAATGGGAAGTAAAAAAATAATTTAGAGAGTACATACAGGGTAGGATTAACCATGCTTTATTGGTCCGTCGAGGAATGACTGGAGGAACTGGTTTATTTTGTATGGAGATTAAAAAGCTGAAGACTGATTTAGTGACTAGTGGTATATAGGGGAGAACTAAATTGTAGTTTTTATTCCATGGGTGAATTTGTAGAACTTATTTAACCACTTTAAACAACAGTTTCCTAGTTTGCAAGATGAAGATAATACTTATTCTCCCTGTGACTGTTGGAAGGATTAAATGAGACAATATAGATTAATTGTTGAATATAGTATCTGGTAATAATAGGAGCTCAATAAAAAAACGTCTTTTCCTTTATAGGTGGTATGGTTACCATGAATATCAAAGTAGGAAATTATAGTTGCGATTACCTAAAACATTCAGAAGAATTATCTGAGCTACAGTGATTAGCAGTGGAGTATTCTCTCTCTCCCTCTCTCCTCTCTCTTCAAAGAAAAAAAATGAAAAATTAATTTTTTTTTCACGAATGACTACTGTGCTCTTCACAATTAAATGTAATTTCTGAAAGAGCTTTAAAAGTGCTGATGATTTTCCAGTTTACCAGAAATGGGAAATCATTTTTAATGTGTTATTAATAATGTTATTTTAAGGCACTCTATCCGTAGAAACTAGTCTGTTTGGCAACCCAAGTAACCACCTTTTTGATGTCTTGTCATAATCCAGAGTTAGACCCATAGAACAAAGGTTATAATCCTACTACTTCTGTAACCCCTTCCAGTCTTCCATCATCTTTTCCTCCCTCTTCTTACCCCTAAAGGTTCTCCTAACCTCATTCCCTTTCCAGTTCATCTAGTATATTCTTTTCAGTAAGTTTGGCTACTTCTTAGAACTTCCGTGTAGTACCAAATTATTACCTTGTAAATTACCCTCATAAATTTATTTTAGTGAAGAATTTTAAGCAGTCTGAGTAGTCAAGGAATGAACGAGGAAAGCGTCCACTAGATGAAATATTATGGTTAGGCTAAAATTTGAGAAATTAGAAGCAGAATACAAAATTGTATAAACTATAGATATGACTTCATAAGACTCAGGGATATTATTTGCTGTGATAATATTATGGGAGTTTTCCCACCTTTTAAATTTTGGAATTGTGGGGTGTGTGTGAGTGTAATTTATTAAGAAAAATATGTATGCATTAATTAACATAAAAAAGTATGATGTGGCCAATTCAGACCCTAAGAACTAGAGAATACTGATGAACTGCAGTTACTAGGTTACACCTATTATAAAAGTTATGCAGAGTAAAAGCAAGGACTGAGAAACTTTGAAGAAAAGTGAGGGGATTCTTAGGAATGTGGCAGTACTTCAAGTCAGGAACATGGAAGATCCGGAGCAAGGAGTTGTGTGAGGAGGCTGTTGATGACTTACTGTTTTCAGAAAGGGTGGTATGTATGAATTGGTTTAGGAAATCACAATTTACTCTTTTTACTATATGCACTGTTTTATTAAGTTGCATATTTAATTTAAGTAGTTAAAGTGTTCTGTGTGTGCACGGTTGTTAATCAGATCATTCTGCATTGAAGAAAATGTGTAGATAATTATATGGACAAAATTTAATCTAGGAAAAATTGAAATACTTAATTTTAATGGTGTAGGTGAAAGGTAGTCAGTCTATCACCACAAATAAGCATTGAAGTAACATCCTGAATTTATCATCACATATATCATGGATCTTTAAGAAAATTCCAGAAGCAATATTTAAAACAAATTATTTAAAGATCACTAGTAAGAAAACAAAAACACTCCGATTTTAACCATTAAAAAGTAGTAGCCATATGATGGTGCTTGACTGGATATCATAATGCTGACCATATTTCACAGAAAATTGAACATAATCTTAACTCAGTAACTAGAATGAAAAATAGTATGGAATGTCAATTCAGATAATCCACCAAACAAACAAACAAACAAACAAACAAACAACCCTCAATTCCTGAAATGTAAGACAAATGAAAAACCCACGTTCATTACTATGGAAATGGCATTGAGGTTCAATAAGACTGCATTAAAAACAAGCCCCAAATCAGAGCTGCATAGTTCTAAGAATGCAAAAATATGCTATCATGCCTAGTCACCCCCCCAAATTATAATACATGCTTTCTGAAGTAATGAAAATCTTGATGATAAAATATATGTGTCTTGTGGTTTTATAAATCAAATAACATTTTCTAAGAATTATTATGAACTAAAACCAAACAAAAAAACTCTTACTTTGGATTTAAAGGGGTTCACCTTAGCTATTGTCTAATTCATTTTTAACCTTATTATTGACCATAATTCTGTCCCTCTGTATCACGCACTAAGATTGTATTCTAAGCCTATGTTCTAATCCTTCTACATTGCTACTTTAAAAACAAAACACTTTCTTGACAAGTTTCAATTTGAGCATTCTTTTCTCAACTGACACAAATTGCTCCTGTTGTTAAAAATGAAAGTGTAATTCATTTCTGAATTATAATTTCATGTTTGTATGAAAAAAACATCTGATCCTAGTGATAAGTTTTTTACTTCCTGACCGCTAATGAGATGTTAATATGAACAGATATAGCAAACTAAACTCTACTTTTGTTTCTTGGGGAGAGTTTTACAGTCTTTGTAATTATCAGTGCCATGACTGTACATTTATCACAACCTTAATATTTTCATCTTTTATAGACTTAATATATAAAACTATTTGTTGTCCATGAAAACACCATTTAGTGTAATGTGATGGTTCATCCAGTTTTCTAAATAAAAGATTCAGTTTCTGTTCAAATTTCTTTTAGTTTCTGCATCAGTAAATGTGTTCTCTTAAAGGCATTATTCCTTGCCGGACGTTACCTCCAGCAATGAATTGTTTTAAAACATCTAGAATTCAGTTGTGTCTGAGCAGATGGCTTTCCCTTTACTTGATTGCTTAAAATCGTCCAGGTTTAGCTTTTATTGTTAGTAGATTTCCTACACCAGTTATTTTCAAAGTAACATAAGCAGGCTACTATAAATAATGTGTGCGCACATGCCCCTCCCCTACCCTGAGCACTGATTTAGTTTCCAAATTGAATTGTTTATGGCAATATATAAAACAGATGCAGAAGTCCTCTTGTACTTCACTTTGAACTTTTCTGGGACCTCAGAGGAACTTAGGCTTTTCAAAATGCAGTTTGAAAAATTCCTTGACCACTGTTAAACTGTGTGAGTGTTAAAAATTATTTTGAAAGAGATAAAATTGTAGCCATAGTTCCACATACTATTATTATATCTCCAGAATATAATGCCAGACTCCTCAGGATAACTTAAGAATAAATGTAAATCCTATTCATTATTTTTAACACCATGTTCCTTGTTTTGCTCTCAATTAAGATTTAGAGTTTCTGCAAAATCTTTTTAGATACAAGTGAAATTCTTTGAGAAACAAGTGAAATAATTCTTTATATAGGATATTGCTATAGGTCAAAAGCACTCCAATTTTCCCCCAAAGAAGAGCACAAACACTAGCAATTTTCACTTATTTTGGCTTATCCCTCCCAGGTTGCTTTTCACTGCCTTTCCCCTCTCTTCTTTTTTCTTACACTAGAGAGAGCACCTTACCTTTTCAGCAATTCAAGTCGCTCAGCAGGATGCTTTGCAGATAAAATTTCTCTTTTGCATAGAATGAACAGTTGAGAAGTAAGCTTTAGTGGTACATAACTTTTATAGCCACTAGGACTTTTTGCATGTTGCTCTTTTATCATTCTTTTCTTTCTTAATATCTCCCCAAGCGTATTTTGAACCAATGATATGCCTCTTCTAGTATCATGTTACTTTTCCTTGATTCTTTGTTATTTAACAGTTGATTCATGTATTTAGAAATCTGTGATAACAGCCCTTAAGATTCCATTTAAAAAAAGGAATGGATATATTTAAAGAAATGGATTGTGCCTTAAGGATGAAAATATTTTTTATGTATAGTCCTATTGTTGGGAATTTAACCTTGAAAATTACAGGATTTTTGTAGCATATTCCATATTCCAAAATAATTTTCTTTATATTCTCAACTTTCTATCTGAAAAGTTGGATATTTCTTCATTTGTTGTCAGATTTTGCCTTTTAAAATTACATCTGTTCTTCTCTTCTTCAGTCCCTTGCTATGTATCTGAATTTTTCATTTGTTATGACAAGATATATGATAGTGCTTTGATTTAATCCTTACTGTATTTCAGTAATTAGGATGACTTCAAAAGTACAGTGTGGATTATGTCATTAATTGTTTTATCACTTCACTTTCTAAGATATTTTTGTTCTATTTTTCCCTCATAAGACTTTTGTCCTAGAAATGGAGTCATTTTGTTATATTTAGAATTAGATATATTAATTCATTTTGCCAGTGGCATTGATTAGTAACACAAAATCTAGTGTCAGACTGATTTGAGTTCAAGTCCAAATATGCTAATTCCCAGCTTATGACTTTGAGCAAGACAAAAAATTTTGTAGTTTATTTTTTCATCTATAGGAACAGCAATAGAATCTAACCCATTGGGCTATAGAGAGTATAAAATATGAAAATACCTTCAAAGATTTCAGCATAATTGTAGTCATGTTGTAAACATCAAATGGACACTACCTAGTTTTATCTCCATTATTAATATGATGATTCTCTTTATGATGGGAAGAACAAAATCATTATTAAAAACTGAGTCATGAATGTTTTTACATTTTAATATTTCTTGTGATTTCCTTACCTAACTTAAAAAGATGTCATTGGCAACCGAGCAATGTTTCTGTCCCACAGCTTGGAGGTTCTTCAATTCTTTATGATTCCCTTTGTGTGTACAAAGCAGGATTCAATGGATAAAAGACTTGGTTTTAGAGTGAAAGTCCTGGGTTCCATTTTGGGTAGTACCCTGTGCTTGAGTTTTCTCTTGAACTAATCATATAAAGTTTTACATTTAATTTCATCATTATCAAACAGGACTGATAATCATATCAGATGATTGTTTAAATGAAAAAGTGTATGTAATGGCACTCTAGATGTCCTCCCTGACCATACCCTGTTTATAGAGCAAGTGCACCCATTCCTTAGCTGCTGAGTGTTGGCTGCTAATGGCTCATAGCTGTTCCCTTCTCCAAGAATTGTGCTTGGCTGGGAGCTGCATGTCCAAGGAAGCTATGTCCCCTACTAGGCCCTGGAGAAACCCATAGTCATGAATGAATTGACATGGGGTTTCAAAAGGCTAGACCCTTTCCTTTAAAGTAAGAAAAACTCTGGTGTAATTCATGTTCTATAGTTCCTTGTGGAATTCCGCTAAAGCTACACTGTAACTGAGACAACATCCTTGCATTGCTCCTTTTCCTGTCCTGTCTTGATTCTTTCACTTCCCTTAGAAGCCTATCTTAGGCTTTGTTTCTTGAAAACAGTTTTAACCAAATATATTCGAAATGTTTTACCATAATGTCATGGTAAACAGTTTTTTGTGATATAATAGATCATGAGATTTTTAAGCATACCTTGTAAGGGAGGAAAACTTTTCTGTCTACTCTTCTAGGTTCTTTTGGCTGGTCTATTAATTAAATTGACATAAGAGATTAATAGGAGAAAAAAAAATTAATTACTTATGTCCAGGAGCCCCATAAAAATATGTGACCCAAAGGCAAGTCAGCAGTTGAGGCTTACATGCCATCCTGAGCTAAGGAATGAGACAGGGCCTTGGGCCTCAAAGGGGAGGAAGGTAATTCATAGGATAATAAGAAGAGCAGATGTTTGGTAGTTAGATATTTGCTCTGCTATACAGATAAGTCATTCAGATAAAAAAGTTATCTCTGTTAATAGCTCTCTTTCTGGGCCTGACCCCCTATCTAAATTCTTTTAGATAGCTAAGAAAGAGGTAAAAAAGTTTTTCTTGAGTTTGCTAGGTCTTAGTTGACCTCAGCTCAAAATAGTTCAGTGCCAAAGTGGCACATTTGTGGATGGGATATTTTGCTCCCCTTCAACCTCTAATACTGAGATTTCAATACACAAAACATTTAACTTTATTCATAAACAATTAAAACTACAATAGAGTTAAAAATTGTATTTAAGCAAACTAAATAGTAGATAGCTTAACCAAATGTGTTAAAGCATCTACTGTGTACCTGAACTGTGCTAGTTACTAAGAAAAGAATGATAAGACAGATAGTTCCTACCCTCAAGGATCTTATATTTCCATGGGGGAGTTACACATAGACACATATATACATACTTACATAAAAATCACAATGACTTGAAAATGTCTATGAAGTATAAAGACATGAAATAGAGAATAACTAGAGGTCTAAACTTGGGAATAGTTAGGAAAGACTTCTTTGAACATGTGCCAGTTTGCCTGAAATCTGAAGAATATGAAGGGGCTGCTAGCAAAGTATATCAGTGGAGAGAATATCATCACATGCAAAGACCTTTAGGCAAGATATATTTGACTTTTCTAGGAGAATACTGATGTGTCAGGAGTACAGTGAGTAACTGTGTGAGTGAAAGAGGAAGTTGAAAGGATAAGAGAGGGTGAGATCACACAGGAATTATATGCCATGCTAGGAAGTTTGGATTTTGTTCTGAGTATGATAGGAAATCACTGAAGGACTGTAAATGGTGGAGGGTGGGTGTGGGGGTGGGGAGTGATATGACTTGATGAAAGGATAGTGGATTATAAGAGACAAGAAAGGAAGCAGGGAAACCAGTTAGACTGGAGGAGAGATCATACTGGATAGGACAAGGGTAGTGGCAGTAAAGAAAAGAGGAGATATTTCTGAGATAGTATTTGCAGATGATTCAATTTAGTAGTTAGGGAATGGAGTGTAGAGCTTGCAGTTGTATTGAATATTAGGTAAGTGGAGAAAATGGGAGAAATCAAATATATGATGCCAGAAGGTGGTGAAAAAAACTGATTTTAGGAGAGAAAGAAGTTAATGGTGAGCACGTTAAATGTGAGGCTGTACTAAAGCAATAAAATGGAGATACAAAATTGTATGTAACAGTCTATACACACTGGAAATTTTTACCTAATAGTCAACAACATAGAGATAGTCTTTAAATTTGGGAATCGATGTGCTCAGTTAGGGAGAGAACACAGAGAAAAAGAAGATGGCTTAGCTGACAATTAGAAGGATTTAGGAGGAAAACTGGAAAGGGAGAGTTAGTGAAGAAAGAGAAAACAGTAAGGCATGGTCACACTGAAGTGTATGAAGGGAAAATATTTCACGAATGTTTATGTTGAGCACTGAAAAAGTCAATTAAAGTGAAATTTGGGGATAAATGGTCCATTGGAATTTGCAGCTTACAGGATTCAATCAGATGACCTTAAAATAAAATTTAGGGAGTGGTTGAGACAGAACCAGGTTGTAATAGATTGAAGAATGGAAGATGAGGAAGTAAAGATAATATCAATAGAAAAATTATGGAAAAGAAGAGAAATAATTAGTTGGAATGGATTATGAGTCATGGAAACATTTATTTTTAAAATAGGAGATAGTAGAATATTATGAGTGTATGTATTTTTGTTTGACTTCAAAAATTTCTCAATTTTGAGCATTTTACTTTTAGATTTTAGTTTCAAATATCCTGAAGAAATAAGATGGTTTTTAAATGCATGTCTACATAAACCTTACATGTAGCAGGTAGTAAAAAGTTAAGAGAAAAAGTGGCAGGTGTTTGCTACATGTTTGTAGCTTTAGATCCTGGCTGTTTTGTTGCAGCCAGGGGACATTTTGAAGTAAGCAGTTAGGCGGTAAGTCTTTGTGATATAATTGGATACTGAGCAAATTACAGCCTCAGAGAGAGCCCTTGTAACCTTTATACTACCAAGTTCAATAAAACTGCAGAAAACAATGAAGAGACAACATGACTCAGAAAAGAGAAAGAGAACAACTCAAAACTTGATCTATTAGCCTGTTGTTTGAGATATACTATTGACTTCAGTGGAAAGAATGGTAGTTAAAATGAGAACCACATCTGAT
Organism: Kogia breviceps; assembly: GCF_026419965.1. NCBI lineage: Eukaryota > Metazoa > Chordata > Mammalia > Artiodactyla > Physeteridae > Kogia > Kogia breviceps. The sequence continues at coordinate 105,355,238 of NC_081314.1, read as the reverse complement.
AATTATAATAATAATGATGATGATGCTATTTATCAATATTACAAATATATACACTTGTCGGCACTGAATTCTTGATGTCCTCTTGGAAATAAAGAACTTAGGCATTCTCAACTCTTATTGTCTTTATTTTTAATAATTTTCAGATGCTATCCATTTGGGTCTCAAGTCTCAAAAAGTATGAGGAGATACTAATTAAAATAGACTCATCATACAAATGAGCTAATATTATACAATGGGAATTTTGATAAGGACTTTGAATCAATATCCTAAATATGGATCATATTTCATAACATAAAACAATTTTATTATGTCTGAGATTTTACATCAAAATAAGTTGTTAAAGTAAGAATAAGACAAAAGATAATAGCTCTTGTTTAAGGTGTAAAGCCATTTTCAACTTACCATGGCCTTTGCTTTTAAGGATAGACAAGCTTCTTATGAACTCTTCATGTTATGGGAACTTGAACTCTTTGGAGTGTTTTCTGTACTATTATTTCAACTCTTTCTCTGATCAATCCCAGCTGATTTTAACATAGCTATAACGATCCAAGGATTCTCATTCTCCCTGGAGATGATTCCTGAAATAAAATAATTTAATTCTGTAGCTATGTCAAATCCTTCAGAGGTCATTTATTTTATAATCAGTAACACCAGAGAAGTGATGCAGCTGTTTACAAAGGAGTGGGGAAATTAAATTAACCATTTGTTCTCTGAGTCTTACCTATATTTTATGTATGCCCATGGATTCAAAATTTTATATATCATTGGTAAATATATTGTACCCATGATGTTTAGAATTTAATGCTGACACTTTTGAAAGGAATATCACACCAAAGGATCTGTATATGCAAAAATTCTAATAGCCTTTATTCAGAGAACTTTCTCATCCCCCCCCCCATTACTTTCTGTTTCTATTTTTGTTCATTTATAAAAGCTTGAAATGAATTAGCATACTCCTTTTTTTTTTTTTTTTTTTTTCTTGCGGTACACGGGCGTCTCACTGCTGTGGCCTCTCCCGTTGCGGAGCACAGGCTCCAGACACGCAGGCCCAGCAGCCAGGGCTCACAGGCCCAGCCGCTCCGCGGCATGTGGGATCCTCCCAGACCGGGGCACGAACCCGTGTCTCCTGCATCAGCAGGCGGACTCTCAACCACTGAGCCACCAGGGAAGCCTGAGCATACTGTCTTTAGTTTCTTTTCTTTTCTCTGTGCCAAGAAATCTTAGGCAAAAGCATCCAAATAGATGATCCCACCACTAACTAGGCTGACTTTCTCATTGGTCCTTTGCAGTCCTACAATATTACATCCATACCTCATTTAGAGCGTTTATCCCATATTTTTGTATTGTAATTGCCACGTGACCATTGTTTAACTTCTTGAAATCAGATACCCTCCCTGGCTCTTGCCAGTTCTTATCCCTCTGATTTAATGCCTGGGGTTGCAAATGGAGCTGAGAAGTTTCAGTGTATTGGATATTACTCCTGGAAGCACTGGCTGCTCCTTTGTAATGGTATATGTGTAATGGTGTAAAGTAAATTACATCATTTGGGAGAATTTTGCCCTGTTTGTAACCCAGATATAAATCTCCTAGGAGAGGGTGCCCTTTCCTAGGACCGCCTGTTCTCACACCTACACATTTTTTATCTGACTCTCCATGTTTCAGAACTTTCTGTTGGACTGGAACACCAGTGCTAGGTGTTTGCTTCCCCACAGATCCATCCTTGGTTCCAGCCAATAGATAACTACCCAGTTTTTGAAGCAGGCAACATTACTCAGCAGGAGGGACTGTGGACATTTTGAATCTCAGAGTAGGCTTTGAGTATAAAAGCATACACTTGTCTACATCCAAATATGAGCAGTAAGATCAGATGTACTGCCCTGTGTACAATCAGATCAAACTAAAATCTTGACAACTCCCATACTGCTCATATTCTCTATAGCAGGCAGCATAGGGCGTGGTATGATGACTTGGCCTAGCAGTGTAGCTCCCTGCCAGCTTGATCTCAGCAGGTGAGCCCTCAGAGCAGACAGTAGGTAGCAAAAAGGTAGCTGTAATAGCAGAGTGGCAAAGTGAAACATCTCCCTGCTGCAGCCACTGACTCACATGAATACTGCTTTGATCTTGCACTTCATCCTTTTTTGTTTAATCCTGTAGTAACATTTTTTTTTTAGGTAAAGCAGGGTAGATTTTTATTCTTTGTTTTTGAAATTCTTAAATATGTGGAATTGACCCAAGAGTCTTACCCTTTGGAAATCATGCGCCAAAGGCAAACTAGCTTAGCCCTCAGTCTTGTGTTAGGAGAAGAGGAAGGTGTAATAGCTCAGCAGCAGCTCCACAGACAAGCCAACTCTCTCTTGGCAGGAACAGCCAGTCAGCTTTGAATACGCAAACCGGAGCTGCCTGCTCCTCCCCTTTGGGAACTATGTTTAGCCATATATCCCAGAAGGATACCCTAATCCTCTGGGCAGAGATAAATAGACACTTGTAAAACGTAAGTGGGTCACTCTATGTATCAGGAACCCTGGAAGACATTTCCAAGAATAGAGGCATTTTCTGTGCTGATATTCTTCAGCAGATACTAAGAGGCACTAACTGATTTTGTACCAAACTGCAGGGACTACAGCATAATCCCCCTTTTCAAAGCAGGCTCTTCATCTGGATCATTTCACTTCCACCCTCACACCTTTATTTGTGACTTTTTCACTTGACTCCTCAATGTCGATTGCTTTTTCCAAAGTCCAGTCAAGATAAAACATCTAAAATTTAGCAAGTATAAAACCCAATATATTTATTACAAGGATCGTATAGATGTTTCTAAGGCTTTTTAATATCCTGGAACACAAAGAAAATATATTTTCTGTTCAGCAAAGTGGGGTCAGTATGCCTGTATGTTGCTAGAGGTGATTGACCCCAAGGGCTGCCCCAGGCCCTGCCAAAAGCCTTGATGGCTGGAGGAATCTGTATCCATGCTGGTTGGAAATCCCTGATCCATATACAACATTCAGTTCCTTAGTATGACATTCATGCTTTTTCACAGACTATTTCCCCACATAATCTCTTCCTACTTCCTACCCTTCCTTCCTCCCTTCCTACCCAAGGCTTCCTACCCTCCAGCCACATTAGTCTCTGTATATTCATTATAGTTTTAAGCTCCATATATTGCAGATACTGTTTTCCACATGTGGAATACAGCCCAGTCTTTCTTCATTTGGCAAAGTCCTACTTATCCTTTAGGATTCAGCCAGATATTTATAACCTATCTTATGCAGAAAGATTTAGGTATTTCTTCTTCTGTGTTTCATTAGCATTTTGCTCATGCACAATCTTAAAATGTTTCACATTGAATATAATTATTTCTTTATTAATCAACGACTCTGAGCAAGAAAATGGAATTTACTTTCAATTAATCAACTTCTATATGCCATGTATGGTGCTTTGTGCTTTTACATACCTGATTGAATTTAATAGTCTAAATTCTGTAAGGCTGGTTGCCTCAAACATTTTTTACATGAGAAAACAGATATTTTAAATCATTGTACAGTTTTCCTAAGGTGAAATATCTGGTAAGTGACAAATAATGGACTTCTTTGAATGTCCTCAGACTTTACTGGCAACTTCTTTCTAACTAGTAAAGTTCTCTAAATCTCAACCTAACATTAAGGTGCCTATTAAAATGCTTAATGAATAAAAGAAGGAAGGAGAGAAAGAACAAAGGGAGGAGGGGAGAGAGGAATGAAAGAAAGAAAGAAAAAATGGATCAATAAACCAGGTAAACTACAAAATTCCAAACAAAAATCTCTGGGCTTGTGTGTGACACAAGGACTTAATTGGCTTTTGACTTTCAAATAATTGTTGGACTATACCTTAGAGTTTAGGGATACAGAAAATATAATGAAAAAACTGAGTAAACTACAAAAAGTTTGGTGACCCCAACCTTTTTTTTTAAATTAAAGTGAATGTATTAAGCTAAATACTAAGAACTTTGTCTAACTAAAAAAAAAATTAGTAAGTCTTTAGACATTCTTAAGAAAATAACTTTTCTCATGCAGATAAACTTACAGAAAAATCCTTTATTGTGAAGAAATTTATCCAATTTGAATATGTTGAAGTTTAAATATGTAGTTATGGCCATATTTCAATATCTAATATTGTATGAATGGCATTTAATGTATTTCATGGCTAAATTTGGATGCACATGTTTTAGTAAATTATGCTATTTAATTTAATGTGATATCTAACATGATGTCTAAAATATCATGTAGTGAATGTAGTTTAAAAAATGTAGATTCTCTTTCTCAAATGTACCATTTTTTAAGCAAATGTCTGGTACTGATATTTCATACCCTGTAGAATTCAATCAAGATTGTTTCCCTGGCAGATGGCTCCACGCAAAGCTAATTACAATATGATTAAGAAAGGTTGGGATGTCACAAAATGATAAATTACCATAAACAGGATAGAGCAAAAATCACACTGTCAATATTTATTGGACACTTTTTATGAAGGGTGTGAAGCACTAGTCTGCTTTATCCATTTCATTTTTCTTTGCCTTCCTTGATTTTCCTTCTTCTTAATCACAATCAAAATAAAAAATACTCAAAATAACATTATCATAAATAACACAGGAAAATATAAATATAGTTTGAAATTCTAAATCCCCAATTTTCTGATTAAAAAGAAATACATAATTTTTTTAGAAATTTTATGAATAGAGAATAATAAGAAAACATTACCCATAGTCCCATTATACAAAGATGATATGCTTTGTCCTTGTGTTTTTTGAATAGTTGAAGTGGTAAAATGGCCATATGTTTGTAGGCAGTATTTGATCACTTCCTTTGTTGTAACAAGATGGGTACAGATGTAGATATGTAGGTACTTACAGTGGTGGAAGTTTGTTGACAATCTATTTTGATTGATCTCATTTTCACAATAATATAAGAGGCAAGACAACGATCTGAGAGTGATGGGAAGCAGAGATGTTGGAGATTTGAAAACATAGTGTGAAGGAGACATCCCGGAGTCTGGAGATGAAGCATATTGAAATTTCTGGGACGCATTGAAATCGTCAAGAAGCAGAAAATTCCCATTTTATGCACATTTCTCCACTGATTAAAAAAGAGGCACTATTCCTAACTTATAAAACTGATTATAACATTAATACCAAATCTAAACAAGGGTAGTATAAAAAAGAGAAATCAAGCCATCTTCATATTTGACCAAGAACTTCAAAGTCTTAAAGAAAATGGAAGACTGAGTATAAAAATTTGTAAAAAGTAATATAGCATGACCTAGTTGGGTTTTATTTCAAGTATTCAAAGATATTTTAACATAAAATCTTTTAATGTAATTTATAGCATTATCAGGTTAAAGGGGAAATAGGATCATTTCAATAGATACAGGAAAATCCTCTGATAAGATTTAACACCTATTCATGATAAAGACTGTCGGCATAGAAGGAATAAAATGGGATTTTCTTAACATAATAAAGGATTTTTAAATCAAATGTATACATCATTGTGAACCTCTAGATGAGGTGAGGGACTTGACAAGATACCCACTGTCATTATTTTGTTCAGAATTTTGCTAGATGCCCTCCTTCTAAGGATAGAAAACATTTAAGAATGGAAAGGAAGATATAAGATTGCTATTCAGAGATAGCATTATCTGTATAGAAAATCCAAGGTAATAGAGCAATAATCTATACAAATCAATAAGAGAGCTCAACAGTTTCACAGTTTCACTGAACAGTTTCAATGTACAAAAGCCAGTAGTTTCTATCTACCAACAAGAAGCATTAGAAATTATAATTGAAAGAGTCAATTAAGAAAAATCATCAAAAACTATAGGGATCCTAGGAAAATATAAAACAAGCCCTGCAAAATCTTTAGAAAATAATTATAAAACATTATTAAAGGTCAAAAAATGAAACCTAAGTAGATAAATATACTATATTCATTGATGAGGGCCTTCACTGCTCGAAATATGTAAATGTATATCATAAATGTTGACAAACTAATATACCATTTGTCTGAATGAGTAATTCAGTTCAAAGTATTTAAAGTTCTTCTTGCTTGATCCTGTTTAAGAAATCCATATGTACCCTACCATTATACATACTCTACATATTATTTTAAGTGTTTTGACATATTTGATTTTCTTATTAAGTTTCTGTCAACCTGGATTTGTATTTGTGTATGGTATGATGATAGGATACATATGAATTTCTTAAATAAAACCCATCAAGACAAATTATAAGGAAAAATATTAAACACACTGATTTAATCAATATCTGAGGTTCTCTAAGAATATAAGAAACCATTAAAAGTGGAAAATACTATCCACATTCTGATTGAAGAGATTTGTAGCTCATATCATATGAGATGTGCAACTTTATATTAAAGATAGGAAAACTTTGTGCAGGTTATTTAAAAAATTAAATCTGCAGTTGCAATGTGCTTGAATCTAACTAATATACAATATGTAAGATGGTAGGATGGGTTATTAAATAATTGGTTTATGTAACTTCAGTTGGAAGGAAAGAAGCAGGGATCATTGGGAATATAAGTTCACTGAAAACAAGGCTTATCAAGGTAACTTAATTTTCCTTCTTAAAGAGTTGCTGGAGAAATGCTATAGTTGGTGTCAATTTCAGCAAGACATTGGCAGTCATTCGCAATAGCCTTACAGACAAATGAAGAAATAATCAAGCTCCAGGACTGTTGAAAAATGGATCAATGTATACTTTAATGGAATTCTTTAATGTTTATCACACAGATCTATTGTGTGATAGAGATATCATGTTTTAGCTTGATCAGTATAGTTGATTAAAGAGATAAAGTGTGTTTTTGTGAAAATAAAAAAGAATGCAGGGACTTCCCTGGTGGTCCAGCAGTTAAGTCTCCACACTCGCAATGCAGGGGGCCTGGGTTTGATCCCTGGTTGGGGAACTAGATCCCACATGCATGCTGCAACTAAGACCCGGCGCAGCCAAATAGATAAATAAATAAATAAATATGCAAATATGGAACACATAAGTAATTCAATAAAACAAACATAATGACTGCCTAAGATGAGGCTTTATTTTGACACTCTAGGTAAAGAGTTTACAAATTAATAGTTTACAAATTAATAGGAAAGCTTCAACAAGCAGATTTAGTTGTGCTGTGGGCAAATCTAAATTATTTTTGGCCGAGAGAATAAAACACTTAGAATGTAGTAATGGAGTAATGACCTGATGGAAAGATAGGGTTTTGTAAGCAGGGACTGGAGTGAGAGGTATTGCGGGTGAAGGAAACTACATGTGAGCAAAAGGCATAGAGGTGAAAAATTGAGAAACATATTCACAAGTGGCATGAATATATCACCCAGGGGTCAAATTAAAAGAATCTTGAATGTCACATTATGTAGTTGTGCCTTTATTTGTTGAACAATGGCATTAAAGTTAGTTGAATGTAAAGATTATTCTTTCAGTAGAATTTGGGATGTATTAGATTAGTGGGAGACTTCATGAGGAAGGCAGTAGTTCCAGTAAAATGTGATGTGATTCTGAGCTGTGACATCGGTAATGGATGAGATTGATGGGAGAAAAACTGTAGGGGTCAAATCAGTAGAACTCTAACATGTATATACTGTACACAGGACATCCATTCATTTGATAAATATTTATTGATTGGCAGGTACTGAAGATAAAACAGTGAATAAAATCAGGCAAAAATCTGTGCTCTCAAAGAGCTTGTTTCTAGTGGGGAGAGACAGCTAATGAACAAAAAACACTAATAATGTATAATAAGTTAGGAAATAAATGCTTTTGAGAGACACAAAGCAGTGAAGAGGGAATAGGAAGGTGGGGGGGCAGAAGACTGTGCATTTTTATATAAAGTTGTCAGAAAAGGTGTGAAGGTGATATTTGAGTGAGGACATGAAAGAGGTGAGGGAAGCAGCCCTAGAGGTATATGAGGGACAATTTTTCCTGGTAGAAGGAATGGCAAGAACAAATACCCTGAGGCAGATGCAGGTTGGAAGAACATCAGGGCCAGTGGTACTGGGAGGATTGAATGATGGGAGACAAGGTCAGGGAGGTGCTGGAGAGCTACCTCCTGTCTGAGGTCAGTATAAGGGCTTTGGTTTTTACTCAGTGGGAGACAAGATCCACTGGACAGCTTTCATCAGAGAAATGTCAGGATTTGATTTGTATGTTAACAAGATCTCTGTGGCTACTGTGTCGAAAATAGATGGAAGGTAACAGATTGGAAGCAAGGAGACTAGTTAGGAGGTTATTAGAATAAACACGTGGGAGCAGTGAATCGTTATCCTAGCAATTTAAATTGGAGAAAATATGGCTGTTAATTCTCTGTTAATAGAGCAACTAGGAAGAATACCAGATTTGTGGTAAAATAATGCACTTGTTGGGTCAGGTCGAATTTTAAGTGCAGGTAGTGCTTTCAAGTAAATTTATTAATCTAGATTTATAAGTCATTTGCACGCAGAGCTTATTAACCAGTATAGAACTTATTTGGATAACGTGCCTAGTGGAAAAAATCATTGGCATTAGGGGTAAATAAGGACAGCTATTTTTAAGTCATTTGAAAAGTGTCAGCAGACAAATCAGATATTTTCCTCTGCTAATTGACAGGTGATCTAGGACACTGAACTAGCTCAGGTTTGAGTCCAGAATCACTGAGAAGTTTGGATAAAAACCGTCCAAGTAAGTGTTAAATCCACGTGAGATCAGGAAGAGAGAGACTCAGATATAAAAGCAAATATTGTGTCGGAAAGATTCTGATTAGCCAGAAGATTTGATGCAAAAGGTGAGAAGCAGACATGCCAGAAGTAATTCACCTATCAATGAGTAAATATACTGAGTAACTTTTTATTTGCTCTTGGGTTATATGTGACTCTGGCTAGGTTGTGTGTCAGAAGGTTAAAAGGCACAGCCAATAGTAAGCCTCGGGGTACGTGTAAAAGCCCAAATAATATGGGTTGTTGTGAAATTTCAGTTGCATACCAGAAAGGATATGTTTCCCAAAAAATCGAGTGTGTTGCTTTGAGAAGCATTAAAAATTACCATTAAGCTAAAATGGAGGGCCCCATGTCAGAGATATTATTTTTAAGTGGAAATTCAGACAGGGGTAAAGAAATAATGTTAACGATCTCTATATTAATCTCCAATTCTGAAACTATATGACTATGAGACTGATACTTATTATTTTGAGCACAAAGATTGCCTCTGATAGCTGCTGCTTTTTATGATTATTTTTTTGTCTAATTATAACTTCTCACAGCCTTAAACAGGAGAAACTAAAAGATTACTGTTCATTTGTTGGGTCCTACCCATACAGAAAACATAACCATGAAGGCATCAGCATTCTATCTTTCAGCCCGACTTTTTAGGAATAAAGTAGACTTAAAAATGTGATCCTCAGCATAACCTTGGAATTCACTCAATAAACTTATGTACTAATATAAAACTTGAATTTACTTAGCTATGGTATGAAGAATCCTTTTGAATGAGGCTTCTATTGATTGAAAATATAGATTTTGCCAGAAAGAATAAGTTTATCCTGGAAACATATCCTGTGATACTATTTCAGATAGGCTTGTCAGGACCCTCACAGAAATGTGGAAATTGAGAAAATGGCAATACCCTACTGGAAGCAATCTGTGAAACAATTAATAAGCTATGTAGCACTCATTTGTTTATCACTAAATAGCCTGAATAATTTTATCTCTGCTGACAGTGTATCTTAAAAATGGCCACTGGGACATGGAGAATTTGGAAAGTGTCACTAGAGAGCTGCCTTTTTTTCTCTAATCAATTTTTTGAACATAGAAATATTTGTTAAATCTTCTCTTTAAAGAACTATAGTGTGTACGTTGATGTGTGGCCCAGGATTTCCAGTGCTTAAGGCCCGGCCCTTTCCCTCCAGGAATTACTATTTTGTAGAAGAGATAAAAATGTACATAACAGTTATAATTCAAGGTGTTATATGCTTTGTGTCATCTGAGTGACATACAAGTTATAGGAAATCTGATATGCTTGTCACCTACATCAGAATAACCTAGAATACTTTAAAAAAAAAATCCGTTGACCCTATCCAACTTAAAGCCATAAAACCAAAAACTCTGGGGTGATACTTAAGAATTTATATTTTTAAAGCTCATTGGATATTAGATATAGCACCCCAAAGTTACTGGTAAATGCTATAGTAGTTCCTGGAGGGAGATCACTTCCAGTAATTCTCAATCCAGTCAAGTTCACTAATACAGTTAAAGATTCCCAAGCCTGGCTTCCATGGAAATTTTTATTGTTACTTGGGCCTCACCCCTCAGAGATTCTGATATTACTTGAGATTGTTGTCTGGCTATGGGGTTATACATAGCCAGACATAGCAGATGATATATTCCAAAAGTTATAGCTTGGTTATAAGGCCATTCATAATTTCATGTAGCTTATACTTTATCAATTAGTCACAATGAACTACCTGCACACTCCAAAAGGATGATGGTTAAAATAGTAGTGATGGTTAACATTTATTTTGTTATCATTATATGCCAAGTATTAATTTGTTTAATTCTCATGAAAACTCTATGAGGTAAAATGTTGTTATTATTCCCATTTACAGATGAGAAGCAAAGCTAAAGTGACTTGCCTAAGGCCATACAGCTGGTAAATGGCACAGCTGGGTTTTGAACCCAACCAGTCTGGCTATAGAGAGCACACGTTTAATATTATGTTACCCACATACACATTATACTCTCCTTACCCTTCTCTTACCTCATTGAGCTATGTCATATATATTTACACTGCCTTGAAATATCTTCTTCTGATCTCTTATATGATAAATTTTTTACCACTTGCAGTTTACAGATCAGATGTCACCTCCTACAGGATGTTTTCCTTACTTCCCTACCCTGAGAACTGATATTCTTGTTTTAACAATTGTCAAAAAGTCTTTATATATATATATATATATATATATATTTTTTTTTTTTTTTGGTCTGTCCACATTAGTGTGTGAACTCCTTGAAGGAAAAGAGTGTGCTATATATGTTTCTGTAGTTGCCGTACCTATGTCTGGAATATAATAACTATTCAATACTTGTTGACTGAATGATTAAATGGAGGAATGCATCACTGAATGTATGGGAAAGCAAAAGTGTATTTTGGTCTCATAAGTAAATTAATTGAATTGATAAAGAGGCAAAGCCAAAAATGCATCAGAAGCCATTATAAAGCAACTTGAATTCCTAACTGTGGAATTTGGATTTCATTTGAGGATAGTGGGGGATTATTGAAGATTTTAAATAAGGGAGTCACATGATACATATTATTTCCACCAAGAAGACTTAATTGTAAACCCAGGAGGACCACCTGGGAAATCCTGTAAATAAGTCTTAACATCTCAAATCATCCTGGATACAATTTTATCCTTATCTAAGTAGGTCTACCTCCATCTAACCAAAGGCACATTGTGACTTGTGATGGGGGATGAAAGTGAGGAAAATGTGAGGAATGAAGGAATGGTGCTACAGCCATATCCAAGAGGTGTGATAAGGCCACAAAGTGTAAAAGGACTTGCAAGCACAGCAGTCAGGAAGGTAGGGCACATGTTGCAAGAGAAATAAGAGTAATTCAGAACAGAAGACAGGAAAATCGTCCATGAGAAAGGTCTACTTTCTTAAAAATTTTAATTTTTTTAATTGAAACATAGTTTACATACAATATTATGTTAATTTCAGGTGTACCAGGTAATGATTCAATTCAACGTTTACATACATTATGAAGTGATCATCACGATAAGTCTAGTAGCCATCTGTGCTTATATAAAGTTATTAAAATATTATTGACCATATGCCTCATGCAGTGTATTACATCCCCATGACTTATTTTATAACTGGGAGTTTGTACCTCTTAACCCTCTTCACCTATTTCACCCAGCCTCTCCTCCCTCTTGGCAAACATCTGTTTGTTCTTTGTACCTGTGAGTCTGTTTTCATTTCATTTTGTTTGTTTGGTTTTTTAGAGTCCACATATAAGTGAGATCATGCAATACTTGTGTTTGTCTGACTTATTCCACTTAGCATAACATACTCTAGATTCATCAATGTTGTCACAAATGGCACAATTTCTTTTTTATGGCTGAGTAATATTCCATTGTGTATATATACTATATCATTTTATATCCATTTGTCTAATGAAGGACATTTAGGTTGCTTTCATATCTTGACTATTGTAAATAATGCTGCAGTGAACATAGGGGTGCATATATCTTTTTGAATTAGTGTTCTCGTTTTCTTCAGGTAAATATCCAGAAGTAAAATTGCTGGATCATCCAAAATGGATTAAAAACTTAAATGTAAGCCCTTACACCATAAAACTTCTAGAAGAAAGCATAGGCAGTATGCTGTTTGACATTGGTCTTAACAATACTTTTTTGGATCTTTCTCCTTAAGCAAGGAGAACAAAAGCAAAAATAAACAAATGGGACTACATTAAACTTAAAAGCTTTTGCACAATGAAGGAAACCAGCAACAAAACAGAAAAGCAACCTACTGAATGGGAGAAGGTATTTATAAATCCAATAGGAGGTTAATACCCAGACTATATAAAGAACTCATACAACTTAATATCAAAAAATCAAACCACCCAATTAAAAACTGGACAGAGGACCTGAATAGAAAATTTTCCAAAGAAGACGTATAGATGGCCAACAGACACATGCAAAAATGTTCAACACTGCTAACCAGCAGGGAAATGCAAATCAAAACCATAATGAGATTACCACCTCACACCTGTAAGAATGGCTATCATTAAAAAAACAACAAATAACAAGTGGTGAAGATGTGGAGGAAAGGAACCCTTGTGCACTGTTGGTGGGATATAAATTGGTGCAGCCACTATGGAAAACAGGTTCCTCAAGAAATCAAAAGTAGAAAAAGGTCTACTTTTAGCTGAAGTTGGGTGAATGGTAAGGGGGAAATCCTGGAGATTTAAGGAGTTCCTAGGGTGGAATTACTGATAGCAGCAGTGAAAGGAGTGTTTTCTGAAGGTCAACCTGGCAGCACTGTATAGGATAGTGTAGAGCAACGGTTGGCAACCTAGAGAGCTAAGAATGATTTTTACATTTTTAAATGGTTGAAAAAAATTTTTAAAGAACATTTAATGACTTGTGAACATTATACAAAATTAAGATTTAAATGACCATAAATACTGTTATATTGGGATACAACCATGATCATTCGTTTAAGTATTGTTTATGGCCCTTTCAATTGCATTACAATGGCACGGATGAGAGTTGCAGTAGAGACACAGATGGCACACAAAGCATAAATATTATCTGGCCCTTTGGTTTGGTAAAACTGGAAAAGTTAAAAGCAGAGATCAAATAGGAGCCCTTCCTACGGTGGGAGCCTTACAATAGGGTATTAACAGTAGCCTCTGTATAAAATAATAAAGATTTAATCATGCATCCTTCTTAAATTGAATCTGTTGAAAGTAATGTCATCTCAGGGCATAAATGGCAAGGGGTGTAGAGCACAAGAGAAGAGTTAAGAGTCGAGAGTTAGGATAAGGGCAGGGGTTCTGTATAGAGTAAGGGTAGGGGTTCTGTATAGAGTAGACTTCTGTATAGAGTAGACTTGTGGGTAATCTGATCTGAAGGAGCATTAGGAAGCCAGCTTTGAACAGAGCAGTGGGACCAGGAAGTAGTGAATGCTTTGGAATGGGCACATGTGCTAGTACTAAGGTAGAACCAGTAAGTGAGCCAGAATTGGACTTAAAGGAGATGATAGGAAGTAGACCAGAGTAGGCACCTAATAAATGATTACTAAAGTGACTAAACTGGAACTGATCAGGCAGTAAAGCAATGTTGAAATCCAGGGAGACCATGGAGAGTAAGCAACCAAGAACCCAGAAAGGCTGTGCGAAAGTGGACATGTTCCAAGAAGCCTGGGTTCAGGGGACTAGCAGCAGTCAGCCTTAATACTGAGCTACTACTTCCTAAGTACCTTGCATTTGCAAGACACTCAGTGCTTTTTCACGTGTTATGTAGACCCCTTACATTAATCTGGCAATGTAAGTTGGACAGACATTATGTCTTCCATTTTACATTTATTATAATGGAGAATTATGAGTATCTCTCCACAGGCAGATTTACTATGTAGCTACCAAAGTTTAAGTTTCAGTGTCTCTCATTTTCATGGGTCCCTTCCCAGGCCCTGGTGATTTTATCTTAAAGGAAACCTCAAATTATGTAATTTTCAGGACCAAAAAAATCTTGATCTGCCTTTGTGTTTACCTAACCTAGATGGTTGTGGTTGGAACTTCAAATTCAGTGTTCTTTCCACTGTACCTCGCTGTGTGTGTGTGTGTGTGTGTGTGTATGTCCGTGTGTGTATGTGTGTATATTTCCATGTGTGTTTGTATTTAAAGTTTCCAGCTTTCACTGTAACTGAGTAGTTATTGTGGGTACGTTTTTTTCTTTCTTTTCATAAATGTTTCCAAGGATAATGAGATTTTACCTCCTCCTCTCATTGCCCTCTCTACCATTTTTCATTTTTGATATTATTTTTTTATTTCCCTCTTTGGGAAATAATGAGGATGATTCTGATTAGCTGTGTTTTTTGAAAAACTGAATCTAAATTGCATATCCTTACATGATTCTAAGTAGTTGAATGGGAACTGGGCTGACACATTTAATCTACTTTCCTCCTACAAAATGTTGCAGACTAACTCTTAAAAAGCACCAAATCAGAGACACACTCTAGAGCAACCTTCATCAGAATGGCTTGACTACTTATTAAAAATGCAAGTTCCTGTGTCTTAGCCAAATGTTGCAGACTAACTCTTAAAAAGCACCAAATCAGAGACACACTCTAGAGCAACCTTCATCAGAATGGCTTGACTACTTATTAAAAATGCAAGTTCCTGTGTCTTAGCCAAATCCTACTGAACCTGAACCTCTGAGGATGTTGACTGGGGACATGCATTTTTAACAAACTTCCCAAATGATTCTTACTCACATTAAAATTTGAGAACATGGGCTTATATATAACTACCTTATTTAAATCCTAGGAGTGTTGCAAATGTATTATGATGTAGTTGCTAAGAATAAAAGGATATTCTTCATCCATAGAGGGAACTTGGGAAATCTTAGCTTAAAAACCTCTACTAATTAAGATTCATAAGTAGAAATGGTTAGTTTATAGAAAACTTTTCCCTGGATCATGAATTTTTAGAAGGGTTTATAATCTTTCAGGAATTAGATTTATCTGGAAATACACAAGGGTTTGCCAACTGACACTAAAATGAACAGCTGAGTGCTTGAGTGTGGTAAGAGACATTATGAAAGCAGAATGAGTTGCTAGATAAAATGTAATGTTGGGGAAAAATTGTCCTCCAGGCATCTATTTCCTTATAAAATACTTGAAAATGATTTCTTCTAATAACAAATCATTTATGAACTTTTTCAAAACTATAATTATGTTAAATGGCATTATGATCTTTTTCCTTTAGTCCTTCTTTGATTTCTCTGTTTTTAAATAAAAATAATATATTTCCTAAGGGATGACAATACTGAAAAGTATAGTACTTGAAAATACAGCTAGGGTTAAGAATGGAGCAATCCTAGAAAAGTCAATTTTGCATTTTAACTTGGGAAAGTTTTGATATAACATAATTAAATATGGTATTTTAATTTGCAAATTAATTTTCTGTGCAACTTAAAATATATACTTATAATATGATATTCCTAGTATTTTTAACACTTTCTTATACAAAATACATTTAATACAACTGTAACCAGAATGCCACCCTTCCAATACCTCAATTATTTAGAGAAAATTCAGATCAATACTTCACACAAATATTTGGAGATATTATTCATCTTACGATAGTTGATATAATCACTGGAATAGATAATGCAGCATCCCACAACTACCTTAAATCCATATTAGCTGTTGTAAAATCCAGTATGCCTGGAATAGCCACAATTAACACCTGTTATCCCAGCCCACTTATTAGTAGTACCCCTTTCACTCTGAGTTAACTTGCTTTAGATAACAAATTATATGCTGACCCTAAATTTGACATTCTTATATACTGGTAGGTAAAAGCTCCTTCTTCCATTTAAACATTCTCACAAATCCTTTCTTTCATCACTATCCCATGATAGATCATAGAAACACTGCCACAAGAGGTGAGATACATGGGTCTTCTTGTTTGACCTTCTCCCTCAATTTGGAGATGTTTGTGCTCACAAGTCTCATTACTTCTTGTTGATTTTTGGCCTCTTGTGTTGAATAGCACCTTCTCAGAAGTGGCAAAATGTCTAGATAGATCTGTGCTACTTCTATTTTGGTAAAAGGAGAATTGCTTGGACCTGGACCAAACCTTCACACAAGCAAGCCCTGTAGCAGTGGTGCAGATGAATATAAAAAGGATGGAAGTATTTTAGCACAGTGGTTGAAAACTTAGCCTGTGGAGTTAAACAGACCTGGGCTTGCAACCTGGTATCTTCATTTACTTGCTGTGTAATCTTGACCAACTCATCCAAACTCTCTAACCTTCAGTTTCTCTGTAAAATGGGAACATCAAAAGTCCTTCTTACAACCGATCCAGCCATCGGAGTGCCCTGGGACTCCCTCAGCCCCCACCCACCCCAACTCCGGCTGTCTTTCCAAGGTGGATCTGGCATGGAGCTCCTCCAAACTCCCCACCAAGCTTATGCCCACTCCAGCTCCATCTGGCCCTCCAAAGCCTCCTGACACACACAGTCTTCAGAGAGGATGCTCCTACACAATACCATACCTTTAAGACTAGGAGAGGGACCTGTTTTGCCTAATTCATAGAAACAAACACAGAAAACCAAAATAAAATGAGGATACAGAGGAATATGTTCCCAAAAAAGAATATATAAAATCCCAGATTAAAAATCCGAATGGAACTGAATTATGTAATTCACCTGATAAAGAATTCCAAGAAGTGGTTATAAAAATGCTCCTTGAACTCAGGAGAATAATGGAGGAACACAGTGAGAAATTCAGCGAAGAGATAAAAAATACAAGAAAGACCCAATCAGAGCTGAATAATGCAATACATGAAACAAAAAATACACTAGAGGGAATCAACAGCAGATTGGATGATACAGAAGAATGGATCAGCAATCTGGAGACAAATAGTGTAAATCACCCAACAGAACAGGAAAAAGAAAAAAATAATTTAAAAAACGAAGATATTTTTAGGGACCTTTGGGACAAGTGTACTAATGTTTACATTGTAGGTGTCCCAGAAGGACACCTTACAATGAGGAAAGAGAGAGAAGGGGGCAGAAAACTTATTTGAAGAAATAGTGGCTGAACGTTTCTTAACCTGGGGAAGGAAAGAGATATCCAGATCCAGGAAGCACAGAGAGTCTCAAGGTGAACCCAGAGAGATCAACAACAACACATATAATTAAAATAGCAAAAGTTAAAGATAAAGAGAGAATTTTAAAGGCAGCAAGAGAAAAACAACTAGTCACATACAAGGAAACCCCCATAATGTTATTAGCTGATTTTTCAGCAGAAACTTTGCAGGCAAGAAGGGAGTAGAATGAAATATTTAAAGTGTTGAAAGGGAAAAACTTAAAACCAAGAATACTTTACTCAGAAAGGTTGTCATTCAGAATTGAAGGACAGAGAAATAGTTTCTCAGATAAGTAAAAACTAAAGGAGTTGATCACCACTGAACTGGTCTTACAAGAAATATTAAAGGATCTTCTTTAAGAGGAAAAGAAAAACCCACTGCTGGTAATAAGAAACTATATGAAAGAAAAAATCTCACTGTTAAAGCCAAATATATATATAGTAAAGGCAGTAAATCAGCCAGTTTAAAAGCTAGTAAGAAGGGTAATAGACAAAAGTAGTAAAATTAACTATAGTTACAATAAGTAGTTAAGGGATACACAGAATAAAAATATGTAGAATATGATGTCAAAAGCAGAAAACATGGAGGTGGGGAGTAAAAATATAGTGCTGTTAAACTGTATTCGAACTTAAGTGACTATCAGCTTAAAATAAACTGCTGTATATATAGGGTGATATATATGAACCTCATGGTACTCACAAACAGAAACCTACAGTAGACACACAAAAAGTAAAGAGAAAGGAACCCAAGCATAACACTAAAGGAAATCATCAAACCACAATGGAAGAGACTAAGAAGAAAGGAACAGAGAAATACTATAAAGAAACAAACAAAAAAACCCCCACCAAAACCAAAAAAAAAACAAAACAAACAATTAACAAAGTGACAATAAGTACATACCTATCAGTAATCACTTTAAATGTAATTGGATGAAATGCTCCAATTGTAAGTCATATGGGAGCTGAATGGATAAAAAGCAAGACCTATCTATATGCTGCCTCCAAGAGACTTCAGATCTAAAGATATACCCTTCAGGGATAGAAAAAAGATATTCCATGGAAATGTAAAGAAAAAGAAAGCTGGGGTAGCAATACTCATATCAGACAAAATTGACTTTAAAACTAAGTCTGTTACAAAAGACAAGAAGGATGTTACATAATGATAAAGGGGTCAAGCCAAGAAAAGTATAAAACATTCATAAATTTGATGCACCTAACATAGGAGAACCTAGATATTTAAAGCATATAACACCAGACATAAAGGGAGAAATTAATGGTAGTATGATAATAGTAGGGGACTTTAATACCCCACTTACATCAATGGATAGATTATCCAGACAGAAACTCATAAGGAAATATTGGAAGAGTTAGGGTAATTCCTGTTGGAATAAGGAAATATTGGCCTTAAATGACACTTTAGACCTGTTAAACTTAATATCCTTAAACAGGATATTCCATCTGCAAACTGCAGAACACGTCCTTTTCAAGTGCACATGGAACATTCTCCTGGACAAGACCACATGTCATGCCTCAAAACAAGTCTCAAAAAATTTAAGAAGACTGAAGAAGTATAAGGCATCTTTTGCAACCACGGTGATATGAAACTATACATCAGTTACAAGAAGAAAACTGGAAGGAAACAAATATGTGGAGATTAAACAACATACTGCTAAACCATCAGTGAGTCTACAAATAAATCAAAAAAGAGATCAACATACCTGAAGACAAATGAAAATTGAAATATAATTTTGCAAAATCTGTGGATACAACAGAAGCAGTTCTAAGAGGGAAGTTCATAGTGACTTAGGCCCACCTCAAGAGAAATCTCAAATAAACAATTAAACCTTACACCTAAAGGAACTAGAGAAAACCACAAAGTCCAAAGTTGGTAGAAGGGAGGAAATAATAAAGATCTGAGAGGAAATAGAAATTAAAATATAAAGAAAGAAAAGATCAATGAAAACTGAGAGCTGGTTCTTTGAAAAAATAAACAAAATTGATAAACCTTTAGACAGACTCATTAAGAAATAAATAGAAAGGGCCCAAATAAGTAAAATCAGAAATGAAAGAGAAGTTACAACCAACACCACAGAACTACAAAGGATCATAAGTGATTACTACAAACAATTATATGCCAACAAATTGGACAACCTAGAAGAAATGGATAAATTCCTAAAAACAGTCTTCCAAGACTGAATCAGGAAAAAACAAAAAATCTGAACAGACCTATGACTAGTAACGAAATTGAATTAGTATTCTAAAAACTCTCAACAAAGAAAAGTCTAGAATCAGACGGTTTCACAGGTGAATTTTACCAAACATTTAAAGAAGAGTTTATACCTAGTCTTCTTAAACTATTGCAAAAAAAAAAAAAAAAAAAAAAAAATGAAGATGAAGGAATGCTTCCAAACTCATTCATCAAGGCCAGCATCATCCTGATAACAAAACCAGATAAAGACACCACCAAAAAAGGAGAAAATTATAAGCCAGTATCACTGAGGAACATAGATGGAAAAATCTGTGACAAAATATTTGCAAACCAAATTCAATAATACATTAAAAGAATCATACACCACAACAAACGTGATTTATTCTAGGGCACAAGGATGGTTCAATATTCACAAATCAGTCAACATAATACACCATATTAAAAGGATAAAAATTTTTTTAGTATCTCAATACATGGAGAAAGAGCTTTTGACAAAATTCTACATCCATTTATGGTAAAAACTCTCAACAAAGTGTGTATAGAGGGAACATACATCAACATAATAAAAGTCCATATATTACAAACCCACCCACCCACCACTAACACAATACTCAATGGTGAAAAGCTAAAAGCTTTTTCCTAAGATTAGGAATAAGACAAGGCTGCCCACTCCCTGCATTTTTATTCAACATAGTACTGAAAGTCCTAGCCACAAGAGTCAGACAAGAAAAAGAAATAAAAGGAAGTAAAATTGGAAGGGAAGAAGTAAAACTGTGACTACTTGCAGATACTACATATAGAAAACCCTAAAGACTCCACCAAAAAACTAAGAAGTAATAAATGAATTCAGGATAGAAAACTAACATGCTGAAATCTGTTGCATTTCTGTACACTAATAACAGACTATCAGAAAGAGAAATTAAGAAAACAATCCCATTTACAATTGCATCAAAAAGAATAAAATACCTAGGAATAAATTTAACCAAAGAGATGAAAGAAGAACCATACTCAGAACTATAAGACTCTGATGAAAGAAATTGAAGATGACACAAATAACTGCAAAGATGTATTGTGCTAATGGATTGGAAGAATTAATTTTGTTAAAAATGTCCATACTTCTGAAAGCAGTCTGTAGATTCAGTGCAATCCCCATCAAAATACCCATTGCATTTTTCCCAGAACTGGAGTAAATAATCTTAAAATTTGTATGGAATGTCAAAAGACCCCAAATAGCCAAAACTATCTTGAGAGAGAGGAACAAAACTGATTTCACAGTATACTACAAAGCTCTAGTAATCAAAACAATATGTTACTGGCGCAAAAACAGACACATTAGATCAGTGGAACAGAACAGAGAGCCCAGAAATAAACCCTTTCTTATACGATCAATAAATCTATGACAATGGAAGCAAAAATACACAACGGGGAAGGACATCATTTATTGATGTTGAGAAAACTGACATCTGCATGCAAAAGAATGAAACTAGACCACTTACTTACATATTGTACAAAAATAAACTCAAAATGGCTTAAAGACTTAAGGTAAGACCTGAAACCATAAAACTCCTAGAATAAAACATAGGCAATAAGGGCTTTGACATTGGTCTTAGCAGTATTATTTTTTGGTCTGTCTCCTCAGGCAAGGGCAGCAAAAGGAAGAGTAAACAAATGGGATTACATCAAATTAAAAAGCTTTTGTACAGTGAAGGAAACCATCAAAAAATGAAAAGGTTATGTACTGAATGGGAGAAGATAGTTGCCAGTGATGTGTTAGATAAGGGCTTGATGTCCAATATTTATTAAAAATTCATACAACTCAATATCAAAAAGCAAACAATTTGATTAATAAATTGGCAGAGGAACTGAATAGACATTTTTCCAAAGAAAGTATACAGATGGCTAACAGGTACATGAAAAGATGCTCCACATCACTAATCATCAGAGAAATGCACATCAAAATCAGAATATTACCTCACACCTGTTGGAATGACTATTGTCAAAAAATAAACACCAAATACATAAATAAGAAATAACAAATGTTGGCAAGGATGTGGAGAAAAGGCAACCCTTGTTCACTGTTGGTAGGAATGTAAATTGGTACATTCACTATGGAAAGCAGTATGGAATTTCTTCCAAAAATTAAAAATAGAACTACCATGTGGTCCAGCAATTCTACTTCTGGGTGTTTATCTAAAGAAAAACAAACCACTCATTCAAAAAGATAGATGCACCCCAATATTCATTGCAGCTATTTACAGTAGCCAATATATGGAAGCAACCTAAATGTTCATCTATAGATGAAAGGATAAAGGAGATGTCGTATATATATACAATGGAATATTATTCAGCCATAAAAAATGAATGAAATCTTGTCATTTGTGACAACATGGATGGACTTAGTAGGTATTATGAAATAGTGAAATAAGTTAGAGAAAGACAAATACTGTATGATTTCACTTATATGTGGAATCTAAAAACAAAACAAATGAACAAACAAAACAAAAACAAGTTTATAGATACAGAGAACAAACTGGTGGTCACCATAGGGTAGGAGGATGTGAAGATAGGTGAAATAGGTGAGGAGGATTAGAGGTACAAACTTCCAGTTATAAAATAAATAAGTCATAGGGATTTAACATACAGTGAAGGGAATATAATCAATAATGTTGTAATAACTTCAGTGACAGATGGTAACTAGACTTGTGGTGATTGTTTCATAATGTATAAAAATATCAAATCACTATATAGTGTACCTGAAACTAATGTAATATTAAATCAATTATACTTCAATAAAAATTCTTAATAAAAATGTTTAATAATTTTTTTAAGGTTCTTCCTTCCTTTCCTTATAGGTCTGCTGTGAGGTATGATTGAGTGAAGACATTTATCTCAGTGCATTACACATAGTACCTATTATTTTGGCTGCTTCTATCTCCATGACTGCCACCAGTACTCTTGCTTCTTCTAGATAAATTATACACTTCTAATAGGAATATGTGAGGAAATATTCTAAGGACAAAAGGGATATATGTTATCACTATCCCTATTTGTTGCCTTGTTCAAAGATCAGAAACTGCAGGAAGTTACCTAACCCATTCATGCATTCAATCAACAAATGCATACAGGTATGAACTAGAAACAGTAAAAAGGAAAAGAATAGTGGCTTAAGGGTGACTTTACTTTAAACACCCTACCTTTCAATTGGATATTCAGGATACTTCAGTCACAATTATTTCTAACTATCCTCCCACCTTTTTCTTTCCCCATATATATCAGTATTTAAAATAAAATACTTTGATAACTATATCCTATCTCTTCCTGCCTAATGGAGGAGGTGTTAGGGGTAATCTCTTGTATCAGTTACATATTGCTGACCTCACCTGAGCTCGCTCCTGTAGCTGCAAAGAGCAGGCAGGTCACCTGTGGGCTGTGCTCAGCTGAGGTGACTGGGATGGCTCCCTTCTTCATCTACCTGTGACCTTTCTCAAGAAGGCTTTATACGCAATGACAGTGTTCCAAGAGGGCAAGCCCCAATGTGAAAGGACATTTTAAGCTTCTGCTTGGGTCATGTTTGATGGTGTCACATTGTTAAAAGCAAATCACATGACCAAGTCCAGAGTCACTGTGTGAGGAAAATATAGAAGGTGAAAATATCAGGAGGGTTAATACATTGAGAATCATTAACATAAGCAGCTATCTCAGCTATCACATAGTAATTTTTTTTGATAGAAGGGAAATACCCCTAATATGTGTGTAAGAGCAGGATATTTTTGACCACTGTTTATTGCTGAGCTAGGCATTAATTGTCTCTTCTAACTCAGGCATGAAAGAACTTCTTGTCTTATTTCTTAGTAGAATGGAAGGGAAAATTGAGCACTCTTGTAATGCAGCCTTAATTTAGACCCTAATCCTTTATCATTGGTTAGTGCCAATGTTTCTATCTCTGTAGAAAAAGCAAGATGAATTATCTAGTTTAATTCTGTTCTTGTGCTTATAATTTGTTGTACTCTCATTTTTTCCTAAATAATGATATTGACTTTTTTATGGATTTCCTATTTTAATTTAAACAATATTCTTACCACATTTTTAGTTGTAAGAAAATTAGTATAATTTATAGTATTAAAATGCATTGCAGCACAAAAATTGGTAATGATTTTAACTATCATTCTAAAATTCAATAATCTGTATTTGTTCTTAAAAACATTACCATAAATGTCTACAAAGGTAGGTATGTTTATGAACAGTATAGTATATGAATATAAATTCACATATGGTTTTTACTTGGAACATAAAGTATCTAGTATAATGTGCTTGAGTAGGAAAATTTTACCAAGTCCTTTTATCATTGTTTTTTGGTTTTTTATAAATTTATTTATTTATTTTTGGCTGCGCCGGCTGTTTGTTGCTGCACACAGACTTTCTCTAGTTGTGGCGAGCAGGGGCTACTCGTCGTTGTGGCTCCGGCTTCTTATTGTGGTGGCTTCTCTTGTTGCGGAGCACAGACTCTAGGCGCACGGGCTTCAGTAGTTGTGGCATGTGGGCTTGCTAATTGTGGCTCATGGGCTCTAGAGTGCAGGCTCAGTAGTTGTGGCTCATGGGCTTAGTTGTTCCATGGCATGTGTGATCTTCCCGGACCAGGGCTCGAACCCGTGCGGATTCTTAACCACTGCACCACCAGGGAAGCCCTTTATCATTGTTTTTAATATAAGTATTCAAATGAACAAGGAATCATTAAACCCTTAATTAAATCAGTAGCTTAATTTTTCTTATATGATGGAACAAACAAATATAGTGAATTTCTTCTTAATCATTTTTAGCCTGCAACTGGACTCAAAAAAATCATTTAAAGATCTGTGAATCAATTCTACTGATGTAAAGAGTGAACTAATAGATGTAGCTTGAGCAAGTCTTCTTAGTGACTTAACATCAGTAAGATTGTTTTTATATTTTCATATTTGAAATGATTTCTCAAAACCACTAAAGCCGGAGAATAGTGCTGGAGAAAAAATGTCTTTCTGATCTTAACTGAAAACTAACCTCAAGAACTTGAGTTTTTCATTCTATGACTGGCAAGGGATAATTATCTCTGCTTGAGCAGTGGAGTCTTTAGATCAAACACAGTATAGGAGATAAAGGAAACAGACAAGCCTTGAGTAAAATATACAAAAGTGAAGCCAGTGGAGAATAAGTAAGCCATTGTTTTCATGGCTGTACGAGAAAAGAAAGGGTCCCCAGCAGAGAAGCAAGCAAATAAACACCCCTATGTATCTGATTTTCAGAGTCATTGAACCTGATATCTGAGAATCAAATTTTTCCTCTCAAATGGCTTTTCTTTATAATAATAGCTACGCAAAATAAAACCAGCGTCTTGGAGGAAAACACATTTCTTTCTCTTGCATTCCAAATAGTTTCATTTGAAAGCAAACCTAAGACACCTGAGGGCAATCCTGTTTATATTAGGGATTTGATAAGTGTAACACACATTGCAGTTCCTGTAAGATGTTTCACTAGTGTAGGTCTTTATCTTTTCAGTCATTAAAATTAATAAATCATTTCAGATATATTCTCATCGAGGGTGTTGTTATTTGAGAACACAGGGGGTTTCACTTTTCACCTAAATACATTTTTGAAAACTATGAAGTAAATTAGGTCATCAGAAATCAACTCATATTTTCACTCTAACAGTTGATTGTTGAAAGTTTTATTCCTGATCAGTAATTTAGCACCAGGTTCATTACAGGTGTAACTAAAAATAATTAATAGAATAATTGGATTGTAACTAATAACTTTTCATAATTATTAAAATTCATTTCTTAAGCACCATAAAATAGACAAACATGTTGAACATACCCATAGTAAAATAAGAGCTAATATTTATTGAATACTTCTTGTGTTCAAAATGTTAAATCCAATACTTTCATATATTATCTGATCCTCTATAAATGTTATTCTCTTATTATAGATGAGAAAACTGAGGTTAAATAACCAGTATGGAATCAATAGTAATACCTAAAACAATTATCTTAAGCACCTTATTATACTCTGTGGCTTATTGGGGAAACTAATGTATTACAGAGTATACATACAGAACATAAGGTAATTTCATTAGATGATCATACATTTTATAACAAGAGCTTATGTTTGATTAACAACAATTGTGCTGGCCTTCTAGAATTAAGTAAAGCTATTTTGTGAATGATTTGGATGACCAAGATATCAGGTGAAAAAAGTCCAGGGAATTTCTTCGTTTGTTCACAAATTTTCTCTTAACAAAGGATTACACATTCAAAATGATTAATTAATTAACATTCTGGATTATTGAAGAAAGTCAGTTAACACTCAACTCAAGAACCTTGCTAGTAGACCCAAGAACAGATACCCTGGAGTAGAGAAGCAGATAATGGTGGCTTAGATGGGTTAAAGATTCCAATAGAATGAAGACTGCAGAATCTTGGTAATAGACTTTAGAAAATTAAGTGAAGAGGAAGTAGCTAAAGGTTTTCTTCTAGAACCCAAATACCAAGACATGGGGTGACAGGAGTTGGATGTGGAATGTGGATTCCAGAACAGTTGGAGGTAGACCTGGGGGTGAACAAAAATTGGATGTGAAGCAGGAATTGGACAAGATGGAAACCATGTCAGTTCCCTTTTCAGCAATACTACTAAGATCAAAATATAGGTGAAAAAGAGATTCAGAATGGGGAAAAGGAACAACATTGAACTGGAGAGCTAGATGAAGTTGACACTGCCACAATACATGGTCATATCCAAGGATGCAAAAACCAGAGTCTGTGCTTTGGGCCCAGAGGCTCTTTCCTTTTCTTTAACTCGAAGAAACCCTGAACGCTCAACAGTCTGAGAAAGGATCCATCCTTTTGTTTCTGGTTGCTGATTGAGTTGGAAAGCACACTCAAAGAAAAATATATGATCAGTTTAAAATGGAAATAACTCTAACACTATATGTTTGTGGTAAGTGGAGATGGGGAAAGTACAGGGAGATGAGAAGGTAAAAAGAAATAAGACTGGGATTTAGATAGCCCATCCCTGGAAGTCAGTTAAATAATACTCCCCGGGAAGGAGCCAAGGTCAGACAGGAAGTAAGAAGGAAAAAAGTAATCATTCATTTATTCATTTAACAACATTTTTAATGCCTATAATATTGTTATGTACTGTGCTGGGTGCTGGAAATGCAGACATGAAAAGGTACATTATAAACTCAAGAGGCTCTTGATCTAGTTGAGGAGGTAGAGAAGTATAGCCAAAATTACATGGAGGTGCAGTAAGAACCACAGAGGTAGTCATAGGATGAATGGGTAAAGAAAGGAAGGATACTAGTTCAGGCTTAGTCCTTGGGGAGTGGAGAGGAGAAAGGAGGTGAAGATTCCTAGAGAATGTATTCTTGGCTGTGTCTTGAAGGTTGAATGGGAATTACACAGATATATAATAGAGGATGAGTATTCCAGGAAGACAGAGTGATACATAAAACATTTTGTAGTTGTGATATAGCCTAGTATGTTTAGGAATTGGAAATACGGCACTGATGGATGTATCAGTCAGGGTCCGGTCCAATCAGGAGAGAGAAATCACATAGTAAATTAGACAGGAAAAATTTGATATGAAGAATTATTAACTATAACAGGATTTGAATAACTAGGGATTGTCTACTAAGAAGTAAAGAGAACTGTAAATAATAAAGTAATATTTGATGTAAGGAGTAACCACCACTTTTAGAGCTGAAACCACCACTTTAGACTGTCAACTCGTCTAAAATCCTCTACTTATTAGAATTATATGTGGCATAATATGAATATCATATGTTACCATACTTGAGTCAAATGTGTAAATAAAATGAGCAGTGATTAAAGGTGTGCTCCTGTCAAATTTTCAGAGAAATTTACCTTTACCCAGCAATCCTAGACAGATTCTTTTCTTGCACATTGCTCTCAAAGAGCTAGCTTCCTTTCTTTCATAGCATTTATCTTAATTTGTAATTATATATTAATGCTCAGTATTTGATTAAGCCTATATTCCCCACTAAACTGTAAGCTTCAAGAGGACAGAGACTGTTTTGGTTCTCTGAGTACCTTGCACAGTAGCCGGCACATAGTATGACATCAACAATCAATGTTTCTTGAATGAATAGCTGAACCAATCATTTTAGATTTTGCCAGGATGGTCTTGATAGCCCAGAAGAGTTTCTGTCTATTCTTCTCAGTGCCACTCAGAGATAATGATATCTTCATTAATCTCATTTAAGTCTGGATTGCTTCTAATACCAACAAGTGATGCTGATCAAGGTTTTTAAAATTTAAAATAAAATGTATAATTTAAAATTATTACATTGATATGTATTTAAAATACATATCAAGCATTTTTGTCTCCCCTTCTCATTCTCAGAGTTGCTATAATCTCTACTCTCAAGAAAGCTTCAGAACTGCACAGCTCCCCGACCTTCACATTTGTTTCACCATGATTTCTGCTTCAGTATTCCTCCTTTAATTAATGACTGTTCTTTTCCTAGAAAGCAAATAAATAAATGGAGAAAAGGCTTGATTAAATTCTCATTTTTTTCCCCATGGTTGTTTAGCACTCTAACCTATTCAAAATGTACATACTCACAATTTAGGTAAAGTGTACTTGAGTTTAAAAAATTTACTGCCAGTCAAAAATACATATCTGGTATGAAAATTAATACCTTGAGCTGTGACTGTCAAAATTCTTTGAACGAATGGGCCTTTACAGGGAGCACATTATTCAGAATAGTTTAAAATATGCAAACAATGCACAAGGAGATTCATAAAGCTGTAGAATTATTCTAAGCCTGAACAAAATTTTTCTGATCTTTAAAGGGATTTAGCTATTAATTTTTAAATGTTGAACATAGTTGACATTTCAAATTGAATTGTTACTGAAATAATCATGTCAAATCTTGTGGTTAAATGTTTAAAGTAGAATCCATGAAATATGAATGTTACTAAATCAAGGCAAAGGGACTTTCTTCTGAATACATGATTTTTATTTAGATAAAATGTTAGATGCCTTTTGTTTAGAAACAAAATAATCTCTTAAGAGTGAGATGCATTTATTCTTCAAAGAAAATTCGGGTGTGTGGAACTGAAGGGGTTTATGCAGTGTTTACTCTGTGTCCACTGTTTGTGAGGATGTAGGTTTAAAAGCTATCAAACTCAGTTTCTGATGTCAAGACAATTAGACTCTGATGGCTAATATGGGGAAAAAACACTATTTCAAAGCAGAGTTACATACCAGTAGTATTTCCCAAGGCCAAATTTCTTGAGGTGTGGTATATCTATCCTTATTGTCCTTTAACTGAGTTTATATGGTACATGGGTGAATATTTTATAATTGTGTTCCATTTTTAATTTGTGTGCCTGCCTTCCACTCTACTCAGAGAATATGATACTAGTTGTTTGTTTTTTTGGTAACTGCATAAAGTTTACTTTTTAAATAAATCTAAGTTTGTTAAAGCAACTTATCTTTTTTTTAAAAAATCATATATAGATACTAATACATATGGAACACAGGTATTCATAACCATAAAATGCTTTTCTAGGACTGATGCTTGAGAAATAACCCTAAAATCTCTTATAGTGGATGTTCAATAAAAATTTGTTGAATGAATGAGTAAATGAATGAGTAATGTGTCTTTTTAGAACTTTAGTGTTCTAATAAATAGAATCAAGGAGGGAGTACAGAGAGTGTATGCATTTCTCTAGTTAATTCTTTGTAATTTGTTTTTAATCAGGAGTGTTTCTTTATCTACCATGGTCAAAATGCCTCATTTTCCAGGAACTTCCATGCCATTTGTTCTACTGATGGGATCTCCTTATGGAACCTACACAGAAGAAAGACTTGAGAAGACATGACATTTATCAACACAAAGTAATCCCAAAAGTGCTGCAAAGTTCTATAATGAAAAATAGATGTAGGGATTGCTCAACATATGAATTAAATGTACTTTTTAATATATTTTTAATATCAAAAATTCATTTATACTGTTGACTTCAGTTATAAAACAGACTACTTGTCTTGGGATTTCTAGGTTTTAGAAATCTCAAGGAACAGAGGATTTCATAAAGTATTTCCAGACTCCTACAGAAGGCATACTAGTATTCCAAATGGGATGAGTTTCTGTTGATAAGACACAAGAGAAGGAGATATGTTTATCTTATCAAAACAGAAGTCTGTGGCTGTTACCTTCCCTTACATTTTACAGTAAGCTGCCTCATCAGGGCTTTCTTAGCACATCAAATATCCAGTCAGCTATTTAGAGACTATAGAGATTTCAGGATATAGACTAATTACAGTATGTGTTTTCATTTTTTGTTTTAATGAAACTAATTCAGAAATCAAGTTTTTACATGTCTGAGCTCCAAATGTTTCCCAAAGTATATCCAAATCAGTGCAGGAGCAGGCAGGACTCATCCAGGGATTAAAAAGAAAAGAATCATCACCATATAATACAGATTGATTCAAAAGGGCAGACAGAATAAGGAGCAGAGACCTAGTTTAGCAATTTAATAGGCCAAGAGGGAAAGTTTGCTTTTATTTTTTTGTACCAGGATATCTCAGAATGGTACTTAGCACTCTACAGTTTTCTGGACTGAAAACATTTTCCTCTTCATAGTACATCTTCCATTTTGGAATTCTTTTCCTTTTCTCCTCAGTTACTTTCAGTAAATAATGATAAATTTCAAAAGTGTTTATTGTTTAGTTTATGCGGACTACCAGTATCCATCTTCCTTAAACATCTAAATAGCGTACTTTACATCATACATTTACATCATATAGTCCCTTGAATATTAGATTTGTTCAAATAGTTATTCAGTGTTTGTCATGTACTAGGTAATATTGTGTTCCATCAGAAATACAAATATGAATAAGACACAATTCATGGTCTAAGGAGCTTCAGATTCAGGAGGGGGAAACAAATGGTTTCCATCTTATACATTTTAATTTCAAAATGACAGATAAAAAACTTATAATTAATAAATGAGAGCTGGACAGTTGGATCTGATGCTAAAAAGAGAAGTCTGTAAACAAAGCATAAAGTTTGAAGTCAGGAAGATCTAAGTAATTGAAGAAATGATTAAGACTGAAGTTTGAAGTCAGTAAGATCTAAGTAATTGAAGAAATGATTAAGACTGAAATTGTCCAGGAAATATATATAGAAGAGAAGCAATTGTGGGAGAGATAAGAGAGCCAAAGAAAGAATGTAAGAGAACACAACCAAGTGGCATAAGCAAATTAAGAAGGGATAGTATGTTGCAGGACATTATCTGGGCAGAGATTTTCAAGAAGCGGGAAGACTGACATTCACAATTGTTGCTGAGCGATAAAGTATACCGAGGACAGAGAATAAGCCATCGGCAATTTAGGCCAATTAATCTTTGAGAGAACCATTTCTATAGGAAGGGGAATGGGTTGTGGGAGTCAAGATAGCTGATTTCTGAAATGTGTCAAGAAGGTTAGGTGTCACTAGCTCAACAAGGAGTCATGGATAAAGAAAACTTGTTTAATGGTAGGAAAATTATACTCAAGTATTTTTTTTGGGGGGGGGGCAGGTGGGAATGGGCAAAAGCCAAAGGAAAAAGAGAAATTTAAAACCCTAAAAGAAAAGGATAGAACAAGATACAGGATAGCTTTGGAACAGGATGCAGAGTATAAGCAGAGGTGTTCAATGTGAAAGGAAGTTTAAGCACCTCTTCCTCTGAGACAGGAGGAAGCTTTGAAGGTGTGATGTTTTGGATAACTATAGAGGTAAAGGGAGGCAAACTAAAGGAGGTCTGTGACATGCCAGGGAGTAGGACGATGATGATAGAGGCTTACAGAAAGAAGCTAATGGTTTGGAATCCAGCTGTAAAATAGAGTAGTCAGCTTGCTAACGATGAATAGAAATGCCTTTATGAGAAACACCTTTACCAGAAGGGCTTGGACATATGCATTCCCACTATTAATAATTTTCATGTAAAAAGAAATAGTACTCATCTAAAAATAAAGAAATAAGTTTTCAGGCATATATGTATGTGTGTGTATATCTATATACATACATTATTTATACATGCATATGTGTATATATATATGTATGCACACACATAAATGTACATGTATATATAATGTGTGTGTATATGTGTGTGTATAAAGAGAGAGAGAGAGAGAGAGAGAGAGAGAGACGGTCTTTACTGAAACTCCAAGGCAGGTATTTCCATGTAATTATTTCAATGTCATTACAAGTCAGAAAAAGTGAGAGCTTTTCTAAAGTTAGGAGAAATTCTAGAAGGTTTGCCACCTTGCTTAGGAAAGGAGTTCTAACTGTTCATTAGGAAATAATCCACTTAAGGATTTCCCCAAATAGTATCTATTTGGTAGTCTAATGGTGTAGCATATAACAACTGTAAACATGTTAAAGTGTTGCTGGCAAAGTAAACATCTATTTTGAATTAAATATATTACAATATAGTTTTAAAATATGCTTTTTAAATTGCTCATTCTTAGAGTTTGAATATTTTACAATAAGATAGTTACTAACAGGATGTGCTTTATGATTATTAAATACTACAATTCAACATGTGATTAAATAATAGGAAAAAATAGAAAAGAAGGTGTATACTAATAATGTATTTTCTATATGTAATAATAATAACAGTGTTTCTAATAAATATGGCCTTCTGTTTCTCCAGCATCCCTAGCTCTTTTACACTGTGTGGTCTTGCTTTTTTTTTTTTTTTTTTTTTTTTTTTTTTTGTGGTACGCGGGCCTCTCACTGTTGTGGCCTCTCCCATTGCGGAGCACAGGCTCCAGACGCGCAGGCTCAGTGACCATGGCTCACGGATCTTCCCGGACCGGGGCACGAACCCGCGTCCCCCGCATCGGCGGGCTGACTCTCAACCACTGCGCCACCAGAGAAGGGAAGCCCTGTGTGGTCTTGCTCATATTCTTGCTGGGATGCCCTGCCATGGATGTGGCTTGACTGACTCTCATTATTGTCTCAAACCACACGTCAGGAAAACCTTCCTTGGCTGTATGATCTAAAAGCGCTTCCCTCCCACCTCACTACTCCAATTACTCTATCGAATCTTTTGATTTCCTTCAGAACTGAGGTTATCTTTATTGTCCATTTGCTGGTCGGTTTATTGTGTATATCTCTTGAGTACCGTATAATTCTATGAGGGCAGATAGTGTCTGGAACATAGTCATCACTAAAGAAAATATTGCTTAAAAATGAATGAGCAAAGTTAAACCACATATGTATTCTGTATTTTATAATTGGCAATGTGTTTGGCTAAATGCATTTGTAGCACACATTTCCCTAAAACAAGGCTGCTATGTCAGGGAAGAGGACTTGGAGTTGAGGGAATTGGAGATGGAAGGTGATGGGGGGCTACCAATAGCACTCCTGTTCTGAACCAGAGGAGGTCAACCTGACCTCTTGATACACTGGTTTGTTTACATCAGTTGTGAGGCACATGAAAAGCAATGTAGTACTACTAATAAATTATTAAGCTCTATGATAATAATTTTCTTATAAAATACTGTAGACCTAACAACACCATCTCTGTAATGTCACTCAAGCATGTTCCTATGTGGGAGAATACAAGGCATCACAAATAATCAGTGTAATATCATTGACTATTTACCAGGAAATGTTAATATGGTGATGAGTTTGAATTACTGTAGTGTTTTTACCCTAAAATAATTCTTTAGGCATGTTGCAAATAATGTGTAAATATCCATGGGTATTTTTGTGCATGCTATGAGCCTCTTGCCTGTGTGCCAAAGTAGAAAATAGTTTGGGAGCTACTACTCAAAGTTCATTTTGTAGGAAAACAGGTGTTCTGGGTAGGCTGAATAACCTAAGCTACAATTTCATTGAGGGGAGAGAAGGCGATCAGTGTGTCTTTGTGTTCACAGTGCCTCATACACACGGACTATGAGTTCAAAGTTGTCTGTCAAATAACATAATTAATTAATGAAATAGATAAATGGTATGATTTAACCGGCATACCAAGTCCCTGTGACATGTTGGCTACTAATTGATAGAACTAACTTTGATAATCTAGAACTTTTAAGGGTAATTATGGTGATTATTTTCCCCAAAGTACCCCATCATTAATTTGGACATCTCCTGGTATGGAAATGGGATCAGATTGCTGTTTATCAGTGATTCCAACAAAGTGGGGACACTTTCCTGAGTAGATATTGTGGTTTATAACAACCTGTGCCATTCTTTCCACACTTCATATACACACCACTCTTCCTTCTTCAGCTTGCTACTGTTTTTACACCCTACCATTCTTTACTCCTTTGATGAAAATAATTGAAGTAAGCAATGTTATTTATGAGTTTGTCTTTTCCCTCCAGCATTTAGGAACCATTACGGGTTGAATTGTGTCCCCTGTAAAGATGGTAAAGTACTAACCCCCAGTACCTGTGAATGTGATCTTATTTGGAAATAGAATCTTAGCACATAATCAAGTCAAGGTGAGGTCATTAGGGTGGCCCAAATGCAGTATGACTGCTATCTTTATAAAAAAGGGATTTGGACACAGAGACAGACACACATTGAGGGAAGATGATGTGAAGATATAAGGAAAATACCATTTATAAGCCAAGGAACTAGGAGGGGAGCATGGAACAGATTTTCCCTCATAGCCCTTAGAAGGAATCAACCCTGCAGACACCTTAATTTTGGACTTCCAGTCTACAGAAGTGTGAGACAATACATTTTTTTTTTTTTTTTTTTGTGGTACACGGGCCTCTCACTGTTGTGGCCTCTCCCGTTGTGGAGCGCAGGCTCCGGACGCACAGGCTCAGCGGCCATGGCTCACGGGCCCAGCCGCTCCGCGGCATGTGGGATCCTCCCAGACCGGGGCACGAACCCGTGTCCCCTGCATCGGCAGGCGGACTCTCAACCACTGCGCCACCAGGGAAGCCCAACATTTTTGTTTTTTAAACTACCCAGTTTGTGATACTTTGTAATGGCAGCCTGAGGAAATTAATAAAGGGACAGAAAGTAATTGAGAATCTGATAGTAACTGATTGGTATAACTTAAAAATATTCAGTTAATTATTAGGGCTTTAAATATAAAATTATATATGAATTAAAGTAATTTACAAATACTTGTTTTATATAAATTACTGTAGACAGTGTTGAAAAGAATTTCAGGAAATATAATTTGCTCACTGTCAGTTGCAACTTGTTGCTGGAGTGTCAATTGTTATCAAAGACTACTTAATCTAACCTTAGATTTTTTCCCATTGGGCATGGTACCAGTCGGCACTTAAATTAATCATGAATTTTTTTCTCAGGTTCAGGAGCCTACTGTGATGTGTGTTTTGCTCACAGCATGTGGGTCTTCTATTCCAGGCTTCAGATTAACTTTGACATCAGAAGCTCTGTAACTGCTTGCAGCATAGTGAGCAAAGTGCCCTCTTCTATTTATCCTATCTTCTGTTATCGTTTTTTATGAGGAGAGGCTGCTTTCTCTTTTACATATGGCACTCCACACCACATATGATTCAAAATAAGAAATTATAGATGTATACTGTTACATCTGCTGTATGAGATTGCCCTTTCCCCCAATCAGAACAGGGATTCCTTGGTAGCCAAATTGTACACCTTTCATCAAACTCATTCATTCACTCTATTCTATGTTTCATTTTGATCAATACCATATGAAATGAAGAGAATTTCTATATTAAAGCAGTGCTATATAACCTCTCTTCTAATCTTACTCCTTCAAATATTGCCTGTTCTTTCTCTTTTTTTGGTCTGAACATTTAAAATAACTGTTAAGCAAAAGAGGTTTAAAGAAAGTAATACACAATTATTTCCTCAAACCAAGGCTAATCCAGACATCTCTTCCACTCAATCTGGAATTTCTAACCATTAGAATTATATCTTCACTTGAAGGCAAGTTCTACTTGAGGGAGACCCAAGAAGAGGTGATATCAGGCAGGAGCAAAATTAACTTACTGGTTTTATTATTCAGTTTCGTTGACTCACTTTGTTATTAGATTGGCAACCGGGATTAAATATAGTCTAAGACAAGTGCTATGACCTGAATGTATGTGTCTACTCGAAGTTCATATGCTGAAGTCCTAATCCCCAGTGTGATAGCATTTGGGGGTGAGGCCTTTGGAAGGTAATTAGGTATAGAGGGCAGAGCCCTCATGAATGGGATTGGTGCCCTTATAAGAAGAGGTGGGAGAGAGATGACATCTCTCTCCACTTTGTAAGGCTACAGCAGAAAGGTGGCTGTTCGTAAACCAGAAAGAGGGCCCTCACCGATAATCCCAACCATGCTGGCACCTTGATCTCAGACTTTCAGCCTCCAAAACTATGAGAAAGAAGTGTTGTTGTTTAAGCTACCCAGTCTATGTTATTCTGTTATAGCAGCCCAAAATGACTAAGACAGCAAGGGAACCAGACAGTATCCTCTTCTTATTCCTGAAAAGAAGCTTCAGATTTTGCTTTAAGAACATTTACATAACTTATCTTATTGTGTTAGAAAGGTGATACTTTATTTTGCACAGGGGAAGCTGTGTCAATTTCTGTTAATATCTTGGCAATCAGTTAACTTTTTAAAAGCAGTTGTAAGAAGGTTAGTAATGTGCCCTCTTTATAAAACAAAACCCAAACAATTCAGAAGGGTTTATTATAAAACAAAAAGTTTTTCTCCCATCTTCATATGACCCTAAATCTCTCTCACAGAGATAAAAATTGCTGAGATTTTCTTGAATATCTATAGTCTATGCACATGTAAATTTGTATATGAAAGATTATTGCTATTTATAATCCACTTATGGATAAGCATGCTTGCCTCCCCTTTGTTAGAAGTGTAAATTATTATTTTAAAACAAAATATATACCAAATTCAGAAAGAAAAATCAGTATCTAGCTATTGGATTAATTTACATTTATTTCAATCCTAGCAAAATTGTGTATTTTTCAAAATGTTTATTGGCCATTTATACTTTTTCTTTTATGAATTACCTATTCATGTCCTTTATTCATCTGCATATTACTGACTAAAGTTTTTATTGATATTTCAAAGATATATGCTATTTTTATGCAAATTGAAGCATATTATAAATACATACATTTAAACTTGGATCCCTTTCCCTATATGTACATCATATACCATGTTGCATTTTATGAAGTTACTATCATTTATTTTGCCAGCCTCCCTCTTGATGGGCATTTAGATTGTTTCCTTTTTTTTCCTATGCAAATAAAAAGCAACACAGTTGCATTTGTGTACTTACTTGATTACATGTATAGAATATTAATAAAATTGTAATTGGCATGTCAATGGGCACATGTATTTCAGAGATTGATAGATATTTCCAGTTTGCTCTTTAAAAATGTGACAGCAATTTACAATCTTAAGAACAGTGTAGGGGACTTCTCTGGTGGTGCAATGGTTGAGAGTCCGCCTGCCGATGCAGGGGACACGGGTTTTTGCCTTGGTCTGGGAGGATCCCACATGCCGCGGAGCGGCTGGGCCCATGAGCCATGGCCGCTGAGCCTGCGCGTCCAGAGCCTGTGCTCCGCAATGGGAGAGGCCACAACAGTGAGAGGCCCACGTACCGCAAAAAAAAAAAAAAAAAGAACTGTAGAAGAGTGTTTGTTCTCTCATACCTTAAGCAACACTTAAATACTGGGAAATACTTTAATCTCAGGTACTTTGTTAATTTAAAATAATGATTTAATTTGCAATGTTTGCACTTTTTAAAGTAGAATGATATTGAGGGTTTTTTAATTATTTATTTTTTTATTGTTAATTTCAAGGAAACAAAGAATCTCTAGCTCCTCATTTGAATAAGGAATCTAGTAGTCACAGGATTTATTTTAATTTTATGCAAAAAAGAAGAAGAAAATCCCAAAACTTTCATTTCTTTTTTATACTTTTAAGGAAACAGAGGTAGGTATGATTACTGGTATCAACAGAAATGGAAAACAGTAAACCAGATTTGCAAATTTTCAGAAATTATTCTTTGCATTTCACAACTCATAGCATCATTCTCTGAACTCTGCTTATCTGAAAAGTCTCCTCAGTTCAAACAAAGCTTCCAAATACTCCTTAATAATTGGTAACAGAACAGTGTTATACATTCTCATGCAGGTTCCCATAGTGGATTACAGAGTATAGTTGATACTTTTGAGAAAGTTCTCAATATACCATGTTATCAGAAAGTGTTTTATGATGTAGTGTCTACTTTTCTGTAGCTGAAGGGGGTGGGGAAAGGAACTTTATTTCTTAAATATTTGATATTTATTTCTCCACCAATTAGGGCAGCCTGCAGCTTCAGGGCAAAGCCTAGGAATTGCATTAGTTAATATAGAGAGGGGGAAATGAAAGCAATTCTCAGAGGCTTAAATTATACAGAATCAAAAGGGAAAAAGAGAATTTTAATAGATTGGGTATGACACGTGATATTTTACATCTAGGTTTGTGGGTTTTTTGCCAGTGTGAATTTTTTGTTCATTAAAAAATAAAGATAATATTTATATTGATATGCATGTTAGGAAAACTGAGTAATTAAATGTCACATGTTCCAAATAATTTTTTCTAATTTTCCATTTAAACTTTGACTTTTGTTCATCATGTTTTTACTTACTGCAATAATTTAAACTTCTATGGAGCTTTGAAGTATCATGCCACACTTTTTTTTTTTTTTTTTTTTTTTGCGGTATGCGGGCCTCTCACTGTTGTGGCCTCTCCCGTTGCGGGGCACAGCCTCCGGACGCACAGGCCTAGCGGCCATGGCTCACGGGCTTAGTTGCTCCGCGGCATGTGGGATCCTCCCGGACCAGGGCACGAACCCGTGTCTCCTGCATCGGCAGGCGGATTCTCAACCACTGCGCCACCAGGGAAGCCCTATGCCACACTTTTAAAGGCAATAATGATAAGCTTAGCTTTAGAAAATCTATGGCACTTTAACATACTTTTTCATTCTTGAGTGAATGAAAATGATTTTTCAGTTTAATATTTTATTACTGTGAAAAACATACTTTACATGACACCATGTGTAATGGATAGCAAATTGTATTTCTCCCCTTTTATTACAGTGGGTAAATTAATTAATTTACCAGTGCTTATTATATGCCATATTTTAAAGATAATACCATCTTCAGTGTGTATCCATGTTAACATTGCAATTAATGAAATAATGTAATCTTCT
The DNA here is from genome assembly GCF_026419965.1 of Kogia breviceps. NCBI lineage: Eukaryota > Metazoa > Chordata > Mammalia > Artiodactyla > Physeteridae > Kogia > Kogia breviceps. The sequence continues at coordinate 105,316,417 of NC_081314.1, read as the reverse complement.
AAACTCTGTGGTACTGGAAGTGGTAACTTTGTACCTCAAGCTGCTACAGCTCAGTGTGTGTGTGTGTGTGTGTGTGTGTGTGTGTGTGTGTGTGTGTGTGTCTGGAGAATGGAGGGGAAACAGTGGCAGAATATGGAAGTCATTTCATTTAGTGGTGTGCTCTTTGTAATTAGTCTGTTTTTCAAACAAAACTGACCTCAGAAGTAGCTTTCCTCATCTGAAGTCAGAGAACTCTCCAAAATTGCCTCTATCACTGTTTATACAAAAGGCATCATGAAGAGAATATTTAAAGAGAGTGTATAATGTACTTAAACTCAAGATTGTATAAAATGTGGAATAGTAATAAGAATGGAAATTACTAGGTCTGGAGACCTTCAAGATGGCAGAAGAGTAAGACATGGAGATCACCTTCCTCCCCACAAATACATCAGAAATACATCTACATGTGGAACAATTCGTACAGAACATCTACTGAACGCTGGCAGAAGACCTCAGACTTCCCAAAAGGCAAGAAACTCCCCACGTACCTCGGTAGGGCAAAAGAAAAAAAAAAACAGACAAAGATAGGGATGGGACCTGCACCTTCGGGAGGGAGCTGTGCAGAGGAAAGGTTTCCACACACTAAGAAACCCCTTCACTGGTGTAGACGGGGGGTGGCATGGGGGAAGATTCAGAGCCACGAAGGAGAGCGCAGCAACAGGAGTGCAGAGGGCAAAGCAGAGAGATTCCCGCACAGAGGTTCGGTGCCGACCGTCACTCACCAGCCCGAGAGGCTTGTCTGCTGGGAGCTGAGGCTTCAGAGGTCAGATCCCAGGGAGAGGACTGGGGTTGGCTGCGTGAACACAGCCTGAAGGAGTTAGTGCACCACAGCTATCCGGGAGGGAGTCCGGAAAAAAGACTGGACCTGCCTAAGAGGCAAGCGACCATTGTTTTGAGGAGCGTGAGGAGAGGGGATTCAGAGCACCGCCTAAACAAGCTCCAGAGACGGGTGCGAGCTGCGGCTATCAGCGTGGACTCCAGAGACGGGCATGAGATGCTAAGGCTGGTCCTGCAGCCACCAAGAAGCCTGTGTTCAAGCACAGGTCACTATCCACAGCTCCCCTCCCAGGAGCCTATGCAACCCGACACTGCCAGGGTCCCATGATCCAGGGACAACTTCCCCGGGAGAACACATGGCACACCTCAGGCTGCTGCAACATCACACAAGCCTCTGCCACTGCAGGTTTGCCCCTCATTCCGTACCCCTCCCTCCCCATGGCCTGAGTGAGCCAGAGCCCCCTAATCAGCTGTTCCTTTAACCCCATCCTGTCTGAGCGAAGAGCAGATGCCCTCAGGTGACTTACACACAGAGGCAGGGCCAAATCTAAAGCTGAGCCCCAGGAGCTGTGCAAACAAAAAAGAGAAAGGGAAATTTCTCCCAGTAACCTCAAGAGCAGCAGACTAAATATCCGCGATCAACTTAATGTATCCCGCATCTGTGGAATATCTGAATAGACAATGAATCATCTTAAAACTGAGCCAGTGGACTTTCTGAGCAGGTGTAGACTTGGGGTTTGCTTTCTGCATCTAGTTTGTTTCTGGTTTTATGTTTATCTTAGTTAGTATTTAGAGTTTATTATCATTGGTAGATTTGTTTATTGATTTCATTGCTCTCTTCCCTTTCTTAAAAATATAGATATGTATATTTTTTTCATTTTTCTCTTTCTGTGAGTGTGTATCTGTATGCCTCTTTGTGTGATTTTGTCTGTATAACTTTGCTTTTACCATTTGTCCTAGGGTTCTATCTGTTATTTTCTTTTTCTAATATATTTTTTAGCACTTGCTGTCATTGGTGGATTTGTTTTTGGTTTGGTTCCTCTCTTCTTTTTTCTTTCTTTTGTTTGTTTTTATTACTTTTTGATTTTTTAATTTTTAATAAATTAAAAAAATTTTTTATTACAATAACATTTATTTTATCCTTCCTCCCTCCCTCCTTCCCTCCCTCCCTTGCTCTCTCCCTCTCTCTCTCTCTTTCTTTCTTTCCTTCCTTCCTTCCTTCCTTCATTCCTTCTTCCTTCCTTCCTTCCTTCCTTCCTTCCTTCCTTCTTTTCTTTTCTTTTCTTTTCTTTTCTTTTCTTTTCTTTTCTTTTCTTTTCTTTTCTTTTCTTTTCTTTTCTTTTCTTTTCTTTTTTCTTTTCTTTCTCTTTTCTCCCTTTTCTTCTGATCCATGTGGCTAAAAGGGTCTTGGTGCTCCGGCCACGTGTCAGGCGTGTGCCTCTGACCTGGGAGAGCCAAGTTCAGGACATTGGTCCATTAGAGACCTCCTGGCTCCAAGTAATATCAAACAGCAAAAGCTCTCCCAGAGATCTCCATCTCAACACTAAGACCCAGCTCCACTCAACAACCAGGAATCTACAGTACTGGAAACCCTATGCCAAACAACTAGCAAGACAGGAACACAAATCCACTAGCAGAGAGGTTGCCTAAAATCATATTAAGGTCACAGACACGCCAAAACACAACACCAGATGTGGTCCTGCCCACCAGAAAGACAAGATCCTGCCTCATCCACCAGAACACAGGCATCAGTCCCCTCCACCAGGAAGCCTACACAGCCCACTGAACCAACCTTAGCCACTGGGGGCAGACACCAAAAACAACAGGAACTGTGAACATGCAGGCTGCAAAAAGGAGACCCCAAACACAGTAATTAAGGAAAACAGGAAGACAGAGAAATACGCAGCAGATGAAGGAGCAAGGTAAAAACCCACAAGACCAAACAAATGAAGAGGTAATAGGCAGTCTACCTGAAAAAGAATTCAGAGTAATGGTAGTAAAGATGATCCAAAATCTCGGAAATAGAATGGAGAAAATACAGGAAAGTTTTAACAAGGACCTAGAAGACCTAAAGAGCAAACAAACAATGATGAACAACACAATAAATGAAATTAAAAATTCTCTAGAAGGAAAATAGCAGAATAACTGAGGGAGAAGAACGGATAAGTGACCTGGAAGACAAAATAGTGGAAATAACTACTGCAAAGCAGAATAAAGAGGAAAGAATTAAAAGAATTGAGGACAGTCTCAGAGACCTCTGGAACAACATTAAATGCAACAACATTCGAATTATAGGGGTCCCTGAAGAAGAGAAGAAGAAAGGGACTGAGAAAATATTTGAAGATATTATAGTTAAAAACTTCCCTAACATGGCAAAGTAAATAGTCAATCAAGTCCAGGAAGCACAGAGATCCCATAAAGGGTAAATCCAAGGAGAAACATGCCAAGACACATATTAAACAAACTATCAAAAATTAAATACAAAGAAAAAATATTAAAAGCAGCAAGGGAAAAAAAACAAATAACATACAAGGGAATCCCCATAAGGTTAACAGCTGATCTTTCAGCAGAAACTCTGCAAACAAGAAGGAAGTGCCAGGACATATTTAAAGTGATGAAAGGGAAAAACCTACAACCAAGATTATGCTACCAAGCAAGGATCTCATTCAGATTCGATGGAGAAATTAAAACTTTTACAGACAGAAAAAGCTCAGAGTATTCAGCACCACCAAACCAGCTTTACAACAAATGCTAAAGAAACTTCTCTAGGCAGGATACAGAAGAGAAGGAAAAGACCTACAAAAACAAACCCAAAACAATTAAGAAAATGGCAATAGGAACATACATATTGATAATTACCTTAAATGTAAATGAATGGATTAAATGCTCCAACCAAAAGACATAGACTGGCTGAATGGGTACAAAAATGAGATCTGTATATATGCTGTCTACAAGAGACCCACTTCAGACTTAGGGACACATACAGACTGAAAGTGAGGGGATGGAAAATGATATTCCATGCAAATGGAAATGAAAAGAAAGCTGGAGTAGCAATTCTCATATCAGACAAAGTAAACTTTAAAATAAATACTATTACAAGACACAATGAGGACACTACATAATGATCAAGGGATCAATCCAAGAAGAAGATATAACAATTGTAAATATTTATGCACCCAACATAGGTGCACCTCAATACATAAGGCAAATGGTAACAGCCATAAAAGGGGAAATCGACAGTAACACAGTCATAGTAGGGGACTTTAACATCCCGCTTTCACCAATGGACAGATCATCCAAAATGAAAATAAATAAGGAAACACAAGCTTTAAATGACACATTGAATAAGATGGACTTAATTGATATGTATAGGACATTCCATCCAAAAACAACAGAATACACTTCCTTCTCAAGTGCTCAAGGGCCATTCCAGGATAGATCATATCTTGGGTCACAAATCAAGCCTTGGTAAATTTAAGAAAACTGAAATCATATCAAGTGTCTTTTCCGATCACAATGCTATGAGACTATATATCAATTACAGGAAAAAATCTGTAAAAAATACAAGCACATGGAGGTAAACAATACACTACTAAATAACCAAGAGATCACTGAAGAAATCAAAGAGGAAATCAAAAAATACCTAGGAAAAAATGACAATGAAACCACTATGACCCAAAAGCTATGGCATGCATAAAAAGCAGTTCTAAGAGGGAAATTTATAGCAATACAATCCTACCTCAAGAAACAAGAAACATCTCAAATAAACAACCTAACCTTACACCTAAAGCAATTAGAGAAAGAAGAAAAAAAACACACCAAAATTAGCATATGGAAGGAAATCATAAAGATCACATGAGAAATAAATGAATAGAAATGAAGAAAACAAAAGCAAAGATCAATAAAAGTAAAAGCTGCTTCTTGGAGAAGATAAACAAAATTGATAAACCATTAGCCAGACTCATCAAGAAAAAAAGGGAGAAGACTCTGATCAATAGAATTAGAAATGAAAAAGGAGAGGTAACAGCTGACACTGCAGAAATACAAAGGATCATGAGAGATTACTACAAGCAACTATATGCCAATCAAAAGGACAACCTGGAAGATATGGACAAATTCTAAGAAAAGCACAACCTTCCAAGACTGATCCAGGAGGAAATAGAAAATATGAACAGACCAATCACAAGCACTGAAATTGAGACTGTGATTAAAAATCTTCCAACAAGCAAAAGCCCAGGACCAGATCGCTTCACAGGCTAATTCTATCAAACATTTAGAGAAGAGCTAACACCTATCCTTCTCAAACTCTTCCAAAACATAGCAGAGGAGGAAGCATTCCCAAACTCATTCTACAAGGCCACAATCACCCTCACACCAAAACCAGACAGATGTAAGAAAGAATACTCCAGACCAATATCACTGATGAACATAGATGCAAAAATCCTCAACAAAATACTAGCAGACAAAATCCAACAGCACATTAAAAGGATCATAATCATGATCAAGTGTGATTTGTCCCAGGAATGCAAGCATTCTTCAATACATGCAAATCAATCAATGTGATACACCATATTAACAAATTAAAGGAGAAAAACCATGTGATCATCTCAATAGATGCAGAAAAAGCTTTCAACAAAATTCGACACCCATTTATGAAAAAAACCTCCAGAAATTAGGCAAAGAGAGAACTTACCTCAACATAATAAAGGCCATACATGACAAACCCACTGCTAACATCATTCTCTATGGTGAAAAACTGAAACCATTTCCTCTAAGATCAGGAACAAGACAAGGTTTCCCACTCTCACCACTATTATTCAACATAGTTTTGGAAGTTTTAGCCACAGAAATCAGAGAAGAAAAAGAAATAAAAGGTATCCAAATCGGGAAAGAAGAAGTAAAACTGTCACTGTTTGCAGATGACATGATACTATACATAGAAAATCCTAAAGATGCTACGAGCAAACTACCAGAACTAATCAATGAATTTGGTAAAGTAACAGGGTACAAAATTAGTTCACAGAAATCTCTTTCACTTCTATACACTAAAGATGAAAAATCTAAAAGAGAAATTAAGGAAACACTACAATTTGCCATTGCAACAAAAAGAATAAAATACATAGGAATAAACCTACCTAAGGAGACAAAAGACCTGTATGCAGAAAAGTATAAGACAAGGAAAGAAATTAAAGATGATACAAACAGATGGAGAGATATACCATGTTCTTGGATTAGAAGAATCAACATTGTGAAAATGACTATACTATTCAAAGCAATCTACAAATTCAATGCAATCCCTATCACACTGCCAATGGCATTTTTCACAGAACTAGAACAAAAATTTCACAATTTGTATGGCAACACAAAAGACCCTGAATAACAAAAGCCATCTTCAGAAAGAAAAACGGAGCTAGAGGAATCAGGATTCAGGAATTCAGACTATACTACAAAGCTACAGTAATCAAGACAATATGGTACTGGCACAAAAACAGAAATATAGATCAATGGAACAGGATAGAAAGCCCAGAGATAAACCCACACACCTATGGTCACCTCATTATTGATAAATGAGGCAAGACTATACAGTGGAGAAAAGACAGCCTCTTCAATAAGTGGTGCTGGGAAAACTGGATAGCTACATATAAAGGAATGAAATTAGAACACTTCCTAACACCATACAAAAAAATAAACTCAAAATGGATTAAAGACCTAAATGTAAGGTCAGACACTATAAAACTCTTAGAGGAAAACATAGGCAGGACCCTCTATGACATGTACCACTATGTTCCTCGCAGCTCTATTTACAATAGCCAGGACATGGATTCAACCTAAGTGTCCCTCGACAGATGAATGGATAAAGAAGATGTGGCACATATATACAATGGAATATCACACAGCCATGAAAAGAAACGAAATTGAGTTATTTGTAGTGAGGTGGGTGGACCTAGAATCTGTCATTTAGAGTGAAGTAAGTAAGAAAGAGAAAAACAAGTATGGTAACACATATATATGGGATCTTAAAAAAAAAAAAGGTGGTTCTGAAGAACCTAGGGTCAGGACAGCAATAAAGACGCAGATATAGAGAATGGACTTGAGGACACGGCAATGGGGAAGGGTAAGCTGGGACAAAGTGAGAGAGTGGCATGGGCATATATACACTACCAAATGTAAAATAGATAACTAGTGGGAAGCACCATACAGCACAGGGAGATCAGCTTGGTGGTTTGTGAACACCTAGAAGGGTGGGAAATGGAGGGTGGGAAGGAGACGCAAGATGGAGGAGATAGGGGGATATATGTATATTTATAGCTGATTCACTTTGTTATAAAGCAGAAACTAGCACACCATTGTAAAGCAATTATACTCCAGTAAAGGTGTTTAAAAAAAGGGAAAAGTAAATAACAAAGTGGATTTAAATAATATTTTTTGCATCAAATGAAAAAAATAGAAATCACTAGGTCTATAGAATACAGGTGATGACTTCTTGGTATTTCACAAATTGAACACAAAAAAGTAGCTGACACTGAGAAATGAACATTCTCCTGAACTGTTAAGAGTATATAGTATGCTTATATATAAAGTATACATGTGTATATATTTATTAATTTGAACATTTGTGACAAAAATGAATAGGCTTATACACTATATAGTTTCATAGTTACATTTACACTATAAGGTGAGAAACAGTTGCAAAAATAATTACATACTCTTTTTTAAAGCCTGAAGGAGATTTGCTATAGTTTTTGCCTACTATTTTTATTAAAAGTGAAGATGTTTTGCTGTAGTTTTATGTTTTCCTCAGTAACATGTCAGTATCATATATAATACTAATAAAGAAAAAAATTTCTGTCAATTTAGTACTAGAGAGAAGACATAAGCAGAATTCAGAATTCTCTTGGTCTAATCAGCACTTTAACAGAGATATTAATGTAGGATGAGTGAGTCTATTAAATAAGGCACACACTGATAAAAATTTTAAAATATACCCCAAAATAATAAGAAAAATTGAAAACAAATTATAACTTTAAAGATGAAGGGGTAAATATTTTAAAATGTAAAGAGCTTTTTAAAATTGAAGTATGGTTGATTTACAGTATTGTGTTATTTTCAGGTATAGAGCAAAGTGATTCAGTTATATGTATATATATATTTTTGTTTTCAGATTATTTTCCATTATAGGTTATTACAAGATACTGAATATAGCTCCCTGTGTTATACAGTAAATCTTTGTTGCTTATCTATTTTATGTATAGTAGTTTGTATCTGTTAATCCCATACTCCCAATTTTTTTTTAACATCTTTATTGGAGTATCATTGCTTTACAGTGGTGTGTTAGTTTCTGCTTTATAACAAAATGAATCAGCTATACATATACATATATCCCCATATCTCTTCCCTCTTGTGTCTCCCTCCCTCCCACCCTCCCTATCCCACCCCTCTAGGTGGTCACAAAGCACCGAGCTGAGCTCCCTGTGCTATGCAGCTGCTTCCCACTAAATATCGGTTTTACATTTGGTAGTGTATATATTTCCATGCCGCTCTCTCACTTCTTCCCAGCTTACCCTTCCCCCCTCTGTGTCCTCATACTCCTAATTTATTATTCCCCCACTCACTCCCTTTCCCCTTTGGTTACCGTAAGTTTGTTTTCTATGTCTGTGAGTCTGTTTCTGTTTTGTATTTAGAGTCATGTGTATTATTTTTTACATTCCATACATAGGTGATATCATATAATATGTCTTTCTCTGCCTGACTTACCTTACTTAGTATGGCATACTCTAGGTCCATGGATGTTGCTGCAAATGGCAGTATTTCATTCTTTTTTATGTCTGAGTAATATTCCATTGTGTGTGTACATGTGTGCATGTGTGTGTATATGCCACATTTTCTTAAACCAATTATCTGTTGATGGACACTTGTTTCCATGTCTTGGCTATTGTAAATAGTGCTGTGATGAACATTGGAATGCATGTATCTTTTTGATGTGGAGTTTTCATCTTTTCTGGTTATACGCCTGGGAGTGGGATTGCTGGATCATATGGTAGCTCTATTCTTAGTTTCTTAAGGAATCTCCATACTGTTTTCCATAGTGGTTGTACCAATTAATATGCCCAACAATAGTGTAGGAGGGTTCCCTTTTCTCCACACCTTCTCCAGCATTTGTTATTTGTAGGCTTTTTGATGATAGCTATTCTGACCAGTGTGAGGTGATACTTCATTGTGGTTTTGCTTTGCATTTCTCTAATTAGCGAAGTTGAGCATCTTTTCATGTGCCTATCAGCCATCTCTATGTCTTCTTTGGAGAAATGTCTTTTTTGGTCTACTGCCCAATTTTTGATTGGGCTATTTGTTTTTTGATGTTGAGTTGTATAAGCTGTTTGTATATTTTGGATCATAACCCCTTGCTGGTCACATTTTTTGCAAATATTGTCTCTCATTCCATAGGTTGTTCTTTTGTTTTGTTGGTGGTTTCCTTTGCTGTACACAAGCTGTTAAGTTTGATTAGGTTCCATTTGTTTATTTTTACTTTTAATTTTTTTGTCTTGGGAGACTGATCTAAGAAAATATTGCTATGATTTATGTCAGAATGTTTGGCCTATGTTCTCTTCTAGGAGTTTTATGGTGTCATGTCTTATATTTAGGTCTTTAAACCATTTCTAGTTTATTTTTGTATATGGTGTGAAGGAGAGTTCTAATTTCACTGATTTACATGCAGCTGTCCAGCTTCCCCAACACCACTTGCTAAAGAGACTGTCTTTTCTCCAGTGTATATTTTTGCCTCCTTTGTCAAAGATTGAATTGACAGTAGGTGTGTGGAAATGTAAAGAGCTTTTAAAAATTATTTTAAAAACAGTACCGTCCCAATGAAAAATCAAAGGACAAAAACAGGCAGTTCAAATATATGAAAAAGCTAATATGTATAATAAAAATGTTCAAACTTACTGTTATTAAATATAAATTAATACTCAGTGAGATAAGTGTTTGTTCCTGTCAAATGAATGCATATTCTTTAAATATTTATACTTTTTTTCCTGTCCAGAGTAGATTGAAATGACACACTTATACACTTTTGATGTGAATATACAGTAAAATTATCATTTCAGTACAGGATAGTCATGTCCTTTGCCAGTATAGCAAAAGACCTTCATATACTTTGACAATGTGATTTCGCTTCTAAAGATACTTACACACATGGAGATTAGAACTTATGTTTACTCTAATATTATTTTAAAAGAAAAAAATCCAAATATCCAAATAAAAGCAATTGTTTATCAATATAATGGCAATGAAATATTCATGCATCCATTAAAATTGTATTTTAAAATTAATGATAAGAGATAATGCTGACCACAGCTTGATGAAAGAAAATTTTAGGGAACAAAATTTATATATCAACCTTGAACAATATTTAAACATCTGTATCAAAATTCCAAAACAAAATTTATCAAATTATTAGGTGTTTATCTTTGTGTATTGGGTTGTATGTGATTTATTTGACATTACACATTATTTCCAATTTTCAAAAATGAGCACATATTACTTTTAATATTTGAAAAATACAAATACACTATTATAAAACATTTATGAATTAGATATGGGATTTACACATGTAGAAGGCAGAAAGTGTGCAAAATAGCCTAAGTTATTTATTTCATTTAATCCTTAAGTCAATTATGTATTTTATATAACATTTGTTTTCATAAGTATCTAGTATGAGGATAAAAATATTCACTAAATGTAAATCACATTTTACCATTTATAAACTGTTTTCAGCATCAGCTGTGTTCATTTTTTTCCCTTGCTTTATCAATGTCCCATGTTGTTAGGATATTGGCCATGGATACCATTTTTTTTTTAACTTTTTAGTATAAAATTCTACTATTTATGCTGTAGATTTTGTTCCATATCTGCTAATTGCCTATAAGAATGGATGGCCATGCACATAACACATGTAAAGTAAAAATGCTCGTGAAAACTTACTCTTATCTTTGGCCTGGGACTCGATCAGCATATGTTTTTGTTCTTTTATATTCTGTCAAAGCTGCCACTACATACATTAAATTTACTCAGTATTGACTGACAACTTGTTTTCACACATTTTTAAATGTAATGTATTAAAGTTCATAGACTCCTATAACTGTATGTTGAGAGCAGTCTGGTAAAATTTAACAGCCTTCAGTATTTCTTATAGCTTCACATTTCTTCTTGTGTTAAAAATATTTAAATTAGAAAGTGCTTTGGCTTTATGATATATAATAAAATATATTCTAGGGCTTCCCTGGTGTCGCAGTGGTTGAGAATCTGCCTGCTAATGCAGGGGACACGGGTTCGAGCCCTGGTCTGGGAAGATCCCACATGCCACGGAGCAACTAGGCCCGTGAGCCACAATTACTGAGCCTGCGCGTCTGGAGCTTGTGCTCCGCAACAAGAGAGGCCGCGACAGTGAGAGGCCCGCGCACTGCGATGAAGAATGGCCCCCGCTTGCCACCACTAGAGAAAGCCCTAGCACAGAAACGAAGACCCAACACAGGAAAAATAAATAAATAAATAATTAAAAAACAAACCAAAACACTATTATGTAATTTTCAATGCAAAGAGTAGGATACTAGGACAATTGACTATCCAATTGGAAAAATAAAGATTAAAAAAAAAATATATATATATATATATATATATATATATTCTAATCCCCAAGCTTGTCCATTCTAATTTAATATTTCATTCTATAATTCAGATCTATCACATAAGAGCAAACCATTTTAACCTCAGCTAATTTGTCACAAGAATTAACAATTATTTTGTGCTTAACCTCCTTCAGATTATTTCAACAAATGTGTTTGATGAAGATAGATTCTTCCTCAAAGCCACTTTCCTTACCATTACCATACATTTTTGGAAACATTTTTAAAACTTCCATTTCCTTATCTCTACCTGGCCATTTATTTATATCTTATCTTATCAAATTTATATCTTAATCATGAGTGTTTTTATAGAGTCATGCTTTAGTGACAGTGATCTCACAGCTAATTTCAGTATCCCCCCTTTGTTTTTAAAAATGAAGAGTATTAACTTTTAATAACTATTAACCAGTTGTTAATTTTGACTCTGTTTGGAGGTATCTCTTTTCCATGTCACATGCTTATTATGCTCATCATTTTCACAGTTTCTACAAAACTTCTGGTATATGGCATAACAAGATTTGTCCTGAGCTTCTTACCTTTTTATTTTTACCTACCACTTTTCTCTATAGTGCTTTTATCAAGCTGTTATGTTCATAATTAACAGGTCTTTTTTCTATTCCTAAACTTGTTCCTTCAATTAATATCTATACTTCTTATATTTAGTACTACCCACAAATGAATGTTTACTACCACTGTATACCTTTCTTTCAAATACATATTTCCACTTTTAGAAATTTATTCAAGTCATATTCACACAAATTTGCAAACTTAAATACACAAAGATAATCACTGAAACATTATTTGTAATATTAAATAATGAAAAAAATCTAAGTATTCCCCAATAGAAAAATGAGTAAATTAGATTATGGTATATACATACCTTGAATTCTATTTAGCCAGTGAAAAGACTAAGGTAAGTCTGAGGTTGAAAGCTGTCTGTGATATGGGCCAAAGTGAAAAAAACAACTAATAAACTATATGAATCCATTTTAGTTTAAAATAGAAATTGTATGTGTGTGTTATGTGTTTGCAAGTGGTCATTAATGCATATAAAGTGTCTGATAGATGTAGGTCAGACTGTTAAAATGCTCCTTCAAGGGTTTAGGTAGAAACAATGCTTTTTATTTCTTAAAGCTTTATACACACACACACACACACACACACACACACACACACACACACAGAAGAGACCCTATTATATTGATAGTACTGAGAAAAAAATTAAACAATTCATTTTAGTAAACTCACTCTCTTTTTCTGTCAATTTTGTTTATAATGTTCCTATATGGAAGCAATTTTATTCTACTTTTCATCCCTTGCAAAACACCAATTGTTAAAGATATTTGCATCATTCATGACAAAAATGGCAGATAGATGCCAATATCCTTGACTTTTCCTACTCTATCTTTCCCTGTAAAGTACTTATACACCACACACATGTGTGCGCCCGTGCGTGCACTCACACATGTACATTTAGAGAATTCTACTACCCTGTAATAACACAAACTCCTCCAACTTTTCTTCATCCTTATACTAGAAATGTTATTCTGTACTCTCTGCCTTTTGCATGATGCACAAAGTCCTTTTCTCACTGAGTCTAATCCAACTACAGGCATGACTTTAAATTCACGCAGGCAGCCTATGTTCTTTGCAGCTACCCTTCTTGCTGTCTGGAATTCCTCTCAATTTCTGTTTGAATATATTTATGTAATTGCTGTATTTATAGATAATGTTGATTATAGGATTTTTAAAAAATTAGTTTATACAAAGCTCTAGGACATGGACTTTGTGACACAGAAGACAATAACCCTTTAGTGTCTGACATAGTTTTGTGTACTCTGTGACCTCAGGATAAATATGTGAAAGGTGAAAGTAATTTATACATCACACTTCCTTGCCTATCATTATTTTAAAACTTTATTTATCTAAATATTACAAAGATCACTTATAAATCGAAAGATAATTTTTAAGAAAGATCTTAGACTTCATTAGCAAAATAATACATTTCATGGTTTGAATAATACCATAGAAATAGTTTCAGCACTTCAAAGTTCTATGAATAATACCAGTTGAGCATTAAAATATTTTAAAACCACATGTATGATTACTTCAAAATATTCCATTTTGAAATGACTTCCAGTAACAATTTATGACTGGTTCTTATACTTAGCTTAATATGATCAAGTAAGTAAAAATTTTATAAAGAAATGCTTCTTTCACCAAAAAGCAATTTATATGAGTTGTATGTATGGTCAGAATGTGGAAGCTTCATTCTGTTTTTAAACATCATGCCACGAACTCAACCCTAGAAACTGTATGTCTTCTACTTGCCAACTCTCCCTTTTGCTCATCATAGTTTGAGTGATGGAGTTAAAGAACGTTGACAAACTGAGTCAAAATTTATATCAAACAAAGTAATGCTGCTATAAACATAAGTGACACAGCACATGGTTGGCATGTTCATGTACAGTGATTCTTTGATAAAATGGCTGGACATGGTCTTAAGCAAGTCGCTTCGGGGGTACTGAAGAGTATCTAGTTCTCAGTGATATATACTTTATATGAGTCAGACATCAAAGCAGCTTGTTTATGGCCTAATATAATACCTTTCACAGGTTCACATTTCATTTATAGACCATAAAGAATGTTATCAAAAATAATTTACTATACAAAGACAGATAAAATAGAGTTGTAGTATGAGTGAAATGTTACTGTATAATTGGGTTTGTTGTTTCTATTTAATTTACACTTTACTATTCATTATAGGCCTCAGAAACAAAATTGAGCTTTTATTCAACTTTTAGTTTAACTTCTTAAAATACTTTTCATCTCTTTTTTAGTTTGAGTATATTTCTCTCATACCAATAAAATAAAGCAAGAAGTCCTCTCTTTGAAACTGATGAGATAAAATTTAAAATTCCCATTTGAGAGCTATTTATTTATATAATGACAACATAACTTAAAATTATTTTAACATTCTCTGAAATTATCAGGTTAATACAAAACCAATATGTAATTACAATCTTAAAGTCATGAGCTGTAATGTCTTCTTCATGCTGAAATTTAAAAATTTTGTGTGTAACAAAGGCCTCATCTCCTTCAGTATTTGTATTCAACTATAATTTAGATACAGGCATATCTCACTTTATTGCACTTTGCTTTGCTGTGCTTCACAGATACTGCATTTTTTTATGAATTGAAAGTTTGTAGCAACCCTGTATCGAACAAGTCTATCCATCCCATTTTTCCAACAGAATTTGCTCACTCCGTGTCTCTGTTGCATTTTGATAATTCTCACAATATTTCAAACTTTTGCATTATTTTTATATTTGTTATAGTGATCTGTGATTAGCGATCTTTGGTGTTACTATTGCAAAAACATTACAATTCATCGAAGGCTCAGATCTTATGGTTAGCATTTTTAGCAATAAAGTGTGCTTTAATTAAGGTATATGTATTGTTTTGTTGAACATAATGCTATTGCAACCTTAATAGAGTACAATGTAGTGTAAACACAACTTTTTTTTTTTTTTTTATGCGGTACGCGTGCCCCTCACTGTTGTGGCCTCTCCCGTTGTGGAGCACAGGCTCTGGACGCGCAGGCTCAGCAGCCATGGCTCACGGGCCCAGCCGCTACGTGGCATGTGGGGTCTTCCTGGACCGGGGCACGAACCTGCGTCCGCTGCATCAGCAGACGGACTCTCAACCACTGCGCCACCAGGGAAGCCCTAAACACAACTTTTATATGCACTGGGAAACCAGAATATATGTGTGACTTGCTTTACTACTGTGCTTTGGAACCAAACCTGGAATATCTCTGATATGCCTGTATCTGCCAAGCAGGCATTTCTTAGTTTACTTGTATTGTACGAAATTTACTGATTTTTAAAAAATATCAAATTTTAAAGCAACACAAATATTAAATATTTTATATGTAGTTTAGTGTTTAATGTACTAGTTTTACAATATTAAAGTTATTATTGTCCTACTCTCTACAGTGATACACTTAGAAAATGGAAAGTGTATTAAGTTACAAAGCTTACCAGGAAATATAAATATAAATATATATACTTACAGGAGGACAGACAGACAGACACATATTGGCAATTATTTATTAACATTCATTGGTTATATTTTATTATTTAATATTTCAAACATCTTAAAGATTTAAATATCTACTTAAATAATAATGATTCAATAAAGTTATACCAGAGAGAAAAATCAAAAGATTTTGTACATGAAGAATTTCTTATTCTTGTGATGAATAAATTTTAATAAATTACTGATTTTAATATCTAAAAATATACTAATCTATAATTTATAGCATTTTTAAAAGTCTCAATTTTAGCCTATCATCAAATTGCATATTATCAAAATTATTTTAAGAGCAATGAAATATTTTGGGATTATTACTGTAGAAATAGGACTCAAAGCTTTTGGGATCCCTGCAGAACATGCTGAATATAGTTCAGTAGGAAAACAGACTTATGTTTCATGATGTGATCACATCATAAAGGAGCCTTGCCTTCTGTCCAGGCACCACCCTTTGCTAGAGAAAAGTTTAATGACTGTTTTTGGGAATGCCTAACCTATGGGAGGAAAAAGATCCAGATGTTTAAAAGAGCAGGAATTTTTCTGGCTCTAGGTAAGGTGGGTTCTTGGAAATTGAGAAGGACAGTAGCAGCCTCTGTGCATGGAATATCCTCCATTCTCCCACACTGCAGCAAGCACTGGAGCTGCTTGGTGCAGATATTTCTCATGGAGGTGTATTTCTGAAGACTGAACCTCAAGTACAGTAGCTTGGGAATAACAACAAGGGCACATCGCCTATATTTAGCATGAGGAATGGGCTTGATGATCAGACCCAGGAGACTTGGATGAGAATATCAGTTGAACTGAAAACTCATCTGTTTTCCCAAGATTTCTGTACTGTGTAAGAAGCCAGAGATACTTTATGACATAAACAGAGGGAAAAGGGCCTGCCATCTAGGCAGATAGGTATTCAGAGCCAGATTTAATTGATTTAGAAAATGGAAGATAAAAGATTTAAGTTAATTTTCACCTGAGTAATGTGGAGCAGATGATACTCATTGCAAGGATTTGCATGTTAAAGTGGAACATGTTAACTGCATGCTCAGTTATTGCTTCATCTCAGACAATAAGTAGTAGTGAATAGCTGCTCACCAATGTTCATTCCCTTCATGGAAGGGGAGTTTTAACTGGCAAGGTGTTAAGGACTCTGCTTATGAAGTCTCTTTACTATTCAATGCAATCATTATCAGCACAGCTTTTATTTATTGAGTGCTGACAGTCCAGAGCAATTTAAAAATATCTGTGCTCTTATTTCCCATGAAAACATTTTTCAGTTGAGGAAATATTCAGAGGCTGTAAATCACATGCTAAGGTCACAGCATGGGTAATTGGAAGCCCCAGGATTTAAATTGAAGTTTATTTTATTCTAAAGTCTGTACTGGAATTTCAGTCATTATAACTTGCTGGACAATTAATTTTGGCAAATACCAAGAATTATCCATGTGAAAAGGTCACTCGGCCTTCCCTGGGACTCACTCTGTCTCCATTAGATACCATGAGCTGTACTATCTTCCACCTCTGTCAGGTCTCTGGAGAAACATGCTTGAACTCCTGCTATGTGGCTAATATGTGCTCTCAGTGCTTCATTTCTGTCAGTATTGTTCCTTGCATTTACCTATCTGATGACACAGATTTCCTGGAACATACTTTGTTTTTGATGTTTTTATTTCTTCTGCTTCTACTTCGCCTCCAATTTCTTCTGTTCTTAGTCTTCTGAATTATTTCCCACCTTAGATCTCAGTGCCTGCCTTGGAAGGGACTGCGTTTGACCCATCCCTTTTTGTTTTGATTGTCAGCCCCTAACAGCTTCTCCCAGTATCTGTGTCCCTGGATTCCCCCAAATGCTAAACACCCGCTCAATCCACCAAAACGTGGTGCGCTTAACATTCCATATGGAAAATATCCTAGATAAAAGCAACCTCTAGATGTGACACTCCAGACACTAAGGAAATTTGGGAAAAGGAATGCTGATGGTGTAGCACAGTCTGTTTCTAAAGGCACAGTCAATGTGTTTTATAACCAATAAGACATTGAATAGATACTGGACAAGAGCAAAATCCTTGGCACCTTCTTTCATGCAAAGGTTACTTGCCAGATCTTAGAGAGGATCGGATAAAGGAAATCAGGTTAGAGACAAGTGTGGCAGAGTAGCTACTCGAGAAGTTTGGATACCAGGTATTTACCAATTGGTAGAGAAGTATTTCATACTTTGGCAACCTGTAGGGTGTAACAGTGAGTGCTGGCAGAATATAAGCTCTGACTCTTACATGTCTGAAAAACAAAGAAACAATAGAGTCACAGATATAGAAAACAGTCTTATGGTTATCAGGGGGAAAGACGGGGGAGGGATAAATTTGGAGATTGGGATTGACATATACACACTACTATATATAAAATAGATAACTAATAAGGACCAGCTGTATAGCTCAGGGAACTCAACTCAATACTCTGTAATGGCCTATATGGGAAAAGAATCTTAAAAAGAGTGGATATATATATATATATGTAACTGATTCACTTTGCTGTACAGCAGAAAGTAATACAACACTGTAAATCAACTGTACTCCAATTAAATAAATAAATATCAAACCTCTTAACGAGATGCTGAATATTACATGATCTTTTCACAGTCCACTTTTCTAACTATTGATGACATAATTTTTACAAATTAAAATAGTACCTGAGGGCTTCCCTGGTGGCGCAGTGGTTGAGAGTCCGCCTGCCGATGCAGGGGACACGGGTTCGTGCCCCGGTCCGGGTAGATCCCACATGCCGCGCGCGGAGCGGCTGGGCCGGTGAGCCATGGCCGCCGAGCCTGCGCGTCCGGAGCCTGTGCTCCGCAACGGAAGAGGCCACAACAGTGAGAGGCTCGCGTACCACAAAAAAAAAAAAAAAAAAAAAAAAAAAAAAAAAAAGATTAAAATAGTACCTGAGTCAGTGGTCTATGTGCTTCTTTTTCTCTGATAATTTTTATCCACTGATGCTTCTACTGATGGAATGTGACCAATCTGAAACTCATGCAAAATAGGTTTCCCCTTAATATTCTCCACAAAATGGAGAGAATTACAGGGTCTCAGAAGTCTGTCATTTTTTCTTTCTGTATAAATGGAGCTCCCTAAACAAAGGGAGCTCCCTAAACAAATTGAAATTGAACTCTCTAGACCTATTTTATGAATCTGAGTATCAGTAGCTTTAAACCCTATGATATGTAAACAGTATTAAAATCTTCTGTCATTATTCACAGGCTGCACAGCAGGGCCCGTTTCCACCTTAGGAATCTCTGGAAGTGGAAAAATGACTTTTTCAGAGCATTTGGAAACCCATCAAACTATAACCACTTAGAAAGCTGAGCAATTCATAAGTTTTATGACATACCTAGCTTCAAAAACTGATGCAATGCAGAATTAATTGAAAACACACAGGAAGATTATTTTTACCACTTCCTGAGTAAGGAACAGAGCATTATAAATTATATTGAAATCTTGTCGGTGTGTTTAATTGATGAGTAGAGCACTGCAATTGATAGTTTAAGTACTAATTATTTTAATGTGATTATATTTAATTATTACAATTGCTATTCATATATTATGTCCTAATAGAGAGACATCAAGGGGCTTTTGCACAAAATTATTATATTCTTCTCATGCTAGAAAACAGAATGGGGAATTTATCTTAGTTTAGTTGAAATGAGCTCTTTGGTACTTCATTTATTTCAAAATGAAATGTTACTAATTCTTTTTTTTGACCAGAATATTTTATAACAAATGCTGTGAAACCCTTTGAAATTAAAAAAAATAGAAATAATGTGGATTCTCTTTATGTGAATTATGACTTTGAACATTGTTTACTTGTAGAGCACACTATAAATTCACATCTTTTTTCTCCTGTTGGGCATATAGAGAAAGGGGTGGTTAGACATTGTGTTTTTTTTTTTTTTTTTTTTTTTTACTCTCAGTGTATAATGTGTGGCAATATATTCAGCTCAGTAAATGTGTAAATTACAACACAAATAAGATTTGAAAATTCAAAAAATGGAAGGGAAAAAGTAACTATGAAACAAATTGTAATTTATTGCCTCATATGATGCAAGTTTAATTTGTTTACATTTTGCAAGGGAAACACCTATTTACCATATTCTCTTTGATGTAGTACATATAAAGCTGAAATGTTGTGTTTCAGCTTGGATAATGGAGTCATTACCTCAATTTTAAACATTCTGCACCTAAAATTGGGATTCATGGTGAACTCATTGGCTAAACAAAATTACAGCCAGTAAAAACAATTTCTAGAAACTTAAAGACTTGAGATTTATTTTTAAAATTTCTTTGTTACATAGATGGGGAATAGAACTCAGGGAAGTTATAAAGATTATACTTTTAGAACCAAGAAAAACCTAAAATTATATGTTGTAGAGAATAAGAGAGCTCGATGTTTATAACACCTGGCTATAGCCATTAAGAGTTATAACAATCTCTAACATTCATAGTGTATTTAGCAGGTACAGCCATTTGCCAAAAACTTTGTGTATTATTATATTTAATCTTTACAACAGCCCTGTAATTAAAATATTACTCATACCCCCCCATTTTATTGGGACAGTAGCATAAACAACACTGTCCCAAGAAAATTGACCTGTATGGTTTCCTATCCTGACCAATTTTCAGACAATAGAGTGATTTACAAAATAGTTTTTCCCTAGATGTTCCCCACAAAATGTGGAACATAGTCTCAGAGGTCTTTGTCATTTTCCACTCTGTATGTTGTTTCCAAAAGGAGCTACTCAAACTAACTGAAACCAACATTATTAAGATCTATTCTACTATGGATCAGTAACCTTAAAAACAGACCAAAAAATCATCTATGGAAATCTGTGTGCATTGGGTCATGTTTTTAGGAAAGGCCCAGTCAGAGCTAATGTTTCTCTAAAAGTCTAAGCAGGTTAGAGTATGCAGAGCAAGAATACAACTATTTGTGTTCTGTTGCATAGGAAGTCCATACAGAGGTTTAAAAGCATTCATAGTATCTGTATCCAAGAGAAAAAAAAAGAATCTAGAAATCAACATTTATTGACTTTATGACCTTGGGAAATATACTCACTCTCTCTAAACTTCAGTTTTTCATTATATAATATTAGGCCTAATATTTTTGTTAAATAATTATTCTGAAGATTATGGAAAAAAATTGGCCATAGTCTGCTTAGTGTGGACAGACTACATACTCATTGAATGTTAGCTACTTATTATTACATAAATATTTCAGTGGTATGGGCTATATATTATTGTTTCTCTTAAGATGGCTTTCAGTATGGTTGTCTTAACATCACTTGTGATACTTTAAAAAAAGAAATGTGAACCTTTAAAAAAGAAGTGCTCAGGTTCCATCACTGTAGCTTCTTAGTTATGTGGTGTGTTTAGGGAGACAAAAAAGGCCCAGTTGATTCTGATGGGTTGAGAATGATAAAGAATAGTCTCAATTAACAAGGTTTTTTCTTTTTAATGTATTATTTGATTACCAAGGTTTTTTTTTTAAAATTTAACATACAATCACCACCACATGTAACTAAATAATAAATAGATATTTTCCCCTGGAAAGGCATAGCTTTGATTTTACAAATTCTTACCACATTTATTTTTTCTTTAATTTAACAATATGTGTGTAAACTCTTACCTTATTCTGTGCTGATCATATGCTAAGTAATGTGAATATCACTGCTGTAATGGGAGTAATGACAGCAGATAAAGTTATAGAGAAAATATTAATATTCAAGAGGAGATCACAGTTTAAGCTTCATCAATATATGGATAGCACTCCCTGACTTCCAAATGCACAACTTCTATAAATTGTCTTGGAGGACAAGGCTTAGACCTAAGGAAAAATGATGTGTTTGAGTCTCTCCTTGAATACATATTTTGTGGTCTGTTTTTTATTTTTTTTCACTGAATTTGGTAGACAAAAATATATCTACAAAGCTTTCTGAGTCAGTTACTCAGCATGGTGATGATATGATGATGATGATTGTCATCACCACTATCACCATTATTACTTTGATGAGTTACAAACATTCTCTTCTCAGGAGATATAAAAAGCTGGTTACCAATGTTATTGGTACTCTGTACAATTAAAAGTGTGACTCATTGATGGAAGAAACCATATTGTAATATTGAGCAGTTCTACTCAGACCTGTCTAGGGACATCAGGAGGACATATAAGGGCAAACACGGGTTTTAGAATCAGACACACTTAGGTTCATTTCCTGTTTCACTACTTACTGGCTATATTAGAGTTATACTATGGCAAAAAAAAAAAAAAAAAATCCCCAAATGTCTGTGGCTTAACGCTATGGAAATGTAATGCAGCTGTCCTCCACAAAATGATTCAGGGACGTAGGCCCCTGCCATCTCATGGCTCCACTCTCCTTATAAGACCTCACTGTCTTCCTCATGTTGATGACAGGGTAAGAGATATTAAATATCTTGACCTAGAAGTGACACAGTCATCTTTGTTCATTGACAAGAATTAGCCTGTCATGACCAGATCACCTTCCATACTGCTGATTCTGCATTAAAAAACCTATGCCAGTCAGAATATAGAGACTTCTGTGTGTAAACTGATTGGGCCTTTCAGTAACGTTTCTTTTATTCTGTGTTCTAAAACAGATGCTTACTGTTAAGGATGTGCACTGTTGATGATGTCGCATTTATCTTCATATTTTTAAATTACATAACATTTTTTGTTGTTGTTTTCTAAAATGCTAGAGCAAATCATCAGATAGTTTCGGTTATGAGAACTGTAGCAATAAGTATTTCCAAAATAATACAGAAGAGAATCAGTGACTTGAATAGAGTTGAATATTCTGATCCTGATATCAAAAGTAAACAGGGGGCTTCCCTGGTGGCGCAGTGGTTGAGAATCCGCCTGCTGATGCAGGGGACATGGGTTCGTGCCCCGGTCTGGGAAGATCCCACGTGCCACGGAGCGGCTGGGCCCGTGAGCCATGGCCGCTGAGCCTGCGCGTCCGGAGCCTGTGCCCCGCAGCGGGAGAGGCCACAGCGGTGAGAGGCCCGCGTACTGCAAAAAAAAAAGTAAACAGGAGTTTTTAATCACTTTCCGTTCTCATTATAGTTCCTGTCATAACAACTGTTTTCTGTTTTTTAAACGGAAGAACAAGCAAGCAACAATTTAATGTCAGTTGTGCCAGCCTCTTAAAGATTGCATTGTCACATTAGTTTAACTTCAAATCAAAGTTTAGAAATATTAGTGCTAGGCAGCTATTTATCTTGAGTTATTAACATTTCTCAATTATTAAAATCTGGTTACTTCTTTCATATTTCAATGATTGAAATATAAATAACAAATAGAGGAAAATGTCAAGTGTATCTCATTCTGATTAGTAGTATAATTGTAAAGTTCTTTTAAAAGTCTCGCTACATAAACTATTATTTTAGCCTTCACATTTAAAAAGTCTTCAGGGCTTCCCTGGTGGCGCAGTGGTTGGGAGTCCGCCTGCCGATGCGGGAGACGCGGGTTCGTGCCCTGGTCCGGGAGGATCCCGCATGCCGCGGAGCGGCTGGGCCCGTGAGCCGTGGCCGCTGGGCCTGCGCGTCCGGGGCCTGTGCTCCGCAACGGGAGAGGCCGCGACGGTGAGAGGCCCGCATACCGCAAAAAAAAAAAATAAAAAAAAAAAAAATAAAAAGTCTTCAACATGGGCTTCCCTGGTGGCGCAGTGGTTGAGAGTCCGCCTGCCCATGCAGGGGACATGGGTTGGTGCCCCGGTCCGGGAGGATCCCATGTGCCGTGGAGCGGCTGGGCCCGTGAGCCGTGGCCGCTGGGCCTGCGCGTCCGGAGCCTGTGCTCCGCAACGCGAGAAGCCACAACAGTGAGAGGCCCGCGTACTGGGAAAAAAAAAAAAAAAAAAAAAAGTCTTCAACATTTTCATGGGGAAGATTTGCAGGAAAAAATATGTTTGGGATGAAAGAAAAGTGGAAAGCTAAGGTGTGAAAGATTAAGGATAACGAGTGTAGCCCTCATTAAATAAATGTGAAATAATGTAAAGGGTAAAGGACTTTAGGTAAATGAACCTGATTTCTAGGTCTAATTCCAACCAGCCAGGTGTGAGATCTTCAGTAAAAAATCTGTAATTCGAGAACCTCAGTTTTCTTATCTTTGAAATGGGGACAAAAATGATCCTCATCCCCTATGATTAGTATATGATTTAAAAATTGAATAGGTAAGAGAAAGGACTGCTATTAAAATCAATAAAGACCCAGAAAAATAACATTCTCTTTTTAATCAAAAATATTATACAATGGAATATTACTCAGCCCTAAAAAGGAATGAAACTGGGTCATTTGTAGGGACATGGATGGACCTAGAGACTGTCATACAGAGTGAAGTAAGTCAGAAAGAGAAAAACAAGCATCGTATATTAATGTGTATATGTGAGATCTGAAAAAATTGGTGTTGACGGTCTGATTTACAAAGCAGAAATAGAGACACAGACGTAGAGAACAAACATATGGATACCAAGGAGGGAAGGGGTGTGGGATGAATTGGGATTGGGACTGAGATATATACACTATTGATACTATGTATAAAATACATAACTAATGAGAACCTACTGTATAGCACAGGGAACTCTACTTAATGCTCTGTGGTGACCTAAATGGGAAGGAAATCCAAAAAAGAGGGGATATATGTATATGTATAGCTGATTCACTTTGCTTTACAGTATAAACTAATACAATATTGTAAAGCAACTTATACTCCAATTTTAAAAAAGTATTTTTTTCCTTAACAAAAGTAGAACTTATAATGGGAAAAAAATTCCTGTTTTCTATAGTTGTGGTCCCCCCACCTTCTTTATAAAATTATGTGACACAGGCTGATAGTGTTTGCCATTATTCCAGCTCCCTTCAGACCAACGAAATCCCTGATTTTTAGCTAGGCTTGTGACTATTTAAAATAATTAATGCTTTTCCTCGCCTCCTTTTCAGCTCTGTGTGGCCATATGATTAAGTTCTGGCCAACAGAATGTGAGGAGAAGTGATAGGTGTAACTAAGTTCTGGGATACATCCTTGAGGAGAAGTGATAGGTGTAACTAACTTCTGGGATACATCCTTAGAGCAGTAGTCTTCAAACTTTAGCTTGTTTTCAGCATCACTTAAAGGGCTTGTTAAAAAACAGTTAGCTGGGCGCCATCCCAGAGTTACAGATACAGTAAGTCTGGAGAGGGGCTTGAAAATTTGCATTTGTAACAAGTTTCTAGGTGACACTGATCTGCTAGTCTGAGGGCTACACTTTGAGAACCTCTGCCTTGTTTTCCTTTTATCTTTAATACTCAGAATGTGAATGTGATGGCTGGTGCTGATTCTGGAGCCATAAACTTGAGGGTCCTATCCTAGAAACACAGGTAAGAAAGTTGGAAGCCTGCCTGCAGGACACTGCAGAGCTACTATATCAGCTATGAACTGTCTACATCTATATTTTTCTGTGAGAGAGAAATAAACTTTTAAATTATGCAAGTCCTATTAATTGTATTTTCTGTAAAATTCAGCCAAACCTAATTGTTAGTAATAAAATGTATTGGACATAATTAGAGCATCACTGTCCCAACTTTCCTACTCCTAGTTTCTGACGTAGTCTTTCACCCAAACCTGTGTACATCACAGAGTTTTAAGCCTAACACCTGATCAGAAACTGAGAACTGAGCAACTTATATGAAATTCATTATTTAGGATTAAGACATTTTTGAGCTGGAGGAATGGATTGTGCCTTAATTCCTGTTATTTCTATGTGATTTTATATATATCCGACTATATGGAGGAAATATATTTGTAAAATGTGTGTTTGTATGTGTATGTTTAACCTAAGGAGATATAAACATATCCTATACTTGAGTATTGAGTTTTTATAGCAAAGCTATATTTAGAGTAGTTTTAAAAGCATGTTATTGTATACATATATTTTAAATCCATGAGCATTTCATAGCAGTACTTAAACATGTTCAAGGATAAGGATTGATAATGAGATTTACTGACTTCATAAGTGTTGAGAGTGCTTGGCCTTTGTCCTCATGCTTTATGATTTTTCTAAACCACTGAATATAACTCAAAAGGAGAATATAACCTGCCATGGGTTATGCTGACCAAGGCATTTAAATTCTCAGTGAGACATGTAAGAATAGTCAGTATATTCAGGTATTTTTATTGAAAGCTAAAATCATTGGTAAACTCTGGCCTTTTTAATACAATTTTTGAGTTTTTTAAGGTTTGAATAATCAGGAATGGTTTTAATGATAAAAGATTTGAAAATTGAAAACCGAAAGTTAGTACTTAATTTAAAAGGGATATAGGATAAGCTTTGGCTTTCGTATTCAAATTTAGAACTATATTGAAAAAAAAATAAATCAAATAAAGCCTTTATCATCCGTTAAACAACTTTTTAAATCATAGGTAGCTCAAGGTTAAATTCCCCTATCTCCTAACATTTTCCTTCATTATAGTTCCCTGAGAATATGTTTGGTCATAAATAATCATTTAAATGAAAATTCAAATTCCAGTAGAAAAAATCCAATTTTCAGACATTACACTAATATTTCTCATTAAAGCAGTTATATTTTCATATTATGAGAACAAAGAGAAAATACAGTTTAAGAAGCTACAAGAATTTTTTAAAATTTAAGTATTGAAAATTACAAACATGTTACATAGAAGATATTAGGTGATTTACAAAGATAGCATATAAATAAATCAGTAATAAAACACAAATAAAGACATTAAAGGAAAAATATAAAGAAAAGTACAAGCTTTTAAAAAATGACATAAAGAATAGTTTAAATGACTGAGCCATCAAGATTGACATCATTGCAATATTTATTTCCCGGCAGTCAAAGGGAACAAAGTAATAACCAGTTGCATAATTATTATTACCTCTTTCTGAAGGAAGGAGATGTACCAGCTATTAACAAAAAAAAACCAAAATAACCTTTTCATTAAAAGCATTGGATTTGAAAAACAGAAAAAATATATTGTGGATGTTAAAATGTTAATTGTAGCTGAATGACCATCTCAGTGAAGATAAGATCACATTGGTTCCTTTTTTATAATGAAATTATCATGTGATACTTTTTTTTTTTTTAACATCTTTATTGGAGTATAATTGTTTTACAATAGTGTGTTAGTTTTTCCTCTACAACAAACTGAATCAGCTATACATATACATATGTTCCCATATCTCCTCCCTCTTGCATCACCCTCTCTCCCACCCTCCCTACCCCACCCCTCTAGGTGGTCACAAAGCACAGAGGTGATCTCCCTGTGCTATGCAGCAGCTTCCCACTAGCTATCTAATTTACATTTGATAGTGTATATATGTCCCTGCCACTCTCTCACCTCGTCACAGCCCACCCTTCCCCCTCCCCATATCCTCAAGTCCATGCTCGAGTAAGTCTGTGTTTTATTCCCGTCCTACGACTAATCTCTTCATGACATTTTTTTCCCTTAGAGTCCATATATATGTGTTAGCATACGGTATTTGTTTTTCTCCTTCTGACTTACTTCATTCTGTATGACAGACTCCAGGTCCATCCACCTCATTATAAATAACTCAGTTTCATTTCTTTTTATGGCTGAGTAATATTCCATTGTATATATGTGCCACATCTTCTTTATCCATTCATCTGTTGATGGACACTTAGGTTGCTTCCATGTCCTGGCTATTGTAAATAAAGCTGCAATGAACATTTTGGTACATGAGTCT
Organism: Kogia breviceps; assembly: GCF_026419965.1. Lineage (NCBI taxonomy): Eukaryota > Metazoa > Chordata > Mammalia > Artiodactyla > Physeteridae > Kogia > Kogia breviceps. The sequence continues at coordinate 105,289,072 of NC_081314.1, read as the reverse complement.
TTCTGAATTATGGTTTTCTCAGGGTATATGCCCAGTAGTGGGATTGCTGGGTCGTATGGTAGTTCTATTTATAGTTTTTTAAGGAACCTCCATACTGTTCTCCATAGTGGCTGTATCAATTTACATTCCCACCAGCAGTGCAAGAGGGTTCCCTTTTCTCCACACCCTCTCCAGCATTTATTGTTTCTAGAGTTTTTGATGATGGCCAATCTGACCGGTGTGAGATGATATCTCATTGTAGTTTTGATTTGCATTTCTCTAATGATTAATGAGGTTGAGCATTCTTTCATGTGTTTGTTAGCAATCTGTATATCTTCTTTGGAGAAATGTCTATTTAGTTCTTCTGCCCATTTTTGGATTGGGTTGTTTGTTTTTTTGTTATTGAGCTGCATGAGTTGCTTATAAATTTTGGAAATTAATCCTTTGTCAGTTGCTTCATTTGCAAATATTTTCTCCCATTCTGAGGGTTGTCTTTTGGTCTTGTTTATGGTATCCTTTGCTGTGCAAAAGCTTTTAAGTTTCATTAGGTCCCATTTGTTTATTTGTGTTTTTATTTCCATTTCTCAAGGAGATGGGTCAAAAAGGATCTTGCTGTGATTTATGTCGTATAGTGTTCTGCCTATGTTTTCCTCTAAGAGTTTGATAGTGTCTGGCCTTACATTTAGGTCTTTAACCCATTTTGAGTTTATTTTTGTGTGTGGTGTTAGGGAGTGTTCTAATTTCATACTTTTACATGTAGCTGTCCAGTTTTCCCAGCACCACTTATTGAAGAGGCTGTCTTTTCTCCACTGTATATCCTTCCCTCCTTTATCAAAGATAAGGTGACCATATGTGTGTGGGTTTATCTCTGGGCTCTCTATCCTGTTCCATTGATCTATATTTCTGTTTTTGTGCCAGTACCATATTGTCTTGATTACTGTAGCCTTGTAGTAGAGTCTGAAGTCAGGGAGCCTAATTCCTCCAGCTCCATTTCTCGTTCTCAAGATTGCTTTGGCTATTCGGGGTCTTTTGTGTTTCCATACAAATTGTGAAATTTTTTGTTCTAGTTCTGTAAAAAATGCCAGTGGTAATTTGATAGGGATTGCATTGAATCAGTAGATTGCTTTGGGTAGTATAGTCATTTTCACAATGTTGATTCTTCCAATCCAAGAACATGGTATATTTCTCCACCTATTTGTATCATCTTTAATTTCTTTCATCAGTGTCTTATAGTTTTCTGCATACAAGTCTTTTGTCTCCTTAGGTAGGTTTATTCCTAGATATTTTATTCTTTTTGTTGCAATGGTAAATGGGAGTGTTTTCTTAATTTCACTCTCAGATTTTTCATCATTAGTGTATAAGAATGCCAGAGATTTCTGTGCATTAATTTTGTATCCTGCAACTTTACCAAATTCATTGATTAGCTCTAGTAGTTTTCTGGTAGCATCCTTAGGATTCTCTATGTATAGTATCATGTCATCTGCAAACAGTGACAGCTTTACTTCTTCTTTTCCTATTTGGATTCCTTTTATTTCTTTTTCTTCTCTGATTGCTGTGGCTAGAACTTCCAAAACTATGTTGAATAAGAGTGGCGAGAGTGGGCAACCTTGTCTAGTTCCTGATCTTAGTGGAAATGGTTTCAGTTTTTCACCATTGAGAACGATTCTGGCTGCGGGTTTGTCATATATGGCCTTTATTATGTTGAGGAAAGTTCCCTGTATGCCTACTTTCTGCAAGGTTTTTATCATAAATGAGTGTTGAATTTTGTCAAAAGCTTTCTCTGCATCTATTGAGATGATCATATGGTTTTTCTCCTTCAGTTTGTTGATATGGTGTATCACGTTGATTGATTTGCGTATATTGAAGAATCCTTGCATTCCTGGGATAAACCCCACTTTATCATGGTGTATGATCCTTTTAATGTGCTGTTGGATTCTGTTTGCTAATATTTTGTTGAGGATTTTTGCATCTATGTTCATCAGTGATATCGGCCTGTAGTTTTCTTTCTTTGTGACGTCTTTGTCTGGTTTTGGTATCAGGGTGATGTTGGCCTCATAGAATGAGTTTGGGAGTGTTCCTCCCTCTGCTATCTGTTGGAAGAGTTTGAGAAGGATAGGTGTTAGCTCTTCTCTAAATGTTTGATAGAATTCGCCTGTGAAGCCATCTGGTACTGGGCTTTTGTTTGCTGGAAGATTTTTAATCACAGTTTCAATTTCAGTGCTTGTGATTGGTCTGTTCAAATTTTCTATTTCTTCCTGGTTCAGTCTCGGCAGGTTGTGCATTTCTAAGAATTTGTCCATTTCTTCCAGGTTGTCCATTTTATTGGCATACAGTTGCTTGTAGTAATCTCTAATAATCTTTTGTATTTCTGCAGTGTCAGTTGTTACATCTCCTTTTTCATTTCTAATTCTATTGATTTGAGTCTTCTCCCTTTTATTCTTGATGAGTCTGGCTAATGGTTTATCTATTTTATTTATCTTCTCAAAGAACCAGCTTTTAGTTTTATTGATCTTTGCTATTGTTTCCTTCACTTCTTTTTCATTTATTTCTGATCTGATCTTTATGATTTCTTTCCTTCTGCTAAATTTGGGGTTTTTTGGTTCTTCTTTCTCTAATTGCTTTAAGTGCAAAGGTAGGTTGTTTATTCGAGATGTTTCCTGTTTCTTAAGGTATGATTGTATTGCTATAAACTTGCCTCTTAGAACTGCTTTTGCTGTATCCCATAGGTTTTGGGTCGTTGTGTCTCCATTGTCATTTGTTTCTAAGTATTTTTTGATTTCCTCTTTGATTTCTTCAGTGATCACTTCGTTATTAAGTAGTGTATTGTTTAGCCTCCATGTGTTTGTATTTTTTACAGATCTTTTCCTATAATTGATATCTAGTCTCATAGCGTTGTGGTCGGAAAAGATACTTGATACGATTTCAATTTTCTTAAATTTGCCAAGGCTAGATTTGTGACCCAATATATGATCAATCCTGGAGAATGTTCCATGAGCACTTGAGAAAAATGTGTATTCTGTTGTTTTTGGATGGAATGTCCTATAAATATCAATTAAGTCCATCTTGTGTAATGTATCATTTAAAGCTTGTGTTTCCTTATTTATTTTCATTTTGGATGATCTGTCCATTGGTGAAAGTGGGGTGTTAAAGTCCCCCATTATAATTATGTTACTGTCGATTTCCCCTTTTAAGGCTGTTAGTATTTGCCTTATGTATTGAGGTGCTCCTATGTTGGGTGCATAAATATTTACAATTGTTATATCTTCTTCATTGATCGATCCCTTGATCATTATGTAGTGTCCTTCTTTGTCTCTTGTAATAGTCTTTATTTTAAAGTCTATTTTGTCTGATATGAGAATTGCTACTCCAGCTTTCTTCTGATTTCCATTTGCATGGAATATCTTTTTCCATCCCCTTACTTTCAGTCTGTATGTGTCCCTAGGTCTGAAGTGGGTCTCTTGTAGACAGCATATATATGGGTCTTGTTTTTGTATCCATTCAGCCAGTCTGTGTCTTTTGGTGGGAGCATTTAATCCATTTACATTTAAGGTAATTATCGATATGTATGTTCCTATTACCATTTACTTAATTGTTTCGGGTTGTTCTTGTAGGTCTTTTCCTTCTCTTGTGTTTCTTGCCTAGAGAAGTTCCTTTAGGATTTGTTGTAGAGCTGGTTTGGTGGTGCTGAACTCTCTCAGCTTTTGCTTGTCTGTAAAGGTTTCATGTGATACTTTTAATATATTACTTTATGTAATAGTTACTTGATTAAAATTTGTATCTTCACTGCCAGATTAGAAGATCCTGAGTACCAAAATATGTCCTGTATTTTGTGTCACATATGTCATATATGTCTATAATAGGTAAATGTTTTTTAGTAATTAATGAATTATCAAAGTTTATGCTAAGAAATTCTGCCCAGTATTTTAATCACATAGCAGATAAATCAGAAGAATGAATGCAGCTAGTATATCTAAAAAGAAAATTCAAAGTAGGAAGTAGTTATTAAATAACATTTGTGGATATGAATAATGATGTAGATATGAGTAATACTATTAAAAATGCCACATTTCCCTTTCTGTCAAATTAAAATTTTGCAATAACAGTGTAAAATAAATCTTAAATTTAGGAATTTGAATTTAGATAACTCAAGCTATGAAATTAGGGGAGAATAATAATGACACTAATATATATTATTTACAATATATTCAGCAATTTTCTAAGTTCTTCATACATAGAAACTAACATACTTCTCACAGAAACCTTTTAAGATGGCATCATTACTGTCCTCATTTTGTGGTTATGGCAACTGAAGAACAAGGAGATGAAGGTCACACAACTACCAAGTGGTAGAGCCAAGGATTGAATCAAATCTGATTCCTGGGTATATGCTCTAATCAGGCCTTATTCAATACCTCTCAAACATCTGAACAATTCACTTTATTTTTTGTATTTAATATTTCAAGTTATTTGAATTTTGTTCAATGTCTAGGACCGGTGGGAGTTAACTTTTGATTTGTAGGATTACTTTAATTTTCTTGCTTTTTTACATTACCTTTCTTAAGCATTAGATCTGGGTAGGCATCGCAATTTATGGGAGGAAAAGAAAAAAAGAATCCAGGCAGGGTATGGAAAGATAAATTAAAATAGAGGGGTCTGAGTAGATTTTAAATGTGAATCAGTTGATGTCATATGGTTATGGTCTATTATGTGAAATATCTGCCTAAGTTATTATGAAAAAGTAGTTTGGCCTCTAACACTGTTTCTAGGACCCTTATCATAAAGAAATCAGTAAAGTGGGACAAGATAATACTTTTTGTTATGAATCTACAAAAGAAAGAAGGTATATGGAACACCTTGGGGGCTACATCATAGTTTATAACTGTACAATCTACCATATCTATCAGGAAAATAGAGATATAATTGTTACGTTGTTCTGTCTACCATTGACGAATGTGTTTACTGCTGTTTGATGATTCCTAACAAATTGGTGTCTTCTGCTGTCAGCATTACTATCAGAGTGCAGTTCTATTATATTCTCATTAACATAATGATAAAATTAACATTAAGAAAACAGTTTCAGTGAGAATTTATGAGATTCTGTGCAATTAACCATGTAACAATATGGACAGAAATTTTGCAGAAGGCTGTATAAGAATAAAAATTAAAAGTAAAATATTTGTAGAAGTAGTCAGTTACCTGAAACTTTAGACTGTTGATTGCCGGCTTGTTGATATGTTAATGTAAAGTAATTATTACAGTGAATTGAAGCTGAAAGTAAACATGTATATTCATTAATTTAGTTTAAACTTCCTTATTGTTAATCACAGTTGGGATATCTATTTTCAGCAAACTAATCCAAACTTTCCCATCATGCTTTGCCAACCATAAAATGTAAATATTCTTTCCTGTCATCTTTCTAATTTGTAACTAGGAAATGCTTTTTTGATCATTTAAAATCATAAGCACTTGTTGACTACGTTCAACTATAAAGTGAGTGATAATAAAATGAGTGAATTAAACCTGTATTAAGCAAATGAAATTTGGGGGTGCTTTGCTGCAGCTGTTGGTCTAATATATCTGAGATTAGCAACATATTGGAAGTTGGAGAAAATTAAGAACAAAGGAGTCTATGCATATATTTTTAGGTGGCAAGTTAAAATTCACTATAGGATGGCATAGTTTATAAACAGAAACTGTTTTCACTTCAAATTCGATATTGTATCTCTAGTTATAATAGAATTAATAGAATAAAAGATGCAAACAGTCATCTAGTGATCAAAGCACATGGTAGATAGATAGATTATATATATATATATATATGTATATATATAATCAGTAGCACAGAGGAGCTTAACATTTGCTAAGCAATTTTGATGAATACAGGCAACAGAAAAAATATCAGTATTTTATTGGATATAATAGATTTATTTCTGATTATCTCCCCAAAATACCAAAGATAAGTAATAATGGTAACAGTTATTCTTTAAGTGCTTCCCAGGTACCAGGGCACTCTGGAACCCTATTATATACATTGTCTTATTTAATGCCCACAACTGATTTTAGTGACAGAAAACAAAACCAGAGAGGCTAGTTAACTTGCTCAGATTACATAGCTCTTGTGTGATAAGGCTGAGATTTACCCCCAGGCTCCACCTATTCTAGATACAGCACATTTTTCATTGTGCTGTGAGACACAGAGGAGTTAGTAAGAAGGAACCAAGGAAGATCAAAGGGACATGTCTTAAATATTTTCAAGAAATCATTGGGCTTTCCTGGTGGCTCAGTGGTTGAGAGTCCATCTGCTAATGCAGGGGACACGGGTTCGTGCCCCGGTCCGGGAGGATCCCACATGCTGCAGGGTGGCTGGGCCCATGAGTCATGGCTGCTGAGCCTGCGCGTCTGGAGCCTGTGCTCTGCAACGGGAGGGGCCACAGTGGTGAGAGGCCCACGCACCGCAAAAAAAAAAAAAAAAAAAAAAAAGAAATCATGAGTTTTTATTCTTAACATTCTCAAAATGATATGCCAAGTATCACTTATTATTTTCCACTTTTCTATTTGTATTGAAATATCTATACATTTTAGATATTATTGTTTGTAATTCTCTCTCCTTATTCTATAATTTTGTCACATTCAAAATATAACTGCTACTAAGAAAAAACTTTCTTCCAGGTAAAATACCCAGGTAACTGCACATATTTGCCTGTCTTTTGTCCCCTTTGCGGTCTTTCAGCAGATTCATTTTGCTAAAACAGTACATACATTTTCTATTCAAAACTTTACACGTGCATGTGAATTTATTATATGAAAAGGGCAACATTTCATAAGGTAAGGAAAAGGTGAATTTTTCAGTGAATTGTTAGAGACTACAGGTAACCACCTAAAAATAAAGTTCTATTTGCATATCACACCTTACATTAGAGAGAATTCCAGATGGAATAAATAGTAAAATAAAAGTAAATAAATATAAAAAATTAAATCATGAAAGAAATAGAAGATATAAAGGGAAAAGTTTGTTTTTCAGAAATCTCAGATTGTGGAAAGCTTTCTGACATTGATGTAATAACCAGAAGCTATAAAACAGAAGATAAATTTGATGACATGCAAAATCCATCAGTCTAAAACAAAGCAAAAGCAAGCAAAAAACTGGGAAAATATCTGAATCTCATTTCAAAAACAAAAAACCAGTTTCCCAAATACACACAGTTTCTGTAAATCAATAAGGAAAACATTGGAAATCCAATTGAAAAAAAGGCAGAAAATATGAACAGATAACATAGGAAATGAAATACAATTGACTATTAAAGACAGACAAAATTGTTCACAATCAGGTAAATATATGCATAAAATATATATTAATATATGATTTTTATTATTTTGTTAGAAAACAAAATGTTTGTTAGCACACTGGGTTTACAGGAATGTAAAGAAACTGGTACCATCCCACATTGTTAGAGGGGGCAAAAAGGGTATCGCTTTAATGAGGGCCATTTGGCAATATATTTTGAAATAAGTAAATTTTTTTATATAAAGCAATTCCACGCCTAGGAAATTATTCCTTATATTTACTCATGCAAATATGAACTAACACATGCACAAGGTTATTAATTACAGCATTGTTTATAACACCAAAATATTGCAAAATAAGGCTATATCTTCATCTTTGGGAATTAGTGCATCCATACAATAAATAAAACACTATAAAAATGAGAAAGGTTATGTGCCCTAATATGTAACAATTTCCAATATATATTATATACAGAAATGTAAGAAACATAATAGTACATAGACTTCTAAAATTTCTGTTGAAAATGAGTTAAAAGAATTTCCATGTAATATACTTTTATAACCATAAAAATTATCCATAAGGATTGGTTGGCCCATGGAAGAAGAATTGAGTGACAACCAAGCATGGATGAGATTTCACTACAGATTCTTTAATTCCTTTTGAATTTTAAATCATATGAATTTATTTCTTATTCAAAAAATAAATTAAGAAACAGTTTGGTATTGATAGTTTGTCAAAGTAGGGTTACCAAGTGACCTAGCAGCTTCCCTCCTAGGTATCTACACCATGAGAAATTAAAACATATATCCGCACACAAACTTGTATACAAATGTTTATAGCAACATTATTCATAATAGCCAAAGAGCTGAAATGCACATCAACTGATGAATGGATAAACACAATGTGGTATTTCCATGCTATGGCATATTATTCAGTAAAAAAAAGAATGAAGAACTGATAAATGCAAAAACATGATGAACCTCAAAATTAATACGCTTAGTGAAAGAAGCCCATCATAAAAGACCATTTATATGCTGATCCCATTTATACTAAATGTCCAGAATAGTTGAATCTATAGACACAGAAAGTAGATTAGTGTTTGTTTAGGGCTGGAAGGAGAGGGGAATAGGGAGTACTTGTTAGTGGATATGAAATTTCTTTTTGGATGATGATGATGTTCTAGAATTGAGTTGTAGTGATCATTCCACAACTTTGTAAATATACTAAAAATGATTAAATGTTGAATTACACAGGTAATTGGGTGAACTATAATGGTGTGTAAATTATGTCTCAATAAAGCTGTTAAAAATAAATTTATAACTTCCACATTGTTTACAGGATAAAGTCATTTACTCGTTTAAACAGTATTTTAGGACCTCTAAGGGCTGTGTTAATCATTTAGAATACAGAATAACTGAGACATAGCATCTGTCCTGAAAGGGAAATAAGGAGGAAAACATAATAAAAAGCTACATGAAAAGTTCTATAATAAAGGAACATACACAATACTTGAAAACAGAGAGTTGGCCAAACTTCCTGGGGAATCTGGGGAAGGCTTCATAAAAGGAGGTAACATTTTAACTTTCCTTAAAGTATTAGGAGAATTTTTCCAGGTGTTGAGCAACAGTGTGTGAATTCAAGGTAAGGTCATAAAGTAAAAAAAAGAGTAGCTTTGTGGGATTGCAGTGCAAGCAGGCGGCTAGGGAGAGGGATGGTGGATGAGGCCACAGTGGTCAATGGAAGCCAGATTGCGAAGGGCCTTGTGTACTTTGCTGAGGAATTAAAGCTTCATTTTGTTTGAAATAAGGAGTCATGGGTAGTTTTGAGAAGGAATTAAATGTTTGTTTTAGAAACCTTTTTGTGATGGTATGAATAATAGATTGGAAAAGAGGTGAGATTAAAGGAATGGAGACCATAGAGGAAGACATTGCATTATGCCCTGAGGAGAAAGGATGAGGGTCTGATCATGATAATGCAAAAGGGATGCACAGTTAGATTTGAACATTTCAGTGGAAGAAGACTTGATGCTCACCAAAGTTGTGATGGAAAAGGAGGAGTATTTCAGTTTGACTAGATGAATAAGGGTGCGGTTACCAAAGAAAATAGGTATAGAAAATTTACTATCCTAGTATCTTCAAATCTACCAAATGCCTTGCTCATCCTAGGTACTCAAAGTTTGAATGAATGGGTGGATGAATAAGCTAGTCTCATACCATACTATTTTTCAGGCTTTTGTATATATTAATACCATATGTTTATATATGTGAATATTGACAATTAAGTGACATTTTTATTGACATGTATTTTATATTGGGGGAAAATTTGGCTGAAGATCTAAGAAGTATTGTAAATAAATAGTAATGAGAATAGCTGCTTGCACAGTTTCATCTGACCTTCTCAAAATATTTTTCCCTTCTATAATCAGTTCATCTTGGATGACACTGTCTGTTTATATGTTATATACCACTTTCCTCATTGGACTCCTTTGATCAAGAAAGTCTGTGTGTTGTTTTCCTGTTGCCTACTGAATCAGATCTATACTTCCCTACTTTTACTAAAAGGCCTTCCATAAGCTGAGCCTATTTTCTTTCTCCAGCTCCTGTGAGGATAATTCTTTATAATTGGCTGAACCTCATGTCTGTTCCCTATATAAATTGTTCTAACCCGTGTTTGTGTGTTTTCAGTTATGCTGTTTCTGTTCTGGAATGCACATTTCCATTCTTATTCAGAGTCCCATTCATGCCTATTGTCTTCCATGAGGATTTCCTTGATTCTGACAGACTAGGAAAGCTGAATCTATAGAGAGTAAATAAAGTATATACTACATTATTTATCATTTAATGAGTATTATCTTTTGGTATTCCTCATTGTTTTTCTCTATTTTATTTCCTCAAATAGACTGTATGTCTTTCAGCCTAGGGATCTCATTTTAGTTGCTTTGCAGGTCATTCCTTTTAAAGTGAAATTATGTGTTGTATATTATAAACATTTTTATTTTAAAGCTTATATTCTAGGGTTTTCAAATAAAACTACATGATACTTTTCTAAGTACCAGAACTATTGTACATAAAAGACCTAAGTTTCCTTCACTAAGTTTGGCCTCATTCAAAACATAGCAGGAAACCTTTTCTTGTCTCTGAAACCTTTATAATTCTAACTGGTACTTCCCATATCATGTGGTGCAAACCTAGGTAAATTGCATGCTAGGTAAGAGCTGCCATGGTGTTACTCACCACAGGAAGTAGCAGCAAAGGAGTGTTAGTGGAAACGTAGTGTAGCACTCAGTAGGAAAAGGAACACATGAAAACAATATGCTGGTTATTATCAATAGTTAAAACCAACTGGATAGTAAGTATTCCCATTAAAAATAATCAATGGATGCCAAAATAGCATAGTCAGAACGAACCACTGATATTTGCAGATTTTGTTCATTCTAACTCTGGTATAGGATTGGACAGGGAATGACGCTGAAGGGGCTTCAGGAAATGGTACAAACTTTATATCATGTATAGACCCTTATGCCTATTTCTTCAAAATATGACTACATTGCCAAGAAAGAAAGACAGTACAGGAAAAGGACACAATGGGTGGCTCAAAATACATGTGTAATGCTACATTATATGATCTTATAGACTCATGAGATCTAGGAGCTAAAGGAAGTATTGTTCAATAAGCCTACCCTCCCATTCCATATACCTCTGACAAAAGCCACCATTTGAGAGGCTATAGGCAGAGAATTTACCGTTTTACAAGGTAGCCTATTTCATTTTTGACTAGTTTTGTTCTATAATCTGTATTCCCCAAGCTATCCCAAGAATGAGTGGATAAGGCAAACATTAACAACTAGTGAGTTTCCGGTGCTGTTTTCTCTCTCTTTGGGACCTCAATGTCTCCAAATACCCCTAATTATTTCTGGAAATAATTCATGTTAATCCAAGGATTAACATGAATGTTTTCTGAGGACTGTTTTTTGTGTCTGCAGTTTGCAGTCAACATTCTCCTTTCTTGCTCTGGCTTCCAGTGTTGATATCCAAGGCTCTGGCAGATATCAAATGCAATTCCAGTGGCAATTGTAACATTCCTGGGAATGAGCATAGGACAATCAGAGTGACAGATGACAGCCCATCCTCATAACCACATCTTTGTCCTATTGTACTTGGTACATTAGTTACAAAGTAGTAACTATTGATTTATTGTCAACTTTTCCTATTAGAGTATAAGATGATTGAGAGCAAAATCTAAGCTTTATTTGATTTAGATCACAAATAGTTATTAAATAAATGAGCAACTCTAAGTTTCTGTACTCAACCAAAATTATGCAATATTCCCTTTTCTTTGTCTGAGTGTTTCCCCCCACCGCCCCAAGGGAAACCTGCTTGGTCAAACATATAAATAGACCATTTGCAGTCTAGCTCCTTATAGACATGTATAGCTGAAATTTAGGGTGAAGGCTGTTTTGGCTTAGAATCTGAGATAGATTTATAAAGTAAGTTTTGTGTAAAACAAAACTATCTCCCATGGGTCTACTTCATCCCAATGGAGCTTAACGGAATAAAACTTCTAATCTTGCAGGGAAGGGAGAGCAGTGTTAGGGCCTCAAATATACAGCTTCATGAACATTTTAAAGTTAGATTTTTTTCTTTTTTTTTAAAGAAGATGTTGGGGGTAGGAGTTGATTAATTAATTAATTTATTTTTGCTGTGTTGGGTCTTCGTTTCTGCACAAGGGCCTTCTCCAGTTGCGGCAAGCGAGGGCCAGTCTTCATCGCGGTGCGCGGGCCTCTCACTATCGTGGCCTCTCTTGTTGCGGAGCACAGCCTCCGGACGCGCAGGCTCAGCAGTTGTGGCTCACGGGCCCAGTTGCTCCGCGGCATGTGGGATCTTCCCATACCAGGGCTCGAACCCGTGTCGCCTTCATCGGCAGGCAGACTCAACCACTGCACCACCAGGGAAGCCCCTAAAGTTAAATTTTAAAGACTTGGAAAAATTGCTGTCAATAACTCCACTATTTGTACTGAAAAAGTGAAGATGCTAAAAGCTGCTACTTTTTAAGCTTTTATAAAATACAGAGGTTTTTTGTGTGAGTTCAGAGCAAGTGAGGAGCAAAACTGCGAGAAGCAGCGACCTTGGAGAGGGAGATGTGAAGATTTGTAGCATCATTTACTCATTAACTGCAGAATATTTATTGAGCAAGGTCAAGGCACTGTGACAGATGCTGACAGCAGTAAACTGGATGGATAAATGCTCCTGACCTTATGAAGTTTATGTGGGCTAGTAGAGGACAGACAAAAAGTTTTAATTATTCAAATCATTAATGATAGTTGTGATACCTACAGAAGTAATCATATACTAACAATTTCAACCAAAGTAATCATTGGCACTGTAAGGGCTGGAGTGTAGGGTAGGCATCATGTCAAGAAACATATTTTAGATCAACAGAAAATGAAATTCTAGGAACAATTGAAGAGTATTGAAATATTCTTTATTATATTTCTTACTTTTTGGAGAAATGAAAGGGTAAACTAACTTTTTATTTTAATCTTTAATTAATGGACTACTTAACATATTCACTGTATTTTAAGTTAACACCATTCAGTGAAAAAGATGAAATTATCATCATGCGTAGGGATTAAATTGACTAAAATATTTGCAGGTGGGGTTGGGTGATGGTCACAGATTACTTAGACATGGTCATGGTAGTATCTCCATGATGGTAATTTGCTACTTACACAACTCAGAGAAAATTCAGGTAATTTCCCACAGTTTCACAGCTAAATGGCAGTCAGAAATCAAACTCAACTCCATTTGATTGTTACATCTGATTCACTTTATTTTCAAAAAGTATTTTCCATGTTAAACCACACTGTTACGTGTTTCATTTATTATTATAATTGTTGTTGATTTGATTTAAGAACTCAGAAGTGTTACATCACCAATGTAAGCCCTTTATTTTACAGAAGAGGAAAGGATTTCAGAGAGATACTATGACTTGTTTAGAATCTTAATAAGACTACACCAGAATTGTCATACGTTTCAGGAAGCACTGCAAAATATGATTGTTATGTATATTTATATTTAAAGAATAATTTGCTTGCTAGTAAGAAGGCAGTATTTTTCCTGTAAATTTTATTATTAGAGGTCTTTAGTAAAGGGTTTGGGGAGAGCTTTACATATAAAGTGATAGCTCCTGGTGAGCTTCTAACTTTTAGTGAAAACTTCTCCAAACTCAGCCAGGGATTAAAGGCTCTGAGTTATACACCTAGAGGTTTTCATCATGAACAGACTTAGAGGTTATGTTCAGCAACAACAATAATCCATTTACAACTGTAGAATTTTCATGTGAAAAACTTTAATTTTTCTTCATGAATTTCTTCTTTGCATGTCATAAGAAATATCATTTGAATTGAGTTTTTAAGATCTATTATTGTGGTGTTCATTTGTTGTGAGTTAATTTGTTTTTAAATTGTATTTGACATGTACCTAGTTAAGTACTTGTTTTCAGCTTTTAACAGAATAAGCAACATGTGCTATCACAGCTTCAATTTTCCTGCCAAGTAGAGAGTGACAGCTGTGTGGCAATATGTAATGCATATTTTCATCGACAAATAAATTGGAAGGAAGGAAAAATAGCTTCTGGGTGGGCAGGTCACCATCATTTAAATGAATCGTTAAAATTATATTTTTCCCTAGAAACAAAAATGTAATGGCTTTTCTGGTTAGATGCACACTGGAAGGCCTTATTTATATTATTGTAACATACTTTCTCTCAATTTACAACTTTCCCAAGATCCTTTGGATTTTTTTTCATTTTTGTTACTCTTCTCCATTCAAGCAATATGCACGTATTTCTTAGTAAAGCTCCATGATATTTGTGTAAATGTATCTATCCCTGAAGGACAGAATTGCTCAGTACACAGCCTTGTAAGTGAGACCTTACTCTTCCACAGTCATCTGATTGGCAAGCAAGGGAATTGAAGCTATAAGGAGACTGCCACTTAAGGAAGGTTCTTATGGTCACCGTGATTGAGGAAAGGTTACAGTACCAGGCTGGGGAGTTTAAATATGCTGTATTTTAACTCAAAGTAAAATATGAAATATCATCTATTTATTACTTATTGCTATTTTGTAACTTTATATTTTATCACAAATTGTAATACATTTACTCATTTCCAAGAAGGCATAAGAATGCCTTGACTATATTTTGAAATCATGTTTCAGTGTTGCTGCCTGAAACTTAAAATTCCCTTACTGTATTTCATTTTTTAGTATGTGGTTTGTAAAGATGTGGTATTGACTTGATGATTTGCACGAATAGCAAACAAAGAAAACATTTTAATTTCTATCTTTTCCTACTCTCAATTTGCTTGTGTGTAAGTAATATTTTGGTATTTTATGTTCTGGCATGTCTTTATTTTGAAACTTCCAAAAGGTTAGTCTGGGACAGGACAACTATCAACTATACCTGAGTCCTTTGATACTCTGATTAAAACTTGGGACTTGAATGATATCATTTGCAATTAAAAGAGCATTAGAAAAATAAGTCTGTTATCTCTCGTGATCTTTTCTACAATATTTAGGCCTATCAGATTAATTATATTAGGACAGAAATCACATTTAGGAACATTAGAAAGGGGAAGAAAAGCTAAGTGCTATTTCTCCAGAGTTTATTTAGGATTTGAAAATTGTGTTGGTCCAAAGATGATAATAGTTTCTGTTGTCCTCTAAGTGTATGAAGAAGTTAACTTTTTATGTGAAGCTTAATCAACATACTCTAACTTTCTGGCTGAAACAATACACCATGAGGGAGTTTCTTCTAGACTCCTCTGATGCTTTAATATACATTTTGTAACTTTTTTTGCCCAAGCAATATTTCATAGGTCTTTGTTCAGAGGATTCAGATATGGAACTGTAACTCTTTTATATGGGCTTCTTAATGCAGGCCCCTTTCAGTTTTTTCCCTCCTCTTGAAGTTTGTACTATAGAGTTAATAACAGTATGTGCTCCCAATTATCATAATCAATAACTGACAGCCTTCATGTTTCTTTCATGATTTACATGAGAATCATTGTTATTCTCTCTATGCAGTCATGTTAGTGAACCTCAGAGGTCAACACCTTCATTTTTCTAGCTTACTGTTGTTATGCTTGTAATGTATTTGACTTGTTTTTAGTTACTCACTGCAAATACAGTTATTAGTTGGAGACCACTATGTGTCAGGCCCTAATTTTGGCTACGCCTGCTTCCCTCCGGTTCAGCAGTGTCCTATAGATAAGGATTGTCCAGAATGGATATATTTCTAAATTAGCGTACTCTGAAAATTACCTGTATAACCATTGTTTTGATTTGTATTTATTCTGTCTTAGGTCATATTTCCTGTAAAAAAGATCCTGAAGCAGTATTTGTGTTCAGGAAATTTACAGGGGAGTCCTCTAGGGAACTAGAGGGAATTGTGGTGGGCACATGGAGAAGTTGAATTGAGATGTAGTGCAGAAAAGGACTCCCTCAACCTCACAGGCTGCTCTGAAGCGAAAATGGCTATTCAGAGCTTTTTTTTTTCTTTTTTGCGGTACGCGGGCCTCTCACTGCTGTGGCCTCTCCCGTTGCGGAGCACAGGCTCTGGACGCGCAGGCTCAGTGACCATGGCTCACGGGCCCAGCCGTTCCGCAGCATGTGGGATCTTCCCGGCCCGGGGCACGAACCCGCGTCCCCTGCATCGGCAGGCGGACTTGCAACCACTGCGCCACCAGAGAAGCCCCAGAGATTTCTTTAATGGAGGCAAGGAGATACCCTGGCCCCCTCATCTACAAGTCATCTGTGTAAGCTGTAGGCCCCACCTTGTGTGAGCAGCTCCCCCTTTGATGGAGGGCAAGTTCCAAGGAGGTTACTCGGCTGTGTTCTACCAGTAGCCAACATGCTTTGCAGCTGACATAATGGAGGCCTCAGTCCACAGAAGGGGATCTGAGTGACATACTATAGTACCTACAGAAAACAGCTTCCTTAGCTTCTTTCCTTTTTCTACGCAGCAGTAATACCTGTTAATGTCCCTCTCACATTCATTCATTCATATTCATTCCCTCTCTCCCCCTCTTCCCTCTCTCCTTCCTTCCCTGTCCTTCTCTCTCTCTCCCTGAATCCCCCTAACCCTCCCTAACCCACACAGCATTTCATCTGTATCTCTGTTGTGACATTTACTGCATATTATCTTTTTTTTTTTCTAGTGTGTATGAGTTAGATTCATAACCATGAGGTGTGGGTACTTTAAAGGTAGAGGTTATTCTAATTGTATTTCCTACTGTCAGGCAGACAGAGTTAAATCTTTTAAAAACATATCTAGTGGAAAAAAATATCCCGTAGACTTCTTCATAATTCACCTACAAAGAAAAGTAAAACAAAGATAATATTTTATGCATATCTAGAATCATTAGAGATATGATGAGAGATTTTAATAACTTTTTATTTCATTTCTAGATTAAGTCTAGTCATTCTCTGTCCTAGACTACTACAGAAATATTACTGGTTTTGCTCGGATATCTTGGGACATACGGCCTATTCCTGCTTACCATGAAGAGGTGATTACTACCTCTAACATACCATCTGCTGCTATTGTGCTATTCATTCAAAACTTAGAAGTAACAATTGAATGTAGCAAAAGCAGTATTACCACAGAGGAGCTCCCTGATGAACAAGGCCCCTTATACCTCCAATCAGATGCTCTATAAACCTGAACCACATTTAGGAGAGCTTGCCACACCAACCACCTTTTATAATGATTAAGCTTAGTTTACATCAAAAGGAATCTGAAAATTTTGATACAGATCTTCCAGCAATATCAAGTGACTGTTTTATAAATTGGTATGGGGGCAAGTCCTTATATTTAAAAATTTTTGATTTCACCAGCAAATATGACTGAGTTATATGTTAGAACTACTGGATTAATTTCAAATATCTCTTCTCCTTGTTACACCACAACAAAATCTTACCACATATAAGAGCACCTGCTTAGATCATTATCAGTGTTCTTTTATTATTTTACAATTTCAGAATTTTACTTTGATGATTCTAGATTTGATATCATTTAATTTTCAAATTGTCTCTTCTCTCGGTAAATATAAATAAATGATAATCACTAGCCTCCTATATCTTCCCATTTAAGATATATTTCATATTCTTATAACTGTATAGCTTGTTGTAATTTCCTTCATTGATTAAGATCATATAGAAGGAAAAAATATTTTTTAGCTGTGATTCCACTCATTCATTCAAAAACCATTTTGGAGCTCGTTTTGTACACATAGGGGATTCAAAGACAAATAAGATGCCTTATTTTCTCTCAGAATCCTCACAAGTATGGTGCAAGATATATATAAGTTTATCTGATACAATTGGATAAATGCTCTCTGGTACTGTGAACAGTGCTATTGGGAGCACTGAAAACAGAACAAATTCTTGACAGAAGATTTATTGAAAAATAAAGTGAATGAAGGTGGCCATATTTGAGCTGATCCTTGAAAGATAAACCTCACTTCTGATCGGCATCACCAGTGTGTGTGAAAAAATACTTCCGATATAGTTGGAAAAGAGGCTATATGATGGATAGTAGAACATGACAGTACTGAAATTAAAGTCAGTTATTAAAGGGCTTTAAAATAAATTTACCTTGTATTTAATGGATAGCTACTTAAAGACTTTTTGTTTTGTTTTGTGTTGTTTTGAGAAAGGGAATGATATATCTTTATTTCAGAAAGGAAGTTTGGGTTGTATATTTAGAACAGAATATTAGTGAAAGCCTAAACAGGAGGCAATTTAAATAATCCAGGAATGACATTGCTGAACTATGAATGAAGGCAAAGAACACTAACAGCTATATTTTGCTAGGCAGATAAAGAAAATGTAGGAAAGGAGAGGTGGAGAATTACTAGTGTTTCTATCTTGAATGACTGGGTGAATGGTGATAGAGTAATTGATATAAGGTATTGGGGAGAAGGAACTGAAGTGGCAGGAAATATTAATTCACTTTTAAAATGGTGTCATTTTCCATGTGACATTAGCACAACGAGATCTGTTTATTCTACAGAAATTTGGGAATTTGCATCTGTAACTCAGCATCATTGTATATGCAGCGACCGAAATCATTGGAATGAATGATAATGCTGAGAGAAGGTGGGGAGGTGAGGGAAGGATGAAAAGAGAGAGAATGAGAATAAAGAGAAAAAAGAGTTGAGGACTCATATCATATTATTTGTGGGCACATGTCCCTTTATATCGTTGCAATCATTGTACATACTCATTTAACGTTATACCCTACATACTTTTTCATTTTGTTATTTAATGAAAGGCCTTTTAGGATGCTGGAGTTAACTATATTTTAGAGGCATCACCCTTATATTTTATCTAAACATATCGAATAATTGCATATAAAAGGCACTTTTGAACAGCATCACCCTGTTACATAATTCCCTAAAAAAAGAATCCAGTACCAAATGGTCTAGTTTCAAAAGACAATCGGTTATATAAAGAGTTTTCGAATTTGGGCCCAAAGGCAAACAGACGATGAGTCAGCACTGGAACTTTTCTTCTTTATTTCCTTTCATACCTATGAAGATGTTCTTCTGCAGCAAGTGCATATAGAAAGAAAGGGAAAAAAACTAGGAGGCTAATTATTCGCATGTATCCAATTTTAAAATGCTAGCTAATTTTAAATGTTTTACTTTAGATTAGAGGATCATGCTTTTTAAATGAAGGTTGCAAGCTTGGCTATGTTCTTTTGTAATCAACTGCACATTACACATGTAAATCTCACAAGATGTCTTATGCTAGAAATTAATGTTTTTACAAGGAGAAACCAAGTATTAGATAAATGCTACAGCATAATTATTTTATTCTTAAAAAAGACATGAGAATATATTCTCTATCTTTGGTAGTTCATATACCAAGAAGTATGTATTATTTAATGTTATGTTCATCTCCTTTAGTGTTTGGCACAATGTTAGAACACGGTGAATGTCTGTTTAAAAATTAGGATGCTGAGAGTTCAAATTCATTAATTTGAATAAAATCATTAAATGATTATACTGGATTAAGATTTAATTTGAAGTTACTGATACAGAGCAATTTTATATACAAAGGATTATTTCAAAGTCTTCTGGTTCTTTCTTCTTTCAAACCTATTTCAGAGTACCTGACAACTTCTGATTCAGAATGCTCTAAAGCTTCAGTGTGCATATTACTAAGACATGCACTGGAATATCGTTTGTCCTCTTTTCTCATACTTAAGCTTTCTGGTTCACTTCTGGAACCCCATCAATCATAAATATTCTAGAATCAGAGATTCTTTCAGTTGAAAAATTCCTTAAAAACTGCCTCATCCAATCAACTGCCTAATGTGTACAGAACACTTGACAAATGCTCATTCAGCCTGTGCTAAACCTCCCAGAGACTGGTAATTCCCTATCCTTTGAAGCATCTCAGTACAAAGATTTTGTCTAACATATATCTTCCCTTGCCTAGTCTTAACACAGTAGTGCCTTTTCTGTTTTGGGGGGGAAGGGGAAAGTAGCTTTCAGTTTCCTCACCACATTCATTTTAGTTCGAATATCTGGATCCACTTCTATAACGTAAAACCTATATGTTTTAGAATCACACAGCCATGTCTTAAAATACTATTTCCTAACTTTAGTACCTATGATCTTGGGAAGATTGCTTAACTTTTGTAACATTCTATTTTGTCATCTGTAAAGTGTGATAGCAATAAATTC
The DNA here is from genome assembly GCF_026419965.1 of Kogia breviceps. NCBI lineage: Eukaryota > Metazoa > Chordata > Mammalia > Artiodactyla > Physeteridae > Kogia > Kogia breviceps. Next base: position 105,269,054 of record NC_081314.1, on the reverse strand, counting down.
TCATAGAGGTAGTGCGAATTAAATTAAAAAGTGTCTAAAATATTCCCACACAATACCCCAGTAGTTTAATACATTTCCATTTCCTTATCTGACTTCTCATACTGGGAGATCAATACTATCACCTCAAGTAGTCTAGATACTACTGATTAATACAAAAATTGCATTAGCTTTTGGAAGAGTTATTGTGCTATTTACTCACAAGGAACTGGCAAGGAAAAATTTAAGTAATTCTTGTATAAGAGCTGCTAGCCTTCATATAACCCTCATATATATACCTTTTTTTTACCTTTTTCACATTTCAATGATATAATGCTTCATGTTAGAATCTGCCTGTGACTCCAACTTGTTAAGCAATCTTTTAAAATTTTATTCAGTTAGCCAATGTGTTGACTAGGTTCCCAAATTTGTCTTTTGTGAATTTGATCATTTTCTTTCTGAATCAGTGATAAAACACTGAAACTAGGAGGGGAGCAGACTCAAGCCAGGCTGCTAGGGAACTGTACACTGATCCACTACTCTGCACCTCTTGTTCTTGCACCCATTTCCAATCCATCTTAGCTTACCAGCATCCAATGCATTTTCTCTAGCTGCATGTTGCCTACAAAGTTATCATGAGGGTAAAGTAGCAAATGCCTTGCTAAAATACATAGAATGATTATACCTGTTCATTCCTCTGGGCACATGTCATCAGGGCCATTAACTAGTGGGCTAGTGGTAGGTGGCAGTCTCCAAGGAGACCAGGAAAAGACACAATAGCAAGCTGAGCCCAGACCGGAGTTTGTATGAGGTATCAAAAGTCAAAGCCACACAAACAATGTACCAACTGCAAGAGCAGGGCTAAAATCCAGAGTAAAATCCAGTAGCTGCAAAGAAATGAAATGGAATGGGAGAAGATTGGGAGAGAAAAACAGGAGGGTTCTGAGTGATCATTGTGAATGGAGAAAAGGAAATGTTTTTGCTTTACTTATGCAAGTGGAGTTGTCTGAACTTGTGAAAAGAGAAGAAAAATGAACATATTTACAATTTCCCATATTTCTGTATTATTTTAGTTATTAACTCTCCTTTTGAGGGGAGAGTATTTAATCTGTCAAATGGTTTTTGGTAGGCTATATTGGTTCTTTGTTTGCCACCCTTTCTCTGAAGAAGCTCTTAACCATTCCATTTGTAGTATGTAATTTCATTCAGGTTAAACATAAAGCCATTTAAATAAATGAATCCTTTTCTCCCTTTGGAAGTCTGAGGCCCATTTATGCACTTTCAGTGTTGCAGCCTTGTTGTCCCAATGTCACTGTTTCCCAAAGGTCATTGGTAAAATCATCGACTCACATGCAAGTGTCCTTGTAACACTGGGATATATTTAGTCTGGGTAAGAAAACTTGAACTAAATTAGAGTAGTTAGATATGTGCTTAAGATCCCTTACCTTTTGAAGTTCAAATTATTTTTTGTCAATATATCTGATAGTGCTTTTTGGTTCAAAAATTATTCTTTCTATTGATAAGCAAAATATGAATTTAGATATTTAAATTCTTTTGCATTTTATAAAAGTGCTTGTGTGAAGTAGACATCTTGTTTTTAATAGCTTATAATTTGTATATTTTTACAATAAATCATAACAGTTCTTGTTTTCCTAGTAATTCTTCTTAGAAACTGGGTACAGATGAGTTTTATAAACTTGGTGTGCAAATGTTATATGTTTCTGTAAAAAGTTTTATAAAACTGTGGATATTGCTTTTACTGTTCAGTCACTCAACTTTGCATGATTAAGAAAGTGCAGAAGCATAAAATACAGTAACTGCCCAAGTAATTGAGAAAGACAAAATGATAATGAGCTAAAATCTGCCAAGCAACTGCTAACATGAGGAATGAGTTTAAAAAGTGAAATATCTTACTTATAAACCATGGTCATGTTTTGCTAAACAAGTATTATTTGTTGCCATGTTTATCTTAGGACATGATTCCTAGGTCTTAAGTCTTCTCACTGTAACTTAACCTTAAACTAACCTAAAAAATTCAAATGTGTTTAAAAGAATGCTATTTCCTAGATCACTGCACGTCTGTATGCTATGGTGAGATATACAGATATAATCATTAGTTATATTTAGTTATAAATTATATAAAATTATAATAATTTTATAACTTAGTTATTTTCAAAAACCAAATAGAGTTTTCAGCATTCATAGTATATTAAAAAGTAAACATATTATATTATACTGGACACAAATAATTTTATAGTATAAATAAAAATAAATGCTAGCTTCTAAATAATATTTAGTATATAAAAGAATTAATCTAAATTGGGGTGATAAATGCTTTCTAAAAAATGTTTATTAGTTTAGAATTTTTTAAATGACAAAATAGATTCAGAAGTATTATGCCCTTCCATGATCACATAACTATTGAGAGAAAAGGAAGTTAAACCAAAGTCCATATTCTTTTTAATAAACCACTTCAGATAGAAGATATATCCATTTCCTTCCTACCACTTTAAAGAGTGAGGCCTGATGATATCACTCAACCTCACAATACCCTAGGGAAGTAGTTTCCAATTATTTTCAGATATTAACACCCTAGAGAATCTGATAAAAAGCTGTGTACCTTTTCTCCAAGAAAAATTCACAAGTGCGCATTCAAGAGCTGGTTTTAAGTAGTGGCCTGCTGAGCAGTTATCCAAGGTGCTAATCTAAGAGTAGCACTAAAATGCCACTAGGAACATGTTGAGATGAAGGTTGATTTACAAAATTCTTCTTAAGGATTATCTTGTATGTAACTGGAAGGATTATTTTTGTAAGAAGAGGTAAACGTAAAGATTTGGGCCACCTCTAGCCCACATGGCACTTAGGTGCACATTTCTGCTTCTAGCTGGATGCAGTTGGACATGTTGGACAGCTTCAGGAATCCAAATACAAACTGATTGTCCACCTCCACTTGTCCTCTTGTCTGGAAGGCCTTGTGACAATATCATAGAGACCTCGCTCAAAGGCAGAGACTCAGGTAGCAATAGAATGCTCTATAAATGCCCTCTCAAGAGGTTGGATCCAGTTAACAGCAAGATTCCCTTTTACTGAAAGGATTACGCTAGGGTAGGGCTTCAATCCAGGACAGAAGATAAACGTTATCTGTTGCAGCCAGTGCCCATTTCTTTACTTTCCCTAAAGCAGAGTAATCTGTTCCAGCTCTAAAATAATGTCCAGCCGATAGGCTGATGAGTTATTAAAGGACAGAAATTCATCAGCCTATGTGCTTTTCAAACTTTCTGGGTGCTTAGGTATATTGGTCTGGCCCATACATACATACATTAAATATTTTCTATACATTTTTGGGGGAGTTTATAACCACTTGACGCTTGTAGATGTTGTATATTTCTTCTTTAACTATTTAATGAGGACATATTTTGTGCCTTAAACTAAACCTGCTTACAGATATGTCTTCAATAACAAGTGGGATAATTAGCATATTTGATAATACTAGACTTAGGTTATATAATCTAGAAATTACTATAAAATTTACATGAGCCATGATATCTCATTGAAAAAAAAAAAGTAGGAACTTCACTTTGGTCCTCTTTCATGTGAGCTATCCTCAAATGTTTCTCTGTTGCATCAAGTTCTGTCCTTGCTGAAGGGATCAGCTTGAATTTCATGTGACTCTACAGTTAACAGTATCATCTCTCTGACACATAGTCATAAAATAAAATGTCTATATCCTTCAATTGAGTTTACACATTTTTTTAAAAAATCGGATTGTTTTAATGGATTTCAGAATTACTTGCCGTTATACATCATGTTGGTTTGGTAAACAAGGAAATCTATTGATTTTATGTGTTCCAATTTTCTACTGAGTGGTTAGTCCTTTTATAAAACAAAATGTATTTCAATGGGAAGAAAACAGTACAAATATCTTTAGGCCAACAAAATTCATCCTGGCATCAGATTCTCCTGGCATCAGAGAAATTGAGTGATTCATTATTAGCTTGTATATAAGATGTCATTGCTGGATACCTAGCAACGATAAAAAGGTGAAAGATTATTATAAGAGGTTGTATCATTCAGATAGAGGATATGTGTTTTTGTCACCAACAGCCTTAAAAGCCATTTAAGAGCAGTATTAATTGTATGAAATTCTTTACATACAAGCCTGTGAAAGTGGAAAGTTTATAATAAAATCATATGGTTAAAATAGAAAATATGAATATATATGCATAAAGTATATACATAATATATTGATAAAGGAAATGCTGCTGTGTGTAAAAGTAAAAGGGATGATAATGTTATTTGATGTTTGTAGTATTTGAAAAATATAATACTATCTTATTTATATCTCTGTGTATGTAAGCCATTGTTCTTTGTATATATATATATAGATAGATAGATAGATTTTTCCCAGAAAATTTTTCTTCTATCGGATTTAGAAATAACTGTAACCTATTCTGCTTTCAAGTTTGATATCAGAAAGAATGCTCATGTATGTGATTATCATTTCATTACTTATCCAAGGGCAAATGAAAATCACAAATTACGTACAAATTCACAATATTTTTTGTAGTTTAAAAATGTAAAATAATAGCACAAGTAGCTGGTACCATCAGTTGTGCTAATACTTGGATTGCATTGGAAGTATTCTTCTCTTTAAAAGTTCTGTAATGCACTTAAAAAATTCACGTGTGCTGCCATAATGTATTTCCATGGCTAATAATCCATGTATATGTTACTGTGATTTCTCGTCTTCTTTTTTCTCCTTGTATAATAGTATTCCAAAAAAGGAGTTCAGTCTGCTTTAAGCGGCATTCAGGTTTCGGCTATGTAATGCTCAGGCTTATTGCCATCAACACCTCTTCTTCCCTCAAATTTAGCAACACATGAAATATAGGCTAAGACAATAAAATACCCCTTGAAAAATTAAAATTAGAAGCGTAGTCATTGAAATGTTAATCCAGATGGGTCTGGGACAGCCGTTTTCAAGCATGTGCATAATGGTAAAGTCAGTATAGAATGCAGTCTTCAAAGAGAATCAGAAGGATGGATTGAACATGCAGAGAGAAAAGGTCAAGAGACATTGTGGCTGAAAGCAGTAGTGTACTGAAGTCAGCTTACTCCATTTCATAGGAACCTTTTGCTAAATTTAGGGGAATTTTTACAGACTGGTTGACTTCAGCTGGTAGTTTGAAATCTATGGTGGTGTATTTAACACAATGGAACCTGGCAAACAATCCAAATCAGACCTTTCCTGTCCCTGAGAGCTGGTGGTTATATGTTTAGCTGCCTACACTACCAGAGAGACAGAAAGAGAGAGATAGGAGTGTAGTTCCCTAGATCACTGACACATTCCCAATTCCAGATCTAAATCCTGGCTTTATTTCTGTGAAATGCTTTCATAGCCTTCTAATAAATCCCACGTTTATATTATGCTACTTTACTTATTCCCACCAAAAAAACAAAACAAAAACAAAAATACGCACATCTCGCCCAAGATAGCCTTAAGAAAAGGAGCATCCCAAATAATTAACTAATTGCCACAATTCCAATCAATGCAAGTAGAAGATAAGGAAACTGAGGATGGTAATTTATCATATGCATGTGAAATGTCTTACATGTACACATGTTTTAGTCTCTGTGCTTCTTTATTGACCCCATATAATTCAGATTCAGTCCCAACATGGAATGAGACCTATGTTGGCAGCATGGTGAGACATTTTTTCATATGTATTTCAGTGTTAGTCTGATCATCACCAAGAGAAAATTTAGAAGGAAGGAATAAAGAGAATAAATATAGTATCTTGAAAGATATTTGAATATTTTATTAAAGACTCTGTGTTTCTTTAATACAGAGCTGTGGCTGATTTCTACCATCACAGGCATAAGGAGAAGTTGGAATTGATTTGTAGGAGAATTAGCCTGATTAAAAAAGAAAAAAAAGAAGGCCGCTCACCTGTATTGTCTTTATGGTAATTTTCCCTAGCCTTGCTTTCAGACTTTCCTCTAATATCTTTTAAAGTAAGGTTAATAATTATCTTGTCAAAAATTACCTTAAAAAGACTAATTCTTGGACATCATTTTGAGGGAAGATCACCACTCTCCCGTCTCCCTGTTCCATCCTACCCCAGCTGAGCAGCTGGATAGAGATAAAGTGAAAAATTCAATGATCGTGAGACAATTCTACTGATCTTAGCAGGACATGTCCAAAAATATGTGCTTAATCCTAGGAGTTACTAAAGCTCAGTAACCACTGCAGGTCCTGCTTCAGGCTGTCTTTATTGACCTCAGAAATTTTAAGATTAGGTATCAAATGCCGGCAGGGGCATGAACAGTTTCAGATCTATCTTTTGAATTGCTGGAAGCATCTTTATTAAAACACAGTGACTGACCCACTTTTTTAAGGCTTTACAAATTTGTGTGTGTGTGTGTGGTACGCGGGCCTCTCCCGCTGCGGAGCACAGGCGCTCTGGACGCACAGGCTCAGCAGCCATGGTTTAGCGGCCATGGCTCACGGGTCCAGCTGCTCCGCAGCATGTTGGATCTTCCCGGACCGGTGCACGAACCCGTGTCCCCTGCATCGGCAGGCGGACTCTCAACCACTGCGCCACCAGGGAATCCCCCTAAGGCCTTACAAATCTTAATTGGGAGGAGCTTGACTCCCCCAGCCCCCCACCAAAGTGCCCAAGAAAGGATTTTACTTCATTAGAAGAAGTCCAGCTGTATTGCTTAGAGAAATGCAGGATGTCATAAAGGACTTGGAAAAGGACATGCCTTTGGGTTATTAGATTTAAAGATAGAAGAAACCAGTGTCCTGTTTGTTTTGTGTTTATTTAGAAAATGCCACGAGAAGACACCACTATTCTCCCCTTTGGACTTAAAATCTAATGATGTGGTAGGGCAAGTGTTAACCTTTAGCTGAGAAAATATTTAGTTTGGATATATATTGAAACATGTTTCTATTGACTGCTTTCACATACTGCATAAAGTATAGAACATGAAAGGATTCCTATAGAAGCTGACTCAATTCAACAAGACTTTTTTTTTTCAGTTATACTCATTAAATTGAAATGCTCTACTACCATATAAATAAGTAGAAATATTTCTAGAATATTTAAGATCACATCTGTTATCACTATATATATTTGGGGTACTTTTTCCTATTAATGCAAGAATATAGGCAGATATTCACTGGAAGGCAACATGGAGCTACATAATTTGTCTTCAGATTTGTGAATAAGAATTTAAGTTACCAGATTATTCTTTTCTTCTTTCAAGAGAAATAGAAAAGTGACTGTAAAGCCCTTATAATTATATGGCTAAATAAATAAATGATTAAAGTGAAATAGATGTTTTCAGACAGTATTACTTAAATACATAAGTGGTTAAGTTTTAATTATTAATGGAATCACAGGCTGCTGATCAAGTAGCCCGAGAGATAACCCCCCTACCACACCTCTTTCACTGAATTTCAAACCCAGTTATAAATGCTTTCAGATTGTTTTAGAGTATTCATTTCAGTTGTAATAAGGACATAAGTAAAGGCCATTGATGTAGTTCATCTTTGTAGAAGACTGAGAAACTGCTTCAGTCAGAGTCACGCATCCTACTGTGCTTTGGTTTAGTGAATGGATTACAAAATGAGATTTATTCAAGATCAAAAGGCAAGCAGGCTTGCATCCTAAGGCTATGATTATATCACAAAAGCCTATCTTGGTGCAGGTATGGGATTTCCTACTACTTTAGAAGACAACTTTTTTTAGCCAGCACTGCTTGTCTCTTAAACTTCTGAAAAGGCGCTGCAGTTTCTTTCCTTGACGCAGGCTTGAGATTTTTTGATTTAGGCCTGGTAGCCACATTAACAAGTTATTACCCCCACCTGATTCTAATGGCCAGGGGATTGTAGTTCTGTTGTCTGTTAATCCACGACACAGCACTGGCAGCTTGGAGCACAGCCCAGGAATGCTAACTCCAGGTGTGAGGCTTTAGTTGGCATTCCCTGAGTGCAGAGGAAAACAGTAATTTTCCTGCTTTTCTGAACATCTGTTTCAGTCTGAAAACAAGCAAAATAAACATATAAGATGTGTCCAAGATTGCTTTATTTTTGGCCTATAGCACAAATGACAGTACAGCTCTAGAAAGCTACCACCAAATAATTATGTAAAGAGGCAAAGTAAGAAATAATTTATTACTGCATCACTGCTAAACAGCTTTCTCCTGGGAATTTAGATATTGTTAAAGAAAAAAATTATTCATAACACTTATTAAAGATGATGTCAGACTTTGTTTAAGGAGGACTATCATGATAGGTATACCGACAGTTACTACAATGGGGTTTTATAGTAGGAGAGAGAAATCAGGCTCAACTCCAAACACAACAAAGAAAACGGGGGAATTTATAGCCCAGGAGCAGGATGAGCAGTTCAGTGGATGGAAATTATAAAGAGGAGGATACATCAGGGAGGATTCTAGCTAAACTGACCTAATAGGATTCTTGTGAAGGCAGGTCAAGGTGATCAGATGTCACCTGGAGGATAGTAGAGGATAAGGCACACAATCAGATATTGAAGATGATTGGATGTTGCGGGTAGGGGATTCTTGTTAAACTGACTTAGCAGGATTCTGGCTAAAACTGGACAATGCAGAGATGACAAAGGAAGCCCAAAAGGCCTCATCGAGAAGAAAGTTCAGAGAAGCCTGAGGAGAGTTTGGTGAAGCAGAGAGTCTTTGCAAATAGGCCACACCAAAAGGTGGCACATTACTTCCCATTACACTCAACTAACTGCTACTAGGTTCTTACAAATGTTACATCTGTTTTGCTCTGTAAGCTGTACTCAGGAACAGTGGAAATTCAGAGCCCTCACTTGTGTCAAAAAAGTATTTGTAGTGATTCAGGATAATCAAATTAAATCCACGGGAACTGAAGCTAGTTTATAAATTCAGTTCTGCTAATGTTTAAGTAATCAATATTAGTTTATAAAATCACTTCAATAAGAGGATAGAGAAGAGGATGCACCAATGGGAGGAAACACAGGAAAAAGCAACAAAATGTTTAGATCTAATTGGAAAACAAAGAATAAAACAACTAAAACAATGGTAAGCATAAAATAATAATGACGTAAAGTACCATTCTATAATGATCTTGATGAAAGGGATATTACATTATATAAGTTAATCTGCTTCTATGCCACTGTTTGTTGGGTTACACTCCTTGTTAATTAGCTTGTTGGATATATCAATAGATACAGCCTAAACCCCAAACAATGAAAAATGTGTATTTTTATTTAGATATTTTGACATTTTCCTTTCTTCTCCTACCAGAATATTTATGTCCCCATTGGAATCACCTACGTATAATCATTCACAAATCACTTCCTGGGTGTCTATCGTGTGGTACAGTGGTAAATTATGTGTTGTGTGCAGTAAAACTATGGAACTTCAAGGTCTGTCTTTGATCAAAATAAATTTTATTTGGTGTCTGTTGAAGTAGAGTTTACTAGTGAAATCATTTCTCTTTTTCTTGGATGGTGGTAGTTGTGATAGGGGTGGTGGTGATACACAGAAACTGTCACTGATTTCCTGAACCAACCTCTGTTATTTTCCCCTTTCCGGTTATACATATGTCTTCAGTATTCTGAGTACCCTTTGTACATTCTCTTAACATCTCAAGTTTTTATCTCTTTTCCTTCCTTTGTTCTCCAGTTACCATCTGTCAAACGGATCCACTATTCTTCTACATATGGGAAGTTATATCCAATTTGCTTTCATTGTAAATTGGATCGGCCATAATTCACATATAATTTTCATAGAATCCCGTTAACTCTTTTGTTAACATCTATGCCATATGTGATTATACAGGTATTTCTAATTGACTCAAATTTTCTGACTCTATCTTGAGTGCCATTTTTGTCATCTTTCTATGTCAGTTAAAATATACCCATTATGACTGTGTAAAGCTTCTAATAAAAGTATGTCTGTTCTAGACAATGTGTATGTTCCTAGATCTAACTGTTAAAAGTGAGAAGTATTTCATTTATTTTCCCTGTAATTTTCCCTGGTTACAGCCAAACGATCTTTTTCCCTAGTGAGAAGGGCTAAATTTTTCTCTGAGAGGAAATGTTGCTGCATAAGTTTATTGTTACTACGATTATTTTACTGTATCCAATCCTATGCCACTTAATTTACACAAAGTGATCTTTAATCATTCAGTAGTTAATTCTTCCATCATTTCATGGGGAAAAATCAATAGCGCAGTTGATTTATACCTGTGAAAACCCTGCTACTGCAATGGCAGATTGAAGTTACTATAGCAGAGGAGAAAAAGATCTAGTATTTCGACAAGTAGTAGTATTTAAATTAATTCCCTAGTGTGTGCCTCGCTTAATTTTAGACATGTAAAAAGTAAAATATACAGAATTCTCTATTATATGAATTTAATAATAGTATGTTTGCAGAGTTTTAAATATAAATGAAAATGGTAATATACACATAGGTTTATATAGAAATGGATGGATAGTTGAATTAGAGAAGGTAGATAATAAAGACTTGTCAGTATCCCCAAAGAACTGTATAAGAAATAGTAATTGATCAAGCATGCTTAGAATATTTCTTAGTCATAATAATGATTAAATTGAACTACAGCAATATTAAATATAAAATAACAGTGATACTAAATTTTTGATGCCAGATTCCATAATAATATGATAATCAAATGAAGATGAAAAATTGGGAAAAAATCTGTGCATTTTCACTATATGTATATTTTTTGGACAATATTTATTTATTTATTTCAGTTTTTTATTTTTTATTTATTTTTTTAATTTTTATTTTGTATTATTATTATTTTTAACATCTTAATTGGAGTATAACTGTTTTACAATGGTGTGTTAGTTTCTGCTTTATAACAAGGTGAATCAGTTATACATATACATATGTTCCCATATCTCTTCCCTCTTGCATCTCCCTCCCTCCCACCCTCCCTATCCCACCCCTCTAGGTGGTCACAAAGCACTGAGCTGATCTCCCTGTGCTATGCAGCTGCTTCCCACTAGCTATCTATTTTATATTTGGTAGTGTATATATGTCCATGCCACTCTCTCACTTTGTCACAGCTTACCCTTCCCCCTCCCCATATCCTCAAGTCCATGCTCTAGTAGGTCTGTGTTTTATACCCGTCCTACCCCTAGTCTCTTCATGACATTTTTTTCCTTAGATTCCATATTAATGTGTTAGCATACAGTATTTGTTTTTCTCCTTCTGACTTACTTCACTCTGTATGACAGACTCCAGGTCTATCCACCTCATTACAAATAACTCAGTTTTATTTCTTTTCATGGCTGAGTAATATTCCATTGTATATATGTGCCACATCTTCTTTATTCATTCATCTGTTGATGGACACTTATTATTAAAGAAACTTGGTCCCTTCCTTCTATCAAGAGAGAGCAATTATGTACACATAACCTTATTTGCAAATGGAAAGCTAAAAATGACCTGACCAGATGCTTGGTGCATTATGTAAGAAACTGCCAGGATAGTGGCAGCAAACAGGTAATGAATCAGAAAAGTTCTCACTTGTCAAAGCATGTGGAGTAATGAACACTGTCCTCTTATTGAGCTGTTATTGCTAAAAATAATAAGCAAGAAAGATGCTTTCTTGGTCAAAGTGTGTGGCTGTCTGTTTTATATTAGTATACAGGCTGTGTGTCAGCAAATAAGCCTCTGGAGGCAAACAAGATCTGATGGTTTCAATCATAATCTAAGTGACCTGCCATGTTAAAACTAAACTGGTATGTCTTCCACCAAAGATTTTTAAAAAAAGAATTATGCAAAATTAAAGTGTATAAAACCCCTGAGATATATGATAGTAAAACAATGTAATATTACCCATGTGTGGTAAATTTGTGAATGCTATTGTACCATTCGAAGAAGCTAGCCCTCAAATTATTAGTTTGATAATGAAAGCAAATATATATAAATACATTTTAATTAGGTATAGGTTTCACTGCATAATCAGACCCTTTGTGTTACAGAGCAGTTATCCACTTTGAAATAAATGCATTTATTTATTAATTCATAAAACAAATAATTGATGAGCACTTGCTACGACCCAGGGACTGTTTCCGGGTCTTGAGATACACTTACAGTACTTTCCAAGAGAGGTGCTTAAGAGTTACTAAAGTGCCATATATCAAATGCTATCTTTAAAGTTCTTTTCATATTTTGATTATTTGATTTTGGGGAAATCCCAAATTATGGGAAGTGGAAAACTGTTAAATAATTCTCTCAACCTATTATCTTTCTTAATATCTTACTCTAACCCTGTTATAAAAAACCATGATTTGGCAAGTTAGATCGTTCTTTTCATGATGATAGTTAAGGAGTTACTAATAACAAAATATACCAGTTTTCTTGCACAGAACTATTTTTCATCTGCTTATTTCCCTACCTAAAATGCCATAATGAAGTTATATCCTCCAAAATCACACACACCTTGTAGGACTTTACACATTCATCTGTTGTAAGTTTTATTCTACAACCCCCAAGGTGTTGGTTTATCAGATTACTTTTAGCCAGTTGAGAATACACAGCTAAGCAAAGGGGCAATTACAGAATTTGGAACATCACCTGGAGGGCGTAGGCCTGAACAGAACAAAGTCATGAAGAGGAGTAAATGGGTACCCAAAGTAAATTTACCAAGAGTAATCAATGTATGCTTTCTCCCAAGGCTAAGCTTGCTGCTAACTTCAATAGATATAAATAAATAAAGCAGAGAAAATATTTTTTACCCTTGAGGACAAAAATATTACTATTTGGCCACTCAAAGCAACAGTTTTTCCTCTTGTTTTAGCATTGTAGCATTATAAAATGGCATACACATGTATGCGATTTTAAAATAGAATATTAAATGATGAGTCCATAAGTAGCAATGGAATAGTGAAGAGAAGGTAACTCATGTTCTTAAAGGCTTCCAGTGATTGATATAGGTTGAGATTTATCTTAAAAGATAGTAGACATAGATTGTAAAGGCAATTTACAATTGCCTTTGTGAGTGAGGCAACTCACTCCCATTGAGTGGGAGTGAACAGCCACCTTACTGTGACTGAAATAGAGAGGTGGATAAAGTAGGAAAGTGATTTATGTTGGGCCTAGAATACCGGATTAAGGCATATATATTTGTAGCAGTCAACTTTTGACAAGCAAAGTTTCTCAGATCTTAAGTGTCAAGTTTCTTTCAGATATTTAAAGTATTTTCAAACTGAATGGGAAAATTGGCATAAGGTAGTTTTGATTAGATTTTTCAACTGTTATTTGTTCATATCCATTTTGTCTTCTGTTTTGCTAGAAAATATTAATTTATCAGAAGCCTTATTAAATATTTATTAGAAAAAATATATAATGGGTAAAACATTCAGAATGACTCTGAAGACTATAAATACTTAATTCAAGTGTTAAGCGATAGAGTTAAGATTATAGGGAAATATCCCTATATCAAATGCTAAGTTGCAAACATAAAATCATGTTGTGTTTTGTAAAATATGTCTGAATGTACAGACCAGGAAATCAGAAATTATATGGTTGATGTTTTTTATTCTTGGACTGGCTTAATAGTGTTTCCTTTTTGAGCTTGTATTAAAATTTTAATATTAATAATTGATATTTTAACAGTATAAAAGTGATGACGTACCATATGAATACGTATACCACCTAGGAGGTCAAGGAGGTAAAAGTGTCTTCTCTAATAATGAGTTTAATTTGTTCCCAAGAGGCAATTCTAAATTTTATCCTTTTAAACATATCAACATAACTCAAGCTGTTAATTGTATAGTAGATTAATGATACTGAGTATGTTATATAAAATTCTATTAGTAGCTCAGAGGATGATTTTAGAAAAGCAACCGTATAACTGACCTGAAGAAAATTGCGTTTGCCTTTGTTTTCATGAAATTAAAAACAAAATGTAAATATAACACAATGCAGAAGATGACTGCAGCCGGATTTCAGTTAAAAACATATGAAGAGTGATTTGATGTAAGGTTTATATTTCATATGCATTATAGTTATCCAAGGATTTCCCACTGGATAAGGTGATTTATCAACATAAGCAAATAGCAGCTCTTTCAGTACACTATTTCTGAAGCTATATATTTAGAGTGTTTCTCTGATAGTTTTTCAAACAGAATTGTTATTTGAAGCATTAATTAGGAAGATAGATCAGTGGTTCCTAACACTAGATAAATTTTAGAATCATACAGGGAGCCTTTAAAAAATTCTGATATCTATGTCCAACACCAAAGAGATTCTGAGGTAAATGATTTTGTGAGTATCTTGGGCACTAATATATTTGCAAATCTACCCAGGTGATTCGTGAGTAGTGACAGGATTTTAAACAGTTGAGAGAAATCACATATCATCTATTCTGGAATATGAGACCTTAATACTGGATTTTATTTCAAAGCAATTAGCCTAAAATTATCTATTATTAAAATGCTTCCTATTAATAATATTTTTATGCATGTATTTTATGATTAAAAACTAAAGAATCACAAATATATCTCAAGTGAAGCAAAAATCACTGCATTATAAAAATGTATTAATATAATGAAAAAGTAAAATAAAATTTTATATTTACTGATTTTTCCATATATTTAATTAAATTTAAAAAATCAAGAAGTAGACTCCAACCAGAATAAATGAAGAAAGAAACTTCAAATAATAGTACTGAGAAATAAAAGACTGGTTCAAGATGGTGGAGTAGAAGGAAGTGTGCTCACTCCCTCTTGTGAGAGCACCAGAATCACAACTAATTGCTGAACAATCATTGACAGGAAGACACAGGAACTTACCAAAAAAGACACGCCACATGCAAAGACAAAGGAGAAGCCACAGTGAGATGGTAGGAGGGGTGCAATCACAATAAAATCAAATCCCATAACCTCTGGGTGGGTGACTCACAAACTGGAGAACAATTATACCACAGAAATCCACCCACTGGAGTGAATGTTGTGAGCCCCATATCAGGCTCCCTAACCTGCGGTTCCGGCAATAGGAGGAGGAATTCCTAGAGAATCAGACTTTGAAGGCTAGCAGAATTTGACTGCAGGACTTCAACAGGACTGGGGGAAACAGAGACTCCACTCTTGGAGGGCACAAAGTAGTGTGTGCATCAGGACCCAGGGGGAGGAGCAGTGACCCCATAGGAGACTGAACCACACCTACCTGCTACTGTTGGAGGGTCTCCTGCAGAGACGGGGGGTGGCTGTGGCTCACCGGGATGACAAGGACACTGGCAGCAGAAGTTCTGGGAAGTACTCCTTGGCATGAGCCCTCCTGGAGCCCACCATTAGCCCCACCAAAGAGCCTGTAGGCTCCAGTGCTGGGTTGCATCAGGCCAAACAACCAACAGGGAGAGAACTCAGCCCCATGCATTAGCAGACAGGCAGATTAAAGATTTACTGAGCTCTGCCCACCAGAGCAACAACCAGCTCTACCCACTGCCAGTCCCTCCCATCAGGAAACTTGCACAAGCCTCTTAGATAGCCTCATCCACAAGAGAACAGACAGCAGAAGCAAGAAGAACTACAGTCCTGCAGCCTGTGGAACAGAAACCACATTCACAGAAAATAGATAAAATGCAAAGGCAGAGGGCTATGTACCACATGAAGGAACAAGATAAAGCCCTAGAAAAAACAACTAAATGAAGTGGAGATAGGCAACCTCCCAGAAAAAGAATTCAGAATAATGATAGTGAAGATGATCCAGGACTTTGGAAAAAGAATGGAGGCAAAGATCGAGAAGGTGCAAGAGATGTTTAACAAAGACCTAGAAGAATTAAAGAACAAGCAAACAGAGATGAACAATATAATAACTGAAATGAAAACTACACTAGAAGGAATCAATAGCAGAATAACTGAGGCAGAAGAACAGATAAGTGACCTGGAAGACAGAATGGTGGAAATCACTGCTGCGGAAGAGAATAAGGAAAAAAGAATGAAAAGAAATGAAGACAGCCTAAGAGACCTATGGGATGACATTAAATGCACCAACATTCACATTATAGGGGTCCCAGAAGGAGAAGAGAAAGAGAAAGGACCAAGAAAATATTTGAAGAAGTTATAGTCGAAAAATTCCCTAACATGGGAAAGGAAATAGCCACCCAAGTCTAGGAAGTGCAGAGAGTCCCATACAGGAGAAACCCAGAGAGAAACACACCAAGACACATAGTAATCAAATTGACAGAAATTAAAGACAATGAGAAATTATTAAAAGCAACAAGGGAAGAACGACAAATAACATAGGAGGGAACTCCCATAAGGTTAACAGCTGATTTCTCAGCAGAAACTCTACATGCCAGATGGGAGTGGCATGATATATTTAAAGTGATGAAAGGGAAGAAACTACAACCAAGATTACTCTACCTGGCAAAGATCTAATTCAGATTTGACAGAGAAATGAGAAGCTTTACAGACAAGCAAAAGCTAAGAGAATTCAGCACCACCAATCCAGCTCTACAACAAATGCTAAAGGAACTTCTCTAAGTAGGAAACACAAGAGAAGAAAAGGATCTACAAAAACAAACCCATAACAATTAAGAAAATGGTCCTAGGAACAAACATATCGATAATTACCTTAAATGTGAATGGACTAGATGCTCCAACCAAAAGACACAGGCTTGCTGAGTGGATACAAAAACAAGACCCATATATATGCTGTCTACAAGAGAACCACTTCAGACCCTGGGACACACACAGACTGAAAGTGAGGAGATGGAAAAAGATATTCCATGCAAATGGAAATCAAAAGAAAGCTGGAGTAGCAATACTCATATCAGATAAAATAGACTTTAAAATAAAGTATGTTACAAGAGACAAGGAAGGACACTACATAATGATCAAGGGATCAATCCAGGAAGAAGATATAACAATTATAAATATATATGCACCCAACATAGGAACAACTCAATACATAAGACAAAAGCTAACAGCTATAAAAGAGGAAACTGACAGTAACACAATAATAGTGGGGGACTTTAGCACCTCACTCACACCAATGGACAGATATCCAGACAGAAAATTATTAAGGAAACACAAGCTTCAAATGACACAATAGACCAAATAGATTTAATTGATATTTATAGGACAGTCCATTCAAAAACAGGAGATTACACTTTCTTCTCAAGTGCACACGGAACATTCTCCAGGATAGATCACATCTTGGGTCACAAATCCAGCCTCAGTAAATTTATGAAAATTGAAATCATATCAAGTTTCTTTTCTGACCACAGCGCTGTGAGATTAGAAATAAATTACAGGGAAAAATGTAAATAACACAAACACATGGAGGCTAAACACTACATGACTAAATAACCAAGAGGTCACTGAAGAAATCAAAGAGGAAATCAAAAAATACCTAGAGACAAATGGCAATGAAAACATGCCAATCCAAGACCTGTGGGATGCAGCAAAAGCAGTTCTAAGAGGGAAGTTTATAGCTATACAGCGTACCTCAAGAAACAAGAAAAATATGAAATAAAAAATCTAACCTTACACCTAAAGAAACTAGAGAAAGAAGAACAAACAAAACCCAAATTAGTAGAAGGAAAGAAGTCATAGAGATCAGAGCAGAGATAAATGAAATAGAAACAAAGAAAACAATAGCAAACATCAATAAATCTAAAAGCTGTTTCTTTGAGAAGGTAAACAAAATTGATAAACCTTTAGCCAGACGTATCAAGAAAAAGAGGGAGAGGATTCAATAAAATTAGAATTAAGAAAGTAGTTAAAAAGGACACAGCAGAAATACAAAGCATCATGAGAGACTACTACAAGCAACTCTTTGCCAATAAAATGGACAACTTGGAAGAAATGGACAAATTATTAGAAAGCTATAACCTTCCAAGACTGAGCCAGGAAGAAATAGAAAATATGAACAGAACAATCACAAGTGATGAAATTGAAACTGTGATTAAAAATCTTCCAGCAAACAGAAGTCCAGGACCAGATGGCTTCACAGTTGAATTGTATCAAACATTTAAAGAGCTAACACGCATCCTTCTCAAACTCTTCCAGACAATTGCAGATGAGGGAGCACTCCCAAACTCATTCTACTAGGCCACCATCACCCTGATAGCAAAACTACAAAAGAAGAAAATTACAGACCACTATCACTGATGAGTATAGATGCCGAATTCTCAACAAAATACTAGCAACAGAATCCAACAACACATTAAAAAGATCATACACCATGATCAAGTAGGATTTATCCCAGGGATGCAAGGATACACAAATCAATCAATGTGATACACTGTATTAACAAACTGAAGAATAAAACCCATATGATCATCCCAGTAGATGCAGAAAAGCTTTTGACAAAATTCAACACCCATTTATGATAAAAACTCACCAGAAAGTGTGCATAGAGGCCATATATGACAAACCAACAGCCAACATCATTTTCAATGGTGAAAAACTGAAAGCATTTCCTGTAAGGTCAGGAACAAGACAAGGATGTCCACTCTTGCCACTATTATTCAACATAGTTTTGGAAGTCTGAGCCATGGCAATCAGAGAAGAAAAAGAAATAAAAGGAATCCAAATCAGAAAAGAAGAAGTAAAGATGTCACTGTTTGCAGATAACTTGGTACTATACATAGATAATCCTAAAGATGCTACCAGAAAACTACTAGAGCTAATCGATGAATTTGGTAAAATTGCAGGTTACAGAATTAATGCACAGAAATCTCTTGCATTGCTATACACTAACAACAAAAGATCAGAAAGAGAAATTAATGAAAATCCCATTCACTATTGCAAAGAGTAAAATACCTAGGAATAAACCTTCCTAAGGAGGGAAAAGACATGTACTCAGAAAACTATAAGACACTGATGAAAAGAATAAAAAATGACACAAACAGAGGGAGAAATATACCATATTCTTGGCTTGGAAGAATCAATATTGTGAAAATGACTATACTACCCAAAGCCATCTACAGTTTCAATGCAATTCCTATCAAATTACCAATGGTATTTTTTACAGAACTAGAACAAAAAAATATTAAAATTTATATAGAGACACAAAAGACCTGAATAGCCAGAGCAATCTTGAGGGAAAAAAACACAGCTGGAGGAATCAGACTTCCTGACTTCAGCCTATACTACAAAGCTACAGTAATCAAGACTATATGGTACTGGCACAAAATCAGAAATATAGATCAATAGAACTGGATAGAAAGCCCAGAGATAAACCCACGCACCTATGGTCAACTAATCTATGATAAAGGAGGCAGGAATATACAGTGGAGAAAAGACAGCCTCTTCTATAAGTGATGCTGGGAAAACTGGACAGCTACATGTAAAAGAATGAAATTAGAATACTTCCTAACACCATACACAAAAATAAACTAAAATGGGTTAAAGACCTAAATGTAAGACCGGACACTATAAACCTCTTAGAGCAAAACATCGGAAGAACACCTTTGACATAAATCACAGCAAGATCCTTTTGTGACCCACCTCCTAGAGTAATGGAAATAAAAACAAAAATAAACAAATGGAACCTAATGAAATTTAAAAGTTTTTGCACAACAAGGGAAACTAAAGAAAATGAAAAGACAATCCTCAGAATGGGAGAAAATATTTGCCAATGAATCAATGGACAAAGGATTAATCTCCAAAATATATAAACAGTTCATGTAGCTCAATATTTAAAAAAACAAACAACCTAATCAAACAATGGGCAGAAGATCTAAATAGATATTTCTCCAAAGAATATACACAGATGGCCAAGAGGCACATGAAAAGCTGCTCAACATCACTAATTATTAGAGAAATGCAAATCAAACTACAATGAGTTATCACCTCACACCATTTAGAATGGGCATCATCAGAAAATCTACAAACAGCAAATTCTGGAGAGGGTGTGGAGAAAAGGGAACCCTCTTGCACTGTTGGTGGGAATGTAAATTGATACAGCTGCTATCGGGGACAGTATGGAGGTTCCTTAAAAATCCAAAAATAGAATTACCACATGGCCCAGCAATCCCACTAGTGGGCATATACCCAGAGAAAACAATAATTCAAAAAGACACATACACTCCAATGTTCATTGCAGCTCTATTTACAATAGCCAGAATAGCAACCTAAATGCCCATGGACAGATGAATGGATAAAGAAGATGTGGAACATATATGCAATGGAATATTACTCTGCCGTAAAAAGGAATAAAATTGGGTTATTTGTAGAGATGTGAATGGACCTAGAAACTGTGTTATGGAGTGAAGTAAGTCAGAAAGAGAAAGACAAATGCTGTGGCTTAACCCATATATGTGGAATATAGAAAAATGGTACAGATGAACCGGTTTGCAGGGCAGAAATTGAGACACAGATGTAGAAAACAAACGTATGGACACCAAGGGAGGAAGCGGGGGTGGTGGTGGGATGAATTGGGAGATATGGATTGACATATATACATTAATATATATAAAATAGATAACTAATAACCTGCTGTATTAAAAAAAATAAAATTCAAATTAAAAAAATAGTACTGAATAAATAATTATGGCTCATTTATTTGAATTTAGAAATATATACCTTATAGAGTGTTCAATATAACTGAGCATATGAATGAAAATTTTAAATATTTGGATTTATTATTTTTTTAAAATACCAATTTTATAATGATTAACCAAACATTTAAGAAAAAAAATTGGGAATGATGTTACTGACTTTTCACAGAACTTATCATAATAGCATTGTGTTTGATATAGAAACATGTATGTCAGTCTTTATAGCTTTAGATTTATGTTTCCAAAATACAAATGACTAATTCATTTTATTCTCATGTAAGTTAAGTTTAGTTTGTCCAAAAATGCATTTTTAAACTGTATACAAGAAAAAAGAAATGGGAAAAAATAAATTTTGACTTTGTTTTTTGTAGTTTGTAAGAAATTGGGTGTAAAACAAGTACCTCTGTTGTTTTCCTAAAAAATAAGAAGAGAGTGCAAGGTAATACCCAGATGACAGTTAAAAACTTGAAAAGACACATATTTGAGTGTTTGGCCTATGCCTAGCCCCAAGAGGGTTTAACATGGTAGCATAATGCTGACTTTCAAAGGAAACCTGTATTCAAAACTTGGTTTTTTTAGTAATGAGCTGCATGAAATTGAGACAAATCAATTTATGCAAGCCTGTAAATTTCAGATCCAGTTGAACTTTCTAATCCTAGAGCCCCAAACCTTATTGATTATATCCCAACACCCAACCCCTGTCATTTCTCTTTGAACCATCTCCATCTGAAAATTTGAAAAATCGTTTCTACTCCAGAAATGTTTGCTGACACACAAATAAGTTAGGGTGTTGAAAGTCGACGCTAATTACTAAAAATATGTTGGAGAAAGCCCACCCCAACTTTAATTTTATTCATTAATTCTTAAAATCTTTTTTTTTTTTTTTCTTAAAATCTTTATGCTTATTCATTTTAAGGGTCTGTCGGAACCATGTCTATCAAACTTTAAAGTGCATTCAAGTCACTGAGGAATCTTGTTAAAAATGCAGATTCTAATTGTGTGTCTCAGCTGCAACCTGAGAGCTGCTAGCAAGCCCCCGATTGATGCCAACGTTCTTGATTCTTGTGTGTTATCTTGAGTAGCAAGATGTAACAGGACTCACACTTGGCTGTATGGATAAGTGGACACTTTGAGGGAATTTTTGGACAAAATTCAACTGGATCCTGGATTAAATACAAAAAATAAGTTTGATTGCATTGCTGGGTTTGCTGCAAAATAAAAGAAACCTTGAAACATACACATACTCCAGCAAGCTGAAACTGCAGCAGGAAGCTATGAATGGTGAGCATAAAATAGGGTTGACGTGAGGTCAAAGCTGATATCAGTGCTGTATCATGTAGGCAAGCCTAGTTTTCTTTTGGGCCTTAGATTCTTATCTCTTATAGTTTTTCCTGACCTCTGGTTGTTTATTCTACCTTCTGTAGAGTTGGCTTTCACTTGCCAAGAACACAGGCTAGGAGACCTCTTGGATTCAAATCTCCATGTAACCTTTGTACTTAGACAACTTATTCTCCCTTTATTTCTGTTTATGCAACTGGAAAATGGAGATCGTAATTGACCCTACAAAGTTGCAGTTGTTTTGAGGGTTAAGTGATAATACATGCCCAGAACAGTGCCTGGAATATAAGTGCTTGGTATTGTTTTCTATAAGTAATCATGTAATATTTCAATGCCTTTAATACATAGAAATTAATTTAGCAAAATTTTTATAAAGCTCTATTGGGACTTATTGCTAAAAAGGAATTAAATAATTTTCCAAGTGCCAGTAGTAGAAATTGGTCTAGAACCTTGTTTTACTTACTATCTTTATTTTTCCATCTACATCTTTATGAGTAATAAAAAAACTACCTGCATTCTTATGCTTTAACACATATTAGTAATTAAATAATAACTTCCTAAAAAATATGAAATAGTTACAAAATAAATTTTAAAATACTGAGTAAAGTAGTTTATAGATTGCACTATAAACCATAGTATCTTATGGTGATATAACAGAAGGTGGAGGTTTTCATTGTTTTGCTCCAATTCTGATATACCTCCTGGAGAAAGTACTAAGACCACTTACTCATACAGCCACCCCAAAAGCCTGCCAAATATTAGATAGCAGTTATTCTTTGAACAGTGCAAATTCACCAAAAAATAGTATGATCCAGAAGTATTATAATATAATATTGTTGTTCTCCATGGTTAAGTCGATTATTTACTTTATGTGATGCTAGAGTGTCCTTTTCTGGTGTCGCCACCAGCAATAAGTAATAGAGAACTTACCATTTTTGTCAGCAGGGTGGGTATTGGTAGTCTTATTTTGGCTTTAATTTAAATTTCTCTTACCAACGAGTTTAAGTTATCTTCTCCTTTTTGAAATTGTTTTTCCTTTATATTTTTTATTAATATACTTTACACATTTAAAATTATCTGTATGCCAAAGCTTTAAAATCGTATAGATAGATATGGTTTATAAAAAAAAAGAAGCTAGTCGCTATGCACACCCATCTCCTTTCTTATCCCACTAACCACAGGCAACAGTTTTATCTCTTTTAGCTATTATTTAGTTTTTTATCTGCATATATCTAAATAAAATGCATATATTACAATCTCAATTTTAGATTTTATCTATTATGGTAAGTTAACATTTTTAGCTAACTTCCTTTTTTCTTCTCAAATGTTACTAAATCCATATTCAATATTTTGTTGTTATGAGTCTGTAAATATTGTTCACTGCTGGGCCATATAATGTACAAGGACATAAAATTTTCTTTTCTTCTACACCATTTTTGTCCTGGAATTAATAATCTCCACAGGGCTTCCCTGGTGGCGCAGTGGTTGAGAATCCGCCTGCCGGTGCAGGGGACGCGGGTTTGTGCCCCGGTCCGGGAAGATCCCACGTGCCGCGGAGCGGCTGGGCCCGTGAGCCATGGCCGCTGAGCCTACGCGTCCAGAGCCTGTGCTCCGCAATGGGAGAGGCCACAACAGTGAGAGGCCTGCGTACCGCAAAATAATAATAATAATAATCTCCATAAATCTTTAGTGTGCACAGTTTTCTTTAGACATAAAAGTAAGTTTACCTATATATCTTATATTCTATAGTTTAATAAAATTTTTCATACAGTTAAATAGCTCATATACTGTTTCTCTTCCTTTTTCCCTTATAAACTTTTCTTCAGCAGGTCCCATTTTGTTTTTGCTTTTTTAAAAATGTCTGCTGCCCATTTGTTGTCCTAAGACTTCCTCTTGCTCATTCTTGAAGTTTTTGCCTTGTTCATCTGCTGAATTCCCTGTTTTTAGACCTTATGTTTTAATTTTCCCATGTTAATGCTCTTCTGTTTTTATGGACTACATCTTCTCAAAGTTTCTTGAACTCTTGAAGAAAAGGGTTAAAAACATAAATGTTTAGAGTCTTTGCATATAGTGACTGTGTATACACAGAATTCTGAATTGACTAGGGAATTAAAAAATATTCTTTTAACTTCATATTAAGCTTATTTTACCTTAAATTTTATTTTACTTTGAAAATGTATTATTGTATATGATAAATAAAATCAAACAATACAGATTACAATGAAATGTGACTCCCACTCTAAATTTTTAATACTTGAGGAAACAGTCTAATTTTTTGCATCTGTTTTCTCCCACTAAATATATCTTGGAGATCTTTATCAGTATATAAAATATAACCCTCATTTAACTATATCTTTATACTGGCCATTGTCTAGAAGCTCTCACATAAAATTATCACAGTCAGTACTTTCTAGATATTCTGTATTTACGGATTTGATTTTCTACTTGTTCCAAATGGGTTTTATTTTTTGGCTTTTTAAACAGGAATATTTTCATTATTCAAAATATTATTTAGACTTTTTGGTTGACTTTTTTCCTTTCATATGGCTTTTTCTTATCTATTTTTATTTCTCTTGATTTTCCTAATTTTAATTTTAAGATAGCTTATTTAGCTTTAGGAAATGATAACAGTAAAGAAAACATTTTAATGCACTATACTAGTGTCCTGTTTTGTTGTTATACTACCACTTGATATTTTTTAAAAGGGAAATTTTTAAAAAATCATTTGTAATTGGAAGAATTTGGCAATTCCCAATCAGTCTTGGAACTCTACTATATAGGTGTTTTATTTTGTGTCAAACCACATTTATTGAAGTGTTCATTTTTTAAATGTGAAGAATGTTTTTTGTTAGCTGAAATAAATCCTGAAAAGTGATTTTGTATTTTTACAAAGCAGTGTTTTGGGAGCAAACTGTAGTTTAAAAGAGAATAGCAAAATGAATCATTTGAAGAGTTGAGCACTTTCCAACAATTCCAGGAATGTGTTGGTTGTAAAATTCTTACTTGCTTATACCAAGTGGAAGGATTTCCAGTACGCTTTGGTGAATTTTTAAGCACTGTGATCTACCTTTTTTTTTTTTAATTTTTTTTTTTTTTTTTTTGCGGTATGCGGGCCTCTCACTGTTGTGGCCTCTCCCGTTGCGGAGCACAGGCTCCGGACGCGCAGGCCTAGCGGCCATGGCTCACGGGCTTAGTTGCTCCGCGGCATGTGGGATCTTCCCGGACCAGGGCACGAACCCGTGTCTCCTGCATCGGCAGGCGGATTCTCAACCACTGAGCCACCAGGGAAGCCCTGTGATCTACCTTTAATGGAAACTTTTGCACTTTGGTTATTTGAAACAATGCTATGGAGTACGTAGTAGAACATAGTGTTAAAATGGTGAAGTCTCAAAAATTACCTAGTATTAGTTTTTTCCACAAATGTATGCTTCACTTTGTAAAAGTTTTTAAATTGATTCATTTTCACATATTAGCAAATTAGTACCAAAACTTTTATTTTAAAATATAATATTTAATAGATCCTTTGATTACTCCTCTTATTCATTATAAAATAATCTATATTAACTCACCTATCTGTAGCTTTGGCACCATTGACCTTTCTCTGCTTTTCGAATCTCTGACCTTGAATATTAAACCTCCATCCTGGTTTCTGTGGTAAAGTTTTCTTGGTTTTACTCTACTTTTGCTTGCCGTTCTTTCTCCATATCCTTTGCTGGCTAGTCTATCTCCACACATGCATTAAATATAGGTGCTTCCTGAGAGTTCCAACAACAGCCTTCTTTTCTCATTCTATATGCTGCTGGAGGATATCATCTATTTTTATTATTTCCAATACTATCTATATGGTAATGTCTCCCCAAATGTGTCCTCAGCCCATCTCTCTCCTTAGCTCCATTTCCAATAATCACCAACCTATTGGGCATCTCTACGTAATGTCCTCAAACTCAGGCGTCTTAAACCCAATCTGTTCAAAACTGAAATATTTTCACATCTGCCTGCCCCCTCACTCTTTGCCTCTAATAGTCCCTGTGGCAAGTAAATCACACCAGTCGGTACCTTATCAACTAAGTAGAAATACAGTGATAATCTCCTCTCCTTTTATTCTCTTATTTTCCATATTCCATTGTATGCATGTCCTGTAGATTCTACCTCTCTTTAAAAACTCTTCTCCATTTCTAGTTCATAACCTCAGTATTTTGTCTTTTTTTTTTTAAAGACTCGCTTTTCTATTGAAAAGTTGATTTACAATGTTGTGTCAATTTCTGCTGTACAGCAAAGGGATTCAGTTATACATATATAAACATTCTTTTACATATTCTTTTTTGTATGGTTTATCACAGGATATTGAATATAGTTTCCTGTGCTATATATTAGGACCTTGGTGTTTATCCACCCTATATATATAATACTTTGCATCTACTAAGCCCAAACTCCCAATCTATCCTTCCCACCCCTACCCCACAACTGGCAACCAGCAGTCTGTTCTCTATGTCTGTGAGCCTGTTTCTGTTTCGTAGATAAGTTCATTTGTGTCATATTTTACATTCCACATATAAATGATATCATATGATATTTTTCTTTCTCTGTCTGACTTACTCCGCTTAGTATGATAATCTCTAGTTGCATTCATGTTGCTGCAAGTAGCATTATTTCATACTTGTTTATGGCTGACTAATATTCCATTGTATATATGTACCACATCTTCTTTATCCATTCATCTGTAAATGGACATTTGGGTTGTTTTCATGTCTTGGCCATTGTGAATAGTGCTGCTATGAACATAGGGGTGCACGAATCTTTTTTTTTTTTTTGAGTTTTCTTTATTTTTTATACAACAGGTTCTTATTAGTTATCCATTTTATACACATCAGTGTATACATATCAATCCCAATCTGCCAATTCATCACACCACCACCACCACCCCTGCCACTTTCCCCCTTAGTGTCCATACATTTGTTCTCTGCATCTGTGTCTCTGTTTCTGCCCTGCAAACCCGTTCATCTCTACCATTTTTCTAGGTTCCACTTTTATGCATTAATATACGATATTTGTTTTTCTCTTTCTGACTTACTTCACTCTGTAGGACAGTCTCTAGATCCAGCCACATCTCTACAAATAACCCAATTTCGTTCCTTTTCCTGTCTGAGTAATATTCCATTGTATATATGAACCACGTCTTCTTTATCCATTCAGCTGTCGATGAGCATTTAGGTTGCTTCCATGTTGAGGCTATTGTAAATAGTGCAGCAATGAACATTGGGGTGCATGTGTCTTTTTAAATTATGGTTTTCTCTGGGTATATGCCCAGTAGTGGAATTGCTGGGTCATATGGTAATTCTATTTTTAGCTTTTTAAGGAACCTCCATACTGTGGCTGTATAAATTTACATTCCCACCAACAGTGCAAGAGGGTTTATTTACTCCACACCCTCTCCAGCATTTGTTGTTTGTGATTTGCTGATGATGCCCATTCTAACTGGTGTGAGATGATACCTCATTGTAGTTTCGATTTGCATTTCTCTAATAATTAGTAATGTTGAGCAGCTTTTCATGTGCCTCTTGGCCATTTGTATGTCTTGTTTAGAGAAATGTCTATTTAGGTCTTCTGCCCATTTTTTGATTAGGTTGTTTGTTTTTTTTTTAATATTGAGCTGCATAAGCTGTTTATATATTTTGGAGATTAATCCTTTGTCCTTTGGTTCATTTGCAAATATTTTCTCCTATTCTGAGGGTTGTCTTTTCGTCTTCTTTGTAGTTTCCTTTGCTTTGCAAAAGCTTTTAAGTTTCATTAGGTCCCATTTGTTTATTTTTGGTTTTTTTCCATTACTCTAGGAGGTGGACCAAAAAAGATCTTGCTGTGATTTACATCAGAGTGTTCTTCTGATGTTTTCCTCTAAGAGTTTTATAGTGTCCAGCCTTACATTAGGTCTCTAATCCATTTTGAGTTTATTTTTGTGTATGATGTTAGGGAGTGTTGTAATTTCATTCTTTGACATGTAGCTGTCCAGTTTTCCCAGCACCACTTATTGAAGAGACTGTCTTTTCTCCATTGTATATCATTGCCTCCTTTGTCATAGATTAGATGACCTTAGGTGTGTGGATTTATCTCTGGACTTTCTATCCTGTTCCATTGATCTATATTTCTGTTTTTGTGCCAGTACCATATTGTCTTGATTACTGTAGCTTTGTAGTATAGTCTGAAGTCAGGGAGTCTGATTTCTCCAGCTCTGTTTTTTTCCCTCAAGACTGCTTAGGCTATTCGAGTCTTTTGTGTCTCCATACAGATTTTAAGATTTTTTGTTCTAGTTCTATTAAAAAGTGCCATTGGTATTTTGATAGGGACTGCACTGAACTTGTAGATTGCCTTGAGTAGTATAGTTATTTTCACAATATTAATTCTTCCAATCCAAGAACATGGTATGTCTCTCCATCTGTTTGTATAATCTTTAAGTTCTTTCATCAGTGTCTTATCATTTTCTGCATACAGGTCTTTTGTCTCCCTAGGTAGGTTTATTCCTAGTTATTTTATTCTTTTTGTTGCATTGGTAAATGGGAGTGTTTCCTTAATTTCTCTTTCAGATTTTTCATCATTAGTGTATAGGAATGCGAGAGATTTCTGTGCATTAATTTTGTATCCTGCAACTTTACCAAATTCATTGATTAGCTCTAGTAATTTTCTGGTTGCATCCTTCAGATTCTCTATGTATAATATTGTGTCATCTGCAAACTGTGACAGTTTTACTTCTTTTCCAGTTTGTATTCCTTTTATTTCTTTTTCTTCTCTGATTGCCGTGGCTAGGACTTCCAAAACTATGTTGAATAATAATGACGAGAGTGGACATGCTTGTCTTGTTCCTGATCTTAGAGGAAATAGTTTCAGTTTTTCACCATTGAGAATGATGTTTGCTGTGGGTTTATCATATATGGCCTTTATTATGTTGAGGTAGGTTCCCTCTATGCCCACTTTCTGGAGAGTATTTATCATAAATGGGTGTTGAATTTTGTCAAAAGCTTTTTCTGCATCTGTTGAGATGATCATATGGTTTTTATTCTTCAATTTGTTAATGCAGTGTATCACACTGATTGATTTGCATATATTGAAGAATCCTTGCAGCCCTGGGATAAATCCCACTTGATCATGGTGTATGATCCTTTTAATGTGCTATTGGTTTCTGTTTGCTACTATTTTGTTGAGGATTTTTGCATCTATATTCGTCAGTGATATTGGTCTGTAATTTTCTTTTTTTGTAGTATCTCTGTCTGGTTTTGGTATCAGGGTGATGGTGGCCTCATAGAATGAGTTTGGGAGGGTTCCTGCCTCTGCAATTTTTTGGAAGAGTTTGAGAAGGATGCTTGTTAGCTCTTCTCTGAATGTTTGATAGAATTCACCTGTGAAGCCATCTGGTCCTGGAATTTTGTTTGTTGGAAGATTTTTAATCACAGTTTCAATTTCAGTGATTGTGATTGGTCTGTTCATATTTTCTATTTCTAACTGGTTCACTCTTGGAAGGTTATAGCTTTCTAAGAATTTGTCCATTTCTTCCAGGTTGTCTATTTTATTGGCTTAGAGTTGATTGTAGTAGTCTCTCAGGATGCTTTGTATTTCTGTGGTGGCTGTTGTAACTTTTCCTTTTTCATTTTTAATTTTATTGAGTTGATTCTCTTCTCTCTTTCTTTCTTTCTTTCTTTCTTTCTTTCTTTCTTTCTTTCTTTCTTTCTTTCTTTCTTTCTTTCTTTCTTTCTTTCTTTCTTTCTTTCTTTCTTTCTTTCTTTCTTTCTTTCTTTCTTTCTTTCTTTCTTTTTTTTTGTGGTACACGGGCCTCTCACTGTTGTGGCCTCTCCCATTGCGGAGCACAGGCGCTGGATGTGCAGGCTTAGCGGCCATTGCTCATGGGCCTAGCTGCTCCGCAGCATGTGGGATCTTCCTGGACCAGGGCACAAACCCATGTCCCCTGCATCGTCAGGCAGACTCTCAACCACTGCGCCACCAGGGAAGCCCTCCCTCTTTTTCTTGTTGAGTCTGGCTAAAGGTTTATCAATTTTGTTTATTTTCTCAAAGAACCAGCTTTTAGGTTTATTGATTTTTGCTATTGTTTTCTTTGTTACTATGTCATTTATTTCTGCTCTGATTTTTATGATTTCTTTCCTTCTACTAACTTTGGGTTTTGTTAGTTCTTCTTTCTCTAGTTTCTTTAGGTGTGAGGTTAGATTGTTTATTTCAGATTTTTCTTGTTTCTTGAGGTATGCTTGTATTGTTCTATACTTCCCTCTTAGAACTGCTTTTGTTGCATCCCACAGGTCTCGGATCGGCGTGTTTTCATTGCCATTTGTCTCTAGGTATTTTTTGATTTCCTCTTTGATTTCTTCAGTGATCTCTTGGTTATTTAGTAACGTATTGTTTAGCCACCAATGTGTTTGTGGTTTTTACGTTCTTTTTCCTGTAATTGATTTCTAATCTCATAGCATTGTGGTCAGAAAAGATGCTTGATATGATTTCAATTTTCGTAAATTTACTGAGGCTGGGTTTGTGACCCAAGATGTGATCTATCCTGGAGAATGTTCCGTGTGCACTTGAGAAGAAAGTGAAATCTGCTGTTTTTGAATGGACTGTCCTATAAATATCAATTAAATCTATTTGGTCTATTGTGTCATTTAAAGCTTGCGTTTCCTTATTAATTTTCTGTCTGGATGATCTGTCCATTGGTGTAAGTGAGGTGTTAAAGTCCCCCACTATTATTGTGTTACTCTTGATTTCCTCTTTTATAGCTGTTAGCAGTTGCCTTATGTATTGAGGTGCTCCTATGCTGGGTGCATATATATTTATAATCATTGTATCTTCTTCTTGGATTGATCCTTTGATCATTATGTAGTGTCCTTCCTTGTCTCTTGTAACATTCTTTATTTTAAAGTCTGTTTTATCTGATATGAGTATTGCTACTCCAGCTTTATTTTGATTTCCATCTGCATGGAATATCTTTTTCTATCCCTCACTTTCAGTCTATATGTGTCCCTAAGTCAGAAATGGGTCTCATATAGAGAGCATATATATGGGTCTTATTTTTTT
Organism: Kogia breviceps; assembly: GCF_026419965.1. NCBI lineage: Eukaryota > Metazoa > Chordata > Mammalia > Artiodactyla > Physeteridae > Kogia > Kogia breviceps. The sequence goes on along the minus strand of NC_081314.1, from coordinate 105,238,120 downwards.
ATTCATTCAGTGAGCCTACCTCTTTTGGTGGGAGCATTTCATCCATTCACATGTAAGGTAATTATCGATATGCGTGTTTGTTCTATTTTCTTAATTGTTATGGGTTTGTTTCTGTGGGTCCTTTTCTTCTCTTGTGTTTCCCACTTAGAGAAGTTCCTTTAGCATTTGTTGTAGAGCTGCTTTGGTGGTGCTGAATTCTCTTAACTTTGGCTTGTCTATAAAGATTCTGATTTCTCCATCAAATCTGAATGAGATCCTTGACGGGTAGAGTAACCTTGGTTGTAGGTTCTTCCCTTTCATCACTTTAAATATATCATGGCACTCCCTTCTGACTTGTAGAGTTTCTTCTGATAAATCAGCTGTTAACCTTATGATAGTTCCCTTGTATGTTATATGTTGTTTTTCCCTTATTGCTTTCAATAATTTTTCTTTGTCTTTAATTTTTGTCAGTTTGATTACTATGTGTCTCGGTGTGTTTCTCCTTGGGTTTATCCTGCCTGGGACTCTCTGCACTTCCTGGACTTGGGTGGCTATTTCCTTTCCCATGTTAGGGAAGTTTTCGACTATATTCTCTCCAAATATTTTCTCAGGTCCTTTCTCTCTTCTCCTTCTGGGACCCCTATAATGTGAATGTTGTTGTGTTTAATGTTGTCCCAGAGGTCTCTTACACTGTCTTCATTTCTTTTCATTCTTTTTTCTTTATTCTGTTCCATGGCACTGAATTTCACCATTCTGTCTTCCAGGTCACTTATGCATTCTTCTGCCTTGGTTATTCTGCTATTGATTCCTTCTAGTATTTTTTTTTTTTTTTTTTTTTGCGGTATGCGGGCCCCTCACTGTTGTGGCCTCTCCCGTTGCGGAGCACAGGCTCCGGACACGCAGGCCTAGCAGCCATGGCTCACGGGCTTAGTTGCTCCACGGCATGTGGGATCTTCCCGGACCAGGGCACGAACCCGTGTCTCCTGCATCGGCAGGCGGATTCTCAACCACTGCGCCACCAGGGAAGCCCCTTCTAGTATATTTTTTATTTCAGTTATTGTATTGTTCATCTCTGTTTGTTCTGTAATTCTTCTAGGTGTTTGGTCTTTAATTCTTCTAGGTCTTTTTTAAACATTTCTTGCATCTTTTCTATCTATGCCTCCATTCTTTTTCCAAGGTCCTGGATCATATTCACTATCATTCTGAATTATTATTCTGGAAGGTTGCCTATCTCCACTTCATTTAGTTGTTTTTCTGGGGTTTTATCTTGTTCCTTCATCTGGTACATAGCCCTCTGCCTTTTCATCTTGTCTATCTTTCTGTGAATGTGGTTTTTGCTCCACAGGCTGCAGGATTGTAGTTCTTCTTGCTTCTTCTGTCTGCCTTCTGGTGGATGAGGCTATCTAAGAGGCTTGTGCAAGTTTCCTGGTAGGAGGGACTGGTGGTGGGTAGAGCTGGATGTTGCTCTGGTGGGCTGAGCTCAGTAAAACTTTAATGAGCTTGTCTGCTGATGTGTGGGGCTGAGTTCCCTCCTTGTTGGTTGTTTGGCCTGAGGCAACCTGACACTGGAGCCTACCTGCCTCTTTTATGAGGCTAATGGCAGACTCTGAGAGGGCTCATGCCAAGGAGTACTTCCCAGAACTTCTGCTGCCAGTGTCCTTGTCATCACGGTGAGCCACAGCCACCCCCCGTCTCTGCAGGAGACCCTCCAATAGTAGCAGGTAGGTGTGGTTCAGTTTCCTATGGGGTCACTGCTCCTTCCCTTGGGTCCTGATGCGCACACTACTTTGTGTGTGCCCTCCAAGAGTGGAGTCTCCAAGAGTGTTTCCCCCAGTCCTGTCGAAGTCCTGCAATCAAATTCTGCTAGCCTTCACAGTCTGATTCTCTAGGAATTCCTCCTCCTATTGCCAGACCCCCAGGTTGGGAAGCCTGACCTGGGACTCAGAACCTTCACTATAGTGGGTGGACTTCTCTGGTATAAGTGTTCTCCAGTTTGTGAGTCACCCACCCAGCAGTTATGGGATTTGATTTTATTGTGATTGTGTCCCTCCTACCATCTCATTGTGGCTTCTCCTTTGTCTTTGCATGTGGGGTATCTTTTTTTTTTTTTTTTTTTTTTTTTTTTAAGTTCCAGTGTCTTCCTATGGATGATTGTTCAGCAGGTAATTGTGATTCTGGTGCTCTCACAAGAGGGAGTGAGTGCACTTCCTTCTACTCCACCATCTTGAACCAATCTTTGTCTTGATTATACTAACAGGTTTCTGCTTAATTATTTCCTGCTTCTAGTTCTTTCTCCCTCCAGTTCACTCTCTACACTGCTGCCAGAATATTCTTTCTAAAATGCAAAGAAGTTTTAAAAGGAAATGAAAAACATTTGCAATATATGGAGTGATATAGGTTGCTCTTTTATTGTAAGTAATTCAATATATTTAAAAATGCAAATCTCATTTGTCATGCTCTTACTTAAAATAAATAGGGAAAATAATCCTCTCTTAACTTCTGATCCTCATTTCAATAATATCCAAATGACATTTTCAAAGCATGCTGGCATCATAGGGTCCAGACACACAAAAGCATTTGCTTCCTTTGTCTACATTTCCTTTTGCCCACTTCTTCCCCTGGTGAAACTCAGCTCATTCTATAAAACTTACCTTGTATGTTACCTGTTCTGCCTGAGCAAATATACTTCACATCTCTTTCTAATGGAGTGAAGTGCAGGTAATATCTATAAAGTTAACAAGATGTTTTTGAACACATTCAGTTATCTTACAGTCATGTATATCTGCCTCTGTGGGCATTATGGTCTTTGAAATTAACTCCCACCCATTCCACCATACTTTTTCTCATAATTTTATATTTACTCGAACTTTTCCTTTTCTTGACTGTGTCTTTTGTGGGTAAAGAAATTGCATCTTTCATTTCTGTGTTCCCTCTGCAGTGCACAATATCAGGCACAAAGTAAGCATTCAATAAATGTTTATCAATTTAATGAATAAGTCTTATACTTATTACATTTCTTGCTATAAAGCTCTTCAACTAGTAGAGAAAATTTTACCAAATCTTTCTGGACAGCATCCTCCTTTTTAATATTGAAACAAATTCACTTATTTATTTAGTGATTATACATGGGCAAAACTATGCAAACATGCATCAAATCGATAGGCTTAAGAGCAATTATGCAAGCCCAGATTGGGGACATTCTACTGGATATCTGACCAGCATTCCCTAAATCTGTGAAGGACGTGGAAATCGAGGAAAAGAGAAACTGTCACAGACCAGAGTGACATAACAATCAAATGCAATGTGACACCCAAGATTGGAAAAGAAACTGGAAAACTTGTAGAATCCAAATAAAGTCTGGAATTTAGTTAATAGTAATGTGTGCTAATATCAGGTTATTAGTTTTGACAAATGTACTTTGGTAATATAAAATGTTAACAGTGTAGAAACTGGGTGAGGAGTACATGAGAACTAAGGCTCTGTACTGTTTTTGCAATTTTTCTGCAGATCTAAAATTAGCTCAAAATAAAAATTTCATTTTCAAAAATGCAGTTATGACTTAAGAAATGATTTAATTGTTAACATAATACAATATACAGATTTTCTAAATACTCTGTGCACTCAGAGAACTCTTGTAATAAAAGCATACTTTGAATTGTAAAAACAAATAATCTTTTTCAAAACTTCAGTGGAGACTTATAATTGTTAAAAATGTAAATGTTCTATTATTATATACTATTTGTTATTAGACTGATGTTAAATTGAGATGCTCTAACTGCTTTTATGCTTATACACGATAGTGTTAATGATCTATTTTATATCAAAATTTGAAGGCGTTGTTTTTTACATGTTTTGATCAGAATTTTTGTGTAAAACTCTGACCTTGAAATCAATGGAAATTTCTAGTGACTTTTGTCTACCTGAATATTATGAGTCATTTTCAATTTTTATATTTTTAAAACCCCTCACAGCAAAATATGTTTAAGCAGTTGGTCTTTTCATCTATTACAAAAGTGAAACATTCCCTTTTCTGATATCAGGGGACATATTTGAAGGGTGGGCAGGCATACATTTGTTTTTCCTTTTTATTAATGTTTTGCTGGAGGGCAAATGTCAATGTAGCCACTTTCATTTATTTTTCCCCCTCTTGCTGAATTCCTGTAGGTAAATTCTGCATATGGGTTTCTTTTATGGATCTTTTCATTTTTATTTCCTGCTGTGACTTTGACAGTCAGACTGGCAGTGGGAGACAGAAATAAAAGAAGAAGCCTTAAAGAAATGTCATAGTCTCATGCTGTGAATTTAGAAGATGACAGGGGTTTGGGGCTTGCTTCCTCTGGCCCATGACTAAAAGAAGAACTGTCACCAGGTTACAGGGCTAAGGGGAAGTAATGAGAACATATTTTCTCATGCAGGCTACCTAGAGGACTTTGATGCACATGGCCCTCCCAAGTCAATCCGAAACTCTAAAGCTAAAAATTGCTGTGGCTATAGATTCAAACCCACATTACTAAGAAAGAGGCTTGACCATCCTCTCTGCACAGGTTACACATAGTAGGCATATAATAAGCATTTATTAATGATAATGGTGTGTAAATTTGCTTTTCACACCATTGTACCAGCAAGAGTCTATAATTGGTCAGTTTGTCAGTCTCTAGTGTAGCTAATGTATTCTTAAAAAAAAAGATAATGAAATCAGTGTGGTGAATTTGACCTTCTCATTTTCCACCTTTGTTGGAGACAAAGGTGTCTGCAACTCATTTGGTAGGCAGCTGGGATTACATTTCCACTAATGAGGATCTTTAGGGCTATGCTAATAACAGTTCTAATTGGGAAACTCAAGAATTGCCTATGAAAAGACTTCAAAATGTGAAATTCCTTAAGTTTACAATAAATTTGAAGAAATATGTAAGAGAAAACTACTTAGAATAGAAATGAGGAAGAATTAGCTTCTGATGATTACAAAATGGTCAAATTTGTTATCATTTTTAAATACATACTTATTTTTAGGTAAGATACACCTCATTTTTTTGAGCATTTGGTCCATAAGAATAATATGTTTAAGATTAATATGCTTTGTTTTCAACTGAAATATAGTCAATCTTGTTGATTTTTTAAAGAAGTTTAAGAAATGCATTTGGAAAACAGATTCTAGAAGTTCATGAAATTACATACACACGTTCATGTATATATAATTAAATGTATATTATTAAAAATAAAATGGAATGTTGTCCTTTACATATTGAAATACACAAACCAAAATTTTGAAATTAGAAAAATATAAAATTATTTCCACAAAAAGATGAAATATTATCTCCTGAATATAATTTTTTTTAGAATTGGGACTTATGCAAAGTGAGGACACAGTCCACACAAGGCCACCCTCACTTCTGATACCAGTTGCAAGTTTGGAGATTCCCAAAACCACTGTCAGGTTCAAACATTCACTAAAAGGATTCACAGAACCCAAAGCTGCTGTATTCCTGGTCACAATTTATTACAGCTAAAGGATACAGATTAAAAATCAGACAAGAGAAGAAGAGCTTAGTAGAGACCAAGAGAGTTCCAATCGTAGTGCTTCCACTTGTTCTTTCCCTGTGCAGTCAAAATAACGTTACCTCCCCACCCCTGACTGCCGACTTACAGTACAGAGTTTTCCCAACCGAGGATGCTCACCCACGTTGCAATGTTCAGAGTTTTAACTGGGACTCTATCACATAAGCATGATTGATTTCCCATGTGACTGATCTCAATCTCCACCCCCTCCAGATGTCAGCTGATACCAGGTGACCCAAATGCCACCCTAAATTAAATTGTTGGTACGCTCAGAGCCCACCCACCAACCCAGACCTAGTAAAGATAATCCTGTCAAGTATGATGTTACAAGGGTTTAGAGATTACCTCTCAGAAACTGAGGGTAAAGGCCAGATCTCATTTTGGGGTGAGGTTTAATTCTTTACCACAGGACCTAGTAAGTGTGTGGCCCTGTTGCTTCTGCTGTGTGGCCCTGTTGCTTCTGCCTTGCTTTTTAAAAGCCATTGCTATATTCACAGCTCAGAACAAAGCGTATTGACTCTGATACTTTAGTTTATCTGCATAATTGATTGATCCTTTTTCTTAATACATAAATGTTTTAAATTCTAATTCATGGAGTTTATTTATATACTACTATTGGGTTTTGTCAAGATGGTAGAAACTCTCCTTAGGTTTTGAATAGCCTTACTGAGTTCTGCGAATTTATCTTCCATCTTCAAGAAAAGTACAGAACTGTTAAATTCTGACTGATAATTTATTCTTGTAAGAAGTCAACATTTCCCTCCTATGATGAACATTGATTGGTATAGAAGCAATAAAGTAATTATCTTTTTTACTAGTTTGAGAAAAAAATAACAAAAAATTTCTCCTGCTCTTGTTAAAAATTTGATCTTCAGGCTAAATAAAAATCATAGAAACTTTCATGAATACAGTGATTATGTGAATGGAATTTTCACTTCCACCTCCTAATTCAGGTCTTCACTATTGGGAGACAATTCTCTATGGGTCTTTCATGTTTCTGCACATCTTGTAAGCTACCTTTGTTTTAGACTATCTTTTCAAGGATGCTTATATAGTTAACAGCCTTAGATGAAAGAGATAGTGTCTGTCTCTGGAACAAAAAACAGGTTGATTTGCTGTCCAGTATAATAAAGTTAATGTCTCTCTCTGGGACAAAGTTTTGGTTATCTTACTGCCTTATACAAGGGTTCAGTTTCCAGTAATGTAGCTCACTGAGTATGAATATGTCACCTGACTCTGTGGGAATTGAGGCTTGAGGAACCAACACAAATGCTGATATCTGGTAACCTTTTTACCTGTGAGTAATAAAGTCCTTTGTCTCCGATCCAGGAGTCTCTTGTCCTCTGCCAGGATCCATGAAACTGTGGCAGCCTAATATGTAAGCTTGCAAGTAGGATAAATCTCAGCCCCTTCATAGTTGTTGACAGTCACTTCCTTTTCCCTCATTCATAAAATGTGTTTCCTTTTACTCTCTCCCACTTTAATTTTCTAACCTCTTTAATTCATCATAATCTGCCACTGTCTGATCATTCTTTCTAATGTCCACTCTTGACCCAAATGTCATGGCTACCCATTTCTTATTATTATAGTACAAACTTTAATTAATTCACTAAATCATTCATTTATCAAAAATTTTAAAGCATTTACTACCTACTTTTTAGGCACCTAAGGTAAATAATAGACAAGAGAATCATACAACTGGTCCCCATAAGCCCAAGGACAAGTGCAGTGCTTTAAACTGGAATGCTTCGGTATTGGCTTAATGTACCTTCCTTGTCTTATTTTACATTATTCTCTTCAAAGAATCTATGCATTAGGAACCAAGATTGAGTCCCACAATAGGTCCTATTATTTTCCAATCCTATGCTTTTGTTCATCCCAATACCTAAAATACTTTGCTTCTGATCTCCACCTATTAAGAACCAGTCTGTGCTCTACAGTCTTTTTTAATAACAATTTCTTTATAAATGTTTCCCTTTTAAGTTCACTTAGAAGTGAACTTTTCATTTGTCTCCTTTCATGTGACGCTCCTTTATATTGTACTCATTAAATCCATTCCTTTATCTTATACCAGATGATGGCTACTTGAGGAAATATGAAATATATTACATCTTTTATGTCTTATAGTGCCTTATGCTTAGTAGGTACTCAGTAAAATTGAAATGACTAAGAAGGTAAATACAGATGTGAGAAACACCCAAAGCCTCACAAGCCAAGTCAAACATTTTCTTTAACTGTCATCATCTGCCAGTCAAATGCATTTGATAGATTCAGTTTCTTCCATCAGACCTGGCCGTTGGAGTACCAGCACACACAAGCATAGGACTGCTTTTTTGAAGTTAGCACTGTCTATTGGCCTTATTTTTTTTAACTTTTTATTTTATCTCAGAATATAGTTGATTAACAATGTTGTGTTAGTTTCAGGTGTACAGCAAAATGATTCAGTTATACATATATATGTATCTGTTGTTTTTCAAACTCTTTTCCCATTTAGCTTGTTACATGTTATTGAGCAGAGTTCCCTGTGCAGACATGGAAGCAACCTAAATGACCTTATTTTTAATAACTGAATAAATATTGTAATTAGATTATGTGACTTACTGAGAAGTTTCAAAGTTCCTGACAAGTAATAAAAACCTGAAACATAAATCTAGATAATCATTGCATGAAAGATGTCATGCTAAAAATGAAACAATCAAATTATTCTATTTTAATCAATATAATAAACATAGCTCAGTGGCATCATTATTAAAATTACTATAATTTATATTAATAGTCTAATTAATATTAATGTATTATTATATTATGTCAATTATTAATCAATATTAAGTTCATATAATATAATTATAAAATACTTTTATATTATATAATCTTTTAGTATTTTTATTATTAATAAATAAAATTTATTTAGTCCTTGCTATGTCAAACATTATGTTAAATGCTTTACATACATTAACTCCAATAGGTAGAGTCTATTATTATTTCTATATGTAATGAAGGAAGAGAAATTAAAATCTAGAAATACTAAGTAACTTGCCTGGGTATATAAGTAACCTTGAAGATTATATGGCCATAATGGGTGAGAAACAAGCTATGAAGAATCAAGTTTTATTTGGGGATTATACTCCTTTACAAGGGTTGTGTTTCACTAAGTGTAATCCTTGACAAGAGAAGCAGAGTTGTACTAACGGATTGTTTAGGGTGATTTCTCCCAATACTTTTACAATTAGGGAAGAAAAATAATAAGAGAGCTTCCCTGGTGGCACAGTGGTTGAGAATCCGCCTGCCGATGCAGGGGACACGGGTTCGTGCCCCGGTCCAGGACACACACACAAAATAATAATAATAATAAGAGTTTATATTAGCAGGTGAAGATAAAATTCAATGCTGTAATAGCTCCATCTCTTTATCATTTTATAATAAATTGAATTAGGTGAAATAATTGATTACAGTAAAGCCATTTCCCCAAATCATAAGCTAGTGTTAATTAATTCATTCTTGAAGAAAAATATATATAAAATATTTTGTATGAGTTTTTAGTACTTGAACAGAAAGTCAAAAATATTACAGGACTAACATTAAAATGTATAGAGAAGCAAAATTGAAATATTGTTGCTATCTCTGATTTTGACTTTAAAAAGACTATGTATGTTAACCAATATGTAAAATTAGACTTCTCATACTGCGTTGATTAATGATTCAGCATTTGCTCAATACTTGTTATCCTTTACTTTTGTTTGGCCACACAACTAATGGTTTCTTAAAGTTAACAGGAGAATGGTTTTAATGATTAGTTTTTTTTCTACCTGTATAATTACTTCATTGCCCATTTCTGTCCCTCTACAATAAGAGAGCAATAAGAAGCGAAGCTGACTCAATATCTTTTTCTCCTCAAAGTGAGACAAAGGAAGGGCATACTAGGATTCAGATCCAAAAACCATGCTTGGGCAGCATTATCTTCAATGTCTCCTATGAATTCTCTTTCATTATGACTTCACCTGCTTTGTATTTCATGATGCTACCAAGATGTTTAGAGACAGTACTAGTAATAACACTAATTTTCACCAATTGATCATTCTAAGAACTTAAATAGGCGCAGGTTAATGGAGAGGCATCTCTGTCATTTACCTAGTTAAGAAAAAACTAATGAGCTCTAGAATACAAAGAGAAAGATTGAGTTTAGTTAATAAATTGTATAGATATAACCCTGCCTTTTCTCCACAAAGATTGAATGCATGTAATTTCTGATAAGATCAGAATCCACATGTAGCTTTCATGTATCATAGTTTTTCCTTAAAGTGCTTGACAGGAATTAAATGACTGATCAGAAATATAATTCTGGACAATCAAATTATGATTGCATGAATATTTAACCACGAAAATAATCTATTTTTTCCATTTCACTCAGTGCAATGAAATTACTCCTTGTCATCATTCAACTTTGTATTTTCAAAATGGCTATTGTTAATATAAAAGCAAAGTGGTGCCTTTGAAAAGTTTTGTGAACACAACATGAATCCCTTTCAAAAAGGCTATAAAATGAACATTTTAAATAAGTAACCTAGATATGACCTAACTTTCAAGCATAATTGGTACTTGGTGAGTGTTTGTTGAATACAAATTTTAGTTATAAAGTTCAAAGGGGAAAAAATAGTTACCTAAAGAATATTTTTCCTTAAAATTCCTGGGAAGAATTGATATCTAATAAAATGCTAGTAATATTTATTATACCTAAACTTTGATTAATTGTGCCATGTAGAATTTCATCAGATTGTATGGACTCTTCCAACAATGAGAACAACTCCAGTCCTGAAAGCCATGCTGCATATGATCAGAATTAAACTTCTACTTCTGGACACATCAGAAATTCCAATATGGTCATTTCTGGTGAACACTGACAGTCTCTAAAACTGTTTGCAAACTTAACCTAGTGAATTTTGATATGATGTCTCAGAAAGTTATATGGTTGATTTTTCTTCTAATAGAACTTATAAAATTAATTTATACACAGAATGAAAACTTATATAAAAACATGAGTTAAACTTATTTACTTCAGTTGGCAAACACATAAAAAAGACTGAAATGTAATTGGAGTATTTTGTTGTGAAAATATTAAAAGCATAATGGCTGTATTCTCCTACAGATGTTTTATTTCTTTGTTTTTAGAACAATATACATTTCAAACAGGGAATATTTTTCAGCTTAGGATATGCATTATTTCATAAAATCGATCAAGCTGTAGTTAAAGTGAAACATACCAATATATCATAAAAAATTATTCAAGCTTTGATGGAAACTATCAGAACAGTGTTACATCTAAATTATCACATATTGGGAAAATAGGTTCAATCTTTCTCTATATACAATAGTAAATGAAGTTTTCATTTTCTTTTTTTCTTTCTTTAAATTTTTTTAACATCTTTATTGGAGTATAATTGCTTTACAATGGTGTGTTAGTTTCTGCTTTACAACAAAGTGAGTCAGTTATACATATACATATGTTCCCATATCTCTTCCCACTTGTGTCTCCCTCCCTCCCACCCTCCCTATCCTACCCCTCTAGGTAGTCACAAAACACCGAGCTGATCTCCCTGTGCCATGTGGCTGCTTCCCACTAGCTACCCACCCTACGTTTGGTAGTGTATATAAGTCCATGACACTCTCTCACTTCATCCCAGCTTACCCTTCCCCCCTCCCCGTGTCCTCAAGTCCATTCTCTATGTCTGCATCTTTATTCTTGTCCTGCCCCTAGGTTCTTCAGAACCTTTTTTTTTTTCTTTTTTAGATTCCATATATATGTGTTAGCATACAGTATTTATTTTTCTCCTTCTGACTTCCTTCACTCTGTATGACAGTCTCTAGGTCCATCCACCTCACTACAAATAACTCAATTTCGTTTCTTCTTATAGCTGAGTAATATTCCATTGTATATATGTGCCACATCTTATTTATCCGTTCATCTGTTGATGGTCACTTAGGTTGCTTCCTGGCTATTATAAATAGAGCTGCAGTGAACATTCTGGTACATGACTCTTTTTGAAATATGGTTTTCTCAGTGTATATGCCCAGTAGTGAGATTGCTGGGTCATATGGTAGTTCTATTTGTAGTTTTTTAAGGAACCTCCATACTGTTCTCCATAGTGGCTGTATCAATTTACATTCCCAACCAACAGTGCAAGAGTGTTCCCTTTTCTCCACACCCTCTCCAGCATTTATTGTTTCTAGAGTTTTTGATGATGGCCATTCTGGCCGGTGTCAGATGATATCTCATTGTAGTTTTGATTTGCATTTCTCTAATGATTAATGATGTTGAACATTCTTTCATGTGTTTGTTGGCAATCTGTATATCTTCTTTGGAGAAACGTCTATTTAGGTCTTCTGACCATTTTTGGATTGGGTTGTTTGTTTTTTTGTTACTGAGCTGCATGAGTTGCTTATAAATTTTGGAGATTAATCCTTTGTCAGATGCTTCATTTGCAACTATTTTCTCCCATTCTGAGGGTTGTCGTTTGGTCTTGTTTATGGTATCCTTTGCTGTGCCAAAGCTTTTCCGTTTCATTAGGTCCCATTTGTTTATATTTGTTTTTATTTCCATTTCTCTAGGAGGTGGGTCCAAAAGGATCTTGCTGTGATTTATGTCATAGAGTGTTCTGCCTATGTTTTCCTCTAAGAGTTTGATAGTGTCTTGCCTTACATTGAGGTCTTTAACCCATTTTGAGTTTATTTTGGTGTATGGTGTTAGGGAGTGTTCTAATTTCATACTTTTACATGTACCAGTCCAGGTTTCCCAGCACGACTTATTGAAGAGGCTGTCTTTTCTCCACTGTATATTCCTGCCTCCTTTATCAAAGATAAGGTGACCACATGTGCATGGGTTTATCTCTGGGTTTTCTATCCTGTTCCATTGATCTATATTTCTGTTTTTGTGCCAGTACCATATTGTCTTGATTACTGTAGCATTGTAGTATTGTCTGAAGTCAGGGAGCCTGAGTCCTCCAGCTCCATTTTTCGTTCTCAAGATCGCTTTGGCTATTCGGGGTCTTTTGTGTTTCCATACAAATTGTGAAATTTTTTGTTCTAGTTCTGTAAAAAAATGCCAATGGTAGTTTTTTGGGGTTTTGTTTTTGTTTTTGTGGTACGCGGGCCTCTCACTGTTGTGGCCTCTCCCGTTGCAGAGCGCAGGCTCCGGACGCACAGGCTCAGCGGCCATGGCTCACGGGCCCAGCCGCTCCGCGGCATGTGGGATCTTCCCGGCCTGGGGCACGAACCCGTATCCCCTGCATTGGCAGGCAGATTCTCAACCACTGCGCCACCAGGGAAGCCCCCAGCCAGTGGTAGTTTGATAGGGATTGCATTGAATCTGTAGATTGCTTTGGGTAGTAGAGTCATTTTCACAATGTTGATTCTTCCAATCCAAGAACTTGGTATATCTCTCCATCTATTTGTATCATCTTTAATTTCTTTCATCAGTGTCTTATAGTTTTCTGCATACAGGTCTTTTGTCTCCTTAGGTAGGTTTATTCCTAGATATTTTATCCTTTTTGTTGCAGTGGTAAATGGGAGTGTTTTCTTAATTTCACTCTCAGATTTTTCATCATTAGTGTATAAGAATGCCAGAGATTTCTGTGCATTAATTTTGTATCCTGCTACTTTACCAAATTCATTGATTAGCTCTAGTAGTTTTCTGGTATCATCCTTAGGATTCTCTATGTATAGTATCATGTCATCTGCAAACAGTGACAGCTTTACTTCTTCTTTTCCAGTTTGGATTCCTTTTATTTCTTTTTCTTCTCTGATTGTTGTGGCTAGAACTTCCAAAACTATGTTGAATAAGAGTGGTGAGAATGGACCACCTTGTCTTGTTCCTGATCTTAGTGGAAATGGTTTCAGTTTTTCACCATTGAGAACGATTCTGGCTGTGGGTTTGTCATATATGGCCTCTATTATGTTGAGGAAAGTTCCCTCTATGCCTACTTTCAGCAGGGTTTTTATCATAAATGGGTGTTAAATTTTGTCAAAAGCTTTCTCTGCATCTATTGATATGATCATATGGTTTTTCTCCTTCAGTTTGTTCATATGGTGTATCACGTTGATTGATTTGCGTATATTGAAGAATCCTTGCATTCCTGGAAAAAACCCCACTTGATCATGGTGTATGATCCTTTTAATGTGCTGTTGGTTTCTGTTTGCTACTATTTTGTTGAGGATTTTTGCATCTATGTTCATCAGTGATATCGGCCTGTAGTTTTCTTTCTTTGTGACGTCTTTGTCTGGTTTTGGTATCAGGGTGATGGTGGCCTCATAGAATGAGTTTGGGAGTGTTCCTCCCTCTGCTATCTTTTGGAAGAGTTTGAGAAGGATAGGTGTTAGCTCTTCTCTAAGTGTTTGATAGAATTCGCCTGTGAAGCCATCTGGTCCTGGGCTTTTGTTTGTTGGAAGATTTTTAATCACAGTTTCAATTTCAGTGATTGTGATTGGTCTGTTCATATTTTCTATTTCTTCCTGGTTCAGTCTCGGCAGCTTATGCATTTTTAAGAATTTGTCTATTTCTTCCAGGTTGTCCATTTTATTGGCATACAGTTGCTTGTAGTAATCTCTAATAATCTTTTGTATTTCTGCAGTGTCTGTTGTTACTTCTCCTTTTTCATTTCTAATTCTATTGATTTGAGTCTTCTCCCTTTTCTTCTTGGTGACTCTGGCTAATGGTTTATCAATTTTGTTTATCTTCTCAAAGAACCAGCTTTTAGTTTTATTGATCTTTGCTATCGTTTCCTTCATTTCTTTTTCATTTATTTCTGATCTGATCTTTATGATTTCTTTCCTTGTGCTACATTTGGGGTTTTTTTTTGTTGTTTTTATTTTTCTAATTGCTTTAGGTGCAAAGTTAGGTTGTTTATTTGAGATGTTTCCTGTTTCCTAAGGTATGATTGTATTGCTATAAACTTCCCTCTTAGAACTGCTTTTGCTGCATCCCATAGGTTTTGTGTCATCATGTCTCCACTGTCATTTGTTTCTAAGTATTTTTTAATTTCCTCTTTGATTTCCTCAGTGATCACTTCGTTATTAAGTAGTGTATTGTTTAGCCTCCATGTGTTTATATTTTTTACAGATCTTTTCCTGTAATTGATATCTAGTCTCATAGCGCTATGGTCGAAAAAGATACTTGATACAATTTCAGTTTTCTTAAATTTACCAAGGCTAGATTTGTGACCCAAGATATGATCTATCCTGGAGAATGTTCCATGAGCACTTGAGAAAAATGTGTATTCTGTTGTTTTTGGATGGAGTGTCCTATAAATATCAATTAAGTCCATCTTGTTTAATGTATCATTTAAAACTTGTGTTTCCTTATTTATTTTCATTTTGGATGATCTGTCCATTGGTGAAAGTGGGGTGTTAAAGTCCCCTACTATGATTGTTTACTGTCGATTTCCCCTTTTATGGCTGTTAGTATTTGCCTTATGTATTGAGGTGGTCCTATGTTGGGTGCATAAATATTTATGATTGTTATATCTTCTTCATGGATCAAACCCTTGATCATTATGTAGTGTCCTTCTTTGCCTCTTGTAGTAGTCCTTATTTTAAATTCTATTTTGTCTGATACGAGAATTGCTACTCCAGCTTTCTTCTGATTTCCATTTGCATGGAATATCTTTTTCCATCCCCTCACTTTCAGTCTGTATGTGTCCCTAGGTCTGAAGTGGGTCTCTTGTAGGGAGCATATATATGGGTCTTGTTTTTGTATCCATTCAGCCAGTCTGTGTCTTTTGTTTGGAGCATTTAATCCATTTACATTTAAGGTAATTATCGATATGTATGTTCCTATTACCATTTATTTAATTGTTTCGGGTTTGTTCTTGTAGGTCTTTTCCTTCTCTTGTGTTTCTTGCCTAGAGAAGTTCCTTTAGCATTTGTTGTGAAGCTGGTTTGGTGGTGCTGAACTCTCTCAGCTTTTGCTTGTCTGTAAAGGTTTTAATTTCTTCATCCAATCTGAATGAGATCCTTGCTGGTAGAGTAATCTTGTTTGTAGGTTTTTCTCTTTCATCACTTTAAATATGTCCTGCCACTCCCTTCTGGCTTGAAGAGTTTCTGCTGAAAGATCAGATGTTAACCTTATGGGGATTCCCGTGTGTGTTGTTTGTTGATTTTCCCTTGCTGCTTTTAATATTTTTTCTTTGTATTTAAGTTTTGATAGTTTGATTAATATGTGTATTGGCATGTTTCTCCTTGGATTTATCCTGTATGGAACTCTCTGTGCTTCCTGGACTTGATTAACTATTTCCTTTCCCATATTAGGGAAGTTTTCAACTATAATCTCTTCAAATATTTTCTCAGTCCCTTTCTTTTTCTCTTCTTTTTCTGGGACCCCTATAATTCAAATGTTGGTGCATTTAATGTTGTCCCAGAGGTCTCTGAGACTGTCCTCAGTTCTTTTCATTCTTTTTCCTTTATTCTGCTTTGCAGTAGTTATTTCCACTATTTTATCTTCCAGGTCATTTATCCGTTCTTCTGCCTCAGTTATTCTGCTATTGATCCCATCTAGAGTATTTTTAATTTCATTTATTGTGTTGCTCATCATTGTTTGCTTCCTCTTTATTTCTTCTAGGTCCTTGTTAAATGTTTCTTGTATTTTCTCCATTCTATTTCCAAGATTTTTGGATCATCTTTACTATCATTATTCTGAATTATTTTTCAGGTAGACTGCCTATTTCTTCTTCATTTGTTAGGTCTGGTAGGTTTTTACCTTGCTCCTTCATCTGCTGTGTGTTTTTGTGTCTTTTCATTTTGCTTACTGTGTTTTGGGTCTCCTTTTTGCAGGCTGCAGGTTTGTAGTTCCCATTGCTTTTGATGTCTGTCCCCAGTGGCTAAGGTTGGTTCAGTGGGTTGAGTAGGTTTCCTGGTTGGGGGGACTAGTGCCTGTGTTCTGGTGGATGAGGCTGGATCTTGTCTTTCTGGTGGGCAGGTCCATGTCTGGTAGTATGTTTTGGGGTGTCTGTAGCCTTATGATTTTAGGCAGCCTTTCTGCTAATGGATGGGTCTGTAGTCATGTCCTTCTAGTTGTTGGGCATAGGTGTCCAGCACTGTAGCTTGCTGGTCATTGAGTGAATCTGGGTCTTGGTGTTGAGATGGAGATCTCTGGGAGGTTTTCGCCGTTTGATATTACATGGGGCTGGGAGGTCTCTTGTGGACCAGTGTCCTGAAGTTGCTTCTCCCACCTCAGAGACACAGCCCTGATGCCTGCCTGGAGCACCAAGAGCCTTTAATCCACATGGCTCAGGATAAAAGGGAGAAAAAATAGAAAGGAAGGAAGGAAGGAATGAAGGAAGGAAGGAAGAAAGGAAGAAAGGAAGGAAGGAAGGAATGGAAAAAGATAGGGAGGAAGGAAGGGAGGAAGAAAGGGAGGAAGAAATGAAGGAAGAAAGAAAGGAAGAAAGAAAGAAGATAAAATAAAGTAGGATAAAATAAGTTTATTAAAAGAAAAAGTAATTTTTAAGAAAAATTTTAAAAAGTAACCCACACATACACACTCACAAAAAGAGAAAAAGGGGAAAATAATAATATATCTTGCTCCCAAAGTCCAAATAATAATATGTCTTGCTCCCAAAATCCACCTCCTCAACTTGGGATGATTCGCTGTCTATTCAGGTATTCCACAGATGCAGGGCACTTCAAGTTGATTGTGGAGATTTAATCCGCTGCTTCTGAGGCTGCTGGGAGAGACCTCTCCCTCTCCTCTTTGTTCGCACAGCTCCTGGGGTTCAGCTTTGGACTGGGCCCCGCCTCTGCACGTAGGTCACCCGAGAGCATCTGTTCTTTGCTCAGACAGGACAGGGTTAAAGGAGCAGCTGATTTGGGGCCTCTGGCTCAAGCCAGGGGGAGGGAGGGGTAAGGATGCCGAGCAAGCCTGCGGCGGCAGAGGCCTGCATGACGTTGCACCAGCCTGAGGCACGCCGTGCATTCTCCCAGGGAAGTTGTCCCTGGATCAGGGAACCCTGGCAGTGGCGGGCTGCACAGGCTCCTGGGAGAGGAGGTGTGGAGAGTGACCTCTGCTTGCACACAGGCTTCTTGGAGGCAGCAGCAGCAGCCTTACCGTCTCATGCCCGTCTCTGGTGTCCTCGGTGATAGCCGCAGCTCGCGCCTGTTTCTGGAGCTCCTTTACGCGGCACCTTAATCCCCTCTTCTCGCGCACCACAAAACAAAGGGGCAAGAAAAAGTCTCTTGTCTTTTCGGCAACTCCGTGCCTGTCTCTGGAGCTCCTTTAAGCAGCATGCTTAATCCCCTGTCCTTGTGCCCCAGGAAGCAAAGAGGAAAGAAAAGGTCTCTTGCCTCTTCGGCAGCTCCAGACTTCTCCCGGACTCCCTCCCGGCTAGCCGTGCTGCACCAAGCCCTTTAGGCTGTGTTCACGCTGCCAACCCCAGTCCTCTCCCTGGAATCCGACTGAAGCCCGAGCCTCAGCTCCCAGCCCCCGCCCTTCCTGGCGAGTGAGCAGACAAGCCTCTCGGGCTGGTGAGTGCTGGTCGGCACCGATCCTCTGTGCGGGAATCTCTCCACTTTGCCCTCCGCACCCCTGTTGCTGAGCTCTCCTCCATGGCTCTGAAGCCTCCCCCCCTGCCACCCGCAGTCTCTGCCTGTGAAGGGGCTTCTAGTATGTGGAAACCTTTCCTCCTTCACAGCTCCCTCCCACTGGTGCAGGTCCCGTCCCTCTTCTTTTGTCTCTGTTTATTCTTTTTTCTTTTGCTCTACCCAGGAATGTGGGGAGTCTGTTGCCTTTTGGAAGGTCTGAAGTCTTCTGCCAGCGTTCAGTTGGTGTTCTATAGGAGCAGTTCCACATGTAGATGTATTTCTGTTGTATCTGTGGGGAGGAAGGTGATCTCTGTGTTTTACTCTTCCGCCATCTTCTCTCTCCTCTCTCATTTACTTTTTCTAGGTATATTTTGTACCCTTATTTCTTGTAAAATGAACCAATAACATTTACAGCAATACATTGCCTGTTACTATGCACCCATCTGATCAAATTTTATGAGTGTTTAACTCACTCTACCTTTTGCTATTGTTGAGAGGCTGGTTATACCTTCAAGAGCAATCTATTGGATGCCATGTATGTAGATCAGCAGTTCAAGAGATGAAGTCCTGATATCACATGCAGTGAAAGATGCCACAGGTTCAGGCAATTGAACTAAAATATACATAATTTATTCACATTATTATACCCATTTGAATATGTAAATTGATGGCAATACAAGGAAACCAATCTCGTTCTATCTATGATGTAAGTGAATAGGTATTTTGTTGTACTGCATTGTTCTACACATTTTCTTGGGAATTTCAACACTTTGAGGCTTCAGTATTATGATTAGCTTTTTATAATAACTGAGGGAATATTAGATGGTTAAATTTTTTCTTATCTTAAAAATAAGGTAAGTAAACATTAAGTAAAGATTCCTTAAAAATGCCAAGAAAGGCTGTACTGAGAAAGAAAAGTCCAACTCTAATGTTGCTCTGCATTTAAAATACTGTCAGGTTCTCTTTTTTTTGCTATAATGCAAGACCTTAAACCAGAACCTAAAAGACCTGGGTGGGGCTCTGGTCCTCTGCAGTATGCTGTACAGAATCTTCCAGAAGTCATTTGGTTTCTCTGAGACCCATTTTACTCACTGAAAAGGGTGCATAATAATGCCATTCCCAAATACCTGAATAATTATATTAAATAAACTTTATGACAAATATGAGAATTGCTGAATACAAAAATACTGTAATACTGTGTATTAGTTTTCTCTTGCTGCCATAACAAAATTATCAGCTTAAAACAACACAAATTTTTTATTCCCTAGTCTTTTTACATCAGAAGTCCAGGTTGATTCAGCTGATTTCTCTGCTTTTCATTTCATTAGGCTGAAACCAGTGTGTTGGATGGATTGGGTCTTATTGGGAAGCTCTGGGAATAATGATAATGATTCGATGCTCACTCAGGTTGTAGGCAGAATCTAGTTCCTGTGGTTGTAGGACTGAGGTCCCATTAACCTGCCTGCTGTCAGGTGGGAACTGCCCTTCGTTCATAGAGGACTCTCAGGTCCTTGCATACAGGTTCCCGCATCTCAGAGCCAGCAACAGCATGTCAAATCCTCCTTATGTTTGGAAGCTTACTGACTGCCCCTTTTTGCCACCATTTTCTTGCACCTTTTCCAGTTCCATCTCTTTTATGCTTCCATTCAGGAAAATTCCCTACTTTTAAGAGCTAGTGTGATTATATTAGGCCCACCGAAATGAATGGATAATCCAGGACAATCTCCTTATTTTAAGGTCTGTAGACTTAAGTATACCTGCAAAGTCCCTATACCATGTAAGGTAACATACTGACAGGTTTCAAGAATTAGGGCATTAACATCTTTGGGATGCCATTATTCTGCCTACCACATACTGTAATACAAATGTGAAATTATTTTATTAGTTCTGTGGATGGAAATAGGAGAACGAGCTTGGGAATTTAAATAATATTCATCAGAGTCAAGGGAGTATTAATGTTAAGACAGGAGTGACATCTTTTAATCGGACATGAATTTGATTAAAAAATCAGATCAGACTGGAAGGAAAGGGGACTAGTGGGGCAAATGGCCACTGCTGAAGCAGATTCCATATAGAAGATTAATTCTTAACATTTTAGATACAAATAAATAGACAACAGAAATCCCCCCAAAATATAATTTAATAAAACTAATGTTAATTAAGTAAATGGATATGAACATATCATGTATTGCCTACAATTATTTACTTTGATTAACAGAGCTATTGATTCCAATTTAGTACAACCTTGATTAATGTAAAGTCAAGAATGTTGGAACTGAGTATCCAAGGTATAATGAAATGAAAATATTAATAAAATTTAGTTATTAGCCAATGTAGGTCATAGCTAAAACTACACGTATACATTTGTATGCAGGCAAATTTGCACATATACAGATAAATTTGCTTCCATATAGTTTTAGTTACTCTGGCATTAACATAAATGCTTTATTCTTAATATTTTAAGTTTTGATAGGGAAAAGATCATCTGCACATCTTACAATTTAAGAACATTGCTTGTTTTACTCTTACCCATTTTTAAATGTCAATTTAGTACTTTTTTATTTGAGTAAGGAGTTAAACAGGTCCATTTCCATGTTACTATTTCATGTTTTAAAATACAGTCCTAGGCAGGAATAAAGATGCAGACATAGAGAATGGACTTGAGGACACGGGGAGGGAGAAGGATAAGCTGGGATGAAGTGAGAGAGTGGCATGGACATATACACACTACCAAATGTAAAATAGATAGCTGGTGGGAAGCAGCCACATAGCACAAGGAGATCAGCTCAGTGCTTTGTGACCACCTAGAGGGGTGGGATAGGGAGGGTGGGAGGGAGACATAAGAAGGAGGAAATATGTGGATATATGTATATGTAGAGCTGATTCACTTTGTTATAAAGCAGAAATTAACACACCATTATAAAGCAATTATACTCCAATAAAGATGTGAAAAAATAATAATAAATAAATTAATTAATTAATTAAATGACACAGTCCTAGGGACTTCCCTGGTGGTGTAGTGGTTAAGAATCCGCCTGCCAATGCAGGGTACATGGGTTCAAGCCCTGGTCAGGGAAGATCCCACATGCCGCAGAGCAACTAAGCCTGTGTGCCGCAACTACTGAGCCTGTGTGCCACAACTACTGAAACCTGTGTGCCTAGAGCCCATGCTCTGCAAGAGAAGCCACCACAATGAGAAGCCCACGCACTGCAATGAAGAGTAGCCCCCGCTCACCACAACTAGAGAAAGCCCGCATGCAGCAATTACAACCTAAGCAGCCAAAAATAAATAAATTAATTAATTACAAAAATACAGCTCTATTCTCACATACATTTGAAGTGTACCTTCTTTTGTTAAAGGTGAAGAGCTTACATTAAATGAACAAATTAGTAATGAAATTCCTAACTGTGCTTAATATTTAGCACAGCAACCTTGAGAGTTATCACTATTCTTGTTTAAGAAGAGCAGTTTCCTATTGAGGAAAAGTAGAACTTATTTTTGAAGTATAAAAAGTTATATCTCTGTTGCAATGGATCTGAATGTCAGCATTCATGATGTAACCTTATAATTTATAGAGAAAAGATTAAGTTTTAGAGTGTTAATTAAAGCTTATTCAGTCAGTGTAACTTTGTATTTTCACAAACATATCACCATGAAGATAAGAAATTTTGTCTTATTATCACAGTGAATATTAGTCTTTATAGAATAACATACATTCTTACTAAAGTTTCCAAATGTCGGAAAATTATAAGCTTTATTGCTTGCAGATAATGTCTATTTTAAGCACTATGGGTATAGAGTGAATTTCCAGAGGTTGTTTCTGTGATTGTTGCTTTCTTTTGGTATAGTTTCTTTAAAGTGTCCATGTACACTTCAAATAACATTTCTTTTGAGGAAATATACATAAATGTTCAGCTATGCTTTTCAATTCCTGGGTTTCCTAATTTTGAGGAAATATACATAAATGTTCAGCTATGCTTTTCAATTCCTGGGTTTCCTAAATTCATGCTTAATATACCTTCTGTGTTAGGGTTCTCCAGAGAAACAGAACCAGTAGGATGTGTGTGTGTGTGTGTGTGTGTGTGTGTGTGTGTGTGTGTGTGTGTGTGTGTAGAAAGAGACAGAGGAAAAACAGAAACAGAGATACAGAGAGATTTATTATAAGAGAAAGGCTCATGTCCTTATGGGTCTGGGAGGTCCCAAGATCTGCGGTTGGTGAGATAGAGACACAGGACAGCCAATGGTATGGTGTCTTAGTTCAAAGGCCTGAGAACCAAGAGTGCCAGTGGTATAAATTACAGTCCAAATACCACCAGGCTCAAGACCCAAGAAGATCCAGTGTTTCAGCCTGAGTCTGAAACTGGAAAAGACCAGTGCCCCAATTGAAGCAGCCAGGGAAGAGGAGTTCCCTTTTTGTCAGCCTTTTTGTTCTATTCACATCTTCAATAAATTGGATGAGGCCTACTCATATTAGAAAAGGCAATCTGCTGTATTCATTTTATTGATTCAAATCTTAACTCATCCAGAAACACCCTCACAAGCACATCAAGAATAATATTTTGCCAGATGACTTGGTACCTCATAACCCAGGCAGGTTGAAACATAAAATTAACTATCACAAGTACACCTCTTTTGAAGCTGGCACCTACACGCATTTCCTTAAACTATACTTAATCTCTGAATACTCAATAAAACCCCTTCCCCAGAAGAGGATGTAAAGTGTCATCTTCCTTGGTAGAGGCAGTTCTAGTGGCTTATTATGGTGGCTTCTCAGCATAATATCCTTTGCTCCACAGCTCAGAGAACAATTGCGGGGATTCTGCCAGTTGCTGAATATATCTGTTCCAATTATGCATTCCAGAACTGGGGAGATAACCACAGGATGTGTTTGGGCGCCCACTGAGCCCACAGTGAGAGGGACCTGAGCTAAAACTTCATCGATCTCCTGACCTCCATAAGACCCTACTCTGATGTATGAACCACAGTGACATTTTGGTTCTCCTGGAATTAATGTCAGATTATATCCACTGTCCAGTAGATTCCCAATGGTCTGATTATTTCCATTCCCCCACTGCACATTTATCCTAATAAAAGCCAGTAGATCCCTTTGAGAAAGTCTGGGAGAAAGAGTAATAATGTAAATTGTTGGCAGTGTACCTGGGTTCTTTCTCAGTGGAACCTGGCTGCCCCTTCATTCTAGGACTTCTGGGAATTGATTGAGGGGCTGTGCCTCTTTTTATGGCTCAGGCTAGACTTTTGTTCTTTTGACCCAGAACTTTTCTGCTTATTCAGATCAAATAAGAATTTAGTGGGCTTCCTATCTGTTTCCCTACTATAAACAGCATAATCAAACTAGCCAACACCATAGGTCTGTGGGAATCACACTGTTCTAATTACTGCTTTGACGGTGCTGTTCATTACGGTAACTACTCCCACCTTGCCTTGGCATTTGAGTGCGGCTCCTTGGCCCCTGCCACCGCAGGATCCAGTTACTTCCATTGCATTTGTATTTCCTAATTCGGTGACTGCAGTGTCCACTGTATGGCTTGTGTTTCAAAGGATGTTGGGGCTCCTCCCCCGACAAATTTATTCCTTGTGGTCATGATGAAAGGTGTGTTTCTAGACCCTCCCAATGTGGGTGAGTAGGTCTTAAATGTATTCACTGTAACATTCCAATCGCCTATTTCTAAATTTATCGTGTTTCTGTTAAAAGTTGTTTAGCCTAGTATGCCTCATTTTCAAGACAACCCTGACCTGACACTGATATATAACATGTCAAGTCAAATGTCTCTTTTGACGAAACATCACTGAAATCCCCCATACAGTTGTTTTTATATTAGTAAGCTAGTAAATATGCTTGCACTACTTAAAGTATTTACCATTCGATCTGAATTTTACTGCTTAGCACATTAATGAGAATAACGTAACTTCATACACTTCTTTTTAAACATTAAAATGTGTCAATTAAATACTTTGTCTAGCATTCTTTTGGTCCTACGAACATCTGAGGCATCTTCTTATATGGTAGAGCCCATTTCCATATGGAAGTTGAAAATGCCTGGCTATTGCTTTTCAAGGCTCCCTTTCGGTTAGGGCATGGCATGATGTAGGTTCTGAAAATAATATTCACTGGTAGGAACTATCAGTATTCTTTTTGCTGATAAGAAGCAGCCGTTCTATTGGCAGATTCCAGTGACTCAGCTGGTGGTTAACACTGAGGCATCTAGTGTCCAGATCTAGTTGGAAAGTTGGAAGAGAGTGCCATGGTTTGGGATGTAACTCTGAATCCAGTTCTCTAGCTCTCCCAAAGATTCTCTGAGTTACCCAATATACTTTCAATAAATTACTGTTCTGCCTGTATCAAACACATTCTGTCACACTGTTGACCAAGGTCATTCTACACACATTAATAGAAATTATGTAAGAAATCTATTAAATATTATCATTGTTGATCATTATTTTGGATGGTTTTCTTTTTTATATGTTTTGTGCAGACTGTTAGATTTCTGTAAGTTTAAACTACTTTTCCTGTGTTGCTTATTTTTTTCTACTCTGTACTTTCTAAGTGGTATTGTTTCCTTTAAAATTACAAAACAATTACAGGCTTGGTTTAAATATTGTTTAAAATTAAGAATTGGAAATACTATTTGGTGTTATTTGAGGATATATTGTATTCATATGACGTTTACGGTTCCTGGCAGTCAAATGCTATTTTGGGAGACAATATTTCCTCATGATTAAGTAATTAACTCTACCTTTACTTTCCTCTCACAACCAATTAGTTGTCAGATTCTATTGGCTCTGCTTTCATGATGCCATTCACCTATCTTTATTCCTACTACTACCATCATCCTATTCCAGGGTCCTGTTAACTCTTTCTGGAACTTTTATTTAATGAATCTCCCTTTCTTTAATCACTTCTGCCTCCAATTCACTCTGAGGCCAGTTTAATCTTTCAAGAGCAGAACTCTTAGCTATACTCTTTCTCACCACTGCCAGCTCAGTTGAATGTGAAATCCACAGCTTAACATGTAGGATTCTCCACATTACGGCCTCAGCCCACCTCCTCAAACATATTTGTTAACTGCTGTCCTACGTGTACAGAGTTAGGGTAAAACTGGCCATTTTATTGTTAAACAGTGTCTTTATGTTTGTATTTTCATCTCTTTGCTTGTGCTGTTATTACTGGCTGTCCTTTTCTTAATCCTGACCCATAATGTCTTCCTTGGAGATCCCATCCATACACCAAGATCGCCCCAAATGTCTCCTGACTCCCCAACAACATAGAGATTCCTCTGAAATCTCGCAGGAGTTTGCCTAAATTCTACTTCAGGGAGTTATAGTGTATTATATTTTCAACATCAGATTATATATATTTTAATAAACTCTCCCCAATTACATATCCTCTGCAGGGTATACATATTGCTTTAAACTTACAGGATATTTAATAAGCATTTCTTAAATTTTATTCATTCATATAGGTGTTTGGTGAGTTACAGGTTGCATAACGATAACAGGCAATGGAAACTGGAGCAAATAAGTTTACAGTGTCTGGCTGGCTTTAAGGAGGAATGGAAAATGTCTGAGGCTGATAATGAGGAGTGTGTGGACTGAAGTAAAAAAGACTAAAAATGATTGTTATTGCCTGGGATCATTTTGACTCTGCCAGTTAAGTTTTCTGCAGAAGGGAACGAAGCTTTCACTAGCATCAGTGAGCACCATTGTATGAAACAAATTAGCTAGAAAGTAGTAGGTAAAAGAACTTCATATCAGAAGTTGAAATGGTATTATCTTTTGGTGATTAATGATTTCTTTGAAAGTGTGTTTTTAACTATTCAATACAAATTGCAGTGTCTGTCTATACAAAGCAAGCTTGCAAGACAGTCTGACAAATACAGACACTTGGTTTCAATTTCAAAGACAAGTACTTGACTAGATTTCTGCACACCTATGAAAATATGAGGAAGTATCTCTTCTATTTAGATTAGGCTTGTCTTCTACAGGACCTCTGTGTTTCTTTAATATTGAATTTGGGTGATTGTTTTGCTATAGAAAGAAATTACTCTCCCAAAGGAAGTTCTTAATTTAATGGAACAAGCATTTAGTAATACCATCTGTTGTTATTATGTGCAAATATGTAAGTGCTGCTATGAAGGACACTAGATGTGGCTCTTAGTCCTGAACAATTACACTCTAAACTATTAGTTTTACTTTTAAAAAAACCTTTATAATTAAAAAGAAATATGATAATAATTAACAAAACATCTATCCTTTCACCCTTTGTAGTTAGAATAGAAAAGCATGTACTTTTTTTCCTTTTTTTTTGTCATTAGTCATATAGTGATTTAATTATCTTTTTTCCTTTTCATCAAAGAGTCAAACTGGTGGATATTGGTTTCTGTGGGTGGAAAAACTCTGCCTGTCTTCTTTTATATCCTGAGTACATTATCACATTAGGTTTGGCAAGTCAAATTAGAATACAAATTGAAAGTGTTTTCTCATAATTTAAAAATCCGTTTTTGTTCACATTTGGCAGATATTTTAGAATCATTGTTTTTAAAGAATAACTGGAAGGATATTGAATTAGAACGCAGTGTTAGGGCTGCCATGCACAGTTGTTCAGGCTGCAGACTGCATAATTCCATGGACTCCATAATACCTTTGTAATTTTGACATAACAAATGGCCGCTAAATCAGAGTAGATTATCATAAAAAAGTTTTTTTTCTTGTTCATGTTATGTGACCACTGCTGATCAGCTGCTCTTCTGCTGCATGTCATCTTCATGCAGGTCCTAGGCTGAAGATATATCTTCTATTATGAATTTCTAGTTATAATGAAAGGGAGGAAAGTAAGCATAGTGAAGCACACCCAGGCTTTAAGACTTCCACCCAGAAATAATAGAGGAATTTTGGCTTATATTTTTTTGGACAAAGTAATTTAAATGACCACAGGTCACGAAGCCATAGATGTATAATCTTGTCACAAGATAAGGCAGGGAATTTTGGAGAACAGTAATATAATCTACCAGAGGCACCATTCATATGAATGAATAATGAAGCCTCTATGAATTCTGTTTCACTTAAACTCTGAATTTTTATGTTTGGATTCTCCCTATACATTCATTTTAGTTAAATTTCTTTAAAAATTTGCTATGTTTTGAGGTATGGATATTCAGATTTTAAAATTTTATTTAAAAATAATATTTATCCAAATTAACTAGAGAATTGACTTAGACATATCAGTAATTTTGAAGTTCAAAACCTTGAATATTAATAATGAACCTAGCCAGCTAACTTTCTGTGCTTTAAGTTACAAGGTGTCATAAATGACTACTTTTGTTCTTTTTTATGTTATCAGACTTTAAAGAATAGTGTTCATTAAGATGCTTTTCATGAAGAACAGCCTAATTTATACAAGTAATTTTAGTATATAATCTGTTTAAAATCAACAGTATTATTCATTAATAATTAATTCTAATGGATAGTAAGTTTCAAAATCTCTCATATATTGAGGCCAGAAGGCTCCTTAAAAAAGACATAGCTCACAACTTTCATTATTAGTTCCATAGCATCAATTTCAATGCAATGAAGCTTTAATTACTTATTTCATTACTACACAAATTAAGATTTTAGGCTTTTTCTCTCTCCTTGATTTCAGAAATAGCAATATTTAAATAATAGTTGGAGGTTATAATATAATTCCATTTTGGATGGACTTAGTCATGAAAATCCAATTTAGATTTTATTTTTAAAGTCAAGTCTATTAATGCCATCTTTTTCAGTTGATGACATTGTCCTTAAAATAATTAGTTCTATTTGTAGTGTTGCTATGGAATTTGGAATATCAATTGATATAATAAAGCTACCATGAGATATATATTATATTATTTTTATTATGACCCAAAATACTGTGTTTGTAAATCCTGACATCTACCTTTTCATTTTCTTTTTTAAATATATATATATATATTTTTATAAATTTATTTATTTATTTACTTTTGGCTGCCTTGGGTCTTCATTGCTGCATGCAGGCTTTCTTTTTAGTTGTGGTGAGCAGGGGCTATTCTTCATTGCGGTGCACAGGCTTCTCATTGTGGTGGCTTCTTTTGTTGCAGAGCATGAGCTCTAGGCACGTGGGCTTCAGTAGCTGTGGAGTGTGGGCTTCAGTAGTTGTGGCTGGTGGGCTCTAGAGCGCAGGCTCAGTAGTTGTGGAGCTCGGCCTTAGTTGCTCCATGGCATGTGGGATCTTCCCAGATCAGGGCTCGAACCCGCGTCCGCTGCACTGGTAGGCAGATTCTCAACCACTGTGCCACCAGGGAAGCCCTACCTTTTCATTTTTAATCAGAGATTTTAACTCCACTGTTCTTTATTCTAAAGCACTCCTTTTTTCTAGTGTACATGGGTGGCATCTTACATTGGTGTCAGGATATTATATATAGCAGCATCTATGTGCCAAATAGGATACTGCTTTACACTCTCTAAAAATGTCCTACATTCAGGTTTTCCTCCAGCATTGAAACAGGTTGTTATTTCTTCATTTGAGCTCCAGATAAAGTTGTTTGCTGATGTTTAGTGGCCAACATGGGGTGAAATATGCACACCGTCAAGCGCTCAAATCACATTCAGTGTGGAATTACATTTGCTGAGGCTAGGTGTATGAGAGATACGTGGTAGCTTAACTAATAAGACACACGGATGCAATAGCAGGTTTTCTATTTCATGTTCAAACTAGAATACACATTCATTCAATGCATTGGCTAGTAGAATTACCTGCAATATTTACATAATCTGCCTTCTTTTTTTTTTTTTTGTGGTACGCGGGCCTCTCACTGTTGTGGCCTCTCCCATTGCGGAGCACAGGCTCCAGATGCGCAGGCTCAGCGCCCATGGCTCACGGGCCTAGCCGCTCCGCAGCATGTGGAATCTTCCCGGACCGGGGCACGAACCCGTGTCCCCTGCATCGGCAGGCGGATTCTCAACCACTGCGCCACCAGGGAAGCCCTGCCTTCTCTTCTTTTCCTCACTTTCTCTTCCTACCTCTCTTCCCCTCCCCATCTAGTTTAAATATCATTAGTATCTTGTATGTATAATGTGATTCCATTGTATACATCTTTAGACGGTTATTATGGTCTCTCTGACAGACTCATTCTCTGACACATCTTTCCATTTCATTTTCAGGTGTATAGGATCAGTGTCCAATTAATGTAAGTGCACAGATACATGTTAGACACTAGTGCTTCATAAAATGCAACCATTTAATTCTATTAATCTTAATTAATCTCTAATTAATTCTCTTATCTTCATGCTTTCCCTCATTTAACCTCACCTTAGACCTTTAATTTGAATAAGTGAATTGACTTTCCCCTACTAAAAGTAAAGTTTGTAGAGATTTTAACTCTGTGTGTATTTACCTAAAGTGCAGAGTGTAGACATGAATAGGGAGGCTGTAAAAGACCCAAGGTTGAAGAAAAATGCAGGCAGGTGTTCCTTGTAAGCACTTGCTGAATACCCTCAGCAAAGTCAAAATAAGTGAGAGAGCTTATGTGGGATGGAGCTGGGGAGGGGAACAGTTTTATTGCTGAAGGCAGTGAGCAAGTGAAAGTAGTTATCATTAATGCAACTTCTTTTGTACTCACAGTTGAATCAAGAAAGTCAAATTATGTAGGCTGAGGGGCCACTCTTATAAAGCTTCTTTAACACCTCAGGTATAATCTGCATAAATAAGCCCTAAGTGAAGCAATAATCATAGATAACATTGCTAACATAAAAGTTTGTGCTGAAAAGAGAGTAGGAGAAATTGGACCAGGTCTGAAAACAGGTGAGAGAAATAAATTCCAAGGAATGACACCTAGGCACTCTGCATATTCCTGATTCCAGGGCCTGAGAGCCCCCCTTTTTTTTTTTTCTTGAGAATCGTGCAAAAGGTAGTAATAAACTCATTATTAGGTATAGAAACTAACCAGGAAAGAATTCTGTCTTAGGTAGAGAAAAAGATACTAGAATACAGGAAGTTAGTACCAGCTGCAGGTTTATAAGAGATAGAAGGCATTGATTTCATGCAGTATGGAGACAAAAACAATGTTAAATTTTTTAACATTAGAAACATCTGTTGAATGAATAAATGCATGAATGTCAAAAAATTAAGTACAGACATTCATTCCAAAGCCATAGAGGTAAATTATCTACCATCCGATGAACGAAAGATGAGAGAAGTAGGTAAAGCTTGATTGTTTTTCAATCATGGAAGCAATACATAAGAAGATTAATGTGTAGGAGAGTGATTATCAGTGTGTAGAATCTGGGAGAGAAAAAGATGGCCAGAAATCCAGGCAGCCATATTTGTAAGAAGTAAGAGATAATGAAGGTAGAAAAAACAAGAATGGAAAGGAAGACAGACATGAAGAAGATATTATAACAATAGAGCCAATAGGTCTTTGAACTGTTTTGATATGATGTGTGGGTGAATTTAGAACCATAGCTAACTCCAAGATCCAAGCATTAGTGCCAGTGAGAATGGTAGCTCTGTTATTATCTTAACTACAGCAAACTAGAGAAGGAACAGATTTAGCTAGATAGGCACGTAGTTAGTGGGGGGAGGAAAAATGATCAGTCCAGTCCGGGACATAATGAGTTTAAATACCCATCAAGTAAGATGGCTAGAAGATAATTTGTAACAGGGCTGTGTAATCTGAAAGGCCAAAACCATGGAAATTACCAAGAAGCAACTCTGGAGGAAAAAGAATGTAGGACACAGACATGAGGAAACCTTGGTGGGTAGTACAGATTAAAATTAAGGAAAGAACAAGACATCTGTACTACTATACAAATAAAGCAGAAAATCAAGAAGGAAGCACATTCAACATTGCCTAATGCAATGCAGAATTGCGAAAGGCAACAGGTGACTTGTTCACTGGCAACATGAAATGGTAGGAGTGGAGTCAGGTTGTAATGGGCTAAGGGGGAGGTGAGTGCTGTCATGAACACAGCATGTATAAATTGCTGGTTTTTTACTGAGTGTGTAGTGAGCTAAATGGGATATAAGGTTCAAGAAATGTGAAATATGCAGGAGTAGGAACTACATCTTAGCTATTTTGTATACCCTGGGGAGCTTTGCACAGTTCTTGGCACAGGGAAATCTCTTAATAATTGTTGAATTAATGAATAAATGAGCAAGAAAAACAGCTGGAAAGCTATTTACTTTCTTGTCCAGAATCCTGAAACCCATGTCCTTGCAACTCTTTCAGGAACAGATAGCTTAAGCAGAACTAATTGCACTGTGATGCTTATTCATTCTAAAATCCCTGACTAGTACTTATATATGGAGGAAAAATGAATTGCTGAGACACAACTTTAAGCAAATAAAAATCAGTCATATCGTTAAACACAATGCCGAATAATTTTCTTCTAAACTATTGGACTGAATTAGATTCATTTTTAAGTATTGCTTCTTACCCATGACTATGAATCTCTGTAGATTTGTATACATCTGCTTTGATCATAGTATTCCAAAAGTGTAATGTCCTAAAATAAAGGAATTGTTCTAAAACTTAAAGATGTACTTACTGTTGTACTATCTATCAATAGCTCAATTGGCTTCCTTTGAATAATAGCATGATCAATCTACTGCCCTATTGCTCAAATGACTGGTTACATAGTAGAACCAAACTGTTGTAGTTTCAGGGAGTCAAGAACATTTACATTTGTATTGAGCAAATAGCATGCTATTCATGACTTTGAGCTTGGGTAACTGATTATCTGAAAAGTGATTCATGATCAGCAACAACAAAATTATTCCATAAGCCTGCAGATTTCCATAGGATATGATTTTTGAGTCTAACTTGCTAGATTTTGTCATTTTCTGTTACTCTCATGCCATATACTGTATAAATATATTGAGCTTGTTTTGAAATATCTTAGAAGTTTTGACTAGACCTAGACTTAAATTTTGAGAAGTTAAATAACTTGCTAGTTGTAATAAATGTGAATGTAAAATGCAGTAAACTACTTTTGAAATGTATTAAAACTTAAATGTCAAAAGTGACATGCTAGCAAATTCTAGAAATATGATTTATATTAAATGTTTTCAAATAGTATCTTCAAGGTATTTAAACAAACATTAGCATATTAGTTTGCAGGCTGCCATAACAAAGTGCCACAGACTGGGTGGTTTATACAACAGAAATTTATCTAATCACAATTCTGTAGGCTAGAAGTCCGAGATCAAGATGTATGCAGGTTTGGTTTCTTCTGTGACCTCTCTCCTTGGCTTGCAGATGGCTCTCTCCTCCATGTGTCCTCACTTGGTGTTTTCTCTGTGCAGCCCTGGTGTCTCTCTATATGTCTTACTCTCCCTTTATAAAGACTTCAATTAGATGGATTAGGGCCTACCTCATTTTAATGTAATCATTTCCTTAAAGGTCCTATTTCCAAATATAGTTACATTCTGAGATACTGAGGGTTAGGGCTTCAAAACATGAATTTGGTGGGGAAGCAGTTCAGTCCATAACAATGAGCTAAAGTATTGGTAGATTTTTCTGTTCGTCTAAAAAATTTCCTAAGTTTCAGACAAATGTGGAAAAATATGAAATATATATCTAGTAAATCCAGGATATCAGAGTGGAATGATTTTTGGAAAAGCAAATTGAATTACTATTGTGTCAGGAAACAGAATATTGGCTATAGTCTCAATTCTGCAAGTATTCCCAGCAAATTTCCTCATATTTATCATTATGAAATGATAAGTCTACTTCTTATTCAGGTAAATATAGTCTATAATTCAAACAGAAGTGAAAATAAAAGTTTATTATTCTAAACGTGTAGGTTTGTAATTATTAACCATCCTGCCAAATTCACATATAATGCATTTAAATGAAAACATGTAATACGTGTATCATTTATAAGCCTTTTACTTTCCTTTGTGTTGTAGGTATTCCTGGTATGCAAAATAAATCATGCAAGTACCATGTACAATAATTGCTGTTTTAAAATTCTATCTATAAATTTGAAGTTATCTAAAATAGTCTATTAGAATATGTGGTAAACTTATTTTGAAGTACCAGTAGTAGACACACAGTGGTTGATGGGAATGGGAAATATCTTTTATCTTCTTTAATTAAATTTAAAGTAATGGCCTCACTTTATAGTATTAAAGATGTTAGTCATTATTGACAGTTTTGATTTTGTATATGGTGTATGTGTGTGTGTGTGTGCGCACACACGGACTTGTGTGTTTGCCTGGCCATAACTTCAGATAAGATCCTGTCATGTCAGTATTGCAAATTTGTTCAGACTCCAAACCTTCCTTATTCATTAAATTAACCAATCAATGTCCAAGATGATCAATAGATTCTATAGCAGCTGACATGCTTTCAGCAGCAGTTTAGTAACAGGATTTTCTCGCTTCCATGTTCCAGTTTAAATTGAATCAGCTGTTTTTCTCAAAATAATATAATGGCCTCATTGCTTGAATATTTTTAAAAGTATCATTAGAGAAATAATGTTATGTAGGTCAATAGTTTTATAGATAGAATTATAAAAATATATACCTGAAGTAATTTTCTGTGTCATTATTTTAGAATATAGAAATATGCCTTTGCCATGGAATTTTATTTTACAAACCACCCCTAATATTTTTTTTAATATCCTGAGATTAAGAATATCATTCTTAAGGGAGAAAAAAAAAGGAGATTATCAAGGTTTATTTTAAAGCAAGCAATGGCAGTTAATACCATGTAGTATGTTTTCAAAATTATGAGACTGTCTTTGCTTCTTAGGTTCTATACCCTGGAAATAACTTCCCAGTCTACTGTTTCCATGGCCTGTGGTTTCACCCTCTGGGAGGGTTTTCCTTTTCCAAGATGTTCCTTAGCCACCCGAAAGCAGGTGTTTAAAAATATGCCTTCCTCAGGAGCTAAGCAGACCTCTCAGCCTGTTTCCTATCTATGTAATTTTGGGTCCAATGGTTGTCTTTAAGTTTTTAACTCTTTTGATCCAGACTAATAGCTTTCATGTACAGCTCACAGCTTTCAAAAACTTGGTTGTCTTTTTAATCCCTTAACTCTAATCTGCTCCATGTGCTAACTCATAAATCTTGTTGAGATAATGCCTCTCTCTCAACTTAATTACCAGTATCTAGACCTTATCAGGCTTTTTTTTCTTTTTTAAATCAGGGAGAGCCATGCCTTTATTATGTAAATCCAACTAAAAAGATTTACTGGCTGCCAAATTAATCAATTCAAAAGTTTTAATAAAGCTTGTGGTAGCCTAGCTAGCCCTTGAGTTAGTATATCAGTCTTTGCCCTCAAAACATTTCTCAACGAGTGGAGATAAGAAACAGTCGATTCCTTTAATCCTACAAGACCTGAAATCTTGAGGATCTCTGTATTCACTTTCATTTCTCTTTGCAAAAAAGCCATTTGTGTGTGTGTGTGTGTGCATGAGCTCATCTCTTCTTGTAACTTTGTCAAATATAGCCAATAGCATTTGACACACTAATAACATTCAATTTCCCAATCTTTTTATCTTAAACCACAAGCTGTTTTAAGTGTGTGTTATCAATTTACCCAGTGCTTCACCACTGTATAATATGGGTTGCCATCTTTCTAGCTCAACAACTATTCTCTAACCTGGCCTAGGAGATAATATCATATATGTTAGGGTTTTCTAGTTGTTGTTTTTTATGGCAATGCTGTATTTTCATGGCCAATTTATGTAATAAGTCTTCTACCTCAGCTAGATTTTATTGTGATAACAAATGACCCAAAATCTCAGTGGTGGCTTAAAACAACATAGTTTTACATTTTGTTTACATTATATGTTAGCTGTGGAACTTAGTCTTGTGCTTCTTCTTCATTCTGCAATATAACTTGAAGGTTCAGCCCTTTTCTAAGATTTGTTGTTGTGAGGCAGAGGGAAAAGAGAAATTGTAGAATGAGGCGACAGCTCTTGAAACTTCTTCTTAGAAATGGTGTATGTTTTCTGTCCCCAGTATATTGGCAAGACACAGGATCAAGACTAAT
This sequence comes from Kogia breviceps, assembly GCF_026419965.1. Classification (NCBI taxonomy): domain Eukaryota; kingdom Metazoa; phylum Chordata; class Mammalia; order Artiodactyla; family Physeteridae; genus Kogia; species Kogia breviceps. The sequence goes on along the minus strand of NC_081314.1, from coordinate 105,203,002 downwards.
GTCAATGGGTAGATAGGGTGGGGAGGTACAATCCTCTTATAGTCCTTTTATGGGCAGTAAATGATTAGAAATAATTGCACAATCATCTATACTCTCCCCAGATATCAAGAGAATGCAAATTAAGAGAGAGATACCATTTTGCGCACATCTGATTGGCAAAAAATCCAGAATGTTGATTATGCCAAGTATGTTTGAAGACATAGGAAAATAGGAACTGTCATTCACTGCTGTTGAAACTATAAATTGATTTAATCACTTTAGAGAAAAATTTGGTAACATCTAGTAAAGCCGAAGAATACATAATCTATGATCCAGAAATTCTACATTTTTCCAGCAAAATTTTCCTAGATGTATACCTGATAGCATGTGCAAAGAGGTTTATCACGGCATTATTTTTAAAAACAAATAGTTTTAAGTAACTTAACATAGAAATTAAGCAATACAGAACCAGCAATATTGAAATGGATATAGTATTTTCATATAATGGAATGCAAAACATCACTTGCAATGAATAAACTACATTTGCATAAATCAGCATGGATAACTCTTAAGAATAGTATTGTGGGGAAGAAAACAAACTTCATGGTGAAGTTACCTGCCACCATGATGTTATTACAATTCTATTCTGCTGAGGATGATGCTGGAAAGTGTTCTACAGGATGTCTATAAAGTCTGGAAACATGTAAATATAACACCATCAAGGACAGCTTCTATCTGTAATAAATAAATAATATTATCTATGTTTTCAGACTTTATCGACACTATGGTATGAGATGTGCCAACAGGTATGACTGAAGATCATCAGTATCACAAAGTGCTTTTTAAGTACTTGTTTTAAATTGTTTAAGAAATACACCTTAGGAAACAAAAACATGCTTTCAGAATGCAGAATCAAGCAGGTCCTAGGAAATTTAGGTCAGGTCGAGTGTTGTTGCCTAAAATAATATTATTGTTACTTATGTAGAACAGTGAGCAGTGAGATTAAAAACAATCCTACTGTAGTTTTTTAAGTCATTTTCTCCAAACAAAATTATAATGTTTTTTTAATGCTTTGAGCATTTCCATGTCATGATTCAGGCCAGAAATGGGTAAGGTGAGGTAGAATAGAATTCTATCTCTTTAGAAAGATGAATGTAGCCTCAGAAATGTTCTATATCTCTCTCCCCACTTTTCATCACAGGTCCTTATCTTTTAGCCTATATATCCTCTCCAGTTTGGAAATTGGAAGTTATTATAGTTCGAACCAAGAGAAGCTCAGAACTATCATACGTCCTTTTTTGTCCATTTCAAATTTTAGGCCATTGTGTGGTCTCTACTTAGTTCAGAAACTTTAGCTTCTATCAAATAAACCATTTTTACTTTTACAATACAAAAACTCTCCAATATTTTAAACATACTAGCGAATTTGCTGAAAATTTCATGTGCTATTCTAAGATTTCAGGGTTTCACATTCGAGCAGAGCTTCCTTCACTGTTGGTGACAGTGTATGTGTAATGGATGAGGACCTGATTACACCTGAATAGATGTACCAGAATCCCTTGTAAGTTGACCCAAGAGCTACCTAGAAGCTGATACTTGGGAGAGGTAATGGGCATGGTCAGTAGATACTGCCTATGAGGGTTTGAGTAATTTGAATATCCCTAGAGTCTTAAGTGAGGACATGATACAGTTCTGAAAGGAACAGTATACAACAGCCAAATCTATACTTGTAGCAGATGATATATTGTCCCAGTCTTTCTCTTTTACCACTTTAGAATCCACTGGCCCCTTGAGGCTAGATTTTACTTTGTAGGGAATTTATGTGCCCGGAGCAGGCCTCAATGAATGACTGATGAGAATTGGTATATTAATACCCCAACTTTCCCCACTCTCCTTAGGTGGGATAATTTTGAGGTGTGTGTGCTACTCTGGCATTCATGGTTTCTCCAGCTGGATTAAACTCCAGTCACTCAGGTTGGTATCTGGCTTAAAACATCTTTATGTGCTGCCTTCACCTTTTATTTCATTTTTCCCCATATTACATCAGACCTCCTTCCCTTTCCAAATAAACAATTTTTACTGAATTCTTGTTTCAGAGTCAGTATCTCAAGGAACCCACGTTAAGATAATATCGTTGCCTTCTTTATTCTTACTCAGCTTTCTAAAACAGTTTTAAAGGATTTGATTGCAGTCCAAAGGGAAACAAAGGAGCTCTTCAGCTAAAAGACACCTTTAAGGTATCCTAGTTTCTGAAAACATTGATGAAGCTGTAGGGAATCATACCCAAAGAAAAATCTGTCTGTGACTGTTTAAATTCCACTGGTGCTATATCATTTATATCTGACATACCTTTGATTCTGGATTCAGCTTAGCTGCTAGCTCTCATCTGCTTGCTATCCCAACTTCCAGCTTCTGAATTCTACCCCAATAACTACTGAACTCCCTAGCCCTGGCTCCACTTTTGCCAAGTCTGCACAGGATAGAATATAAATAGCACTCTGGATTGCTCAGCAGCAATGTAAGAGGACCTAAGGGGATAGGGTTAAACTAGTAAGCACTTTGCTGTGGCCCATTTAATTCTTGAGATATTCATTTGGCTGAAGGAACCAAAATCAAAGTTTACATAAGGATAAAAAGCAAAGTTAATAGAATGGAGATTTTTTTACCATTATTTATTTTCTTTGCCCAATGAAATTCTTGAAATAACAAAGCTATTTATGATGAAAAAATCATTAAAGCAAATACTTAACATTGAAAGTGACAGTATCTGAACATGTTTTATATGAGTGAAATCAAAATTAGGGAAACAAGATAGTTTTCACTGGCTTGAAAGTTGGTATTTATATATATATGTAATTTTATCCCACTTGAATGGTGACTGTGATTCAGAAGGGTCAGGCATTTATTCAGCCTGCTCTCACTGCTGCTTTCTCTCCAGCTGGCCAGGCAAGTCTACTGCTCTTGCTTTCTGAAGGTGTTTGCTTAATTACAGTTGAGCAGAGTTCGCTGGCCAAACAGAACACTCACAGCCTTTGAGGTACCAGGATTGTTGGTACAGGCAGATATGCAACAAGGAGAAAGTTAGAGAAGAGAGTTCTCCTAGCTCCTTTCACCTTAGCCAGTGACAAGCATCTTGTCTGAAAAGAATAACACAATAATGAATGTGATTTTTTTTTGGATTATTGTTAAATCCTTGATGAGCCATGACTGAAGGCTATGGCTGCTTTTGAATAGAGTGGGACATGAGTGGAGGTGGTGAAACTAAGCAAGGCAGGTATCTAGATGCTGTCGTCCTTAATTGCATTTGTAAATGTAGAGATGGGTTTGTGGGGAGCACACATCTCATGTCATGGCACTTGTCAGCCTGGCTGTACATTAGAAGAACCTTGGGAACACTGGGGAGACACCCCGTCCACCACCACCACCACCAGAATTCTGATTTAACTGTCCTGGCGTGTGACCAGGGCATCAGTCGTTTTCAGAGTTCCTTAGGTGATTCTAATCTGCCTCTGTGGTTGACAACTACCTGTGAGAGGATTGGATTCAGAGCAAGACAATCTGAGTTCTAATCCTGGCTTTGCCACCTTTGTCAGACTTAACGTCTGTGGAATTATATGACTTCTTCAAACAACTAATGTTTAATTTCAGATATTGATACATATTTTAAAATATAAGAATATAAATATGAACCTGATCATTGTCTCTGACCTCAATGAATTCATTAGCTAGTGCAAGGGGCTGGAGATGACCACAAGTTAACTTTAATAAAGCTGTTTAGCTTTTTTTCTTTTTTTTTTCGGTATGTGGGCCTCTCACTTCTGTGGCCTCTCCCGTTGTGGAGCACAGGCTCCGGACGCGCAGGCTCAGCGGCCATGGCTCACGGGCCCAGCCGCTCCACGGCATGTGGGATCTTCCCGGACCGGGGCACAAACCAGTGTGCCCTGCATCGGCAGGCGGACTCTCAACCACTGCGCCACCGGGGAAGCCCTGTTTAGCTTTATTGATAGAAACAAATCATGGAGAACAATGACAGCAAGCATTTGCCTTTTTTTTTTAACATCTTTATTGGAGTATAATTGCTTTACAATGGTGTGTTAATTTCTGCTTTATAACAAAGTGAATCAGCTATACATATACATATATCCCCGTATCTCCTCCCTCTTACATCTCCCTCCCATCCTCCCTATCCCACCCCTCTAGGTGGTCACAAAGCACCGAGCTGATCTCCCTGTGCTATGTGTAGAAAAATCTCAGTCTCATTAAAAAACTGTGACATGAGCTCAACCTCAAATAAGGGTATTCTAGGCTAAGGAGCAGCATTTACAAAGGCTCTGGAGAATGCAGAGTATGTTTGGGGGAAAAAAAGTAGTTTAGGGTGGCTGTGTTGATTGACAGTAGGTAAGAAGTTATGAAGCCTTCCCAGGACCAGACTGTGAAGGGTCTCAATACCAGGTGCTCACTCAAGTATAGAGGAATTCCTTAATAGAAATTTGATAGCAATGTCAAAAAATATTGTTTTAGATTTTGAGAAATATGTCCCAGTTACCCTCTAGGCTCCTACCTGAGTCCGTGCTACAGAGAGGTTTAAATTGGCAAAACCAGGAATCAAACTCAAGTCTGTAAGCAGAATCTATGAGGTCTTAACCATAGCACCATATTGCCTCAGGCTTCTCATGTATATTTTAATGAGATAAACCCTCTCTACCTTATAAACTATCTGTGATTGACTGAAATGGTGCATGTAGGATGTTTCACCACATGCCTGGTACATATTATATGCTCAGTAGATTATAAATTTCTGTCCTATGGTGCTTTCAATCTGGCAGCCTCTATACCTGTGTGTCCTCTAGCAATGCAAGCATGCACACTCAGCATTTTTACCTGTACTGCCTAGTTACACACTGACTGTCTCAATTACCCAGATTATTAGTATAATTTTTCAGTCCTCTCATCCACTTTAATTCAGTAGCTATTTACTGAAAGCATATCAGTGCTCAGCAGACCATGTAGGAGGCCCTGTGTTAGGTGTAAGAAGATACAAAGATGAATATGGCATACTCTTTGCACTTCAGGAGCCTGCGATACAAAGGTTGAAAGAGGTATATTCATAAATATCAAATACAAGGCTAGTGTGGACATAGCTTTGATTGCATGCCAGAGGCAGAGATAGGGCAGACATGAAAATCTGACAGTTCTGTACAGTTTATTTTTAATTAGGCTGAAGTACAGTGGCTGGTTTAAGTTGGAAACATTTTGCAAAAGGCCTAAGGTACTTTGGTTCAGAAATTACACATGAATTATAATCAAATTGCATCTTAGGCAGTAGAGAAAACGTCTAATTTCTGATTGCTCAGTTTGTGGATTTTAGCTAGTTTTCAATCACCAAGCAAACAAAAGCTAATTTATCAGTCAGACAATTGTACTGCATTTCAACATGAGTGCATCTAAGATATCAAGATGTATTTTATGGAATTTGGTAAATAAAATTTTCATTTCCTCCAATAAATTATCAAGCAGTAACCCTTGTCAGGTTTTCTAAAGTTTCTTAAATCGCTGAAGTAGTTTACTCATTAAGCACATCTATAAATCTGACAACACTGAAAAATTGTCTTGGGGTATCTTTTTATTAGCATTGGTCTTGTTTATTTCTTCAGTCTTAAATATTTTATTAAATATTTAGATTCTTTTTCATAGTTACAATCAATATAGGAAAATTGAAAGTTACCTGAAGCCTAAAATCTATTAATACTTTTTACAAAAGTTGAATCCTTAATTGAATACTCTTATCCTCTCTAAAATTTATGTAAGTTACCTGATTTACATTAGCTTATCCTCTAGAGAAAATAAAACATACAACCAGTGGGGCATGATTTATTATTAAAGAAAAGCAAACATGTTAAAAATGTTATTATTTAATTAGGTAATATACTTGAAAGGAAAACCCCCAGCAAGCAAATATTAAGTTCTCTTTAGTAAATTAATAACCTTTTTTTTCTAAAGGAACAGAATTATCTTCTCCATACAACACTAAGATATTGTAATTAAACTGCTTGCATCCTTCATCATACTGCACTGCCTCAGTGTTCTCATCTGTAAGGCAATAATACATATTGAGTAGGGCTAAATCTGGCTTCCAATCTTAATTAAGAAAGTGCTGTTATAAGCAGCAACACATAGCTCTTACATTTCCCAATAACCAATACCCAGTGAAGACATAAATTCCTCATTGCCTGAATTAATGCTGGTACATAGGCACATAAGGACCAGAATCTTCATCACTAGCTCATAATTTTTGATTGCTCATCGTTGCCAAGGTACTCTAACTAGGCACTCTAATGCATACACACATAACCAAACATGCTGACGTTGTTGCTTTTACATCTGAGGGTTCCACATGAGCAAAAGATAAAGCCTCAAGGAGATGACAGAGTAATAGAGGAAATTGCATTTTATGAAGTAAGGAAAATAACTGAAAGGCTAGAGACATAAATGAATATTTCCCATCAGATAGAATTGTTATATACTCTTTATGCTAGAAACTCCTTTATAATATTCAAAAAATGGGCTCTCTTTCTACGAACAAAGATCATGTTTGGTATAGAACTAAGAGAGAACTGTTGAAATTGGGAAAACTCTGAAGAAGTTTGAGGTCCAAGCTCTAGTAGGGGCATCTTGAGGGTATATTGGAGAATGAATATTAAGGAACTTATCTTCTATAGTAAATAGTGATAACAATTTACTGATAATTGAGCTAAAAGATAATTGAACATATATGGACCATAAGAGTCATAGTCCCTCATTCAACAAATACTTGAGTAAACTCCTATTGCCGAGTTCTATTCTAGGCACAAGGGATAAGTCATAAATAAGAATGATGTTTCCTACTCTCAATAATAGCAATAAAAATTAAACTAATAAATGAGCAAAATTAATTCAACTTGTAGTAATATTATGAAGAAAATAAGAACATGTGGTAAGAGAGAGACTGGTTAGAGGATCAGGCCTAAAGCACAAATATCTGGCGCATTCCAGAAGAAGCAGGAAGGCCAGTATGACTGGAAAAAAATGAGAGTGGAAGAGAGGGACTGAAAAGGGTAGGAGGGGCCAGATCTTACAGAACCACCCTTTAGGCTCTGTAAGGAATTTGATTTTATTAAAAATATAATTCTAGCAATTAGAGAGGTTAAGCAGTAAAGATACTTTAGAGTCTCTGCTTTTAAATGCTGACTTAGTTTTTTTAAAGATCACTCTGATCAAAACTATGTTGTAAGGTGGTGCGTGCAAAAGTTGAGTCATTGGAGTAACTCAAGCAAAAGATGATGGTGATGTAGACTTGGGTATTAGCAGTGGAGAGGGGCATATTTAACATCTATTTTGGAGTTGGAGCCATAGGAATAAAGTGATTTGCCTGCTGGAGACAAAGTTAGGAGACCACATAAGACTTTTGACATTTATACAGATTGTTTGTAAGACTGGAAAGGTTGCCACAAAACAAAGTATGGTACCCAAGTTTGAACAAAACGATAGTGGCCCTGCTCCAGAATACTACAGGTGGCTCTGATTATGAGACTTCAAGGAGAAGGAAAGAGATTAAAGTCCAGAAAAAGCTAGTGAAAATGTTTAAGGGGATGAGATCTGGGGAATGATTGTGTTGTGGAAGAGAAGTGCCAGACCAGGGATTTGGAAGGCTTGAATTCTAAGTCCAGCTCTCTTACTATCCCAATGTGTAATTCTGAGGAATGAGCTTTATCATTCTAAAGTTCTGTCTCCCCTTTGTAAAAGAGGAGTGCTGTTTAAAAGTGTACTGTTTTGTACTAAGATACCCTGGAGAACAAAGGGAGCTAAAGGTTTTTCCACACCACATGTCATCTATGAGCAGATTGTACTTCTGCAGAGCACAGCTGCCCATCCCAGGCTTCCTCTGCTTGGGCTCCCATGGCTTCCTGCATACTGGACAGGGTGACTGTATGGCATAGCTTGTGATCCAGGGATTTTCCTTTTTGCTGTACAAATTTGTTTTAAAAGAAAACTCATTGAATTACAGGAAAAAAAAGGATCATCTCTGTAATCACTAATGCCTTAGACATTGTATAATCTCTCCTAGTGTTTGGCTTTGGAAAAATGGTTTGAGAGAGGCATGATAAAAGTGTATACAACTGTGTGTTATACATTTCTTTTCACTAAATGACAGAATATTTTAAACCTTGAAAAGAGTCTAGAACATCAAAAAGAGTAAATTTTATCCATATGAAAAGTAATACAGTTTTATTTAAGAAATAGTGAAATTGTGAAATATTTGCCTAAGTATTAGATAGCTATAATTCTCCAAATAGTAAGATTTCTTAGGTTTTAGGCTTCAAAAATGTAAAGATACATCACTTAGTTAGATAATATCATGGTTTTTTTTCCCAAGAAAAGTTGACTTTATTTATTTTAGATAATATCATGTTTAAGGGAATCATTACATAGCACCTACCATGGACCAGATACTAAGTGCTTTAGAAATAGTAACTCAATTAATTCTCAAGATTCCTCTACAAGCTAAGTGCTGTTTTTGCAACTATTTCATAGACGAGAAAATGAGATACAGAGAAATTAACTAACTTTTCTGAGGTCACAAAGTTAATAAGTGGATGGATCAAGATTTGAATCCAGGGTATCTGACACTAGGATCTCTGCCCACAAATGCTGCATTATATCCTAGGATGGTAAAGGAAGACCTTTATTCTTTCTTTAAGAATTTAACATAGAGAAATAACTCCTGGATTCCTATGATAAAGTATTTTCCATCATCATGACAAAAAGAAAACACACTCAAATCCCATAGGAAGGAACTGTGAAGAAATAAAAACCATTTATAAAGCAAAGACTTTTTGTGCACTCAGCAGAGGTTTTTTTTTTTTTTTTGGTGGTACGCGGGCCTCTCACTGCTGTGGCCTCTCCCATTGCGGAGCACAGGCTCCGGACGCACAGGCCCAGCGGCCATGGCTCACGGGCCCAGCCGCAGCGCGGCATGTGGGATCTTCCCGAACCGGGGCACGAACCCGTGTCCCCTGCATCCGCAGGCGGATTCTCAACCACTGCGCCACCAGGGAAGCCCCCACTCAGCAGAGTTGATTGAATGAACTGAGTAAACAATCTTATGTTTGTGGAGGTAATCTAGTCTGGAATACGATTCAAGAGGATTCACTTGCAAGAGGAAGATTTTCCCTACTGATCTGTAAGATGAATTGATTGGAAGATATGATCTTCCTACAGAATAGGAAGAGAAGGGGAGAAATGTTTGGTGGATATGTTATCTATCTAACAGGCTTAAATTTTTCTTAAAAGTACACATAAAAATTGGGCAATTACATGTAATATAATTCTGTTATAAATCTTGCACTTATATCAATCAATAAATAATGTTACAACAAAATTAAATTCACTTGTCTCAAACAACAACTTTTATTCCACTGAGTTAGAAAATGTGTAAAAACTTCTTTCTCCTTTTTTTAAAAAAAATTTTGTTACATTTGTTTCGCTTTATTATGAGGGAACATAAAAGTTAAAAAATACTAAGTATAAATAGTTGGATACAGTCAGACATTGTAAAACTTAAACATGTTTGTTAAATTCTCAAGTGCTTTTGAGATGTAAGAATATATTTTATTAAGTGTAATTATAGTATTATACTGTGCATTTTTAATTCTATTTGTTGGAAAATGGCAATTCATTTATGATATACATGACTGGGATATTTGGTTTAACCATTACAGCTGATTTCCTGACTATTTTGGGAATAGGAGAGTTTCTTTCTTGGGCATTGTAAATTTTTGTGGAATGACTGACCTTAAAACTTATGGATTTAGTCTTTATCCATTGCTTATAATGAGGTAGGAAACAACTAAAAACACATTATATAAATTATATTGCACATGATCCCAACAGTTAGGTCTGTTCTCATCTCCATTTTACAGATGAGTAAATTCAGACTTACAATGGTTAAGTAACTTACCTAAGGCAATATATTTCAAGCAATAGGATTTGAATATAAGATTTCTATGGCAAAAGCCCCCAATGTTATCCACAATGATAGTCAACATCATTAAGTGTATTAAATATATTTAATAAATATGTTTAAACTGTACTTAATCTCTACTTTGTTCTTTGTCCACACTATTTTAAAAAACATTTCTCTTCACAATGTCACGCTTTCCTCTTTTCACTGCTACCACCCATGTTTAGTTGTTAAATATTTCTTATCTCCCACCTGGTCCTCTCACTTCTTGTCTCACATCTCTTTAATACATTTGGTGCACTGTCAGAAGACTCCAGTTTAAATAAACTTGTGTTCCTTTCTTCAAATACTTTTGTGTCCTTTAGTGTTAATATAAACTTCTTTAAACTGTCATGTAAGACTTTTGATAACCATTCCCCATTAACTACTTTATATCTCTCTTCTTTCCACTGTCAATTCTTCATTTTATCCAATTTGGCTTCCTATCCATATTTAGGAACTTTTGATACTCATTTTCATTCCCAGATCTTTTTTCTTCCATTCTTCATCTTATTCTGCCTTTCCATAGAAAAAGTCCAGTTAAAATGCCACATCTCTAGGCCAGTTTTAGCTACTCCACCTGACATTAATGTGTTTCCTCTTGAAATTCGAGGCATTTATTATCTGTACCATTCATGATGTATTTAATCACATAGTGTCTAATATTATCATATAACTTGAAGTGTATACTCATAACCTCTTCAGGGACTGGGTCTTATACAACCTATACCCCCGATTTTTCTGTTATATGCTGAGTGAGTAGTAACTGTAGTCAGTTATACACTTACCAGGGTTGCTCCACTTGAGAATAATCAAAGGTGATTGTACTTGAAACTTCAGTATCAGCTAAATGGTTTTTGCAATAGCACTGTTATTTTTATATTAATTCTCCTGTTTGTAAAGGTGCAATAAAGGAAAATTACAATACATTCAAATCAAAATGTTCAGTCAAACATGGAAGCTGAATATCGCAGGCTTCAAAATAAAAGCACATATTAAACTTTAGGATTAATTTTCTAAATAGTGCTAAATATGCTATTTCTTTGAAAACGGATATAATAAAGTATTATGTTAATGTCAGGTATCTTTTGCAAGTGTTCCTGCTGCTTTAAAGAAGCTGTATCAGAATACTTATAATTTAGTAATATTAACTGAATATTAAAATTTTGGTTTTATAAATCAGAGAATATCAAAGGCCACTGATTTAATCAGTTGTTTATTTAACAAATATTTATTGAGCACCTAATATGTACTAAGCACTGTATTAGAGGATGAGAATTTTAACAGATATATTTTCTTCTCAGAAGTACTCACACACTTTTGATTTGGTCATAGAATCATCAAACCACTGCAAAACAATCAAATACCTGCTATAATGGAGGCATGTGCAATATGCACTTGGAACAGAGAGGAGAGACAAATTGGTGTATATTGATAATGCAATCAACAATAGCTCCTTTGACCTTAGTATCTAGAGAATGTCCCAGTTTGAGGAAATCTGATACACAAATGTATAAAGTAGATAATTAGAGTTTGGAGTTGCATAGAGGAAGGTCTGCTAAGAACTGCTGCACTGTGTTTAAAATATTTATACATACATATACAAAAGATTTACACAAAAAGATTTATACAAATCTACTTCACAAAATTTTGTAGATACACAGCTTCTGATTACTGGGATTTATAGCTCTGTAATAGAAAATTGCCTGTGTGGTTCCTGGTTTTCCAATAGAAACACTTATTACGGGTTCATGAAATGCTATAACTGGTTTTACAGAGGAACTCCTTCTTGTCATGAAAATTGGATTATCCAGGCGCCAGTTTACAGATGATCTGCCTGGGTGTAAATAGTCATTGGGAAATTCAGGCTCTGGCCAATAGCATTAATATATGGAATGGTTCTACATGTGTGGAACTAAATATGAGCCAAATCAAGAGGCCATATTCTGATCAGACATATCACATCTGTAAAACCTGCACATCCTAGTTTCTGCTGATCACACAGCTATATAGAGCTATTACGAGCATTGCATTGGACGTTATGAATCTTGAGTGTCTGCTGTTGCTGCATACAACATTTCACCCTTGAATGTGCCATTGTGATCCATAAGCATCTGTTATATCCAAACCATGCTGGATCAATATAGGTACTCCACTTGTACTAGACAGAAGATGCTGTTTCATTGTAATTCAATTCAGTATGTACAAAACATTTCAATGAAATGTAAACCAAGGTTTTGGTAAGTTATTTTAAAATATTAATTGAAAGCTGATAAATAAACTACTGTTTAGTACATCATTAGTTGTTATTCAACATACAAACATGGAAATAGAGGCAGAGATCAAGATCACAGAGTGGGAAGAACCTGAGCTCACCTCCCCCCCCAAACATCAAAACTACAACTATATATAGAGCAAATATTACCAAACCAGGTTCGTTTTGACCAGTGCACAGCAAGCCAAAATGCTAGGACAAAAAGGTTTGCCCCCAAAAGAGTGTTTGTTCGCAAGGCAGCCAAGTGAGGAGATGGGAGAACTGGTCTCAAATCCACCTTCCTGAAGGGAAGGGCCTCAGTTTATATGGGATAAAGAATAAAGAAGTGGAACTTCCCTGGTGGTCCAGTGGTTGGGACTTTGCCTTCTGGTACAGGGGGTGTGGGTTCTATCCCTGGTCAGGAGCTAAGATCCCACATGCCTTGCAACCAAAAAACCAAAACACCAAAACATAGACAGAAGCAATATTATAACAAATTCAATAAAGACTTAAAAAAAAAAAAAGCCTCTCAGGCCCACTGCCCCACCCCTGATAGGGCAACCACCACCACTGAGCCTAGGAGAATCCCAGTCTAGCACCAGCCCCAGCTTTAGCCACTCTGACTCCAGCCTTCTTAACATGGCAGTGGCTGCCAGTGCACTCTGGGAGAAAATTCAGCCTGTGCTAACTTCAGATGCAGCTCTTTTATCAAAGCCACTGAGCACACACAGACTACATAGAGGCACCCACACGCAAGGACACAACTTCAAGACTGGGATAGGTGACTGTTCCACCTAATTTCATAGAGAGAGAGAAAATTAAACAAATTGAGAACACAGAGGAATATTTTTCAAATGAAAGAAGATAAAACACCAGGAAAAAGCCCTAATGGAACAGAGATAAATAATTTACCTGATAAAGAGTTCAAAATAATAATAATGAAAATGCTAACTGAACTCAGGAAAAGACTAGATGAACAGACTAAGACATTCAACAAAGAACTAGAAAATATAAAAAAGAACCAGTCAGGGCTGAAGAATACAATAAGTGAAATGAAAAATATACTAGAAGGAATTAACAGCATATTGGGTGATACAGAAGGCATAAGTGATCTGGAAGATAGAATAGTAGAAATCACTCAATCAGAACAGCAAAAAGAAAAAAAAAAATTAATGAGGATAGCTTAAGGGGCCTCTGGGACAATGTCAGGCTTACTAACATTCACATTGTAGGGGTCCCAGAAGGAGAATAGTGAGAGAAAAAGGTAGAAAATGTATTTGATAAAAACATGGCTGAACACTTCCTTAACTTGAAGAAGGAAACAGATACCAGGTACAGGAAGTACAGAGAGTCCTAAATAAGATGAATTCAAAGAGACCCACAGCAAGACATATCATAATTAAAATGGAAAAGGTAAACATAAAGATATACTTTATCTGACAGAGTAGACTTTAAAACAAACTCTCTAATAAAAGACAAAGAAAAGCATTATATAATGATAAAGGGGTCAATATGATAAAAGGATATAATATTCTAAACATATATGTACCTAATATATGAGCACCTAAATATAGAAAGCAAATATTAATAGACATAGAGGGAGAAATTGACAGTAATATTATAATAGTAGGGAACTTTAACACCCTACTTACGTCAATGGATAGATCATCCAGACAGAAAATCAGTAAGGAAATAGTGACCTTAAGTGACTCATTAGGTTAGTAGATACCTATAGGACATTCCATCCAAAAATAGCAGAGTAAACATTCTTTTCCAGTGAATATGAAACATTTTCCAGGATAGATCACATGCTAGGTGACAAAACAATTCTCAACAAATTTAAGAGTATAGAAATTATATGAAGCATCTCTTCAGGCCACAAGTTATGAAACTAAAAATCAGTTACAAGAAGAAAAATAGAAAAAACAGAAACATGTAGAGACTAAACAATTTGCTACTAAAAGAACAATGGGTCAACAAAAATCAGAGGAAATCAGAAGATACCTTGAGACAAATCAAAATATAATGCAACTTTCCAAAATCTATGGAATGCAGCAAAAGCAGTTCTAAGAAGAAAGTTTATAGTGATACAGGCCTATCTCAAAAAATAAGAAAAAGCTCAAATGAAAACATAAATTACTATCTAAATGAATTAGAAAAAGAACAAACAAAAACAAAGCCCAAAGTCAGCAAAAGGAAGGAAATAATAAAGGTCAGAGTGGAAATTATTTTTTGAGTGGAAATAAATAAAATAGAGACAAAAAAAAACCAGTAGTGAAGATCAATGAAACGAAAACCTTTGTTTTAAAATATAAATAAAATTGATAAACCTTTATCCAGGATCATGAAGGAAAAAAAGAGATAGGATTCACATAAAGAAAGTTAGAAATGAAACAGGAGGAATTACAACCAATATTGCAGAAATACAATTATAAAACAGTATTACAAACAGTTATACAAGAGATTGGACAACCTAGAGGAAATGGATAAATTCCTAGAAACATACAGTTTTCCAAGACTGAATCAGGAAAAAGTACAAATTTGAACAGATTGATTACTAGTATTGCAAGTGAATCAGTAATCAAAAAGCTCCCTAAAAACAAATTCCAGGACCTCATGAGTTCACAGCGGGGTTCTACAAAATATTTATAGACCAGTTAATACCTATCCTTGTCAAGATATTCCAAAATATTGAAGAGGATGTAACACTGCCAAAGTCGTTTCACAAGGCCACCACTACCGTGATACCAAAACCAGACAAATACACTTCAAAAACAGAAAATTACAGGCCACTATCCTTGATGAACACAGATGCAAAAATCCTCAGTAAAATATTAGCAAACTGAATTCAACACATAAAAAGAATTATACATCATGATCAAGTGAGATTTATTGCAGAGGTGCAAGCATAGTTCCATATACACAAATCAGCATGATATGCCACATTAACAGAATGAAGAGTAAAAATCACATGATCATCTCAATAGATGCAGAAAAATGATTTAATAAAACTCAGTATCCATTCATGGTAAAAATCATCAACAAAATTGGTATAGAGGTAACATATCTGAACATCATAAAGGCCATTTATGAAAAACCTACAGCTAACATCATACCAAACCGTGAAAAGCTGAAAGATTTTCCTCTAAGATCACAAACAAGACAAGGATGCCCACTCTCACCATTTCTATTGAACATAGTGTTTGAAATTTTAGCAACAGTTATCAGAAAGAGAGAGAGAGAGAGAGAAAGGAAGGAAGGAAGGAAGGAAGGAAGGAAGGAAGGAAGGAAGGAAGGAAGGAAGGAAGGAAGGAAGGAAGGAAGGAAGGAAGGAAGGAAGGAAGGAAGGAAATAAAGAAAGAAGAAATAAAAGGCATCCAAATTAGAAGGGAAGAAGTAAAATTGTCACTATTTGCGGATGACATGATACCATATACAGAAAACTCTAAAGACTCCACTAAAAAACTATTAGAACTAACATACAAAATTAATATACAGAAGTCTGTTGCCTTTCTACATACTAAAAATGAACTATTCAAAAGAGAAATCAGGAAAACAGTCCCATTTAAAAACTCATCAAAAAGAATAAAATACCTAGGAATAAATTTAACCAAGGAGGTGAAAGACCTTTACTCTGAAAACTAGAAGACATTGATGAAGAAAACTGAAGACCATACAAGTAAATGGAAAGATATGCCGTGTTCGTGGATTGGAAAATTAATATTCTTAAGATATCCATATCACCCAAAGCAATCTAGAGATTTAATGTAATTCTTATCAAAATACCCATGACCTTTTTCAGAGCACTAGAACAAAGAATGCTAAAGTTTGTATGGAACTGCAAAAGACTCCAAATAGCCAAAGCAGTCTGGAGAAAAAAAGAACAAAACTGGAGGTATTACCCACCCAGATTTCAGACTGTCTGACAAAGCTACAGTAGTCAAAACAGCATGGTACTACCAGAGAAACAGACCCATAGCTCAACGGAACAGAATAGAGAGCCCAGAAATAAACCCATGCACCTATAGTCATTTAATCTACGACAATGGAGGCAAGTATATACAATGGGGGAAAAGACTGTCTTTTCAATAAGTGATGTTGGGAAAACTGAATAACTACATGTATAAGAATGGAATCAGAACATTTTCTCACACCATATACAAAATTAAGCTCAAAATGGATTAAAGACCTGAATGTGATACTGAAGCTATAAAACTCCTAAAAGAAAACACATGCAGTATGCTCTTTGGCATTGGTTTTTTTTTCAGATCTGTCTTCTCCGGCAAAAGAAACAAAAGCAAAAATAAACAAATGGGACCTAATCAAACTAGGAAGTTTTTTTTTCCTTTATCATCTTTATTGGAGTATAATTGCTTTACAATGGTGTTTTAGTTTCTGCTTTATAACAAAATGAATCAGCTATACATATACATATATCCCCATATCTCTTCCCTCTTGTGTCTCCCTCCGTCCCACCCTCCCTATCCCACCCCTCTAGGTGATCAAAAAGCACCGAGCTGATCTCTCTGTGCTATGCAGCTGCTTCTCACTAGCTATCTATTTTATATTTGGTAGTGTATATATGTCCATGCCACTCTCTCACTTTGTCACAGCTTACCCTTCCCCCGCCCCATGTCCTCAAGTCCATTCTCTAGTAGGTCTGTGTCTTTATTCCCATCTTGCCCCTAGGTTCTTCATGACCTTTTTTTTTTTTTTAGATTCCATATATATGTGTTACCATATGGTATTTGTTTTTCTCTTTCTGACTTACTTCACTCTGTATGACAGACTCTAGGTCCATCCACCTCACTACAAATAACTCAATTTCATTTCTTTTTATGGCTGAGTAATATTCCATTGTATATAGGTGCCACATCTTCTTTACCCATTCATCTGTTGATGGACACATAGGTTGCTTCCAGGTCCTGGCTGTTGTAAACAGAGCTGCAATGAACATTTTGGTACATGACTCTTTTTGAATTATGGTTTTCTCTGGGTATATGCCCAGTAGTGGGATTGCTGGGTCATATGGTAGTTGTATTTGTAGTTTTTTAAGGAACCTCCATACTGTTCTCCATAGTGGCTGTATCAATTTACATTCCCACCAACAGTGCAAGAGGGTTTGCTTTTCTCCACACCTGTCCAACATTTATTGTTTGTAGATTTTTTTGATGATGGCCATTCTGACTGGTGTGAGATGATATCTCATTGTAGTTTTGATTTGCATTTCTCTAATGATTAATGATGTTGAGCATTCTTTCATGTGTTGCCAATCTGTATATCTTCTTTGGAGAAATGTCTATTTAGGTCTTCTGCCCATTTTTGGATTGGGTTGTTTCGTTTTTTGATATTGAGCTGCATGAGCTGCTTGTAAATTTTGGAGATTAAACCTTTGTCAGTTGCTTCATTTGTAACTATTTTCTCCCATTCTGAGGATTGTCTTTTCATCTTGTTTATGGTTTCCTTTTCTGTGCAAAAGCTTTTAAGTTTCATTAGGTCCCATTTGTTTACTTTTGTTTTTATTTCCATTTCTCTAGGAGGTGGGTCCAAAAGGATCTTGCTGTGATTTATGTCATAGAGTGTTCTGCCTGTGTTTTCCTCTAAGAGTTTGATAGTGTCTGGCCTTACATTTAGGTCTTTAATCCATTTTGAGTTTATTTTTGTGTATGGTGTTAGGGAGTGTTCTAATTTCATTCTTTTACATGTAGTTGTCCAGTTTTCTCAGTACCACTTATTGAAGAGGCTGTCTTTTCTCCATTGTATATTCTTGCCTCCTTTATCAAAGGTAAGTTGACCATATGTGTGTGGATTTATCTCTGGGCTTTCCTGTTCCATTGATCTATATTTCTCTTTTCGTGTCAGTACCATACTGTCTTGATTACTGTAGCTTTGTAGTATGGCCTGAATTCAGGGAGCCTGATTCCTCCCACTCCATTTTTCTTTCTCAAGATTGCTTTGGCTATTTGGGGTCTTCTGTGTTTCCATACAGATAGTGAAATTTTTTTTGTTCTAGTTCTGTGAAAAATGCCTGTGGTAATTTGATAGGAATTGCATTGAATCTATAGATTGCTTTGTGTAGTTTAATCATTTTCACAATGTCGATTCTTCCAATCCAAGAACATGGTATATCTCTCTATCTATTTGTATCATCTTTAATTTCTTTCATCAGTGTCTTATAGTTTTCTGCATACAGGTCTTTTGTCTCCTTAGGTAGGTTTATTCCTAGATATTTTATTCTTTTTGTTGCAATGGTAAACAGGAGTGTTTTCTTAATTTCACTTACAGATTTTTCATCATTAGTGTATAGGAATGCAAGAGATTTCTGTGCATTGATTTTGTATCCTGCTACTTTACCAGATTCATTGATTAGCTCTAGTAGTTTTCTGGTAACATCTTTAGGATTCTCTATGTATAGTATCATGTCACGTACAAACGGTAGGATTGTATTGCTATAAACTTCCCTCTTGGAACTGCTTTTGCTGCATCCCATACATTTTGGGTCATCATGTTTTCATTTCTTTCTAAGTATTTTTTTAATTTCCTCTTTGATTTCTTCAGTGATCTCTTGGTTATTAAGTAGTGTATTGTTTAGCCTCCATGTGTTTGTATTTTTTACAGATTTTTTCCTGTAATTGATATCTATTCTTATAGCGTTGTGGTCAGAAAAGATACTTGATACAACTTTTGTTAAATTTTCTTAAGTTTACCAAGGCTTGATTTGTGACCCAAGATATGATCTATCCTGGAGAATGTTCCATGAGCAGTTGAGAAGAAAGTGTATCCTGTTGTTTTTGGGTGGAATGTCCTATAAATATCAATTAAGTCCATCTTGTTTAATGTATCATTTAAAGCTTGTGTTTCCTTATTTATTTTCATTTTGGATGATCTGTCCTTTGGTGAAAGTGGGCTGTTAAAGTCCCCTACTATGATTGTGTTACTGTCTATTTCCCCTTTTATGGCTGTTAGTATTTTCCTTATGTATTGAGGTGCTCCTATGTTGGGTGCATAAATATTTACAATTGTTATAAAACAATTTGGATTGATC
Source organism: Kogia breviceps (assembly GCF_026419965.1). Lineage (NCBI taxonomy): Eukaryota > Metazoa > Chordata > Mammalia > Artiodactyla > Physeteridae > Kogia > Kogia breviceps. The sequence continues at coordinate 105,183,685 of NC_081314.1, read as the reverse complement.
CCTTGATCATTATGTAGTGTCCTTCTTTGTCTCTTGTAATTGTCTTTGTTTTAAAGTCTATTTTTTCTGATATGAGAATTGCTACTCCATCTTTCTTTTCATTTCCATTTGCATGGAATATCTTTTTCCATTCCCTCACGTTCAGTCTGTATGTGTCCCTAGGTCTGAAGTGGGTCTCTTGTAGACAGCATATATATGGGTATTGTTTTTGTATCCATTCAGCCAGTCTGTGTCTTTTGTTGGGAGCATTTATTCCATTTACATTTATGGTAATTATCAATATGTATGTTCCTGTTACTATTTTCTTAACTGTTTCAGGTTTGTTTTTGTAAGTCTTTTCCTTCTCTTGTGTTTCCTGCCTAGAGAAGTTCCTTTAGCATTTGTTGTAAAGCTGGTTTGGTGGTGCTGAATTCCCTTAGCTTTGCTTGTCTGGAAAGGTTTTTATTTCTCTGTCAAACCTTAATGAGATCCTTGCTGGGTAGAGTAATCTTGGTTGTAGGTTTCTCTCCTCCATCACTTTAAATATGTCCTGCCACTCCCTTCTGGCTTGCAGAGTTTCTGCTGAAAGATCAGCTGTTAGCCTTATGGGGATTCCCTTGTATGTTATTTGTTGTCTTTTCCTCGCTGCTTTTAATATTTTTTCTGTGTATTTAATTTTTTTTTTTTTTTTTTTTTTTGCGGTACGTGGGCCTCTCACTGTTGCAGCCTCTCCCACTGTGGAGCACAGTCTCTGGACATGCAGGCCTAGCGGCCATGGCTCATGGGCCCAGCTGCTCCGCGGCACATGGGATCCTCCCGGACCGGGGCACGAACCCACCTCCCCTGCATCGGCAGGTGGATTCCCAACCACTGGGCCACCAGGGAAGCCCATGTATTTAATTTTTGATAGTTTGATTAATATGTGTCTTGGCGTGTTTCTCCTTGGATTTATCCTGTATGGGACTCTCTGTGCTTCCTGGACTTGATTAACTATTTCCTTTCCCATATTAGGGAAGTTTTCAACTATAATCTCTTCAAATATATTCTCAGGCTCTTTTTTCTCTTCTTCCTCTGGAACCCCTATAATTTGAATGTTGGTGTGTTTAATGTTGTCCCAGAGGTCTCTGAGACTGTCCTCAATTCTTTTCATTCTTTTTCCTTATTCTGCTCTGCAGTAGTTATTTCCACTATTTTATCTTCCAGGTCACTTATCCATTCTTCTGCCTCAGTTATTCTGCTATTCAAACTAAGAAGCTTTTGTAAAATGAAGGAAACGATCAACAAAATAAAAAGACAACATACTGAATGAGAGAAGATATTTGCAAATATGTCTGTTAAGGAGTTAATATACAAAATATATAAAGAATGCATACTACTCAAATACCCAGTTGAAAAATAGGCAGAGGACCTAAATAGACATTTTTCCAAAGAAGGCATACAGATGGCCAACAAGCACATGAAGAGATGCTCAACATCATTAATCATTAGGGTAATGCAAATCAAATCACAATCAGATATCAATTTACACCTGTGAGAATGGCTATTGTCAAAAAGACAAGAAATAACAAGTGTTGGCAAGGGTGTGGAGAAAAGCAAAGCTTAGTACATTGTTTGTGGAAATGTAAATTGGCATGGACACTATTGAATTCCTCAGTAAATAAAAATAGTACTACCATATGATCCAGCAATTCTAGTCCTGGATATATATCTGAAGAAAATATAAACATTAATTTGAAATGATATGTGTACCCCAGTATTCATAACAGCATTATTTATGATTGCCAAGATATGGAAGCCACCTAAGTGCCCATCCATAGGTGAGTGGATAAAGAAGATTGGTTGATATATATTGGAATATCACTCAGCCATTAAAAAGAATGAAATTTTGCCATTTGCAACAACATGTATGGACCTTGAAAGTATTACGCTTAGTGAAAGAAGTCAGAGATTGAAAGACAAATATTGTATGTTTTCACTTATATGTGGAATCTAAAAAATAAAACTAATAAATGAATATAACAAAATGGAAACACACTCACAGATACAGAGAACAAACTAGTGGTTACCAGTTGGGGTAGGAAAGGGAGAACAGGAAAAGTAAATGAAGGGGATTAAGAGGTACAAAATTCTAGGTATAAAATAAATAAAACACAATGATGTAACGTACAGTACAGTCAATATGGCCAATATTTAACTTTATATGGAGTATAATCTATAAAAATATCTAATCACCATTTTATAAACCGGAAACTAATATGTTTTAAGTGAACTATACTTTGATTAAAAACTTTACAAACATTAATTGCAATACTGATTACGAAGTAAAATTCAAAATATCATTATGAAATTCAGGTGCTACAGTTTAACTGTAAAATGGAGGACTACATATGGGGAAAATACATTGGAAATATCCATTCACAATTCAGCCAATGATGTAAATAATCAAGTTTGTATGGAAAATAGGAAGTGATAATTATCTGAATTCTTACTTAAGGTGTTGTAGATTCAATGAAAAAGTTTAGAAATTTAATGTCATGTTATAGTATTCTATCTTTAGAATTTTTAAGAAAACAGATGATAAATATTTTGACGATCTGCTTTGCTAAGCTTTATTCTATAATATTCACACATAATTTCAACTAATAATTATATTAAGTATGTATATATATAATCCATACAACTTATGTTTGATCCTCTGCTCTGTCTATAGTATTGTCTCGGTGCAATGCCATATACAGAAACCTTACTTTTAAGTAATTTACAATGTAGTTGAAAAGACATGCCTCTTTATATCAAATTAGAAATAACAAGTGACAAAATGCAGGATTCAGATGATAATTTCAATGGTAGTTTACAGAGGAGGAGAAAAATATGCATAAGTATTGCTGGGAATAAAAAATATGTATATATAATATATATTTGTATGTGCATATTTATGTATATACATTTATATTCATATAACGATAGGTATTGTCCCAAACAAAGTTTGGGCTAAAGAATCAGAAACCTGTTTTCAAATCCTGGCTTGCTCATCTGTCATCTCTGTGACCTGGAGCAACTGTTAGAGCTTTTGTCTCTTCATTTGTCCAATGAAAAAAAATTAATATCTACATCAGTGAATTTTTGTAAGAGTTAAATATAATGTTTGCAAAACACCAATTTGTAGTGGACAATAAATTGTGATTATATATCAATTATCAATTATATCCATATCCTTAGTAACTCTATAAGAAGAAAAATGTATGTTCTTCTTGTTAGTAAAAATTTTATAGTGTATAGTTTACTAATTTTTACATTAGTTTTTTGCACTATTCAGCTACAAAAATACCACAAATACATGACAGTAGGACATTCACAATTGTCAGATTAAAGAATGGATTGTAAGTTTGTTGCTAAGCCAGCAGAAGATATGGTTGTCAAACTTTACTGAGGTGTCAGAGTATATGAGACTTTGAGCAGAGATGAGTGAGTTTGGATAATATGTTGAAATCATGCACACAAGCCATTTTATGAGTCTATTCTTCAATTCTATGTTGGAAGATAAAATGTCTTGCTTACTTTTTCCATAAAATGAGGGGATATATATATATATATATATATATATATATATATAAAGCATTTTTTATGAAGTAAATGTGTGGAATACATTTTTATTTCTAATGGTCTGAATAAAATTATATTTATTTTGCTTCTTACACAAAAGAAAAGTTTCTAAGAGAACAAGAAACCATCAGTTAAAGCTATCTCTGTCAATTAAATCCCACAAAAGAGTATTTTTCATTACAACAGTTATTTATAATCCAAATACCATCATCAATTGTCCTTTAAAAGTTGTGGTTCAGTCCTTCACTGCTGTAGATAAAAGTAGGCATGCTGTTCCAAATACAATGGGTACCTAACTTACTCTATGATGAGAACTCAGATTATGGATAGGAATGGAGCTAGACCTTAATTTTTGGCTCTTCTACCATATGACCTTCAGCAAGTGTTCCAGGTTCTCAGATCTACCTAAGAAAGTGCCCCCCCAAACTTGGGGGCAGCTTCACTAGGGCCTGGAGAATCTACATCCCAGGTAGCTCACTTACCTGGCTGACAGGGTGGTGATGGCTGTCAGCTGGGAGCTCAGCCACAGCCATGCACCAAAGGCCTAAGTTCTCCACCTGGGCCTCTTCATGGCTGCTTGACCTTCTCCTTGGCCTGGTGACTAGCTTCTAAAAGTAACCATTCCAAAGGAACTCACTGTAAGTACAAACACACCCAGATTAAGAGGAGGGAACATAAACCTGAGCTCTCTATGGGAAAGAGTATCTATGAGACATAGTCAGAAGCCAGTGCAGGGTGGGAAATACTGTTGGAGCCATTTTTGGAAAACACAATCTGTCATAGAAACTTACTTTATATCGCTTAACTTCAGTTTCCTCATCTTCATAATAATATGCTAGGCACGCTTCTGATCACTTTACATGTATTAATTAATTAAATCCTCACAACAAGCTCTCAGTTAGGTGCCCCATTTTACAGATGAGAAAAATGATGCACAGAAAAATAAGTTGCCTGAAGTGACAGGGTTAGTAAAATACAGAAGCAGAACTCAAAGCCATGTAATCTAGTTCCAAAGGCCATATCCTTTGTAACTAATTTTTGTAAGAATAACTAAAAAACTGTAGAGAAAGTGCTTTGCACAACATCTGACTCATTCCGAATACTCAATAATTATAAATGGTTTTGCTGTAGGTGTTATTACTAATACATAGTACAGTGAATCAAGGGATGTTTTCTCTTTGGCAATGGTTTTACTTATTTGGAAAAGTAAATTTACTCTGACTTAAGGAATATGCAAAAAAAGAATAATGAAAGACAAAGTTGGAAACTGTCATTACTGGATGTCTAGAAAAAATAGTGAAATGGGACTAAGAATCTCTGATGAGGGACTGAAAAGTTAAATAGCATCGCATTTCAAAGTAACTGAAAATATGATAGACTCAACAAGCACACTTTTTAAAAGGACTGTTAAATAGGAAGGAAGTAGTATTAATGCAGGCTTAAGTTTGGTTGACTAAAATATACCTAGGAGCATCAAAATTAATAAAAATAGCATTAGGAAATGAATGATAGAACAGTTAAAAAGTGATCTGTATTTTTAGAAAAAAATATGGTTAGCTTTTTTTGTTGTGCCATTATTATTACCAGATTGTATTCAAACTGGTAATAAAAATGGAAAAGGTGTCTAATCCTAAAAACTGCTAATATAAACCGTTGGTCTCCATACCCTATCTTAACCTCAGAATGAAAACACTGACTTTACTCTCACACTAGAGACACCTTTAGAATTTTAATTTTGCATGTCACCAGCCTCAGACTCCTAAAGTATTTCTGACATTATATTCCAAGTAATGCTCTGTTGTTGACACTTGTCCATCTCTCAAATAAAAGCACTTTTTGAAAATTATCTTTAATGTGTAAATCATGAATCTGTGAATGAGAAAAAATGGTGGAAGGTAAAACTAAGATCTAATAGATCCATTTTATGCTTGTTAATGGCAACTTACCTGGGTTTGCCAGTATATATCCCCGTTTATAAGTTTTTGTGTCATAGTAAGAAAACAAACAAAAAACAGTATATATCTTCTAGGTTGGTGTCCTCTTTTTTACCTAACCAAAAATTTAAAACTGCTTGTCTGAGACCTGGGTGGTAGTCTTTTGGTTCAGTTCTCAAAGTCTTTGATATGTTAAATAGAATCAGTTCCAAGGATATGCAGTTTGGGAGCAAGCCCAGGAGTTTATAAACAAGTGGGTGGAATTGCTTTCCTGAGCTCCTGTCTCTCCATGTTCTTCCCAGTACTTTCCGAATCTCCATGACTCCTCTTTAAGGTCCTTTGTCTAGAAAGCCAGCTGGGGCTTTATTTGTTCCACTCTGCTGTGCACTTCTGCAACTGGATCTACATCCAGGACCAAGTGAGAGGAGGACAGAGAAAAAGAAATGCAATGGGACTCTACCCTCTCAGAACCACAACTTCAGTGAAGGAAGAGGAAGTTTTTTCCTTCTTGAGAGTTTTGGCTCCTGTGGGCTCCCATTACTGACTACCACCACCAATCTACCGCATGATTACTTGAGGGTTGGGCATGAGAGAACAGGAAAAAAAAGAGAGAGGGAGAGAGAGAGAGAGAGAGAAAGAAACAAAGAGGGAAGGGATTTCCACATTCTTTCCTGAGCATTAGGAATTCCATTTCCCACTTCCAGAGCTAAAGTGAGTTGGAGCTCTGACTGTGACCTGGTGGCCATTTCCAGGTTTCCAGTCCATTCAGTCCAGGCTCCAGCCCAAGCACTGGGAAAAAGAGGAAAGAGGGAGGGAGCGAAGGATAGCAAATTCATTGCCAGCTAGGTAGTACTACAAATTTTGGTATTTTCCAGTATGCCTGCTTCCACTTACTTTTCAGAGTCCTCAAATAGGGGGTATTTTGCCCAGAGTTAACAGATAAACAGGTGAAAGAGGATGTGGTATTCCATACTTTTTGGAGTCCTTTCCTCTGATTCTTTAGGGTGAAAGTCATGTAACCTACAGTATATTTTTGTAGGTAGGTCTGATTGTTTTGTTTAATTCGCTTATTCAAGAGAAAGTCTACTTTAACATTTCTCTGGTGGAAGTAAGAAATTAAAATTCATAACAGGACACTTTTGTATACATTACCTTCATGAGGACGTCATAGTAGCTCCCCTGCAAGGAAAATTAGGTTGAATATTTTGAAGCACAATCCACAGTTTATTATTAATAAACTTGTATTTGGCCTTGAGATTTTCCTTTGATGTTATTAATAGGTTATTCTGAAAAAAGAAAATATTTATGCTTATTTGCCCTTAAGTTTTAGGGTTTTTTCTTTTTATTTTTCAATTCTCCAATATTCCCTGACTTCTCTACTTACATGACAGTAAATTTTAATTTCTATAACTGTAGAACAATATCTAGGAAAACAGTAATGATACTGCCTATCAAAGTTTATTAAATTTCCGGAGTTCTAATGTTTTGAGAAATGATGCACATCACATATTTTACTGATAAGTCATTCAGGTTTATCTAAACTTACAGACTATTGAGCATCTATGAGGGGAAAACAGTCAATTATATTAATATCAGTTCCTGTCAGACAAGACACAGTTCAGTATTTCATCAGCTGATGAGAACTGCACAGCATGATATACCAACTGGGATTTATCATGGTCCTTTGTCTTAAAGTTCTCTGATGATAAAGATAAACCTAAAAAAAATTGCTAGCAATATATAGCCTAACCATTCAATTTTTAAAATAAAGTATGTGTAGAACAGGTCACACATTTCTTGATTTTGTTTTAGCAGACATAAATCTGTGTGTGTGTGTGTGTGTGTGTGTGTGTGTGTGTAAAAACACTTTCCAACTGTATTCCAGTCAATACCCAGAGACTTTAATTTTCTGAGGACAATGAAATTTCAAACATCAATAAGGGAAATTATATGGCAAGGTATGTACTTCATTAATATTTGTAGTATTTCAATAACTATACTCATGTATGTGCCTTTAATACATGCTTTTCATAAAAACTACTTTGTACTTTTTAATGTGTAACCCATCTTTTATCATTATTTTAGGCAACCACTTAAAGTTCCTCAAATCATAAATGTATTTTTTAAAATAGAAAACTGTGTTTTAACTTAGATTATTTATTATGTAATTTGATGAAAATATTTATATATTTTACATTTTATAGATCCCCACTACCAAATTACATTGTATTTATTTTTCTTTTTATTTAATTTTATTTATTTATTATTTTTGGCTGCTCTGTGTCTTTGTTCCTGTGTGCGGGCTTCTTCTAGTTGCGGCGAGCGGGGGCTACTCTTCGTTGTGGTATGCAGGCTTCTTATTGTGGTGGCTTCTTTTGTTGCAGAACACGGGCTCTAGGTGTGCGGGCTTCAGTAGTCGTGGCTCGCGGGCTCTAGAGCGCAGGCTCAGTAGTTGTGGTGCATGGGCTTAGTTGCTTCACGGCATGTGGGATCTTCCCAGAACAGGGCTCAAACCCATGTCCCCTGCATTGGCAGGTGGATTCTTAACCACTGCCCCACCAGGGAAGCCCTGTATTTATTTTTCTAGCATTCTTGCTACTTTTATCATAAGTACATGACACCAGAAAATTAAAAACTCATTTCATATATATCATAAATAATTTGTTTGTAATTTTCTTATTCTCAATTAATTATACTCACTCCAATTATATGATTAGTAATTTAGTAAAATCTAAAATTCTTTAAAGATAGTTGATTCAACATTTAGATTTAACTCCATTTCCTCAGGAAACTTCACCAAAATGAGTAAGAGAATATAGAAGGTTTACACTAACAAGGGCAAGGTAAGGGAGAAGAAAATACATCATGTGAGAAAGATCAACATGTCAACAAAATTGCAGAAAATGAAAATCAAATAGAGAAGTGGTAGCTCACTTAGCAATGGAACTTGGTATGACTGCCTGTAGGAAGAGAAGCTACTTTCACTTTGTGCTGTTCTGTTGGGTAAATGCCAAGGAGTGGAATTGTCAGAAGATATGTGTATGTTCCTCTATGGTAGATACTGCCAAATAGCCTCCCAAAGTGGTAGCATCACTTTCAACTAAAATATAGAATCAATGTAGATCTTCTTTATCCATTCATCTGTTGATGCACACAGATTTTTTCCATATCTTGGCTATTGAGAATAATACTGTAATGGACATGGGAGTGTAGATAACTTTTTCATATCCTGTTTTAATTTCCTTTGGATGTATACCCAGAAACAGGATTGCTGGGTCACATGGTAGCTCTGTTTCTAATTTTCCAAGGAACATCCATACAGTTTTCCATATTGGCTGCACCAATTTGCATTCCCACCAACAGTACACAAGGGTTCCCTTTTCTTTACATCCTTGCAATCATGTATCTCTTGTCTTCTTGATAATTGACATTCTAACACTTGTGAGGTGCTATATCCTTGTGGTTTCATTTACATTTCCCTGATGACTAGTGATATTGAGCATCTTTTCATGTACCTGTTGGACATTTGTATGTCTTCTTTAAAGAAATGTCTGTTCAGTTCCTCTGCCTACTTTTTATTTAACTGTACATTTTTTAATTGTTGTTGCTGTTGTTGTTATTGTGTTGTTTGAGTTCTTTATATATTTTATATTTATCAGATATATCAGATATATGGTTTGCAAATATTTTGCCCCATTCTATAGTTTGCCTTTTCATTATTGTTATTATTTTTTTGCTGTGCTGAAGCTCTTTAGTTTGATGCAGTCCCACTGTTTATTTTTGCTTTCGTTGCTGGTGCTTTTGCTGTCATATTCTAAAAAAAATCATTGCCAAGACCTATATCAAGGAGCTTTTCCACTATGTTTTCTTCTAGAAGTTTTACAGTTTCAGGTTTTATGTTTAAGTTTCTAATTCATTTTGAGTTAATTTTTGTAAGTGGTGTCTGGTCAAGTCCAAGTTCACTTTTCTGTATGTTGTTATCCATCATTTATTGAAGAGACTATCCTTTTGCCATTGAGTATTTTTAGCTCCCTTGACATATATATTTGATTGTTTATGTAGGAGTTTATTTTGGAGCCCTCTATTCTGTTCTAGTGGCCTATGTGTGTATTTTAATGCTGGTACCATACTGTTTCAATTCATATAACTTTGTAGTATAGTTTGAAATCAGGAAGTGTGATGCCTCTAGCATTGTTATTCTTTCTCAGAATTGCTTTGGCTATTGGGGTCTTTTGTGATTCCATAAATTTTAGGATTGTTTTTTATATTTCTATGAAAAATGCCATTGGAATTTTGATAGGGATTTCATTGACTCTTTAGGTGCTTCCAACATAGTGTGGACATTTTAACAATATTAATTCTTCCAATCCATGAACATGGGATATCTTTCCATTTTTTTGTATTCTCTTTAATTTCTTTATCAAAATATTGTAGTTTTCTTTGTACAGGTCTTTCACTTCCTTGATTAAATTTATGCCTAAGTATTTTACTGTTTTTTATGCTATTGTGAATGTGACTTTTATGCACATCATTAGAAAATTGATACAAAAATGACAAACATAAAATTAATATTGCTAATAAATAGCACTTACATTGGGTTGGCGAAAAAGTTCATTGAGTTTTTCTGTAAGATGTTATGGAAAAACCTGAATGAACTTTTTGGCCAACCCAATAAATTAATAGAAGATAAGCAACCAATAGAAAAGGAACAAAGGATATAAAAGGCAATTCATAGAAAAGTGTAAACAAATGACCAATAAAAGTATGAAAAAAAATGTGAAGCATTAGCGGGCATTAGGAAACTTCAATTAAAGTAACAGTATTTAACTCTACATATTGTCAAAAGGTAAAAGAGTGACTAACATTAATTATAGGGATTAGCAGGGTGAAAGGTTAGTGTGCTCACTTACATTATTGTGCATTTTAGAAATGTTTAGGAATGTAACATGGAAATATGTGTTAAAGCAAATAATAAACATACCCTGGCCCAGAGTGCCTACTCTTGGGAACTGAAATATAAGTATCATGGGGATGTTTACTGCAGCATAGTTTATAAAGTATTTCTTCCAAATGGGAGATTGTTGACACATATACTACAGATACATCACAGTGAATTAACTACAACCATTGACCTGGAGAGATTTCCATGTTATAATTGATAATTGATGAAAACAATCTAAAGTTTATTGATATTATCTCAATATTGAAAAATCAAAAACACTAAATCCTTCTGTTCATAAATATGTAAACATATATCTACAAGCAGTGTGTCGACATTTTAGGAAAATGATATTTGAAGAGGAAAGAAGGAAGAAAAGGTGGAGTTAAGCCAGATTTCTAAATGACATTTTAAAGTAAATGTTCATACAAAAAGAACATACATGTTATGATCTCATATATATATATATATATATAGTCATGAATGTTTTGAATATAGAAATATAGAGAAATTGAGAGGTACTAAAATGAAGGTTTAATCTGAAGGTCAATATCTGAATAGCTTCTTCTAAAAGTAAACATTAGAAACCACTGAATCAGATAATAATTTACTTTCCATCTTCAGTATTGATATATGTTGGGAAACAATCTTATTTTGGGTGGTTTGTTGTTTGGAAATGAAGTTCACATACCCTATAAACAGAGAAATAAGGAAGTGGTAGAGAAAGAAGGGATATATAAGAAAGTAATTTAAAAGTTTTTAAGACATAGGGACTGATATCCCATTTTTAACAAATACAAACAAAACCTAAAAGATATATATCATGCTCATTCCATTTACAGAATTATAGTAATCTCATATTAGACATTAGTGAATTAATCATTTATTTATTCACTCATTCAACTTTTCAGGCATTTATAAAAACTAAATATATACTCAAAATATGCTAAAGCATTGTAGATATAAGAATGGTAAGGCCCATGTCTGGCTTGTGGCAGTTACAAGAAGTTGAGGTGATAGTGTGATCAAGTATTTGTATCATATGATTCAGGCTAAAAACAGAGATGCATGCTGTATACCATTAATGTGTGCTATATAAGAAGAATGTTACTGCCTACAACAGTGGTTTTCTAATATTTTAACAGCATCATCCTTAATTTTTAAATGAAATTGTAGACTAAACCCTAATATTAAAATAGGGTAGTAATTTAAGAATCCAAATATATTTTATAAGTTCAAAATTTTAAGGTTTTCAAGGGCAATTTTGAGTTAACAAGCATTTGAAATTAGGGATAGACTTGAGAGTAGCTGCAACAATATTCAATTTGTATTTGTAGTTTTGCAGTAGGCAAAAAAAAAATATCACATGGATAGTAATTTCAATTGGAAAGATTTTGTTTCAATTGGAATATTAAAATAATCATTCTTGAGTTGTAGTTGAATCAGTTTCACAATTTTTACTACCTGCTTCCATCCCTTACTTAGAGTAATGCAACAAGCCAAAAAATATCTATAAATTTGTAGTGAGATGAATTATGCCATGGTCAGAACGTGCGCTGAGTAGACACACATTATCTTCTGCTGGAATTTAATTAGCAGAGTACTCACATGCTGTCCAATTCAATAAAACAAATAAGTACAAAGCACCGACTTTATGACAAGCACTGTGCCAATCTGTCCTTGTGGCACTTACAGCCATTAAACAAATAACTGCCAAGGGATTACTAACATGGAAAAGGCACAGGTGCTTTGAGAAACTAGTCTAGGGAGTCAGGTAGAGCTTTCTAAAATAAGTGAGACTTGAAAGATGACTAGGAGTCAGCAAGATGTGTGGGTCATAGGGTGGGGATAGAGAGAAGAGATTTTTCAACAGAGGAAAAGGCTCAAAGCAGAACAAAGAGCATAGTAAACTCAGAAATTAATGGAGTCCTTCAGCAATTCATTCATTCATTTACCAAATACTCATTAAGGGCCAAGTAATGCCTGATACTGTTCTAGGCCCTGGAGACACTTCAGTAAACAAAACAGACAAAAAAAAAAAAAACTCTGCCCTCATAGAGCATACATTTTAAGGGGAAATGGCTTAAAAAATTAAACATATCGAGTGTCAGATGTTGTTAAGTTCTTTGAGGACAAGAATAAGAATGGAGAGTAATATGGATTACTTGGGTAGGATGTAGCAGGAGTTGCAATATGAAAAGGGGAATCGGGGAAGGCTTTATTAATACAGTAATGTTTGAATAAAGACCTGATGTAAGGGAGGGAGAAAACCATACAGACAGCTGGATAAGAGCAAGTACTAAAAGCCCAATGGCAGGATAATGCTTTGGATGCCCAAGATTCTGAAGGAGGCCAGTGTGGCTGGAGCAGATTACTTGATACACAAAAAAGAGGTAGAAGATGCAAAGCAGGGTCACAGGGAATGGATGGGGAGCAAAATCATGCAATGCTTGGTAGGCAATTAATAGGGCAGTTGGCTTTACTCTAGGAGAATGGAAAACCATTGGAAGGCCCAGAGCCCAGTGATAAAATGATCTGATGTATTTTCCAAGATCACTGCCTGCTGAGTTGAGAATAGACAGTAGAAGGGCAAAGCCTTAACAGAGGGAGTTTGAGAGGGGACCAGCTTTATCTGATGTGGTTGGAACTGTAGGCAGGGTGAAGCCATGGGTGAACTGTAGGCAAGCCACGGGTGGAGTTGTAATCCAAGGTAAATATTTTAAACTTTAATGTAAAGATGATGGGAAGTCATCAAAGTTTTTTATACAAGGGGATGTAATGAACAGATTTCTGTGTTCAAAACTGCACTATCCAATACGGTAGCCACTAGCCAGACACATGAGGTTATTGCATGCTTGAAATGTGTCTAGTTTTAATTGGAATGTGCTCTAAATATAAAATATGTATCAGATTTCAAATACTTTTTTTTCCTTCCTGAATATATAAGCAGAAGCCTTACTCATAGATTCATTATTGTTAAATTAAGATTCTTGTTTATTTTTACACAGAACATTTTGTGAAAATGTGTTGAGTTAAGATACATAGCTTGTTAAAATATTTTTTAACATAATATTTGTCACTGGAAAATTACACTTCTTTTATTTTGTATAACAGTTTTAATTTAGAAAGTGGCCAGCAGTCATTTCTTTGAGACCAAAAACAATTAAGCCCCCCACCATTCAGGACCCCGGATGTGTACCTTATCGTAGGAACCTTTTTTGTAGGTCTTCCATTCCTATGAAAATGTTCAGTGAAAATGACAACATGGATTTAAGTGAATAGAAAATGAGGTTCAATGAAACATTTGATAGCATAACTTTAGTCATTTACATTTCATTTTCATTATGTTTTGTGAAAATTTAGTCATTAGCCTACAGTTTTCATGATTTTTGTCATATGTGCATAACAAATATACCTTATTTACTTGATATTTTGTTTACCCACTTCTAAACTTAAATTTTTAAATGAATTTATTTCAATATAATAAATAGAAAATTGTTTGCCACCGAAAAATAAAAAATGATCTTGATAAAAATGAAGCAGTGTTATCAAACTATAGCTATGTCCTGCTACAATCTCTGAGTCTAAGGACAGCTCTCATTTTGTTCAAAAAATATTTAGCCAGTAAGGAAGATGTTAAAGATATACCCACACTACCCTGGGACTTTCTCCTTAAATACTCAGAAGAGCTGAGGGAGAAATGGAATGGAAATCAATTTTAAAGAGTGTGATTCAACGTTATTTAATGCCATCTCCCAGAGCTACACAATCATTTCCTTTAATGTTGGCATCCCCATACTTTGGTAAGCACTGTTATTTTGCATATCTGTGTTTCAAGTATGCCTTTTAAAAGTAGCAACCTCAGCTAAAATATGAAGTCCCCATTGGGTAATTTATTTTGAATTACTAATTTCATTCATTAATATTAGCATGTATTGAATTTTCTGTGTATGTGTGAACTGAACTCTGACATCCAAAGTGTGTATAAGTTAAAATATGTTGTACACGTACAAATAAAATAACTCAAGCGATAATAAAAAAATATTGTTTTTCCTATGTTTGCAGCTTGCAGACCAGGATTCTATAAAGCATTTGCTGGCAACACAAAGTGTTCTAAATGTCCTCCACACAGTTTAACCTACATGGAAGCAACTTCTGTCTGTCAGTGTGAAAAGGGTTACTTTCGAGCTGAACAAGACCCACCTTCCATGGCATGTACCAGTAAGTCTGTCCATTTTGCATTTGAAAATCCCGTTTCCAACCCTTTTGGTCTTTTTATTATAAATTAAAAAAAAAAAGAAGTGACTTTACAAAATCCTATGCCATCAAGGCTATTTGTCTTTGATAATAGTCAAGGAAAAAGTTTCTCTGTCTTTCTTAGCATAATTGCTTTTCAGCTGCTTGCAAAGAACATATTTATTCCTCAAAAATCACATTGATCACTGACATGCATATACCAGCCTTAATTTGGAGGCCCTGCAAATTTTTCCTAGGCATAATCTGTCCTTAGGAAGTTAAAGCAGTTTAAGGCTTTTTGAGGCTCTATAAGCAAAACTTCTGTTTTTTGTTTTAACCCTTGAACTTTTGAAGGCACATCAGTTTAGGACCATTAAGTTTGCTGTGTGTGGGAGCTTCGATATGGAACTTTGAAAGTCATTGTGCTATTGTTATATAGAAAAGTTTGAGTCTTCCTTGACATTTGTCTTTAAAGGAAGATATTTTTGAGTTTGTCCACATTTCACCTCTCACTTTCTCTCTAATTTGGGGGTTGGAACCAATAGAATATTAAATCTAAGTGTGAAGGTCATTTTAATGCATGCACCAAAAGTTTTAAATTATTTGTATTCTCCTATTATTAAAGTATCATAAATTATCTGTATACTATAAAAATAAAAGTTAATATATTAATGCATTGCTAAGGTATGCAAAAGTAAAGTATCACCTCTTAGTTATAAAAGTCTTGTTAAATACGTCAATAAGATATAGTGAAAATTTGCCTTCTTGTTGATGATCTGGTGCCAAAATGTTGCTTATCTTATGTAATTCCACAGAGGCAAAAATGGATTGAAAATTATGTAATGCCACATATTCCTTAGAGACAGTGGAGATGTTCCATTTCTTTTAACTGATGCAGTTTATAGATTTCTGTACACTACTACAGACTTATAAAATATAAAATATTTTTATAGAATACATTTAATAAAAATACAGCACATTCATTAGTAGATGTAATTTTTGCTTTCTGACTGTAAGTGCTGAGTGACTACTTTCTTCAAAAAATTGTAGCCTGAGAAATTGCTACCTAGATATTTTTGTTTTCTAGTAACGTATTCTAAGTTTATAAGTAGGAAAAGGAAAATTCTAAATATAATTTCTCACCTAATTGTGGAAATAGTTTTAAACAGGAAAAGATTTCTATTACTATTTATATGTAATCCTTTTTGCACAATTGCTGTATATTATTATATTATATTGTGGACAACATACTCCAGCTTAGGTAGATGGTAGTGTCTCCAATGGCTACAATTGAGCCAGGCAAGAATCCCTGAAAACCTACATCAGAAACTAAATGGACTTCCTAGAAGAGTGATAGAGAAGAATCAGCTCTTTTTATTTTCTTGGAAGGCCATAAATAGACGATTGACAAAATGAAGGAATAAATTGTTTCCCATCAATATAACCCTTCAATGAGGTGACAGAGTAGGTAGTTAGGGAGGTTTAGTTCTTTGGAGTGAGAAACTATTAAGGAAATAAATATGGGATATAATAAGGTCTATGAACCTCAGTCATTGTTGAGTCTGATATGTGTACTTATTAGCTTAACATTTTATGTTTCTTGAATTTTCTCTCTTTAAAAACCACTTTTTTATGCTTGGTATTGTAAGTTATGTTTGCAATTATGCTAGCCTGCTTTCACTGTGCTAAGTGGAAGCAGAGAGGTTTAATTCTGGTCATCGCTGAGCAGAGCTTTAGACAGGGAACAACAGCATGCTGTATTGCCATAGGGATTAAAAGAGAGAACTCCAAAGAAGGGTGAAAACTTTTGTCAGATCTCGCCTTGTCCAGCCACAGGAAAATCCCCTCTCAAGGCTTCTCTCTGCTACTTCCTCGAGGACTTCTTTTCCTTGTTTCAGCAAAAACTTAGCATGGTGTACTAGTAAGTTCACCATCTTTTAGAGTCAAATTATCTGAGTGTAAACCTTGGCTTTGGTATTTACTAGCTATGTAGCCTTGGGCAAATTATTTAACCCTTTAACCTCTGTTGCACCATTCTTAGTGTTAATAACAATACTTACCTCATTCTGTTGTTATTTATAATGATTAAATATGTTAGTGTTTGAAAAGTGCTAAGAATAATACCTGGCACATAGCAGCTGCTATATAATTGTTTGATACAGAAAGCTGTTCTCTCACAGTTCATTTTGAAATAATATTTGATAAGTTAGTATTCAAGCTGTTAAATACTTTATGTTGATAGTATTATGCTGGGCTCACAGCTTCCATCATTTACATTCCTACAAACTGAAAGAAATAACGTACTGAATTTGTAAGACCTTTTCACAAAATATATTAAGTCCTCTACCTCTATGCATATCTAAATAAAGTTTTTTGAATTATACTCTGACGAGGTGAGAGACCCTAGCAATCATTATAATATATGCAGAAAAGCAAGGACCATAAACTCCAAAGCATCATACTTCCTAAAAATTGAAAGATTAGATTGTTAGGGAAGAAAACCCAGGAAAATGGTAAGCCAGGAGGTCATTGAACAATTAGAGTTAAGAGGACCAAGGTAACTTCACCAAGATACAGAACTTTTGAGGCCAAGGATCAAATAAGCAGTCAACCTTTCCATTTTTCATTAACCGTAAACAATAGCCAAATTCTAATAGATTTTTAATAGATGGAAGCTCCCTTAACTTCTAGATCATGTGTCTCTGAATTAGCCATTCTTTATCACCTTTATTCCAATAATATATTATCTAAAGGTCAGAATTTGTGTCAGGTAGACAGTCACATCACTTTCTGCTGCTTTTTTTTTTTTTTGCGGTACGCGGGCCTCTCACCGCTGTGGCCTCTCCCGCTGCGGAGCCCGGGGTCCAGACGCGCAGGCTCAGCGGCCATGGCTCACGGGCCCAGCCGCTCTGCGGCATGTGGGATCTTCCCAGACAGGGGCACGAACCCGCGTCCCCTGCATCGGCAGGCGGACTCTCAACCCACTGCGCCACCAGGGAAGCCCCTCTGCTGTTTTTGACTTAGCATTTGAAGCTATGCTTTCAGAGAATCTTCCTGGCATTTAAAAGGAAGCTTTTTTTTTAACCTGGTAAGGATCAGGGGCAGGGAGATTTTGAATGTTTGGGTTTAAAGGAAAATGGAGGATCAACGTTTTGAAAATGACTAAGACATTTGTCTAGTAAATGGCCTAGTAGGGAAAGAGCTCCTAGATAGATATTGTATGTAATCATATGAGTGATTTGATTCTAAGGCTCTCAAGAGATCTTTCCCTGCTCCTTAGCTCTGTCATCAAAACAACAGCAACCCTTAAGTTTCTGGTACAACAAAGCATGTGACTTCACCATTAAGAGTTTTATAATTTCTTTGCATTTTCACTGTAGAGATAGGTATTTTTTTTTAATTTCATAATCTTGAGACATATGATATAATCACATAAATATTTTCATTAAGATTTTATTTTTAGATCAGTTTTAGGTTAAGAACAAAATTAAGAGAAAGTATAGAAACTTCCCATATACCTCCCTCCTCCCAACCCAGATATGCACAGCCTTCCCATTATCAACATCCTCCACCAGAATTGTACATTTGTTATATTTGATGAACCTGTATTAACACATCATAGTCACCCAAAGTCCATAGTTTACACTAGGGTTCACTATTGCTGTTGTACGTTCTTTGGGTTTGGACAAATGTGTAATGACATGTATGAATCATAATAGTATCATACACAGGATTTTCAGTGCCCTAAAATCCTCTGGGCCTATATTCATCTTTTCCTCCTACCAACCCATGGCAACCACTTATTTTTGTGCTGTATCCATATATATATATATGTATATGCTATATAATTTGAATCATATAGTAGAAGATTTCAGATTGGCTTCTTTCACTTAGTAATATGTGGTTAGGATTCTTCCATGTCTTTTCAAGGCTGGATAGCTCATCTATTTTCATTGCTGAATGGTATTTCATTGTCTGGATATACCACAGTTTGTTTATCCATTTACCTACTAAAGGACAGCTTGATTATTTTCCAGTTTCAGCAACTATGAATAAACTGCTATAAACATGCATGTGCAGGTTTTTGGATGGACATAAGTTTTCAACTCCTTTGAGTAAATACCTAGGAGTGTGATTGCTGAATCATATGGTAAGAATATGTTTAATTCTGTAAGAAACCGCCAAACTGTACTATTCTGCATTCCTACAGTGAATGAGAGTTCCTGTTGCTCCACATCCTCATCAGCATTTAATGTTATCAGTGTTGTGGATTTTGGTTATTTCTAATAGGTGTGTAGTGGTACATCATTGTTGTTTAAATTTGCATTTTCTTTTTTTTTTTTTTTTTTTTTTTGTGGTACGCGTGCCTCTCTCTGTTGAGGCCTCTCCCATTGCGGAGCACAGGCTCCGGACGCACAGGCTCAGCGGCCATGGCTCACGGGCCCAGCTGCGCAGATTCTTAACCACTGCGCCAACAGGGAAGCCCTGCATTTTCTTGATGATGTGATGCAGGGCATCTTTTCATATGCTTATTTGCCATCAGTATATCTTCTTTTGTGAGGTGTACACAGAAAGATTTTTAGGTGTTTCAAATGGCTACAGTTTAAAAAAAGATGTCTCATAATCAAAGCTAATCCCTCAAATATTGGCTGTGGAGAGGTGATCAAATCCTTCTGTCTATTGGGCTGGGCTATTATTGTTAACTTCCTCTTTTGATTTTTTGTTTCCACTAACTCCTTCCTCACCACCTATAAGTGTACTCAAACTTCTATCATTAAATAATGTTCCCAGTCCAATAGTTTTTCTCCCAAACCAAATACCTTGAAAAAGCAGTCTTCATCGGCTATGGCTACTTCTTCACACACTTTTAATTTACTTTTTACTCTACTACATTCATATTTTTGCTCTTCACTCTCCTGCAATCATGTTTTTCTTTGTGTGAACTGTGTCAGAAAATAAACTGTGTAAGAAAAATTCACCAATGATCGTATTTGCTGTATTGTGTTAGAAACATTTTTGTCTTGTTATTCATGACATTTAACTCTGTTGTTCTCTTCCTTTTTCTTGAAACTATTTGTTCTCTTTTATTCTAAGACTTTGCAATCTCCCCTTTACCCACTTAATTTTCTTAACATTGTGTTTGTTACCATGGATAGTTTCTCTTCTTTTGCTTACCTGTTAAATACTGATTTTTCTCATGCTCCTTTCTTAGCTTTCTTGTCTCATCACATGTTCTTAATCTCATGGCTTCAACTAGCACCTGTAAATAGATGATGCCTATATTTTTATCCATATCCCAATCTTCTCTCTTAAGGTCCAAAGTCACCTAGCCAACTCATTACAGGATCTGATAACCTGTGTGTCCCATAGAAACCTGCCCACATCTCAAATCTTGTATCATACCATACTCTCCTTGGTTATTAAACTCATGAACTTCCATGATGCTGTACTTGTTCTCATCCTTAATGCCAGCAGTTTCCTCTACACGAAGTGCTCTCCCTTTAGGTACTTTTATGGTTGTTTTCTTTTTGGCAGTCAGGCTCAAATATCAATTCTTATGACAGGCATTTCCTGATCACCTGTTCAAAAATAGAATCCCTCCCAGTTGCTCTTTTTTATATCATATATTTTATTTTTTATGCATTATGTCACTCTTTGAAATTATCTGATTTATTTTTACACTCACTTCCTTGTTTATTGTCATTCTACCCATAGTAGATTACAAGGGGATCATGAATGTTCTTTCTTTACTGTGTCTCCAGCACTAATAATAGTACCTGGCAAATACTAGGCAAAATAAATAAATATTCGAAGAATGAATAAACTAATAATTTTAGCTCACCTACAAAAGTAAATTTTATTACTTCCTAACTCAGCCTGCTCATCTATCCCAGCTTGTTTCCTTATCCTGGTGAATCCTCATCTACCCATGCATCCAAGCAAGAAAGCTTAGAATCATAACCCCTGTCCCTACCCTTGATGTGTCCAAGTAGTCACAAGGCTTATCAGTTTTACTTCTTAGTATTTCTTCTGTCCATTCCTTCATATCAACTCCTGGTCCTTTCCTTTTTGTTAAGGCCCTCAACTCTTTCTTGGGCTAATTTAATAATATTTTGGCAAGTCACCTTCCTTTAGTCTTCCATCCCTCCAAATATTCCAAACTATTAGAAAATATTATTTTTAAACAAAAACAGAACCTTGATCATATTACCACTTCTTCTGCCCAACATCTTTCAAAGCCCAACACCTATTTGCCAAAATTGTAAGAGTCAATCCAAGAACATCAAAAGTCCAGCCCTGGCCTCTTTCTCCATCTCTAATTTTAACTATATTAGGATCTCTCAAACAGTCCTAATATCCAGTTATACCAGCAACATACTTGTAAGTTTGGATCTTCTTGATTTTTAAAACATTGTTTTAAAAAT
The DNA here is from genome assembly GCF_026419965.1 of Kogia breviceps. Classification (NCBI taxonomy): domain Eukaryota; kingdom Metazoa; phylum Chordata; class Mammalia; order Artiodactyla; family Physeteridae; genus Kogia; species Kogia breviceps. The sequence goes on along the minus strand of NC_081314.1, from coordinate 105,162,569 downwards.
CAAAAATGAATGTTTTTAAAACATTCATTGTGCTTCTCTTACATGAACTGCAAAGTATATTAAAGAAATTAAGAATAAGAAATTTAAAATGAAATGCTAAAGTGTTTTCTCTATTATCTTAAGCTACTTCATAAACTCTTAATTTTATTTCTCAGGTGACTCATTAATGTATGTTCTGTGCTTTAAAGGATGAGCCGTGGAGTACACTCCAAAAAATCAGCTCTTGGTCAATTAGGGCTGCCTCTGAAAGCAGTTCAGAGCACAGGAGACTCTGCTGCCTGCCAAGAAGTCTGTTATCAAAATAACTGTCTAAGGCTTTTCTAGGCCAGAAGGGAAAAATGCTCACTAAGGTTGGAGAAACAAAGGACTATAGGAGTTACTAAGAAAGTACTTGTCAAGCAAGAAAGGCAGAGAGCATGAAAGGACTGAGAGAAATGAAGTGAGGGTCTAATATATGGATGCATAAAAAGTTAGACAAATGTAATTCCACAGTCATCACGTTTTCACTTTGATGTTTCTCATGTGTTTAAATCAATAGGAGGATTTTTTTTTTAGTTACTGAACAGGTGCTGGAAGATTAACACATTCAATAGAACATTTGTGCTGCCTACTTAGAAAAGTTCAAAACATAAAATGCAAATCATATATATGGGTACTTATGTTGCACATCATTAAGAATTTCACTTTTCTTGGTCATCTAAATATGTAGTCAAGTACCTTGAGTAAAACGGTTTCTTCCAGTTTCATTCTTAATACATAGGCAAATACCATGTCTTTTTATCTTTATATTTGGTATACAGTGACAGTGGTTGGAATGAAAGTGTAAAAGTTGAATTTATTTTTGCTCTAAGGTTAATATTGTAAAACATGGCTTCTTTATTTCTGGAATGATTGGCCACTTGAGAAAGTCATTATTCTCTCACTTTTACTTTGAATAGAACAAATATTGTGTTGAGATGCATCAGGAAAGGTGTTCTTCCCCGTTTCATCTACCCTACTCAGGTCCTCCACTCTGGGTGGGTATAGGATGCTCCCATACAGATACCTCTGCTCTACTTGCTAATTTTTCTTTTTTTGCCCCATCACTTTCGTTTCGCTTTCGCTTTCGCTTTCTCTTTCTCTTTCTCTTTCTCTTCCTCTCTCTCTCCCCTAAGCTTCTTTTGCATGGAAAAAAACATTCTGGTTCCTTGCTTTTCTGTCTCACAACTGAAAAAACAAAAGCGCAGCTGATTGTTTAGGTGACTGATTGTAAACACAAGCTAGCAGCCACAACTTTGCAGAAGCCAGAATGGGAGATATTGCATAAATGGATGTATTACCTTTAACGGGCTGTGTTACATTCTAGACTTGTTCTCATTATAGAAAATAACTCTAAATATTTGCTTTATTTTTAAAATTAAAATGATTCTTATATTATAGGATAGATACCTGTATGTAATGAATCCCAGTTTCCCTAATACGGATCACTGATGTAAGATGTCACTTGAGCTTCATGGAGTTTCCTAAACATAAATAGTTTAATTTTTATTTCAGGCAAGTTTCTTTTACCAAATTACCTGGGAGAGGTTCCTCCATAGGAAGCGATATTAAGTGGTTATTCTGCTGATGCTGAAGAATTGAATTACCACTTGCTACCAGGGCAAATCTGTTCTTGGCATCTACAGTTGGAGCTCAGAAAGAATTGTCCCATTTAATATCATCTACTTGTACACAACAGACCACTTACCATGACTAATCCATAATTGGAAAGAGAATATTCATAATTATCCCTATGGTGCTATGCCTTTTGAGAAAGATTTATTAATTGGCTTTAATCTATTCATTTATTGCTTTGCTTTTCCCTCCCAAAATATGACAGTGCTTAGTCTCATCATAGCTCTCTTATTTCTAATGAGTATTCAATTAAAAATAACTGACTCAGACACAGAAAGGGCTGTATGTAGGTGTGCAAGATTTTTTTCTTCGTGATATTTAGCGAAACTGGATGATTTTTTACTCGAAACACCCAAGCGCAGGCTGCTCATGATTTCATTTGTGTTTTAGTGTGCTTTTATTATGAATGTGGTTTTGCTATTTAACTCTTGACCTACACAATTATAGCATATTTCTGTAGTTTTTAGAATTAGTTATTCTATGGGTTTATATTGAAGGTTTTTTCTGCATTGATGAAAATAGTTGATAACTGTGTTTTTGAATTTTTCCAAGGTAAAATTATGTCCACGCTCTATGGCATAGAAATTTGGAGACACAGATGCTTATTTTTCAAGTTTTGAGTGTCTATGGAACTGTATTTTGAGAAGCTTTTATTCCTTCCCAATGAGATATGGGTGGCTGTCCATTTTGCTATGGGTTTTTATTAGTTAATACCAGTTTTCATAATATAAACATCCACTTCTTACATGATTTTCAAGTCACATGGTTCTCTCTTGAATCAATAACACTGGATTCTTGTAAAGATTATAACCTTGAACTCTCTGCTCTCCAATATTTTTCAAAATTTGCACTATGTGAAAAATAATTCTTGTAGGGTTGCACGAAACTATGCATTCTATTCATCTTAGTTAAAGCACATGCCACCTTTGGATCAAGCTAGACCAGAATAGACCTGTATACAAGAATACATGTATTTCAGTGCAATATGTTCATTTGGTAAGCACCAGTCACCTTTTCTATAAAACAGGGATATAATTAACTACCTTACAGGTTTGTTGTGATAATTAAATGAAATAAGTCATGTGAGATATTAAGTACACTCCTTAGAACAAAAAAGTGCTAAAAATTTTTGGTTATATATTTTTGAATACATGCCTACAATGTATAAAAGTAGTCAGCTCTGCCTGAGGACAATGGGAAGGTGTAACAAAGGGGGTAAACACCTAAATCAGAACATGAAGAATGAGTAGGAATTTTCCACAGAGCAAAAAAAAGTAAGGGAACAGTGTGTGCAAAGGCATTGAGACACAGCAAAAGGGAGAAAGAGGCTAAGGGGTGGGCCTAGTTATAAAGACAAATGTAGACAAGGTTGAGAGATTTATATTTTATTCTGGAAGTGAATGGTATTTAGTCTATTAGATTTCTTTTTAAATTTTTGTTTCCTTTAACTATGAGTCTTAGAAATAAGAGAAAATGTAGCAAAAATGATCTAAGTCTTCATTCACAGTATTATGAAAACACTAATGGACAAGTCTTAATTTTACACATCAATTTAGTTACTGAAGTAAGTACAATAATATTGAAAAAAATGAGAATATGTAGAATTCAAAGGATTTGAAGTGCACATGTTTCTGTATCTTGAGCAGTATTTATCTTGAAGATTTAATTTTCAGTTACTCTTCCGTAAATATTTTTAAATGCTTTAAGGTAACATAATTAAAAGAAATCTGTCGTAGGAAGGCAATAAATTGCTTTCTAATTTGTGTGTTTTGAAAATTTGCATTTGACAGTACTCTCTAAGCAAAGCACTATAAAACATTTTTCTATTTATAAGATGAATACATTGTGACAGAAAATGTGACAGAAAAAAAAATCTAAACATAAAAAGACCTAGGTATCATCCTACCACTAATACATTTCATGACCTTGACATAATTACAAAACTTTCCTGGGCCTCATTTCTTTATATGAATAAATTGATTTAGTTCCTTCCCTGTGGTGAGCTTGAAGCCCCAGTTTTATGATTATTCATCATCCATTTCCAAATATACAAACATTTTATGAACAAAACATTGATAGAGCACATAGTGGTTTAGATATGAATACAAAATTTTGTTTACAGGGCTCCTATTGAATACCTTTTCAAAGATTATATAGAGAGGATATTAGATTAATAACAAAAATATAGATAAAGTTAAAATTGATAGTGATAGTGCAAAGAATGAAATGACTTTTAGAGTTTTAAATTACTTCTATACAGATCTGACAACTGATATTTTTAGTACATTATTAACGTCTGAAGATGTACTTTTCCATTTATTCATATAATTTACTCCTTTGCAAAACATTTGCCTAAACATATCTAGATGATTTTATATATATATATATATATATATATATATATATATATATTCTGCTGTCTCTTTAACATAGATAAACAGAACTATTTTTCTCTCATTCGTAAACTCAGATGGAAATAATATGCTTTTTTTAGGAAGCTGTACTATAAAGTCTTGGTAGTCATTAAATTAACAAACACATTTTTAAAAAATATTTATTTATTTATTTATTTGGCTGTACTGAATCTTAGTTGTGGCATGTAATATCTAGTTCCCTGACCAGGGATCAAACCCCGGGCCCACTGCATTGGGAGCATGGAGTCTTAGCCACATGACCACCAGGGAAGTCCCCAACAAACACATTTAAATTATTGCCAGGTAGTAAGTTAAGAACTGGAAAATATAGTTTAATAAAGTTTAATAGGCAATAGCCTTTAATGATTTTCCATTATTTGGATCAAATTTTCATTGTTCTTAAGGTTAAAAAAATGCATCTGTAAGCCACAATTAGTTATAGAGTTAATGGGTGAATGAATAGTCACTCTTCAGTTAATATGAAAAAGACCCCTGTTTATTTATGAGTTAATATATTTCTGTAATTATAAGCATGAAATATGAAATCTACAGCAAAGTATGTAGTAACTGAAATGTGACCTGTAAGTTTGCTCTCCTTCACTGTCAACCTTTATTTAAAGGGTGTTCTGCAGAATGCTAGTATTCTTTCATATGCTTCTTAGAAAATAACATTCCATGAATAAACATTTGGGAAATGTTGGATTCAACAAAGTGAAGCAAATTGTGTTTCTTTTGTTTCAGCATCAATCTGCCAGAGGAATCTTAATTTGAGCACTGAACTCATTTTTTTTGTGACATCTCATGGGACTTGAGATATTATGCAGGATGTATTTTGGGAAATATAGTTCTGTTTAAAACATCTTACATAAAGAAAAAATTTAAATTAAATTTTAAAAATTGTAGCTCACCTGGCCTCTGCTACTCTGAGAGGAAGATGGGGGCTGCAGGGCCAGATGCTCTTCTGGGGAGGGACAGGACCGCATTGAAGCCAAAAAAAAAAAAAAAGGAAGAAGAAGAAGAAGATTGAAGTGTGTTTTTTTAATAGAAATAAAATTGTAGTTTTTATTTAAGTTTATTACATGATGGGCTAGAAAAACAGCTAGCTGCAAATTAGGATAACTGTCTTTTTCTTATGAGGTTGATTTGGAGGGTGTAGTGTAGAGATAGCTTTTTTCTATGTGAATTTCTTGTTTCCTTTAAAGAAAAAAAAATCAACATAAGAAAATCCCTGAGAGTTTTCAGTACAGATGTCTCCAGAAGAGTTATTGCCGCCAAGATTTTTTTTTTCTGTGTGTCACATAATCTGTGTATAATTTATAAATGATAACAAAGCAGTCAGACCACATTCATAAAAGCCCAGTGACACATAATTTAGTTGAATCTGAGGATTAGAATTAATTGTCTCTCTTTGTTCTAAGTTCTAAATCTTAGTAAATGATTCATGCATGTCATTACAGCTTAATATTTGCATGAAATCACAGTTTAGCTGGCATAATTTAACAGCAATTAAAAAGCTATTTAATTGTCATGCAAATTGGTATGAGAGCCCTTGAGGAAGAAGGGTGTCTGCCGTTTGTATTTAAGTATCTCTAGGCGGACAGTCATATACTTGCAGACACCCATAACATAATTGATAACATTTTTCCTGTTCTTGGAAATGTAAGTGAATAATAATTCATGTTTTTCCATTATAAATAAGAGAAAAGAACAACAATGTGAATATATCATTCTGTAGGAAGACATTATTATGATAGTGATAATGAATCTTTATCTCCTAGCCATGAGTCTAGGTTGGAGGTAAAGAACTATGCCTATCCCTGTGCTCTAGTTTATAATCCCTTCCATTTTTTCCTTTCTGAAGGTAGACGTTTCTTAACTCTCCAGAAAATGAAATGACATAAAGCAAGGTATGAAGAAACCTTTTAGAAAAGCTAACTGTCCCTTTTCTAGGTCTAGCTTTAGGTGGTATACATATAGGTGTCTGAGTCCTACCCATTAGGTTGCTAATATCAGGATCCAGCAAAATGAAAATATAATACTTCTTAATATCTCAAAGCCAATACACAATCATGTAGATTTAGGAGTGATGTTATGCTACTCTAACAGTATATAACAGATCTTGCTACTGAGTCCTCTGTACTCATTTAGACCATTCCCCACATTGCAGCCAGAATGCTGTTTTTGAAACACATCACTTCTGTAGATGGAATCTGTTAGTTTCTTCCTGTTAAGTATAGAAACATATTCAGACTCATTCCAGTGAGCCAGCAGTCTGGCATTATCCGACCCCTTCCTGTTCCTTACAACTCACTTCTTGCTTCCTCCTGCATTCTAGCTACAGTGATCTTCTGACAGTTCCGTGACTATTTTAAAATCTTTTTTGACTAAAGAGCCACACATCTTCTACCTCTAATATTCTTCCCACCCCTCTGAATGTCTTCCACATCACCTATCTGAGGCCTTCTCAGAATGTTTCTCAGGTTATTTCAGCTCCTATCCTTTTGATTTCTGCAAATGCACTTACTATGATTTGAATTTTATTCTTCTGTTTGTGTGGGTGTGTGTTTATCTAGCCATTCAGCTAAAGTGTTAATAACAAGAAAACAGAAATAACTTTTATCACATTCATGCTGTAAGCCCAAGATCTAGCAGAATATCTGGCACACATAGGAGTCACTAAAAATATATATATTTAATGAATGAATGACCATATCTTGAAATCCAAAAGAAGCTTATATCAAAAGTTGAATTTCTTTCTATGGAGAGAATGTCACAGGGAATTCTTTCCCTCCTTCTAAGCAAATTTTCTTGATAGCAGAAATTTGAAGAACTGTTTAGATTTCTTAAAACTAAGCTTTGCAAAATACGACAGGAATGTTAATTAGTTATTTATGCAATAAATTATTTTTCAAAATATCTGTCATAAGCACAGTCTCTTACAGAAAGGATTCTGTGGTGTTTCACAATATAACACGTAGCGCAGTGCCAGGCACCTAGTAGACCTTCAGTTAATATTTGTTCAGTGAATGATATGAAACTGAGGTTTGAAGGACTCGGATAAGTGTAAAAGATTATTGACACAATTTTAAGAAAAGGCTGGAATAAAGGATATAAATACTCTATGCAGTGTGATCCGTATGGAAAAATAAGCAGAAAAAAGAGAGCAGATGTTCATCCACGAGAAACATGGTTTGTGCACTTTTTTTCTTGTGTCATGCGGGGCACTGTTGTGGCCTCTCCCGTTGCGGAGCACAGGCTCTGGATGCGCAGGCTCAGCGGCCATGGCTCACGGGCCCAGCCGCTCTGCGGCATGTGGGATCTTTCTGGACCGAAGTACGAACCCGCGTCCCCTGCATTGGTAGGCGGACTCTCAACCATTGCGCCACCAGGGAAGCCCGGATTGTGCATTCTTGATGACGAATAAGAGGATTCTGTGGGTCTCTTTACAAACTTCTAAGGACACACTTACTTATGTTTAGTAAAGTTAATCTAAATAAAAGTCTAGGTACCACTTCTTATGTATACCCCCTTTTATCCCTTCCATATAATGCTTTTGTCCCATGAAATTGGCAGGACCTAGTAAAAGCCTTTATGCTGCCTCCAGTTTCCCTTCCTCTTCCCCTTCTTCGAAACTGTCTGTCTACCCTGAGTTTATGGCCATTTATTCTCAGCCTGTGAGAAAAAGATTCTTAGATTGTCCAGAAAAATGAATGGGAGTTTTAGTTATACATCAAGCATAGTTTGAGGACTGAAAGAATGAACACGGCATGTTTTATATATGCATGTTACTATTTTTTCAAAATTTTAAAATGATGATGTAATTATTAAGATGTATTTAAAACCATCACATAATTTAAAATAATGTTTTGTTATATATTTTCAGTCAACAAATTTAAAAAGTATAATTACTGTATCTTTTGGAGATCTGTGGCTTTTGATATTAAATACTGAAATTCATATACCAAAAGTTAAGATATAGACCATCTTCACGCCTAAGACTCCACTCTTACTAGACTAACTCAGATATTTTTAAACATATTTCTTTCTGGTTTCCATCAGAAGAAAGAGCTCAAACTAATATAAAAGACCAGCAAGTGTTTATTGATGACGTTTTCAAGTTAGCACCATAATTCATTGTCCTATACATGTACATTTGTTTTTTAATTGCTTTCTCTAGGGCCACCTTCAGCTCCTAGGAATGTGGTTTTTAACATCAATGAAACGGCCCTTATTTTGGAATGGAGCCCACCAAGTGACACAGGAGGGAGAAAAGATCTCACATACAGTGTAATCTGTAAGAAATGTGGCTTAGACACCAGCCAGTGTGAGGACTGTGGTGGAGGACTCCGCTTCATCCCAAGACATACTGGCCTGATCAACAATTCCGTGATAGTACTTGACTTTGTGCCTCACGTGAATTACACCTTTGAAATAGAAGCCATGAATGGAGTTTCTGAGTTGAGTTTTTCTCCCAAGCCATTCACAGCTATTACAGTGACCACAAATCAAGATGGTAAGTTCCACTGTTGTTCTCTCAAAACTTATCTATAATTCCCTTTTGATGCTTAATATCCCTCGTGGACCTATATTCAATGAGGTGCAATTGTACACTCTATACATTATAGGGGTGATTTTCTGGTTGTTGTTCTTATTGTTTCCCATGGTGCAGAAAGATATTTTTGATATTACTTCTTAATAGTATGGTCAATTAGATATAAAGCTTCTCTTTAATATCTATGCATTTATGTTTTTGATATAATCCTATACTAACATATCTTAACGAGCAAGTCCATATTACTTACCAACAAACATCAGACATAAATAAAATGTTGCTACATGAATTGAAATTCAGTTGCCGTACTTATGAGGCCATCTCTTTTCCATGTCAAATAAGCAAATAGTAAGAATTTATGCTAATTATAATTTATATCTATATTGTAAAAACAATGCAGCCAGCAAGCCTAACCATAATCCACTCATAAAAGAAACAGCAAAAAATATCCAGAAATGTGTCTAAATGCTGTTGTTTAGGTGCAGTTTTGTGTAAAAAATAGTTGAACTGTCTTTTTTAAAAACTCCAGTTGCTTTCAGCTAAATGGTCCCTTTTAACACTATAGGTTTTTACTGCAATGTAGTTAGGCACGAATAGGCCTATGATTTTTTTAAGTATATATTCTCTTTAATTCCCCCCATAAAGTAATTTATCACAAAGCATGATACAGGAAAAGCTTCAAAGATTTTAAAAACTCCCTTTGAGAAGCATTCATAAATTATGTTGATGCAGAAGTGATTGTCTTATAGAAGAAAGTATTGTTTTATATGTTTTATACTATTCTTTTACACTATATTTGTTTGCTAGGTCTGCTATAACAAATGCCACAGACTAGGTGGTGTAAACAACAGAAATTTAATTTCTTATTGTTCTAAAGACCAAAAGTCCAAGATTAAGGTATCAGCAGAGTTGATTTCATTCTAAATCCTCTCTCCTTGGATTGTAGATATCCATTTTCTCCCTGTGTCTTCATATGTTCTTTCCTATGTGCATGTCTCTGTCATAATCTCTTCTTGTAAGGATACTATCATGACAGATTAAATCCCACCCATATGACCTCATTTTACCTTAATTTCATCTTTAAAGGACCTATCTCCAAATCCAGTCACATGCTAAATTCAACACATGGATTTTAGGGGATACATTTCGGCCCATATCATTCATTAAGGCAGCTACGGTGATATTTAAAGTAGAAATATATATAAGATGTTGGAATACTATTCAGCAATAAAACGGAACAAACTAGTGATACACACAACTTGGATAAAATTTAAGGGCACTATGCTGAGTGAAAAAAACCAATCTCAAAAGGATACATACTGTATAATTCACTAACATAACATTCTTGAAATAACATAATTGTAGAGATGGAGAATAGATTTCTTGGTGGACAAGGGTTAGGGCTTAGGGAGAGAGGGATTGGCTATAAAGGGGTAGCAGGAGGGAGCCTTGTAGTAATAATATAGTTATGTATTTTGATTATGGTGGTAGTTACATGAAGTTAGATATGTGATAAATTGCAAAGAGCTACACGCACGACATGCATGCACGTGCACACACACGAGCTCTATGGATTTTCCCAATGTCAGTTTCCTGGTTTTGATGTTGCACTATAGTTATGCAAGTAGTTAGCATTGGGCGAGGCTGGGTAAAGGGTGTATGGGACCTTACTATACATTTTTTTGGAAAATATCTGTGAATCTATAATTATTGCAAAATAAAAAGTGAAAAAAACACTGCTAAACCTATATAATATACAGGAAGAAAACTTAAATATTCTACTAAAAACGTATTTGAAGTGGATGTGACTATTTTATTCAAAGTAATATATAAGTTCACTTGGCTGATAATCTTCAGAAATGCATCTAATAAATAAAGCAAAGCCAAATAATACTGTAGAATCACCATTTTTGTATTTACTATATAATATTCCTCTTCATCTAGCAAACTGCTCCACATCATGAATTTGCTTTATGATTGTTCAAAATGTAATTCCTATTTTCTCTTTTTTTTCCTTCTTTCTCATAGTATCAACAAAATCTTGTCAGATGTGTCTTCAGCATAAAACAGATAGGGTCTTCTGTTTCTCTCTGCATTAGCAGATTATATCTAAGCCTTTTTTCTGCCACTTGATTAAAAAAAATATAATCCAGTACAACTGTTCTAACTATAGGGTATAAATAATTAAGTTTGGGAATAAAAACAATATATCACTTTAAATAAAATATATATGTAAATATGTTTACATAATTTCATACATTATACACATAGCAGTCTTTCAGAATTAGAAGAGAGTTCATTTAGGCTATTTTTCTAATTTAGTAGAAGGGTAGGATATGAACTATTTTCCACTTTGAAAATGAGAGAATTCATTAAAAGTATATTGTTATAAGGACAGAAATTGTACAAAGCATGAAACAAGATACAATATCCATATATTGGGGCTATACATTCTGGTAGGGTACAATATTATTAAATAATCCTCCCCAGTAAATTTATTTTTGTGAAGAATCTTGAGAAACAATTATTGTTCATTTAATTCAACTTTGTTTTACTTACAAATTATAATGAAAAATCAAAACATATTTAAATTTTGTTTGAAAAGTACATCAAGGTCCTAAAGTGAGCTAAAATATTGCCATATATATACTTTATAAAATATTATGACCAGTCTTACACGTATGAGCCACTTATCTCCATGTCATAATTTTAAGAGGCACCAAGAAGGTCTTCTCTTCTTTTGTCTGAAATTCTGATGTTAGAAAATCATATCTTTAAAAATGCAGATATTCCAGTCAAGGGTAACATTATGAAATAATTCAATCTGTGCATGTATCCATTACTCTCTTCATATCAGAAGGGGTCAGATCCTAGTGTTGGGTAAAAGGAGCTTCTAGAAACTGGAGTGTCCCAGAACCAGACTTGAGCTGTCATCATTGTGTGCCAGCCTTAATAAGATAACAGTGTTACTGTTGCAGATAGAGAGAGGGATTTGCCATCATTCCACTTTGGTATCTTTGGAAATTCTCTTTGAAGTGACTCAAGAGGCACTGTCCAAAGTTACAGGGTAACACATTACAATTCTGTTGGACTGAGGGGACCACAGTAAATTATTTGTCTCATTATCCGTAGGTTACATATCATTGTTTTCACACTAAAATAGAAAAGTGATATGAGCTATTAATAAGCCTTTAATTTATTCAACATATGTACAGTGGTGAGCGAGCTTTTGTGAATTTTACACCCTGGTGGGGAGGCAGATAACAAATAATTTGACAAATACATAATTAGTACTGTGATAAGTCCCACCAAGGACTTATCACAGAGCACTCTCAGGGTGCTCTGAGAGCATGGATTATTCAGGTCTAGAGGATAAGGGCTGGTTTTCCTGAGGAAGCAGTATTAAATTAAGTTCTGTTCTGAGAGATGAGTAGAATATGAGTAGGCCACATGAAGCCAGGAGAAGGGAAAGAATGCTGAGTAGAAGGAACCAAGCAAAGGTTGGGCAATTGAGGGATTAGGCCCTGATGCCTAATGGACACAAGAACATCTAACAAGTTGATATATTGCAGAGGTACAGCAGAATTTGGGGAAGGAACTGAAGATTTAACTAAAATTTGGAGAAATGAGTTGGTGTCTGCAAAATAGCCAAGACAAGTTAGGGGAACAACCATTTAGCAGAAGATGCTGATATATCATCAGGGCCAGAGGTAGGGAAAAAGAAAATCAGCAGAATAATAATATTGTACATGAGGCAACCTCATACAAATAGGAAATAAAATAATAGAGACCGAAAAATATAGACAATTGCATTAATTATGTTTTTACTATTCTGTGCACAGTGTGGAACATGAGGATAAAGAGGAAGTTTGTTGTCAAATTACCTTTTCTTTCATGTACTTAATTATATGTATATGTCTTTTCTCATACTTAAGAAATATTAAGGAAACCCCATTAAACAACCATGACTTAATTGTTTGCTGTCTGCTTACAATTACAGAAATGTAAAAAAAAAAAAAAAAAAAAAAAATTTCCAAATCACTTAGAACCACTTAGCTGTAGTTAGAAAAAACATTCCTTGATTATCCTGATTCTAGTTGGATAAATAAGATTATAGATTTAAGACTATGACTCTCATAATTAGAAATCTTTGCAATAAATCTTAATTAACTGACTTCTGCAATCCCTAAAAGCTTTTTTGCAACCTTCTATTTTGATAGTTTATTTAAATGGTCTTTAAAAGTGGTTCATTTAGAGAAGAAAGCAACACCTAGAAAACATTTGATTTTAATCCTCAGTGCATGATAGAAAAACTAAGATGTGTAGTTTAGTAAAAGGAATTATTCAGGCCATAGACAGGAAAGGAAAATGTTAATCATGGATAGTCATCCTGAAACAAATTGTGTTTGTAGATATCCTGACATGTGCAAAAACCTTTAGGGACCATGTTCAAAGTGAAAGACATGCTAAGTTACAAACCAATTCTGCTGATATTTACTAAAGGGTCTTTAAAGCAATTATTGTCAGAAGCAGTTTGTCCAGTCCTTCAGCTTCCTAAAATATATATTCAACACTGCTGTCTCTGCCAATGGGTGACTATTCTGTATAGGTCTTGCTTTAGGCTTATATTTTGATTGCAGATTTCATATTTGCTCAGGTAGCAATAATTAATTGAACTGACGTTGAAAATAGATTTAAATCAACAAAAGTCTCCACATATTTATAAACTTGAGATGTCTACTTGCTTTACAGTTCACTGCATTCTGAAAATACAGTCTATTTCAAATAGCAACCTTTTGCACGTTGCTAGAGTAGATAATTAGGGACATTATAAACATTCATTCATCTTTATATCTGTATTTTATTTTATGTCTGGATATTCCTCATAATCCTTACTGTGTTTTGAAAATTCTTGACAGTGGATATTCTTTTCTCTAAAATCTGTGCAAGTCTATTCAAAGTATAAAAGTTTTAAATGCTTACTAAAAATATACTGAATATAAGCCAGTGGCATAAGTTAAAAAAGAAACAAAGCAATAACCATAATTGAAGCTAAGAGTGATGCTATACTATTTGTATTTTTCATATTTCTTAAACATAAGAAAATTATATATTCAAAAGCCACAGACACTTCATATTGAAGGATAAAATTTTCCTATCTCCTAGGAAAACTGTTTTTCTTCTGAAAAGTGCACTGAATATGTAGGGAAGATAATTGAAATGTCAGTCTAGTTAATCACAACTAAATAACTTTATGGTCCAGCCAAATATTAAATTATGATACAGTCTGGATGATTGTAAACTTTGTGTTTAGTCCTGGGAAACATCAAATTACTCCCGAGTTTAGTGTCTTTTTGTGGCATGTAACTTTTGAGTAAACGTATGGTATAGAAAAGGCTCTTGACCTTAGCAATGTTTCCTGAAGTTGGTAAATGGCTCAGCTCTTGGTCAAGAAGTGTAGAAATTGGGCTTCCCTGGTGGCGCAGTGGTTGAGAATCCGCCTGCCGAGGCAGGGGACACGGGTTCGTGCCCCGGTCCGGGAAGATCCCACATGCCGCAGAGCGGCTGGGCCCGTGAGCCATGGCCGCTGAGCCTGTGCGTCCGGAGCCTGTGCTCCGCAACGGGAGAGGCCACCAACAGTGTGAGGCCCGCATACCGGAAAAAAAAAAAAAAAAAAAAGTGTAGAAATTGAACCGCTCCCAGTCACTTGTGTACAATAACACACATGGTTCTCTCTCACTGGATCATAATCATATTTTTAATAGTTGCTTTCCTGACCAATGTGAAAGTTTCTTGAGAACAAGGATGTTGTGTTATTTGACTGAACATATCTTCAACCTACGTTGACTATAACCTAATACATCTCTGTTAACTGCATTAACAGATATTGGAGATGGTTTCAGTTAATCTTTCATTCATTAATTTATTATTTCATTCATTCAAAAATATTTATTGAATATTTACTATCTGACAGAAACTGTTCAATGTGCTAGAGATATAGCAATAAAGAAGTACAAACAGTTAATAGTGTCCCTTCGTTCAGGATATTATATTTTAGTGTCAGGAAGTGATATGTCCCATGAAGAAAAACTAACACAGTAAGAGGTTTGGAAGTGATGGGGAAGGGGCATCTTACATAGGAAAACCAAAAGCAGCCCTTTGGATATCATAACACTTGAGCAGATAATGAATTGAAGAGAAAACCCTGTGAATATGTAAAAGACTATTCCAGGCAGTGGGAATTAAAAGGGCAAAGCCTTAAATTTAACCAGGAATTTATCTAGAAAGTAACTGGAAAGTATTATTGCACATGTATTCCTTAGCATGTACTAAATTTCATGCTCACTAAATCCTGTGGTGCTGTTCTTATAGAATTTTTAATAAAAGGTTTTAATCAACACTAAACCATCCTTTAATAGCAATCATGGGGGTTTTTTTGGTGATTGTACATTGCTAGAAAAACATGTTTAATCCTAAACTTGATTTTAAGCAGTTGGCTTTTAGAGTCATCCGCTGTTTCTCTGAGAAATTCTCATTTGTGTATTTTTCAGGAAAGGTGACAAAGTGTTTTCTTTAGCATAAAGTAATAAGATCTTATTGCTATTTTGATGCCTCCACTACCACAATAACAATTTTAATGGCATTTCTCCATATAAATTGAAAAATTAGTAATAGAGATTTAGTAAAATATTTTAAATCCTATAAAAATAAATCTGGTTAGCAGTGAAGATAAATGCACATGATCACATTTTGCATAATCTATGGCTGTCATGATGTAAGGTTCTACTTTACGGTTGAGAACTGTCTAGCACGTTGTTTGCTCATTTTCAATGCAATTCTTTGTTTTGAAAATGGACGCCAATTTAATTTCATTAACTAAACTCTGCCTGCATAACTTGACTGATTTGGATAACTGAATTATTGGATTCAAATGTGGTCGCTCTTAAAAACTAGGTTTTCATTTTGGGGGGATGTTTTCTAAAAGTCCCTTTTACTTCAAAGTAAATATTAATCAATATTTTTTGAATAATGTGAGAATAAAACTAAAAGATTTTCAAGGTTGATAGATTATTCTAATCATTATTTAAAATGTGAAATGTCTTAATACTTAATAGTTTGTAAAGATTGAAAACTAATTGCTGACCTTTAATCAGACTGAAATTCCATATAGCATCTTTAGATTAAGTAGCTTTTTTTCCTTCCATGTATTCCTCAGCACTTTTCTATTTGGTTTGGATTCTAAAACAGTCAGTTCCAGCTACATAATTTGTGGTGCCCAGTGAAAATGAAACTGCAGGACGCTTTGTTCAAAACACAGAAAAAAAAAGGGCTATTAAAGGTACTAACATATAAAGCGTTTTCCTTCTGCAATTTCTCTCTCTCAACTTGTCATGGTGCTTTATTTTTTTTTTTTTTTTTTTTTTGCGGTATGCGGGCCTCTCACTGTTGTGGCCTCTCCCGTTGCGGAGCACAGGCTCTGGACGCGCAGGCCCAGCGGCCGTGGCTCACGGGCTTAGTTGCTCCGCGGCATGTGGGATCTTCCCGGACCAGGGCACGAACCCGTGTCTCCTGCATCGGCAGGCGGACTCTCAACCACTGCGCCACCAGGGAAGCCCCCATGGTGCTTTTTTAATTGCCATTTAATGTCCTTCTAAGTAAAGAAAAAGTAAATTTCAAATTATTAGCATAAACTTTACCATTCCTCTTTAATTGCTCTATGCTACTTGTTTTTTTTTTGCGGTACGCGGGCCTCTCACTGCTGTGGCCCCTCCCGTTGCGGAGCACAGGCTCCGGACACGCAGCCTCAGCGGCCATGGCTCACGGGCCCAGCCGCTCCGCGGCACGTGGGATCTTCCCGGACCGGGGCACGAACCCGTGTTCCCTGCATTGGCAGGCGGACTCTCAGCCACTGCGCCACCAGGGAAGCCCACTATGCTACTTTTAAATGTAAATATAAGAGCATTTAACTCATTTATGAAATCATCGAAATCACACAGTTCTTTTCCTAGAGTCCTGAACCACTCCCTATCCGCAGTACCCAAGGCTATCTCAAGCAAACCAGAGCAGACAAATGTAAGGCAGACTCAAAACGTTTGGAAAGAGGAAGAGAGGGTGTCCGCAGGCACTGATCCAGTTGAGAGGCCCTCCCTCTGCACAGGGATACTTGTAGGGAGACTGAGGACACCTCCAGGTTCCCAGGGCTTCCAAACCCACAGTGGAAGGGAGAACCCTAAGGGTCTTTGAACCTCCTTCCCAGAAACTATTGGCTACCTGCATGGGGTGGATGAGAAGCTTGCCCCCACTAAAATGTGGCCTCTACAGAACAGAGACAGCCAACACACACACACACACACACACACACACACACAAACACACACACACACACACACACACACACACACACACTCTCTCTCTCTCTCCAGTGCTAGAGAGCCCTACCTAGACCCTTCTGTGCATATGCCCAGATCCCCACTAGGGACAGGGGACAACCCAGAAATGTGGGCCTCCCTCCTCAGAAGTTAACAAAGTCACTTAACCCAGGTGGAGAATGGCAGCAATCCGTGGGCAGTGCAGGGATTGGAAGACTGCTTGGCAGAGAGAGCAGGGGGGAAGACAGGGAAAACACATCCCCAGGAATGTGGAGAGGGGAGGTGGCCAGAAGCTGGACCTTGCCTGGAGCCGGGGCTTCAAGCTCCCAACGCACACTCCATTGTCCCATCAGACTTCACTTACAAACATGAGTTAACGATAAAATTATTAAGAATTTCAAGATGGCATTAGCTGAGCATTAAACCCTAAACAGGTTCAGGGAGCCGTGCAACTGCGGCAAGTCACACACCCTTGGAATCGGTCCTGAAAACATTTTACAAAATAGTGATGTCATTGTTTTTCCTATTTACCTCTATGTGTTAGTCAGCAAACAACTATAGTCAGTAACTATGATGTGCCAAGTACTGTGCTGTATGTATGCCATGAAGTGAAAAATAGATGCATGTTTGAGTGTTTGAGACATGGTGTCTACTACAGAGCAGTCAACAGTCTTTCATTCTTTAAGATTCTTTAGAGCTTAGCTAAATAAAGACTAATTAAACCTATAATATCTGATTCAATATGCATTTTCAAAAAATGAGTGCCTGAAATATTACTTAGTACACAAGTCCTTAAAATATGTATAAAGTAATAAATGATTAAATAGTGATATGGCAGGAGGTGAATGTTGACATTTCACTTTTCTGTTTTTATGAAAGAGAGACTAGTTGTATGGCCACGTATTTATTCTGTTATACAGTGAGCAAAGCTTTGAGTAATAAAAGATTAAAAACAAAAAAATTGAAAGGTAGTTCCATAATTTGCCTAATGCTCTTCTAATTATTTTGCAATTTTAATAGACCTAAGGGTAAATTTCATAGCTATTGATACCTTTGTCCTCTGCTCTGTATTGTTGTATTGAGTCATTTCCAAGGTGTACCCTGAGATAAAAGTGTTTTTTTCCTCAAAATAATTATGACATGACTCATTGAATTATTTGTATTCATCCTTTCAAATTGTTATCCAGCTTACATATTTCTTAAGTAATCTCTCATTGAAGCAAATAAATAATATTCCAAGGGTGACAAATATATCTATAATATGTGAATAGAAATGTACTTTTCATCCCATTTTGTTTTGTCTTTAAAAAACTTAGTTTACTCTTTTGCTGAATCATTAAATCTCTAAGATAGGACTACCTTTTACTTTATAATGCCTGTGTGAATTGATGTCCTCTGTTTTTGACTTCCTATTTCAAGGCTGTTTTATATAAATAGTGAATGACTGACTACTTTCTATGAGTTTTAGATTATATATATATTTTAAAATTTTTATTTATCTATTTATTTATTTTGGCTGCTTTGGGTCTTTGTTGCTGAGTGCGGGCTTTCTCTAGTTGCGTTGAACCGGGGCTACTCTTCAGTTGCGGTGCGCTGGCTTCTCATTGCTGTGGCTTCTCTTGTTGCGGAGCATGGGCTCTAGGCGCATGGGCTTTAGTAGTTGTGGCACGCAGGCTCAGTAGTTGTGGCTCATGGGCTCTAGAGCCACAGGCTCAGTAGTTGTGGCACATTGGCTTATTTGCTCCGTGGCATGTGGGATCTTCCCGGACCAGGGCTCGAACCCATATCCCCTGCATTGGTAGGCAGATTCTTAACCACTGTGACACCAGGGAAGTCCTTAGATTATATTTTGATAAGTTTATTTGATAGTTATGTCCTATCTCATAATGTTGTTTTTAAATTTTTTATTGCCTTTTATAAAGATAAATGGTCAGTTGTAGATATGAATTGCACATTTAGATTTCTAGAAATTGAGAATAGTTTCCTCATTCTATTTTTATGAGAATAAATATTTCATGTGCTGACAGTTTTGAATATTTAAAATGTTCAACTGCTGTTTTTATTTAGCTGTTTTATCCAAAATGTGAGATACTTGTATGAAGAGCAGAACAATTAAACTCTATTTGAAGTTCTACTTAATTATATATTTAAATTTAAAGATAACTGACATGGAAAATTATGTTCTAAAAAAACCTGTTTTCCAACATCTGAATTTTATTAACCTAACTGCTGCCAGTTCATATTAGTTTTATACTTATAAGGTGACAATTTTCATATGCCTTAAAGGATCTCAAGAGAATGTAGACTTCAGCTACAAGTCATCAGGCAAGATGTTCTTATAAATGTTATAAGTAACATTATATAGATAAATATATTTTATATTATAAATAAATGTTATTTTATCCCATTTCAAAGACCTCTAAGAAAGAGCTCCAATTCTCTGCACTTCAAGAGCTAGAAGTTCTCTCTCTGCATCTTCACTCTTTGTAGATGGGAAGACCATCAGTAGAACATCCTATTAAGATTACTTCTACTTATTTGTTAGAAACAATTTTTTAAAATTTTAATATAATGTAATTTTTATTCTAATTTTCTCAATAAAAGAAAGAATCCATAATGTTAGGTGAAATGCAAAAAGTAACCTAATTGCAATTAACTCTGATAGAACTTTTTTTATGATACATCCTTGATATATCAACTTTCTTTACACATGAAGAATTGATAAAGTTTTTATGACCTTTTAAGGCCAAATGCCTGATTATTGTACTATGATCTAGAACTATCTTTCTCTAAACTGTTCTCTACAAATGTCCCAATTCTTTTCATTTCCCTTATTAATTTGAATTTTATTTTCTACTTCCATAAATTTTCCTTTTCTCCCTTGTGGTAGCTCATAGTCTCAGAGGAGGGAATGAAGTCATATACTTGCCTTCATGTGACTTTTAAATCCATTGTAGCTTGTCGTGGTATCAGAGGTACTATAAGCAGAGTATGGGAGGAGTTACCCTTTGTTTGATGTAAATTTGGCCAACAGGGACTTGATTTTGTAGGGAAAACTATTATTTTATTCTTTATTAAAGTATAGTTGATGTGCAATGTTATATAAGTTACAGTTATACAATATAGTGATTCACAGTTTTTAAAAGTTATTATGCTCTGTTTATAGCTGTGATAAAATTTGGCTGCATTCCCTGTGCTGTATAATACACCCTTGTAGCTTATTTTATCCATAATAGTTTGTACCTCTTAATCCCGTACCCCTATATTGCTCTTCCCCCCTTCTCTCTCCCAACTGGTAACTACTAATTTGTTCTCTATATCTGTAAGTGTGTTTCTTTTTGTTATATTCATTAATTTGTTGCATTTTTTAGATCCTACAAGTAAGTGTTATCATACGGTATTTGCCTTTCTCTGTCTGACTTATTTCACTTACCATAACATACTCCATGTACATCCATGTTGTTGCAAATGGCAAAATTTCATTCTTTTTATGACTGAGTAGTATTCCATTGTATATATGTATATATATACCACATCTTCTTTATCCAGTCATCTGTTGATGGACACTTAGGTTTCCTCCATATCTTGGCAATTGTAAATAACACTGCTATGGACATTGGGATGCATGTATCTTTTCAAATTAGTGTTTTTGTTTCTTTCTTGCTCAGGACTGGAATTGCTGGGTCATATGGTAGTTCTATTTTTAGTTTTTTGGGAAAATTGTTTTCCACAGTGGGTGCACCAATTTACATTCCCACCAACAGTGTACAAAGATTCCCTTTTCTCCACATCCTCGCCAATATTTGTTATTTGTGTTCACCCAGCTGCTCTGCAGCATGTGGGATCCCCCCAGACTGGGGCACGAACCCATGTCCCCTGCATCGGCAGGCGGACTCTCAACCACTGCGCCACCAGGGAGGCCCTATTTGTGTTCTTTCTGATGATAGTGATTCTGACAGGTGTGAGGTGATATCTCATTGTGGTTTTGATTCTCATTTCCCTGATGATTAGTGATGTTGATCATCTTTTTATTTGCCCATAGGCCATCTGCATACTCTTTAGAAAAATGTCTGTTCAGGTCTTCTGCCCATTTTTTTTTTTTTTATGTTGAGTTGTGTGAGCTGTTTATGTATTTTGGATATTAACCCATAACTCTAATTTTAGGGTCAAAAGATGCTAAAATCATTTTTGCTTAATTTTTTGATAACTTAGAAGAGTTTATGTGTTTGGGATTTACAACAACCAAGCAAAAACTCAGATTATACATTGTCTAAACTTAACACATAAACATGGCAAACAGATGGTATTGCTGAACTGGATTGTGCATAAAAATCACTTTATTTTTATATTTTCATATTTCAAGAACTAATTGCTTTCCTCGTGATTCTATTTCTTCACTGAAATTTTGCTTAATTTTCTTTGTAAAAGTTTTCTTAGGAAGTATGGCATCAGGTTTCCGTAATGTTATCTAAAAGTTCACTGCATTGTGCTTGTATATTGAAAATATCATCTGAATGAATAATTAGCTTACATTTCAGGAACTAATTTGTATCTCTAAGGAAAAGATAGAAACAGTTTCTGATTAAAGGAACAGAAGAGGTAGCCTTGAAAAAAGTTCTTAATATACGGAGAGATTTAATATAGGATAAAGAACATATAAGATCAATGGGAAAAGTATACATCACTGAATAAAATGTATTGAGGGAAACTTATTATTTAAAACATTTCAAGTTAATTCTTAACTAAGAAAATACCTGAAAGAAATCCCAAGTTATTAAACAGATAAATGTTAAACATAACATCTTAAGAAAAAATAAATATAGGTAATATATGACTAAATAGAGAAGCATATAAAAAATAAATTACAAAGCAAAGGACAGATGAGTATAATAGAAATTTCAAATATCAAAGTCATTATAAATAAAATGAAAATAAGCAGTTAGCTGGGTAAAATACTTGTGAAGAATAGACTATGGTAAAATGGGCAAAGGATGAGCAGTCAATTCTTAGAAGAGATACTGTTGCCTAATATGCATTAAAAAAGAGCTTCATTCTTGCTAAAATTCAAATAAATGAAAATTAAAATGATAGGTAATTTTCTTCTAATCAAATTGGACATGTTTTTGTTTTTTTGTGAGGTTTTCTTTGGTAAATGGTAATGCTTATGTATACTTAGAGAATGATTTGGTCAGAACTCCCCCGTCACTACAGGAAAACTACAAAATTATATGGCAATGTGTTTCCAGTGCCTTAAAATTACTATATCCTTTAAATCCACTACTCTATATTAATATCTAGGAAAGATGACATATAGAAAAACTATATGTGTGTACAAACATGCATTATGTATAATAAGGAAATGTATAAATATCCTAAGTGACGAGAAATAAATAGTGAGTAAAATGTATTATGTCTGTAAGATGGAATGTTAAGTTTAATGAATGAGAATAATGTTGACAGTACTGTAAGACTGCAAGATTGGAAACTGCACACATCATCACCCAACTATGTAAACAACTGATGTACACATATAGTCATAAGAAAATGAATACCAAAATTTTCTAACGTTGGCACTGTTTCTCTCTGTGTGGTGGGTTTATGATTGATTAGTTCTCTAAAGTGACTTGTAAGG
Organism: Kogia breviceps; assembly: GCF_026419965.1. Lineage (NCBI taxonomy): Eukaryota > Metazoa > Chordata > Mammalia > Artiodactyla > Physeteridae > Kogia > Kogia breviceps. Next base: position 105,139,949 of record NC_081314.1, on the reverse strand, counting down.
TCCTTCATGATCTGGCCCTGATTATCCTATTATAGCTCCTTATATTTACCTGGTCTCAGTACTTACCATGCTCTGCATTTCAACTGCATGTCAATTTTTTCTGTTGGTTTGTCATAAATGTTCATATCCCCAAGGCCTAACATGATACATTTCACATAAAACTATATATTAAATATTTACTAAATAAATTAGTGAATTAAGAGGATGGGTATGTAAACACACACACACAATTTCTACCATACATAAAGTGAACTTTTTAAAGCTTTAATAACCTGATACTTTTGCCTTAGTCATAAAGTGCTCACTTAGGACATCAACAATAAGCATTCTATTCGTAGGTTCATCATTCTGGAACAGACCTACAGAAGGCATAGTGTTCAGCTGTGTAAACCTAAGCAGGAATGCCCTGAAAATATACAGGAGAGATTATTGTCTATTTGGTTTTCCATAAAACCAAATTTCATATCCTGTGTACATAGTTTAGTCTGCTATTTACCATCTGCATTCTCATGAATTTGTAGCTCATAATGTCATTTTTTTATTCTCTTGAAATGTTCAGTAGTTTAGTCATATAGAGAGACAGGAGTCAGGCGGTAAGAACCTGATCATATCTTTGGGCTTCCCTGGTGGCGCAGTGGTTGAGAGTCCGCCTGCCGATGCAGAGGATGCAGGTTCGTGCCCTGGTCCGGGAAGATCCCACATGCCGCGGAGCGGCTGGGCCCGTGAACCATGGCCGCTGAGCCTGCACGTCCGGATCCTGTGCTCCGCAACGGGAGAGGCCACAACAGTGAGAGGCCCGCATACCGCAAAAAAAAAAAAAGAAAAAAAAAAAAGAATCTGGTCAGCTCCGAGTTCTAGTCCCTAAACTGCTGCTATCCAGCTGTGTAAATTCAGTCAAGTTATTTAATCTTTCTGGACCTCAGATTCTTCATCTGCAAAATAAGTATATTGCACTAGATAACATGATGAGCACTCTCATATTCAGTAATTGCATTGAATAACATGATGAACATTCTATGTGCACAGTCTTTTAATATTTAAAATCAGTGTTCTATATAATTCCAAAGACTTGACATAATAAATATAAGAAAATAACACAGTTTATTAATTTGACACCTCCAGTAAAAATAAACCTCCTCCCTAAAAATCTCATTGTAACTTTCCATGTATACAGCTCTTGCTGTAGGTCTCGTTCTGTAATATTTTACAGTATAATTGGAAGTTTGCCATGGGGACTTCAAGTTGTACAGTGGTTTTCAGAGGTAAAGAAGAAGTATCCCAGTAATATTTCATCCGTGTTCAAGTTCATATTACTCTCAGAGAGAAGAAATAAAAATCTGTAATTTGGAAAATAAAAATATGTATTGTGTTAGAAACTTGACTGTGTAAATAGATAAAATTTTCATGGTTTAAGTATAGAAATAAAAATGTCGTCCCCTCCTCTCCTTTCTTTCCTTTTTTTCCCCCACACTCTCGTCTCTGTCATTTTCAACTTCTTTTTTGTTTGTTTGTTTTTCTGGTTTACCACTTGCTTTTTTTTTTTTTGAAGATGTTGAGGGTAGGAGTTTTTTAGTTAATTTATTTCTTTTTGCTGTGTTGGGTCTTCGTTTCTGTGCGAGGGCTTTCTCTAGTTGTGGCAAGCGGGGGCCACTCTTCATCGCGGTGCGCGGCTCCAGACATGCAGGTTCAGTAGTTGTGGCTCACGGGCCTAGTTGCTCCGCAGCATGTGGGATCCTCCCAGACCAGGGCTCGACCCCGCATCCCCTGCATCGGCAGGCAGATTCTCAACCACTGCACCACCAGGGAAGCCCTTACCACTTGCTTTGATGATATAGTTCTCAGAACTGTTATCTAAGTCACTCTTCAAACTGATTTGCATGTGTTCTTTATTCTGTCACTTAATTCCATGATGTGGTAAATTCCAAATATAATTTAGTCTTTCAGCAGTAGAATTTAAGCTCCATGAGGGCTGAACTTTTCCACTGTATTTTATTAGTTAGGTCACTCTATCCCTGGAGCATTGAAGAGTACTAGGTATAAAGCTCAGTAAATTCTTGTTTAATAAATGAATGAGCAAACGTTCATTAAGCCATAATGCATGATCTGTATGGCTCATCATACAGTATTGATAAGAAAGGAAGAAGTTATTGTGGCTTTCTCAGATGCCTTACTTACTCTAATTGAGGAGACAAGGTTAGCAGTCTGAAAAAGGCTAGCAAAAAATAAAAAGAAGCATATTTTTAAGTTAAGTGTTTAAGTTATAAGAATCAGATTGTGAATGCTTTAGTTCAGAGGAGGAAAGCTTAACTGAGCTGGAATACTTCCTGGAGGAGCTTTACCCTAAAAGGAAGAAAATCATTTGGATTTGCCATGTAAGAAGTGTTGAGCCGTGAGATTATGAAGCCATGCAGGAGGAACAAATTTTCACAATTTGTTTCTGGCAGGGTTGTAGAAACGCCTAATTCTTCAAGTGTATATCTGAAGAAGCTTTCAGTAAATCAAGATTTACACCACAGTCAGTCTTTAATAAGAAAGTTATAGAATCATGCTCATTCAATTTAGGAGGCATTTTGCACGCACTATTATGGAGTAGGTCTTAGTAGCTATGTTATAATCTGCTTCCTCAAACATGAGCAGTGCTGGATAAAAGGAGTACAATATCAAAGATGAGATTTGCCAGAAGGAGAAGCTTACTTCTGGGGGGTTGTTCTTTTAAGGAAGCAAGCTTAGCAAAAAATAGTTTCCATCTGGGAGCAAATTTACATGGCACTGTTACAAGGTGCACGGTTTGAGAGTGATTTATAAACAGCCATTAGAGTGGGATACTTGTCTTCCCACAGCAACATCTCTGAGCACTAAGCACTCTTTGGTCAAGCCCCTAGGATTTAACTGCAGGGTGTTCAGTTATAAAACCGTTTTTCATCGATCTGAGCTGTTGAGTTCTTAACTGTAGCTTATTTTCACTTTGATTTTGAAATCCAAAAATGCCAGTCACAGCATTTAGGAACTAAAATCATTGGCACAGGAATTTAAATGAAGAGTGATAAATCAAGGCTGCCAGTGGCTACTGCCTCAGCCAGGGGCAAACACCACAGCCACAGGTTTTAATAGCCTTGCATGCCTAGTTTCAAATTAAGTGTGACAAATTAAGCAGGAAGTTAATTACTCTCTTGAAACAAATAGTCTGATGTTGATTGGAAAGGGCATCATAAAGATGTGTTTTATAGTAACAGAATACCCATAGGAAACAGAAAATAGAAATGTACAAATAATGATTAGTTAAGGTAAAAAGAAGGGGGAGGGGTGGTGGGGGTTATTATGCATCTGGTTAAATGCCTGCAGGTATATGAAAAGGAGACTTCCTCTGAGAATAGCTTTGCTAGTCTAAAAACAGGAAGTGAATTCACGGATGCATCAGAATCTTGGTATCTACATGGTGGATGAGGTAGTAGGTGGCCCAGGTACCTATATCTCTTGCACTACAGACCAGTTATTAGAATGCCTGACAACTCTTCTCATGGCAGAAGCGCTAAAATGAACAACTGCACCTAGAGTGAATATGACCTTAAAAACCCCAAGATATTATAAATCACAGAATTCTTAACTAGTCCACTTATTTTTCTGTACCTTCACTCCATGACCCTTACTGTCTTTAGATATTTATTAGACAGCAGCTTCTTCTTTAAGTCATTTCCTACCCGACTTAATGATTTTTAATACTGTTTGAGGAAATGTTTCAAGAAAGAATCTGTTCTTTGAAGTTCAGATGGGTCTTAGGAAAGATATAGTTCAACTTACATGTAGTGAGATAAAGTTAAAAATCACTCACTGTGTCAGACACTGTCCTTAGCACTTACATTAAATCATAATAAAAAACCAGCCCAGTAAATTATCATTATAGACATTTTCCAGTTGAGGAAACTGACATAAAAAGAGACTAAGTAAAATGTCAGCATCACCCAGTGAAGACATAGACAAAACAGAGTTTGTAGTCAGGTATTGTGAGTCCAGAAGTCTGTGCTCTTAACCATTAGGATACATTGCCTTTTGAAACCTGGGCCTGAAGAGAGCAGCAGTAGTTATAAAAATAATTATCAGTTGTAACTTTTTCACATCAGTCATTTCCCTTCTCTACCTGTTGCAAGTCAGAAACATACCTTCCTCAGAAAATAAAGATTAACTACAAAGATTAAGGTAGCTTTTTATCAGGCTCTGTAGGAAATATGATGAGCTACCACAGTAAATGTATAACCTCCAGGAGGCTTTTGACCTGTCCTTGACATGAACTTTGCTAGCCTCTCACCACAATGTCTTGCCTAAATGAGAGTCAATAAATCACAGGATACCTAAATACAAAATTCTATCCTTAAACAGAAAATGTTCTTAGATCTTTCAAAATGTTAGTTCTTAATCCTGAAACAAGTATTTTTGCTGTTCATTAATATCCATATGTTTATAATAGGGTATATTTAATAAGTTTTAGAAAAAAATTAAATGATATATTTAATAAAGGAAGAGTTCAAATGTATTTATTCTCTGGTACACTTCTTCAGATATATGTATTTTGTCAATTCCAAAATAAATATATTTGATAAACCTCCAGCCACTCCACCAAGCCATCGTGGTCTCTTTTGCTGTTGCCCAAACACCCCAGGCACATTCCTGCCTCATGGCCTCTGTCCTTGTTACCTCCTTCAGGTCTTTGCTCTAATGGCATTTGGTCACAGAAACTTCGTATGGCCACTTTAGTTAAAATTATAATTTTTCACGTCTACCATTCCTGACTACATTCTCTGCCTTCTTTATTTTTCGTGACACTTATCACCATATTCCATTTTACTCAAATGTTTATTTTCTATCTTCCACCAACTTTAATATGAACTCCATGTAAGCAAGGACTTCCGTCATGTTTATTTGCTATATTTATTTGCTATATACCCTGTGCCTAGAATAGGTTCATACTAGGCACCCAGGACATGTTTATTGAATACTAAAACACAAAATGGAAGAATAATTGAATAAGTGAATTTTTTAAAGTTATAGTTTCATAATAATTCATTAAACATTTTCTAATTAGATAGTCTAAATAAATATGTGAGTTAGTATGATATAAAATTCCATTGCAAAACTAGCTAATATTTACAGTTCAAATACCTGTTATTTTCATATTTTCATTGTAGTCAATTATTAAAATACTCTGTGTAATCAGCATTTTGTTTTAAAAGGCGATCTTAATTGCTAAGCAGAATCAATTTATCTTTATTAATGGCCATACCTGTATCATGAGCATGTCTTAAACATATGTTTCTGGAGAATTATAAAACATGTCAAAATTGGGGCTTCCCTGGTGGCGCAGTGGTTGAGAGTCTGCCTGCCAATGCAGGGGACACGGGTTCGTGCCCTGGTCTGGGAAGATCCCACATGCCGTGGAACGGGTGCGCCTGTGAGCCATGGCCACTGAGCCTGCGCGTCCGGAGCCTGTGCTCCACAACAGGAGAGGCCACAACAATGAGGCCTGCGTACTGCAAAAAAAACCAAACAAACAAACATGTCAAAATTGTTTGAAAGAACGAATGTTTAAAGGTGTTGACACAGCCAGTGTAAATGGTTCCTGCTTTGTAGTTAGAAATAAATCAAATTCATTACTGTATCTTCAGGGCCTAATACAGTGCCTAGCACCTAGGAATATTCATAAACATTTTGAATAAAGGAATACATGATTAAATAAAGGAATGCACTTTTAAATTTTATTTATTTATTCTAAGTTTTAAATTTTTTTATTGACGTATAATTGATTTACAATGTAATGTTAGTTTCAGGTGTACAGCACAGTGATTCAGTTATATATATATATATATATATATAATGTATGTGTATATATATACACATACATATGTAGACTTTTTCAGAGTCTTTTTCGTTACAGGTTATTACAAAATAATGAGTATGGTTCCCTGTGCTATATAGTAGGCAGTAGATCTTTGTTGATTATCTGTTTCATATCAAGTAGTGTATATATGTTAATCCCAACACCCTAATTTATCCTTACCCCCTTTTCCCCTTTGGTAACCATAAGTTTTATATGTCTGTGAGTTTCTGTTTTGTAAATAAGTTCATATGTATCTGATTTCTTTAAGATTCCTATATATAAGCAATATCATATGATATTTGTCTTTGTTTGGCTAACTTCACTTAGTATGATGATCTCTAGGTCCATCTTTGTTGCTGCAAATGGCATTATTTCATTCCTTTTTATGGCTGAGTGATATTCCATTTTATATTTATACTATGTCTTCTTTATCCATTCATCTATTAATCGACCTTTAGGTTGCTTCCATGTCTTTGCTATTGTAAATAGTGCTACAGTGAAAATCAGGATGCATGTATCTTTTCAAATTAGAGTTTCCTCTGGATATACGCCCAGGAGTGAGATTGCAGGATCATATGGTAACTCTATTTTTAGATTTTTAAGGAACCTCCATACTGTTCTTCATAGTGGCTGTACCAATTTAAATTCCCCCAATGGTGTAGAAGGGTTCCTTTTATCTCCACACCATCTCCAGCATTTATTATTTGTAGACTTTTTGATGATGGCCATTCTGACTGGAGTGAGGTGATATCTCATTGTAGTTTTGATTTGCATTTCTCTAATAATTAGCAGTGTTGAGCATTTCCTCATGTACCTATTGGCCATCTGTCATCTTATTTGGAAAAATGTCTATTTAGATCTTCTGCCCATTTTTTATTGAGTTGTTTGTTTGTTTTTGATATTGAGTTGTATGAGCTGTTTGTATATTTTGGAAATTAAGCCCTTGTCAGTCACATCATTTGCAAATGTTTTCTCCCATTCTGTAGGTTGTGTTTTCATTTTGTTTATGGTTTTCTTTGCTGTGCAAAAACCTTTAAGTTTAATTAAGTCCCATTTGTTTATTTTTGTTTTTATTTTCATTACTCTTGGTGATGGATCCAAAAAAATGTTTCTGTGATTTATGACAAACAGTGTTCTGCCTTCGTTTTCCTCTAGGAGTTTTATAGTATCTTGTCTTACATTTAGGTCTTTTCTCCATTTTGAGTTTATTTTTGTATATGATATTAGAGAATTTTCTAATTTCTTTCTTTTCCATGTAGCTGTCCAGTTTTTCCAGCATCACTTATTGAAGAGATGGTCTTTTCTCCATTGCATATTCTTTTCTCCCTTGTTGTAGATTAATTGACCACAGATGTGTGGGTTTATTTCTGGGCTTTCTATCCTGTTCCATATGATCATCTCAATAGATGCAGAAAAAGCTTATGACAAATTCAACACCTATTTATGATAAAAACTCTTCAGAAAGCAGGGGAACAGAACATAATAAAGGCCATATATGACAGACCCACAGCTAACATCATACTTAATGGTGAAAAGCTAAAAGGATTTCCTCTAAGATCAGGAACAGGACAAGTATGCCCACTCTCATCACTTTTATTCAACATAGTTTTGGAAGTCTTAGCCACAGCAATCAGAGAAGAAAAAGAAATAAAAGGAGTCCAAATTGGAAAAGTAGAAGTAAAACTGTCATTGTTTGCAGATGACAGGATACTATACACAGAAAATCCTAAAGATGGTACCAAAATCTACTAGAGCTCATCAGTGAGTTCAGTAAAGTTGCAGGATACAAAATTAATACACAGAAATATGTTATATTTCTATACACTAACAACAAAAGATTATAAAGTGAAATTAAGGAAACAATCCCATTTACCATCACATCAAAAAAGAATAAAATACCTAGGAGTAAGCCTACCTAAGGAGGCAAAAGACCTGTACTCTGAAAACTATAAGATGCTGATGAAAGAAATGGAAAACAACACAAACAGATGGAAAGATATACAATAAGTCCCCTACATACGAACCTTCAAGTTGCGAACTTGCAAAGATGTGAATGTGCGTTCACATGTCCAATCACGTAAATTAGTTTACGTTTCGTACATTGTCACCTGAGTGCATTCTCTACAAGTGTTTGTGCTTTTGTATACTTTACTGTGCAGTACTGTTGCTGTGTGACAGGAGGAGCTTCCTAATGAAGACCTGATGGAACTGGAGGCCCAGAGAAAGGATGAAGAGAGAAGAGGAAGAAGAAGTAACTGAAGAACCAAAGAGATTCACAATGAAGAAAATGGCAAAGGGATTTTCTTTATTTGAGGAGGCACTGTTAGTTTTTGAGGCATAGAACCCGAATATAGAATGGTACACAAAGGTTGCAGCAGCTGTTCAGAATGAAATCCAGTGCTACCATGTCATCTATAGCAAGAAAAAAAGAGCTACTACCCAGACGTCACTGAATTGTTTTTTTGAGAGGGTAGATAGAATTGAATCTAGCAAGGAACCAGAACCTGTGCCATCGACATCAGGCATGAGTGGAATTGCAGCTTGCCCTCCGTCTCCTATTGTTGATGATCTTTCAGCTCTACCATCTCCCACCTCCTCTCCCTCCTCCAGTCAGTAATTCTTCTTGCCTGTTCACTCAATGCCAGCCCCTGTATGCCAGCTGTTGTACTGTACTACTGTACTTTTCAAGGTACTGTACTGTAAGATTAAAAAGATTTACTTTATTTTTGTGTCTGTTTTTTATGTATTATTTGTGTGTAAAGTATTAAAAACGTATTACAGTACAGTACTATGTAGCCAATTAGTTAGTTGGGTATGTAGGCTAACTTTGTTGGACTTACCAACAAATTGGACTTATAAAGTGCTCTCAGAATAGAACTCGTTCATATGTAGGGGACTTACTGTACCATGTTGTTGGATTGGAAGAATTAACATTGTTAAAATGATATACTACCCAAGGCAGTCTACAGATTCAATGCAATCCCTGTCAAATTACCAATGTCATTTTTCACAGAACTAGAACAAAAAAAATTTTTCAATTTGTATGGAAATACAAAAGACCCCAAACAGCCAAAGCAATCTTGAAAAAGAAAAATGGATCTGGAGGAATCAGGCACCCTGACTTCAGACTATACTACAAAGCTACAGTAATCAAAATAGTATGGTAGTGGCACAGAAACAGAAATATAGATCAATGGAACATGATAGAAAGCCCAGGGATGTACTTTTAAGTTAAATTTTTGTGATGCTTTACTAAATGCCTTCTTCTTAAAGAGGATATGTATACCTATGCAAATAAGGTTTGCAATACAACACATTCACAGTAGACCACTTTTCTTCATTTATAATAACTTCCTAAAATATATAAAGATATAAAACATTCTTATACTTAGGAAATAATTTAAAGATTCAAGCATTTAAATTTATTTGCTAATATGTTTGTAAAAATGTAGAATAAAAAATATCTTTAAGTTATAGAATTTTGCATGATAGAGCAAAGCTATTTTCTGTATAATTCCATCTTTTGATATAAAGTATCAAACAAAATTTAAAGAAGAAAAATTATAAGATCAGGTATGTGTTCCTAGAGAGGAGACTATAATGTGGTAGATGGACATGAGACTGAGGGTCTTCAGCTCCTGGTTCTCATTCTGATTCTGGCCAGAAATTTGGATGAAATTAGACCATCACTGTAGTTTTCTATACTGTACCAAAGCTTTCTCATGACATAAACAGGACAGTTTCTAATATTTATTCCAAATAAAAAATGTGAAGTTCCTATGTAGGTAGATTCCAGATCTGCTCATGTGTCCCCCTACAATCTAACTTTTTTCTATAAACAGTCAGACAGTAAGTCTCATAAAGTATATGGCTGTGTGGGCCATATATTCTCCACCAACAACTAAACTCTGCCCTTGCAACAGGAAAGCAGCCCTGGATAATACATAAATGAAAAAGCATGGCTGTGTGCTAATAAAACTTTATTTACAAAGACAGGTATTCGGGCTGGATTTGGCCCACAGGCCATAGTTTACCAATCCTGCCCTAGATTATAAAGCTTTATATTCTTAGATAAAGTAAGTGGATGCTTTTGATTAATATGCCCATACTTGAAATCTGAAGAAAGGAAAAGGAAAGATCCTCTGAAGACAGGTGTTTCTTTCACTTAGAAATCATCATTTTGAAGTAAATAGTTGGAAATTTATTTTTTTTAATATTACATGGACATGAAGAAGAGTATTTAAGGCTTTTGGTTTTCATAAAATAGTGTGAGGCATTGTTAATCTTAACTAGTGAGAAAATGAACAATTTTTATCTAAATGCATATACATAGTGTGGATTACAGAAATTTTATTATTATCTAAAATTCTCTCAACTAATATGAGGAATGGTCAGATTTTATAGTTCTCCAGTTCCTCCAATTCCAGACTCCATTTGAGGATGAGTAATACAACACTTAGTTAAATTTAATGAGATAAGTAAAATACTAGTAGTCCAAGTTAGTAGGAATTATTTCCATGTGAGTATCATTTACAGAGGTTCCATGTTTTAAAAAAATAAATATAGACTTTTGTAGAGATTTCACTACCACTAACAAATACAACCTATTCCAGCTGTTTAGCTTTCACTTTATTTGATTTTTGCTTAAAAACTTTGTAAATCCAGTTCAAAAGCAGTTGGCAAAGCCTGGGTAGATTGGTGCAATAAGAGAGGACTATAAAATTGGACTGATTTGAGCCATCAAGATAAAAAGGTTTACACTTATATAACATTTTTCTTAACCTTGTCTTGATTTACTGCACAAATCCCTGGAAAATTAGTAACAATGAGATGAAAGTATGGTACAAATATAGCACAAAGAAAAGAAAGAATTTAAAATTTGGTTTGTAGTTTTTAAAAGATGGGCCTGTACATAAGTATTTACCAGAGATTTTCATGAGATGATTTGCATATAGATAAAGTTATTCATGTATAAAGTCAGCTTATACTCCATTTTGCACTAGAATTAAATAGGAATAAAGAGGTCTTGTCATGAAATAGAAACAGAGGCAGAACTATTGAGATCTGTAGTTAGCGTTTTGTAACCACAGCAATTTGTTATTTTAATGTTGAAATATGAGTTTAATCTACTTATTAAGTGAAAATTAGTTGACTACATTTTTTGTTGTTACATTTATTTGGTTATTCAAATTGTGAGTATGGGTTTCTATACCTGTGAACATTCCATTGACTGAAAAGGCAACTAAATAACAAATGGTTCCACAAGTCAGTTTAAATAAATGTAGTATATTCTTTCTCTTTTTCATCTTCTTCTTATTTTTTTCTGTGGAGTCTCTATTGGTAGAAAGTCACTTAATGTTTTTTTCTGAATACTGATGATCAGTCCTTTGCAGCCTGAGACACTTTCTTGTACCTACTAAAATAGAGAACAATAATCCAGTTTAGATCTGCTTTTACAATGCCTGTCACAGTTTAGCCCCTATTAGAATAATAGTTTAAGATCAATAGAAAGGAAGGAAGGAAATAACACAAAAATATTATCCACCACATCTTTCCTGAGATACACTATGTATCATGTCATAGACCTTCAAATAAATATTGATTGACGAACTAAATGAGTGAATGAAAAAATGGAAAAACAATACCCTTGTATTTATGTTTGCTATCTATTTTCATTTAATATTTTAAATTTGAAGTTACTTACTTTGCCTCCGGAAGTTCTGTTTTCATTTTCCTCTCTTGACCCAAATGGAAGAAGATTAACATATTTAAGTTTAAAAATCACTAAACATATGATTACAGTGAAGTAGGGTTAAATTGGCAGAATTTTAGGCCCAAGAAAAAGTTGTATAAATCTTCTTTACTCTTTTAATTAGGACACATATTCAATAGATGTCTTTGTTTTCTGAGCAGTAGAGAGGTTCCCAGGGAATTATGTTTGGAAATGGAGAGAATAAGGATGAGTAAATAATTCTACCAGTTAGGAATGTATTTGGCTAAAAGTATTAGAAAATCTGATTGAGTTCCTTGGACAAAAAAATAGTTTATTTTTTTCTCATGTAACAAGAATGGAGGTAAAGTTTTGCTGGAGGCAGTTGAACTATTCAGTGATAATTCATCACTTTTGGCTCTTTCTGTGTGTCTGCTCTATCATGCAAAGGTTCTTGGCTTCTTACTTTCTGATTGCAGTGATATTGGCTGCACATCCAGGCATCATAACTGTTTTCAAGACATAGAAAAGGATGTACAACTAAATGGCGATAATAACCCTGTATGTTCCTTTTCATTGGCAAAGAAAAAGCTTTTAGCAAACTATAACCAGCAAATTTTTGTTTCGATTTCATTAGTCAGAACTTGGGGTCATAGCTATCCCTAACTGCAAGGCAGGCTGGAAAATCAAGTTTGGTGCATTTCCATCCCTACAGAAGAAAACAACAGCAAGGAACATACTTGAAATGGGCATTGAGTAGGTTAACCTATAGTATCTGTCAGAATAATCTTCAGCAAGTTTGTTAATTGAACTATACAATAGATTCTGAGAAAATTAACCTATATGAATATTTAAATGAATTATAAACATCATTTAGATCATAAATGCTATTTCTTGGTTTGGAGAAAGCAACTGGGAAGCTAAATACTAAAAGTTTAGGAGTGGTTATTTTGGGGATGCAAAATGAGAGCTTTTATGTTGTTGTTGCTATTTGTATTTTAAAAATAGTTTACAACAAGATATTTAGTTAAAAGAAAGAAGAACAGATTTTCTAGGAAAATGATAGTAGAGAAGTTAGCAAGTTCTTTATACTTTAATGTTCACTATGTAAATAGTTCTACTTTATAAAGTATTAGAGATTCATTAAATAATTAGTGTGTGATTAGTACTTCATATCATCAAATCATACAGTTAGGAAAAGAATATGGTATAGTGGCCTACCTCAAAGATAGTACTCTGCTTAGGGAGATCTTCACATTTCTTTTATCTGCAATACACAGTTGAGTTAAATCCATATATTATTGGGCCTGGTGATAGGAAGACTTTTTCAAATTCACAAAAGACAAGAAATTTAAATTTGTTTTGTTTTTAGATAGAAATCCAGGAATATACTTCTCTATCACATTGGGCAATCATCCTTACTTTTGTTGTACTTTAGCCTTGTGGCTAATCATTACCTCTTCATAGTCTTTTTTTAAACTAGGGTCCATGGGATTAAAAGGACTCTCTGTTTCTTTGTTTCCTCTCCCTCTCTCTCTCTCTCTCTCCCCCCCACACACACACGTGTGTGTGTTTGTTTGTGTGTCTGTGTGTGTGTGTGTGTGTGAGAAACCATTAAGTAACTTTGAGGAACACATAGGCAAGTTCTGTCGGATCAAGAGGTAGTAAAGTTTTACTAATCCAGAAAGCAATAGAAAAATTTCAAAAGCACAGATCAGATGTTGCTGGGTCTAATAATTAAATTAACATAAGACAGATTAACAGGAAAAAAAATTTAATTTGTATATATGGGAGCTCCATGAAAATATGAGACTCAAAGAAGTGACAAAAGCAGGAAGCAAGAGGGAAGAGATATGGGAACATATGTATATGTATAACTGATTCACTTTGTTGTAAAGCAGAAACTAACACACCAGTCAGAAGGAGAAAAACAAATACCGTATGCTAACACATATATATGGAATCTAAGAAAAAAAATGTGTCATGAAGAGACTAGGGGTAGGACGGGAATAAAATACAGACCTACTAGAGCATGGACTTGAGGATATGGGGAGGGGGAAGGGTAAGCTGTGACGAAGTGAGAGAGTGGCATGGACATATATACACTACCAAAAGTAGGGTGGATAGCTAGTGGGAAGCAGTGGCATAGCACAGGGAGATGAGCTCTCAGTGCTTTGTGACCACCTAGAGGGGTGGGATAGGGAGGGTGGGAGGGAGGGAGACACAAGAGGAAAGAGGTATGGGGACATATGTATATGTATAACTGATTCACTTTGTTGTAAAGCAGAAACTAACACACCATTGTAAAGCAATTATACTCCAATAAAGATGTTAAAAAGAAAAAAGCAGGAAGCTTTTATTTCTTTTAGACAAAGAAACAAATTTGTGATGAATTGACAAAACAGAAGAGTTTGGACTTGGGGTAGTAAATTGGTAAAGAAGTAACAAGGTTTGTTTACGCAACTTTCTAGGCCCTAAATCCCCTATCTCTGGTGATAAGGATGCTTTCTGCCCTCCTATTACAGGGAGGGTACCTCTCATGTGGGAGATTTATCTTCTGCTTTCAGGAGGGATCAAGGAGGGTCAGAATGTCCTTCTTGCACAAGTACCTTGAATTCAAGAAAATCAGTATGCCAAAGTGGCATATTTTGGGGTGGCATATAAGTTTACCAAGGGTAGAAGCAATGTATTTTATTTATTTATTTATTTATTTTTGGCTGTGTTGGGTCTTCGTTTGTGTGCGAGGGCCTTCTCTAGTTGTGGCAAGCGGGGGCCACCCTTCATCGTGGTGCAGGGGCCTCTCACTATCGTGGCCTCTCTTGTTGCAGAGCACAGGCTCCAGACATGCAGGCTCAGTAGTTGTGGCTCATGGGCCTAGTTGCTCTGCAGCATGTGAGATCTTCCCAGACCAGGGCTCGACCCCGTGTCCCCTGCATTGGCAGGCAGATTCTCAACCACTGCGCCACCAGGGAAGCCCTAAAAGCAATTTATTTTGAATCACTGAATCCTTCACACATCCTGTTGAATGTATGAAACAAAGTATGCATGAAAAAAGATGGCAGATATTTATTCATGTGGTTCATATAACAGAGCAAACTAAACAAAGGTTGTTAATTCATAAATTTAGCTGCCAACCAATTTATTATGATAATATAATTTTGAATTTTATTAATTCTTTAATTGTCTTTTATTAATTAAAATACTTGGCTATTAAAGTTTTTAGATCTTTAAATTCATTGCTAATTTCACAATCCAGTATTACATGGACATAGAATATATTGTACTTCATGAATCCACATTTGAGTTTGGGTTGCCTAGTCATTGTCAATAGGAGTATAATTTTCAGAAAAAGCCAAAAATAATGATAGAATTTAAAAGTATCAATATTTAGATTCACTTTATAATTAAACAAAGCAAAACTACTCTAAAATATAATTTGAAAAGTAATGAAAATATTTTGCAAAAAGCTTTATTCCTATTGTCTCTTCTATAAATGTTACTGACTCTGTCTCTACTTTTCTAGTTCTACAGTGTAAAAGAGGGGCCCAAGAATATGTTGGTAAAGAATCTCCTTCAGGGGATTACTTTCATCATTTTTTTCCCCTGCAGGTTAAGAAATCTTTTTATCCTCCCAAGACCTCTTTCTGTGCTTAAAGCATGTAAACAACAGTCTTACCAAAAATTAATGATACATGTAATCTTGGCTTGCTATAGGGGATGTTACTGCAATTGTGATTTTTCATGCTAGAAGAGAATATACTTCCTCTTATTAAGTAAGTCATATTTGCCTTAGACAATGCAATTCTCTAAGCAACTTCATTCTGCCTTTATGACAGATATACATTCAAAGCTTCATAGCATAACTGAATTAGGTCAAAACAAGGTGGAAATGATGCAAGACTTACTGCTTAGTTCAGTTTTCCTAACCATTTAAACTCAGTAGCAGGGTTGCCAAGTTTAGAGAGTCTTCACAATACTCTCCAGTACAGTACCTATGAAGAATGTCTCCAGTGCAAGCTCAGAATGTTTTTTTCTGCTTCTTTCTTTAACTTCTTCACTCATAGACAAGTGCACATTATTTTGAACATATACAGTAAATACTGCACAACGCAGAACATATAGGTCATGCCCTGAATTCCCATAGTCAAAAAATAGTCTATGGCTAACGGTTTAGTTTGCCCAAACGCTGTGGGTACCTAAATACAGGGACCATTGAGGATTCAAAAGATATAATATATATATATATATATCCCTTCCTAATTGTATCTCATATTTGGAAATCCAGGCACTCATTAACCCTTTCACCTCTGACAAATAGTAAGAGCGAGATGATGGATGGTCAAGGACTTAAGATAAGCAGTATAATTTACATCCAAACTGGGACATTTCTGAAATGAAAGAGGAAGATATTTATAATCATGCCAGTACACCACGCATTAGCTTGGGTTGTCCCAGGCAAACCTAGATATAAACAGTTTGATATATTGGTAGAATGAATGAGCTTCTGGATTGACACATTTCCGAATGTACAACATTACTCACCAAATCTATGACTTCTCTCCTGAGTTTATTCAAGTAAATAGATATTAATACATAATATTTTACTGCCTTTTTGTGTGTGTCTTCTGTCTTTAAATTCCTTTAAGATTTTTAAAAATAAAATAGTCCATCAGAGGTTCTCTTGTAATTTATACAATATTTAAGTTTTTATACAATTAAAATTAAGCCAATTAATTAATGTCATATACACTTTCAGTTTTTCATAAGTAATAGAAAATCTGTGGCCACTTCTTAAAGGATGTTCATTAAGCATTAATTTTATTCCCTCTCTTATTTTGTTTTTTCATAAGTTTCAAAATAAATACAGTGAAAATTAACATCAGAGTTTAGACCCAATGACTGCTGGTTTCTTTTATCCTATTAAATATTATAAGTCTATTTGTATGAAAGAATAATGATACTTTGAATTTAGAACTAGTCATTTTATGCTGTAAGGTTAGACATAAAGTTGTGTCCAAGACAAAAGGTGACACTTTAGTTGATAATTTAATGTGTACAGGCAGTTCTTTATTTTTACAAAAAGGATGCCTGAAAATAGGTTTTAAAGTTTATAAATTTAACAGTGCCTTATAAGTTAATAAAAGGATTCCCCAAGAGCTACATATATTATAAAATGTTGAACTGTTTTTCTACAGACATGGTTTTCTTGAGCCCAGACAAATCCAAACAGGTGTATGAAAAATCTTTACAGGCTACAAGAAAAAGACAGGAGATAGTCACCAGTCAGTCCCAAGAACCCACTTTTTGGTGGCCAACACTGGCCAAATGAGTAGTTAAGAAGCTCCAATACAAATCTTCAAATAGAGGGCTCCAGGACTTGCTAAGCTCATGAGGTAGGGGTGAAGAGAGCTCTATATTCTTTCTACCACCAGAAGGGCCTCCACATGATTTTCAGATTATTCTCACTCACCAGACTATCAGCAACAAGGGACTTGACCACTGTCTAAAAATGCTGAATGAGGCTGGCAGTTGGTGAATGAAGAGAATTAATTGGTGGAATGGGCACCCACCAGAGGTCTTGCAATCATAGATTTCCCAGGGCCTGTCTGCCATAGACTCCTGATGGGGGAAAATGTGGGTCAGGTTGGAGAATTGGGAAAAGCAGCAGAGAAGCTTTAGCTTGTGTGGTATCAAGGGTCTGGTGTTTTACTAGGCATTTTCAACAGCCACTAACTTATACAAACAGGCCTAAAAATACTCCTCTCTTCTATCTTGGGGACCAGCCAGTCTTTGGTCCTAGCAGTAACCATGGGAATTAGGAATTAAATACCAGGTAATCAGAGAAGGACAAATCTGGTTCAACCATGCTTTGTTTCCAATGCTAATTAGGTATCCTAAGAAATGGAAAATATGAGTTACTTCCAAGTTAAATATGTTTCATTCTAACCCTAGAAAAGATTACAATCACTAATTAATAACAGTTTGGGAACAGAAATATTAAGGTGAGCACTGTTTGTTACTTTGTTGTTCATTCTGCATGAACATATTGCCAATAAGACATTTTTGTTCCTTGATAGGGAAATGTGAATTATTTTAAAGTGGTTGAATTTTAAATAATGATAATGATCTGTATTACAGCTCTATAACTTCTCAGTGGATCTTTTTCAGACATTTTAGAATGTCTCCTAAATAAAGTCACAAAATGAGAACACAAATCACAAAGTAATAAAAGGGCCAGAACATCTATCCTGGTTTTGTTGTTACCTTCAATATATTCTAAAAAAATTTCTGGTAGGAGAAATAAGTTACTTTTAATCTAATGATATTATATAATAATATAATAATATCTACTGAATTATTTATGACTTATTTATAGCATTCATACTATGAATGATAGAAAAAATATATTTTTTTAAATTTATCTTACTAAAACTCCCCTACTAAAGGTATGCTATTTTATAAAAAGAAAATGTCACCCTAACATGTGTGGCTAAGAAAAAGAAAAAATGAACCATCATAAGCATCTTTTGAATGCTGTCAGATTGCTCAAGTGAGGAGAATGGGGAAACCTATAAAGCAAAGCAGGTCAGAGCAGGGGAAGTGCAAATTAAAATCAAGTCAGGCTTAAGCGAAATGAAAGAGCACTTTACAAGAAAGTCCAAATCTAGTTACACAATACATCACAGGCAGGAAGGCAAGCAAAGAATCAATGAAAACTGGTTATGATCAAGGTGGATTCAAGGATGGAAGAAGATAGCAAAGAGTAAATGTTTCACGTCGATTTTTACTGAAGACATGAGTGACATTTTCGCTCTCAAATTTTCTTTAGAAGGAGAAAGGTCAGAGATATTAGATCAAACACTATCCAATTCATAGGTGGTGCTAATCCTATTATAGAGTAGAAATAACCATGAATAAATTATATGCTACCAAGCATTTTAAAATAATTGAAAGATGAAATTATGAAAGTATTTGTCTAAATATTGGGAAAGTAGCCAGACTGCTGCATTTCCCTGTATGTAAAATAAAGGCTGATACTAGTGTTCCCCTTGAAGGATTGTTGTGAAGATTAAATGCAATAACATAAATAAACTTCTCAGAACAGTCCTGGAATGTTGTAAGTTCTCAAACAGCATTATTATTTTTCTTATTTATCAAACCAAATGAATCTTATAAGATTAGCAAGTAAACAAGGGTTGAAAAATAATAAACACAGTAAGGCTCACTGATACCTGGATCACAGCCTTTACTCTGCTATCTGTATGATCATTCTCAAGGCACTTCATTTTTCTGGGCTTTTATTCTTTATAAAATCAAGAGATTGAACTAGATTATCTCTATGGTCTCTTCTAGCACATCTATGATTTTTAGGACTTTATGCATCAATAATCTTAACATCTTTGTAGAGCTGAGGTCTGTCATATATATGTTCTTAAATTATTTTAATATTTATGTTAAATATTTATCTTAATAAGATTGTGAATTTCATACTTCGTACATACATTAGGGCAAGTTTCAATACCAAAACATTTTCTAGAATTCACTCTCAAAGGTGAAGTCTTGAATTAGATTTCTCTTGCCCTTTGATATGTACCCATGAGCATGTTAAACATGTCCTACGAAACAAGCAATTTGATTCCATTTCCTCATCTCACAGAATAAACTTAACAGGTGATAAGTACATATTTGGCAGATTTTGCATACTAGAGAAATTTTGTCTTTTATCAATATATCTTTATCTACATAATTCAGTCACTTGGCAATTTTTGCACTATTTTAAAATTAAGTAAACCTTTTTATCAGGGTTGTTTATAAACAAAAGAAATAGACTTTGATTAAGCTATGTAGGGATCTAACAGAAATTAAGAAAAATTGAGCTAGGAATCTAGGGGAGGATATCAATTAAGGCAGTGTAGGATATAGAAAACTAGGTATTCTTCAGAGCATTATTGTTCAGATGACTCAGCTCCAACTTCTTTTTTCTTCATCAGTACTATCAGGTTCAAATAAACAAAATAAAGACTCTGATATTCCTAGAATGTGCCCCAATTTGGCAGAAGAGGGAAAGGCAAACGGCCTCAAGAATATCAAATATGGTGAAGAAAAAGGTCTGAGGAAAAATGAGATGGGCAAGAGAAGTTTAGTAAACACTTGGGAGGTGTTTTAAAAAAAGGAGAAGATGAGTTTTGTTTTCAGTTTGTAAAGTTATGATCTGAATTGTAATTATTAATTCTCAAAGTGTGTGTGTGTGTGTGTGTGTGTGTGTGTGTGTGTGCGTGCGTGTGTGTTTTAAAGTCACTGCTTTGCGGGAGAGATACGCAGGAGGGAAGAGATATCGGAACATGTGTATATGTATAACTGATTCCCTTTGTTATAAAGCAGAAACTAACACACCATTGTAAAGCAATTATACTCCAATAAAGATGTTAAAAAAATAAAAAATATAAAGTCACTGCTTTATTAGAATTATCCATTTAAATACAATTAAGTTACGTCTCTTGGGCAAAAAGGAAGCCTGTATGCCAAAGAGAAGGATGGATTCCACTTTAATTTGTATTTTATTTGCACTAATTTATTTTTTGTTCATTTGCATTTCTCCTTTTAAAAGTAAATTTAGACATTTTTTTCATACTGCT
Organism: Kogia breviceps; assembly: GCF_026419965.1. Classification (NCBI taxonomy): domain Eukaryota; kingdom Metazoa; phylum Chordata; class Mammalia; order Artiodactyla; family Physeteridae; genus Kogia; species Kogia breviceps. Next base: position 105,119,734 of record NC_081314.1, on the reverse strand, counting down.
AAGGGAAAGCAAATTCTCAATCTTCTTAATCAAGTGTGCCTATTGCTTCAATCAGTCTCTTACTCTGCTTCCAATCATTTTCACCCCACACTATAGAAAATTGCATAGAATACCGAAAAAGAAGACTGAAGGGACTGAAATGATAAGGCAAATGAAATAAATTGAGGTTATAATAATAACAATATTATCAACATCATCATCATCATCATTATGAGTTAGATTTACTCAGTGCTTTCTATGGGACAGGTACTAGGGAATTTACATATATTAACAGGTGTAATCCTTATAACCTGCCTGAGTATAGTAACAATTATTATCCTAATTTCATAGGTGAACAAATTGAGGCACAAGTGCGTTCTTAATCAGTAAGAGTTCTGGCAAGGTATCGCACGTTAAGAAGGGTAGCTTTTAAAAAGAATTTAATGGAGGCACTGTTTATAGAGGGGGAGGCAGGATTAAGACAGGGGATAGGAATAGTGAGGTCTAAGGCCCTAGCATAGCCGGAAACCATGGCCTTTGGGAGCCTAAGGAAAATGAGGAAGAAACTCTGCTTCTTCGGACTGAGGCTACAACAGGGGAGCTGTAACTGTAGAGAAATGCAGCCACCAAAAGTCATTGGAGGGGGAAGAATGGAGCAAAAGGAGCATATATCTCTAAGTGTCTCTCGTCTTGCCCCCTATCCATGCCTCACATAGGTGAAACCCACCTAGAATCCAGAGGGCAAGGTATTGTAACTCAGGTATTGTTGTTGTCATGGGTCAGCTTTCTGGGGTATCTAACAGGGCATAGATGGGTGAAGAAAGAATATGGGGGAAACAACTTAAGCAGCACATCTATGTTACTTGACCTGTGTCACACCGCTGGTGAGTGTGGAAGCTGGAATTATATTTGTTCTGAGAAACTGTCTGCCCTGGGAACCACCCCCATAGCAACCGTTATGACAATTTGCACAAAAAAGCATCCCATAGACTACTGCTTGTTCCAAGACATGGACTGCCACAAAAAACCCTCACCTCTAACTCAGAACAATCTTTCCTTTTCTGAAATATTCTAACTTGGTTGTTTTTACTTTTACAGCTAAAGACTACCAAATGTACCTAAAGACCAAAGATCATTTCCAAAACATCTCACTTTATTAGAACACTGGCAGATCAGTGATTTTCTCAGGAATTCCTCTTTTTACTCCAGAGCACTTACACTCTCTCTTCTAGCACCTTTGGAGCCTTGCCAAAACACAGCAAATAGGTTCACTTGCTGCAAGTTTATGAATAAATAGCCTTTGTTAATGTTGCCTTCACAGTTTTTTCCTGCTATATTATACTACTTCTCCAGAATAGCTCTACTACAGAACTATTAACTTAATTAGGAAGAGCAAAGAACAGAATAAGGCATGGGTGCATACTGCACTGGTCAATTATGGGACCAATTTGAACATCAAAATAAGTACGATCAATAGTAGATCACGTCTTGAATAAAATAAGAATCAATACTGAATCTATACTGACAATAAAAGTGAACACATAAGAAAATAAGGAAGTGAAAAAATAAATATGGGGAAAGGGAAACTCTTACCTACAGTAGATTGTCTTCTAAAAGATATGAAAGATATGAAGGACTTAGAAAATTACCATCTTGCATTTCATCATAGCAAAAGTATATTCAAGTTGTTGTTGTTGATACAGCCACTGTGGAAAACAGTATGGAGGTTCCTTAAAAAACTAAAAATAGAACTACCATATGACCCAGCAATCCCCTACTGGGGATATACCCAGAGAAAACCATAATTCAAAAAGACACATGCACCCCAATGTTCATAGCAGCACTATTTACAATAACCAGGACATGGAAGCAACCTAAATGTCCATCAACAGAGGAATGGATAAAGAAGATGTGGTACATATATAAATGGAATATTACTTGGCCATAAAAAAGGAATGAAATTAGGTATTTATAGAGACATGGATGGACCTAGAGAGTGTCATACAGGGTGAAGTAAGTCAGGAAGAGAAAAACAAATATCGTATATTAATGTGTATATATGGAATCTGGAAAAATTGTATAGATGACCTTTGGTTACTTTTGAATAAAAAATATCTATACAAGTTTCATTTTAAAATTGATTTTCCCCCATTTTGCAGGGAGAAACAGGCTTGTTAGTTTTTTTGTTTTTTTGTTTTGTTTTGTTTTTGGCCACTCCATGTGGCATGCAGGATCTTAGTTCCCTGACCAGGGATCGAACCTGTGCCCCCTGCAGTGGAAGTACGGAGTCTTAACCACTGGACTGCCAGGGAAATCCCAGGATTGTTAGTTTAAGAACAATTTAAGAACTCTCATTTCTCCTGTAATCTTTAATCTTATTATAAGAACTTCTCCCTTTAAATGTTTACATTTACTGTTTTTTTTTCTTTTCTTTACCCATGAGTCCCTATTAGAGGATTGACCACTAATCCTCTGCTGAGTCAGCTTTTCTAAAAACAACATCTTCCAAATATGTGACTGCTTATTCCATACACTAAAGAGGTACCCATTTCTGAAGTGCCAGTTCAGCACTATGGAGTAGAAGTACTGAATAACATGAGGTGAAAATTAGTGGACTATTCCATATTTCACCCTGCTGCTTTAATAGTGATTCATTACAGTTGCTATTGAGTTGGGAGAAACAAATCCCCAAGGCATTTCTTTTTCATCCCAATGAATACAAATATATAAAATCCTTAATCTGCATACCAGTACAATAATTAGAGTGATAGCTACACATTTAATTATGTAATTTCCATCTTTTATTTTAACATTTTTATGGTTTATGTGCTTAGCAATTAAATGGTATTAGGTGTAGTTGTTTAGGGAAATTTTTGACTCTGTATCTGTCAAAAATTTTTCTGACCTGTGGGATACTGCCATCAGGTGAACCAGTGTTGGTAGTCATTGATCTGACCACACAGTTAAAATTTAAAACACAACCACTATTTATCTTTTAAAGATAAACTTCAGAGACATCAGTGATGGTTAAATATCTCTATTTTGTTAAATATTAATTAGTTACACAAACTCATGAATATAATTAATAAGCATAAGACATTGGGTATGTCGGATGTTTTGTTCAAGATGTTCAGGGTTTTTGTTTTTTGTCATTATTTATGGCAGCAATATGATAAATGTAATTCTTTAATGTTCATTAGATACTTGTAAAGTATCTATCTCATTTATAAGATCAGGTAAAGTAGAAAATTAGATGTGGTTAGATTTCTACAATCAGCATACTTTGATATGATAGTTCCAAAAAATTAAATCAAATACTAGGGATACCCTTTAAGAAACACTTCACAAATACAACACATTAACATAACATTGAGTCATGAGATAGGTTGTAACCTTGTTTTTTAAATAGAAATCTTATTAATAAATTATAAAATTTAAGAAAATTATTAAGAAAATCTGCAAGAGTATGAGATAAGCTTGTCCAAATAAAAATATCAAATTCTTTCTCCTAGGTCAACAAATTACTTACTTAGGTGACCCTGTTTCATTCACCTTCTGAAATTTGACCATTAAACAACGTATTTCAATTCTTATATATTCTAAAAATATTCCCAAATCATATTCATATATATAATATATACATATATATGGACTAAAATATATTCCAAAAATATATATGTATTAAAATTTGGACAAAAGACTTGAAACATTCATTCTTCCTACTTAATATTTGTGGTTACTCTTTAATCAGCGCTAGTATTAACAACTACTTTTTCTTTCTACTAAGGATGATTTTTTACTTCTGATATCAGTTTTTTAAGTGAATGTTTTGTCTAGCTTAGGATTTAGAAATGAAAATTTTATTTTCCTTATTGTAACTGTAAAATAAAGGACTGTGAAAGCAACAGTTCACATAATACTAATGTGAAGGCACCAAGAGAATGTAGCAAACAGTAGTAAAGTTTGCTTTCCATGTTCATATCTCTAGATGGATTTGCTATAAGATAGCGCTATATTTAGCATGACAATAGCATCTTTTATTTCCCACATGGATCAAACTTACCGTTAATTCAAATATTTATTTATTGGGTTCTTACGGGTCTTAGCTGACGTAGGCGGGCTCCTTAGATGCGGCATGTGAACTGTTAGTTGCAGCATGCATGTGCAATCTAGTTCCCTGACCAGGGATCAAACCCAGGCCCCTTACATTGAGAGCACAAAGACTTATCCGTTGCGCCACCGGGGAAGTCCCAAATAGCATCCTGACATATTTATATTTCAACATTCTTGCATTGTTTTTGACATCTTAATAAATGACTTGAATAATTATTTTAAAGAAGTTTTAAAGACAACTATATTCTATTTTTATTCCTTTCCTAAATCCCTTGATAGATTTTGTATCAAACATAATACCAGATTTGCCTTATCTGATTGTTCAGAGTTTTACCAAAGCATTTTATTTCCATTCCTGTCATTGTCTCCTGAATTTGCCCTAGTAATGGGAATTTCAAACCTAGAGATGGGTTTTGATCAAGTTTTATGACTAATTTCTATAAGGCATGACAAGGTTAAGACTCCCACAAATCAATCTTAGCGTGGCTATGACTGCACTTTTTCATGAGCACAAGGAAGTGTTAGATAACAGCTATGTCTGTGCCAAGGGAATCACAGCATTTTGTTTCACTCTTAGTTGCTTGTTTCTAGGATATGGGAAGAACTTAGTAAATAATTAATTGTGGTATGAAGGCTACTACCTCACCTGACAATTCCCTTTAAAAATGAACTATACTCTTGAGTCCTTCTTTAGACAGTTTTCTTAACCTTGACACACCTCTAAATTGTCTATAATGTTCTAAGAATGCCTGATTTAATCCTGGTTACCAAATATATAGAACAGAATCAAATTTTCTGTTAATCATAGATAAAGATTATTTAATATTTATTATTTAGTAATAAATGTGACCATTATTCGCTATAATTTCCACATTTATATTGAAATATTTTTGGATTGATTTGCTTCTAAACCATTCTACTCTTCACCAAAACTCAATAAATACAAATGTAATCATTAAATTTTTTTTTCTGAATGTCAGGAATGAAAAAAAATCATGCATGTACTCCTCATAAATATATAGGATCTGATTAATAATTTGAAATTTAAATTCTAACTTTATTGCAGGCTTTCTGATTAACTTGAGAAAATCACTTGCTGCATTTTTTTTTCTACTCAGTTTTCTGATTTTAAAGAAGTTATATTCATTTATTTAACATGCATTTTTTGAAAGGTTGCCAGTTGATGATCTTAATAATTTTTCTCAATCCTTGCAGAATAGAATGTTTCCTGGAACAAAATTTTACAGACTTTAGTTTTATTATTATTATTAACACAAAAACTTATTGTATAGACTACCAAACTTAAGTTTATCTTAATTTCCTCTAAACTATCCTTTGGCTAGATAGTTTTCCACTGCTGATTGGAGTGTGTGTGTGTGTGTGTGTGTGTGTGTGTGTGTGTGTGTGTGTGTGTGTGTTTTAGACCCCATAGTTTTCCTATTAAAGGAGTATATGGCCATGTGCGAGCGTATCCTTTTATTATTTATGTAAGCTATCCCTTTCAAAATTCATGGAAGAGCAAAAAGAAAACCTATTTAGGTTGGAGTCATATGCCCCAAGGATTGAAATGCATTGCTTTGCCTAGAATCAGCACAGAAGGGAAATAAATGAAGGGGACATTGTTTACTTTTGAGTTAGGAGGATCATTTCATATTACAATGCTTCCTAAGAAGCCTGAAGCAGTCATTTGAGAAGACTAGACGAGTGTTTTTCTTGTTGTTTATATTTATCTGAAAGGAAGTTTTAAGAGGACAGAGAGTCTCTTAGTCATTAGGCACTAGAGACATTATAAGGAGATCAGAGGAGACAAAGACCATCATGTAGAATATATTTCTATGATTTGATAATTTTGTTACAAAACTAGGTATATGATTTATATTCTTTCTACTTGAAAGGGAAATTTATTTGGGGGAATATTTTCTCTTCTTAATAAATTGCCAAATCACATATAGTTTCCCTGAAACCCAGAATAGCAATTATCATTTGACTTTTCTAAGGTTATGGCTAAGTTGGAAAAAGAAGGGTTTTTTTTTGTTGTGGCCTCTCCCGTTGCGGAGCACAGGCTCCGGACGCGCAGGCCCAGCGGCCATGGCTCATGGGCTTAGTTGCTCCGCGGCATGTGGGATCTTCCCGGACCGGGGCACAAACCCGTGTCTCCTGCATCGGCAGGCGGACTCTCAACCACTGCGCCACCAGGGAAGCCCGGAAAAGAAGTTTTTATTCAACATATTTCGTGAGGAACACATGGCCTTCAGGGAATAGCATGGTTGAACTGAACCTAGTCAGTAACAGATCGCATACCCTTGGTTGATTTATTAGCCACCTGTTTCATTTTTACAGTATAATAGAAAAGTTAGGATTCCATCTACATATGCAACATTTTGCACTCCGCATGCTTTCAAATCAGATAAAACCTCAAGAGTTGATATTTAGGATAATATTCATAACTTTCAAGATCAGATATGAATTCACTCTTTAATATTTTCCTTTATTATTATCTTTATTGTAATAGCCTTTTATTATAAAAATCTCAAATAAATGGAGAAAAATCACACCAAGAATTCTTCAGATCTTAGATTGGCTTAACACTAATACTAAAACAGATACTGCAGTGCTTGAAGCTTAATTATATCGGTCTGGATTAAAAACCACTGTGAATTCCAATAATAATTATAACTTGAATGAAGACAAAAAGTGTGTGTGTTATCCTGGATAAAGACAGTAACTCTGTACATTACTGTTAACTTTCATGTGAGACAGTGCTCACACCCACTCAATTACTCAAACAAAGTGTCCCCACCATGATGATGATCGCTTTCACTTTCCCCCTACAAAACATGAACACACCTCTGCACACACATAGCGGGCAGTGGATCAACCTTGGTAAATCATGGACATGTTTGTGAGGATACGTCACGTGGTAGGAATGTGACTAGTTTATGGTACCTTATTTTCCAGTTCTGAATATCAGGAGACTTCTAGCTCCATCCCAGAGATAGACGTGTTCTATGAGGTACACTCTGCAGTAAATTTGGATAAGCTTGGTCTACCCGAGGAACAGGGTTCAGGGAAAGAAGGCACTTGTGACACCTGGAACTGGTTTAGAATTGAGAGCTACGTGATAATAGGCTTGAAGCACAACCTTGTACTCTTAAGGCGTGACAAAAGAAAAACAAAAACAAAAACAAAGGAGCAGTGCCATCTCTGCAAATCTTTCCTGGCCTTTAGAATTTGCCTCAGTGATATTCTCAATGAGATTCCATCCTGTAAGAGCCCTGAAATGAAGTGTTCCCTTTCATCAAGGCCCACTGAAAACACAGGGTCACAGAGCATGTGACCCCCAGCCATTCAAAATCAATATCTGTGAGTTAAACTATTCTGCCCAGACTGAGTTTCTAGTTTCCAGCTTCTGTGAATCCAAATAACAGTCCTAGGAACAACTTGCAGTCCTGGCAATGACCACTTGTGTATCTTCTCCCACTACTTTTAGATAATCTGATCTTGGTAGGTATTTTTTAAAAAGAGAAATGACAAATGCTAGCTAGAAAGCAAGTTTTATCTTTAAGTATTTTCTATTTTCCCTAATAATTCTACAATCAGAAGATTCAGCATGCCGACTAAACAGACTTACTTATTACCTTTTTGATTATTGATTACTTAATATTAATCAATTTATTCAATTTAGCAAACACATAGCACTCCCTATGCATCAGACAATGTGCAACAGCACTATGAAATACTTGTTTTTTCCCTCATATTATAGGTAAGAGAACTGAGGCAGAGAAAGAATAAATACATGGTCCATCATGGTGAGACAGCTTCTCAGTGTGGGAACCAGGTTTCCAATACAGAGAATCTGCCTCCAGAGTCTCTACTGTTAGCCATTTTGATATGCTGTTCTTATCAGTTTGCTCACATCTTTATCCCTATTAATCTTGACATGATCAATCAGTATTTATTAAATAAATGAAAGCTTTGATATGCATATCTTTGTTTAGATGACCTAATAGTGTGCCTTAAGACACTGGCAAAAAAATTGTTCTGCATATTGATTACTGTTTCACTTGAAATTATGCTATGAATGTGATATTTGCCTGGTAATACTTATAGACCACTGACCTATATATTGAGCAACATGACTTCTTGTTTTAACCATGTTTGAATCATGGCACCTAGCAGAGAAAGGGGATAGGAATTATAACAAATGCATGTCGTAGAAATAAATAACTAGTAACTTGCATATTCACAGTATACTTTTACTACCAAATTTACTTCAGTTTGCCAATTAAGTCATTTTAAAAAGAGAATTGTTGCCACTTTTCCTCCTTTCAAGTTCTATTGAAAACTGATGTGTTTGACCAGCTCAACATCTGCCAAGGTGATGAGTATGTTTCCTTTTCCTATAGTATTTTGGAATAAGAGCTGTTGATAATTTGGGGCTATTTTTGTCAATGACATGTACAATTTAATGATTCTCTTTGCAAAAAGAGAATTTAATATGATACTGTACTTTTATTATTTAATTTTGTTGTATTCTGCAAACCCTGTCAGAAAATAGAAAAAATGAACAGCTCTTGTCATAATGCAATATTAAAAATAAAAAGAAACATTTGTTCCTAAGCTGCTATTTTTTCCACAGAGATTTTCACAAATCTCTGTGTAAAAACTGATATTTTTGCACAGAGGTTTGCTTAAGTAATGATATTTTTAACCACAGGCAATTCTTTTTAGTCATTGTCAAAAATGACAGCTAACTTTAAGTGGAGTATATTGTCTTCGTATAGGAAAGCATCATATCTTATGTCTTATGACATTAATTATAGCTACCAACATTAAAAATAAAATATCAGAAATGGCATCATATTGCTTACCTCCACAATATTTCTGGTTGTCAGACAGTTTGATCTTTACCTGGAAAATTAAAGACTTAGCACATCCTATTGCCTTATACTTTTTTAGAAAATATGTCATCTTTCTCATTTAAGAGAAGAAAATATTTCCTTATAATATTTTAGAACTTTTTATACTCAGTGGAAATACTGAGTTTCTTTTAGCCTAAGCCATATTATGGACTCAAACAAAGTAAGCATTCACCCAACATTTTGCCTAAGTCTTTTTATTAGCTGTATGACCAATATTGTGTAGTCAGCTTTTCCATGAAATAATAACATAAGGCAGAATGTTACGCTTTTTATGTGATAAAAAGCTTAATATTTACATGAATGGTATACTCAAATAATAAAATCAAGAGATGAAGAAAGAGAAAAAAAGAGAGAAAGAAAAAATGATCATTTGTTAATGAAATTACTTGCAAAACATTAAAGAAAATTCTTTTATAGTGTTAAAGATGCTAAACTCTTTAAAGAAGTAGAATTATTTCATATTGGAACATTTATCAAAATATAATTAAATAATTTAAAAGATTCTGATGTGTCTATGGGAGGACATATGTAACAACTGTCTCTGAGAATGACATGAAGACTAGCAGAACAGATTTTCTACAACTAAGGATATAAAGCAAAGGCTACATCGAGACAGGTAGGAGGGGCAGAGATGCAGTCTAGTCAAAACCCACACCCCTGGGATAGCAACCCACGAACAAGACAGATATCACAACTGTGGAGGTCCCCCGAGAGGAACGAGGGGTCTAAGCCTTGAATCAGGCTTCCCAGCCTAGGGGACTTGCACTGGGAAGCCAAGCTCCCATAAAGTCTGGCTTTGAAAACCAGCAAGATTTATGTCCAGAAGAACCAGAGAGCTGTTGGAAACTTAGACTCTACTCTTCAAGGGTTTATGTGCAAACTCACTCATTCCAAGTCCCAGTGCAGACGCAGCAGATTGAAAAGTATCTGGGTCATATGAGAGGGAGATCGTAAGTATTTTAGGGCATATGCTGGAGGGGCAGATATTTGGTGGAACTTTCTCCAGGGACTGAAGCGCTGGCAGGTGCCTTTTTCTTTTTTTTTTTAACTCACCTTCTACCTAGCTGGCCCAGTACTGGCAGGCACCATTTCAGTCACTCCTCATCAACCTAACTACCACCATGCTCCCTAACCCAGTATTCCCCTAGAACCTGCCACACCCCACCCTGCAGACTACCCCAGCTGGCACCACTGCCCCCAAAAGGGGCTCTCACTCTAAGGGTCCAGCCCTGCACACTAGCACATGCACAGCAGTTGTGGCTGCAGCAGTCACAGCCCAAATACAACAGGAGGGGGGCATGCAACACACACAGGGCATACCTCTGGAGCACCTGGTTCTGGTGACCATGGCAGGTTAGCCATGGGACCCCACAGGACACCTTCTACATAAGGCCACTCTCTCAAGACTGAGAGAGGTAGCTGATATATCTAGTACATAGAAATAAACACAGAGAGTTAGGCAAAATGAGGAGACAAAAGATTGCCTTCCAAATGAAAAAACAAGACAGAACTTCAAAAGAGAACTAAACGAAACATAGGTAAGCCATTTACCAGAGAAAGTTAGAAAAATAGTCATAAAGATGCTTACTGGACTCAGAAGAATGGATAACCTCAGTGAGAACTTCAACAAAGAGATAGAGAATATAAAAATGAACCAGTCAGACTGAAGAATACAACTGAAATGAAAGATAAACTAGAGGGAATCAACAGCAGATTAGAGGATCAGAAGAACGGATCCCTGATCTGGAAGACAGGGTAGTGGAATTTGTCCAATTGGAACTGCAAAAAGTAAAAAGGAAGATAGTTTAATAGACCTCTGGAACAACATCAAAGACACTAACATTCACGTTAAAGGGGTCACAGAAGGAGAATAGAGAAAGAGACAGAAACCCTATTTGAAGAAATAGTGGCTAAATACTTCCCTAACCTGGCAATGGAAACAGAAATCCCAGTCCAGGAAGCACAAAGGGTCACAAACAAGATAAACCCAAAGAAACCCATACCAAGACATGTTATAACTAAAATGTCAAAAGTTAAAGATAAAAAGAGGTTTGTAAAAGCAGAAAGAGAAAAACAACTAGTTACATACAAGAGAACCCCCATATCAGCTGATTTGTCAGCAGGAACTTTACATACTATATGGGACTGGCCCAGGCACAATATATTGAGAGTGCTGAAAGGAAAAAAAAAAAAAAATTACAACCAAGACTATGCTACCCAGCAAGCTTATTCAGAATTGAACGAGAGATAAAGCGTTTCCCAGACAAGCAAAAGCTAAAGGAGTTCATCACCACTAAACCAGCCTTACAAGTAATGTTAAAGGGACTTACTTAAGTGGAAAAGAAAAGGCCATAACTAGAAATAAGAAAATTATGAAAGAAAAAAATCACACTGATAAAGGCAAACATATAGTAAAGGTAGTGGGACCAATCAGTTTTAAAGCTAGTATAAGGATTAAAAGGCAAAAGTAGTAAAATCATCTGTATCTAAAACAATTAGTTAAGTGATACACAATAAAAAGATCTAAAATATGACATCAAAAGCATACAACATCAGAGGGGAGTGGAGTAAAAATATAGTGTTTTTAGAATGCACTTAAATTTAAATGACCAACTTAAAATACACTGATATAGACATAGTACCATAGAACCTCATGGTAACCACAAACCAAAAATCTACAACAGATACACAAAAAATAAAGAAAAAGTATTACAAACATAACACTAAAGAAAATCATCAAATCGCAAGGAAATATTACAAGAGAAGAAGAAAGGAATAGAGAAGAGCTACAAAAACAACCAGAAGACAATTAACAAAATGGTGATAAGTACATACCTATCAATAATTATTTTAAATGGAAATAGGTTAAATGCTACAATCAAAAGACATAGGGTGGCTGAATGGATTAAAAACAAAAACAAACACAAGATCCATATATACGCTGCCTTACAAGGGACTCACTTCAGAGCTAAAGACACCACAGACTGAAAGTGATGGGATGGAAGAAGGTATTTCATGCAAATGGAAACAAAAAGACAACTGGGAAAGCAGTACTTACATCTGACAAAATAGACTATAAAACAAAGACTGTAACAAGAGACAAAGAAGAGCATTACATAATAATAAAAGGATTCATCCAACAAGAGGATATAACACTTACAAGTATCTATGCACCCAACATAGGAGTACTAAATACATAAAGCAAGTATTAACAGACATAAAGGGAGAAAGTGACAGTAATACAATAATAGTAGGGAACTTTAACACCCCACTTACATCAGTGGATAAATCATCCAGACAGAAAATCAAAAAAGAAACATTGGCCTTAAGTGACACATTAGCACAGACAGACTTACTAAGCATGTACAGAAATTCCACCCCCAAACAGCAGAATACACATTCTTTTCAAGTGCGCATGAAACATTTTCCATGATAGACTACATGTTAAGCCACAAAAGAAGTCACAATAAATTTAAGAAGACTGAAAATTATCAAGCATTTTTTTCTAACCACAGTGGTATGAAACTAGAAATCAATTACAAGAAGAAAACTGAAATAAACACAAACAAGTGGAGGCTAAACAGTGTGCTTCTAAACAACCAATTGGTCAATATAGAAAGCAAAGAGGACACAAAATTAAAATCCACAAAAAAAGATGGATAAATTTTACTACATAGAAATTAAAAATTATTTGCCTGGCAAAATCTACCACAAGCAAAGTTTAAAGGCAAAGATGAACTGATATATAGATGATATAGATATAGATAAACAAAAATATATAGATAGTAATATATATATGACATAATAAAAAGGCTAAAAAGTACCTAAAATCTGAAAATATTTTAAGAATCAGTAAGGAAAATAAACAGGCCTTCATGCAACTGATGGCATTGTGACTTGGTTCAACTTCATAGATGGAGAGCAATTAGATACTCTCTAAATACACACACACCATATACACACACATACACACATACATGCCTTATATACCTAGGACTTAGCAGTTCCACTTTTAGAAATTTATTCTAGAGATATATTCACACATACTTGAAATACAGGATTATAAGATTATTCAATCAGCATTGTCTACAATAGAAAAGATTGGAAACAATCTACAAGACTATGAATGGTTAAATAAATTATGACATAGATAATGGGACACTATTTAGGGGTAAATAAAAAGTGAGGATACTCTTGATGCTGAATTGGAAAAATATCCAAGAATTATTAAATGAAAAAGTAAGTTATGAAACAGTGTGTAGAGTATGCTACTATTTATGTACAAAGGGAGCCAAAGAGAGACTCATATTTCTTGCATTTGTATGTGTTTGTATAAGTATGGGAAGGGTAAACACAGTTAGACACTCACATTCACACAAAATAAGAACATTGTTTGAAGAAAGGAAATAGTATAATCAATTACTGTCAGGGTCCTGTCCATATTTGTTGTTATTCATTTATTTTTTTTTTAGGTGCCCCTGGTGTCTATTGAAATTACCTGAGGATTCTCTACCTGAGAGTTTTAGTTTTATCCAGGCCTTCCCTTTGGGCAAGCTAGGTGTGCCAGGGCATTAACACCCTAGGAGCAGCCTCCAGCAAGGACAAGTGGAAGTTAGAGGATGACGTCCCCAGATTCTTCCCCAGGTGGTGGGCTCATCCTGAAATTTATTTTACACCAACCTCTCAAGAACTCCTGTGGGATCGTGGCCAGTTAATCTCAGCAGTGAAGAGCTTGCTAACAGGCCCTGTACTGGCTTCCTTCTCTTCCCTCTCTCACTTCCCCATGCTCTACCTGGTGCCTCCACACTTCCTTCCAGAAACCACATGCTTGAGAGTCCTTGTCTGCTTGTGTGCTTCTTAGGGGACCAGCCTAAAATACTGGATGACTGGGAAACAAGCAAGAGGAAAACTTTGCACAGTATGCTCTCATTTTCTTTAATTTTGAATCATAAGAATGTTCTAATAAAAATTAACTGAAAATATTGGACACTAGGAATTGAATGAGCTGCAGCTCTAGACCACTTAATATCATGTACTCTAGGAACTAGTCTCTGACTAGAGTTTGGGTGGCCCCTCTGCCCAAAGTTTGGCCTACCAATTACATAAAAAGTCTTTTTAAAACTTTGTTATTTCAACAAATGAATCATCTCAGTTGTCACAATCTAATTCTCCTAGAGAAGCCTTATCCTCAAGTTTTGGGGTCAATTTGGCTGCTACCTCATTCACTTCCCTCATTATATTTTATAAATAAAATCTTAATGACAGTTGCCTGATCTATCACATCACATTGGGCTATGAAATATTATTTATGAAATGATTCTAGGGGCAGAGCTCATCCAGTTAACTCTCTCCCAGTGTATTCCTAACTGCACATTTTATTTTGCAAACATCTAATTATATCCAGGTATTTTAAGACTTATGGCTTCAGTACACCTTTTGTTCACTGTCAGTTTGGATGATATTTTCCTTGGCCCTGCACATTCTTCCAGAGATTGAGGCTAGTTTAAACTCAAGGATTTTCACAGGTCTCAGCCCATGAAATTCCATACAGTGGAGATGGAGTCAGAAAGCCTCTATTGAGATTTTTAACATCACCACCTGTAAGTGACCTGCAAAAAACCATTGTGCACCCCTGTAAACTGCAGATAACTGATGTGCCTTAGAGGGTTGTGGTACAGATTAATTATGATGAGGATGATGCTGAAGAATGGGTTATTGGGATATTTTTATCATATGAGCTATATATGTTAGATCTCTATTGGGATAGATTATACAAATTTTCCCATACTTAGCTGTTATGCAAGGTCTGACACATGTTGTATCTTATATTTGGTCATGCCAGGAAATTCTAGTTTGTTTTTACAATTCCCTGCTTTTTATTTTATAGGTGATATGTGCTCTTACAGTCACATTTATACTACTTTTTCTGTCACTAAAAATGAATATCCATACCTTCAAGATTTCTTTCCCATTTGAAAGTATATTCTCTGTGTCCTTCAGGTGAAAAAGATTATGCACATTCTTGGTGTTAAAAGGCATGTTTGAATTTTAAATCTGTGAAAACAGTGTTTAAAAGTACCAAAAATTGGGCCCAGGAGAATTTTTATTTTGTTGTTTTTTAACATCCCATGCTTTCTAGACCAGTCCAATGCCTCTTTTTTGCTACTATGGCACAAGTGATATGATGTAACTTATTTCTGAAAAGCACCAAGTAAATATATCTGCATATTGTCATTGGGCTATTTGAATCTACCTCCTCTGGGGTCCTACCATGTGCTTTGGAGCCTGAACATTAAGACTGGTATGAAACATCATATAGGATTTTTGGTTTAGGAAAACTTTTTCGTATAATTGTGAAATTCTCAAAGCTCCGAAAACCCACTCTGTTCCTGGTATCACAATCTTAGTAGTCCTCTTCCAAATGAGATGAATCCTGTCTTAATTTAACTACACTTTACCAGCATTACAACCAATGTCATAAATTTGATTTGTACTAAGTGTTGATATAAAGACACTCATCACATTAACTTCCTGGGATTTATTATATCTGCAAAACATAATAACAAAATGTATATAAATAGTCCTTTAAAAAATTTCTCTAGCAGGACAGATATATTGCCCTAGACTTTGACTGCCTGACGTGGATACTCGTACATTTCTCTTAGGTTCATTTGCCATTGTCTATTAGTGGATAGTCTTATCCTGGTGGTATCAGCCCTTCTTTCTCCGTAGGAAAAATATTTATTTCCCTCAAATAAAAACCAACACAGCCTAGATGTTTCCCACTGGAGGTGTTATGGACTGAACTATGTCCTCCCAAAACTCATAGGTTAAAACCCTAACCCCCGATAAGATTTTATTTGAAGATAAAACCTTTAAGGAGGTAATTAAATTATGTCATAATGTGGGACCCTAATCCAATAAGATAGTGCCTTTATTAGAAAAAGAAGAAACATCAAGCATGGATATGCACTGAGAAAAGACCGTGTGAGTTCACAGTAAGAAGGTGGCTATCTGAACACCAAGGAGAGAGACATCAAAAGAAACTAACCCTGTAAGCACCTTAACCTTGGACTTCTGGCCTCCAAACTATGAGAATGTTTATTGCTTAAGCCACCAGTCTGTGGTCTTTTATTGTGGTAGCCCCAGCTGATCAAATAGAAATTTATATACATATTTTCCAAATTTGTGGTAAATCTCAAAGTCTGAATTTTTAACCAGATTAACTGTAATTCCCCAGGACATGCATATATTTGGCACAGTATTTCAGAACAAAATATGCAGAAAATGCAAGCCTAACATTTTTAAAGCATTATTATTTCAATTCTTATCACATGTTTTCTTTGTAAATATCCATTGACTAAATTGACATTAGTGGCAATTATAAATATTTAAAACATTCTCAATAATACTTTAATTAAATATAGAACTAAATATTTGGAGTATATTTAAAATTTATGCATTTAGTTGTCTCTTACTTTGGAAGACAAAATATATCAGGTTTTTAAGAAAATTCTCACATAGAGCAATTCCACCATTTTTTACAGCATTCATTGAAACCAACCTGTAGTGAAAGCCATATGTGTAGACATGAAGATTTACATGTTGATTATTTCTCCACTTCCAATTAGGAGAAATAATAGTAATCCTATGATAAAATATGATAACATTATAATTTATTTGTTCATTTATGTATTCAACTAACATTAATTCAATGCTTACTCTATATGATAAGAATCATGGGGGTTCAGCAGAAAATAAAGCAAAATCTCTGCAATCAAGGAGCTTATATTTTACTAAGAAAGGCAGAAAATGAATTAATTTTTTCAATGAAATCAGTTCAATATTCAATGAAATCAGTTAATTCATTAATAATAAATAAATGCAGAAATGTTCATTTTTTCTGGACTGAAATGATAGTCTAACTACCCTCATAAAGTTCCTGATGTTATAATCTAAACAGCACCAGACTCAGCGATCTGAGTACTAATCTTGGGTTTACTATTACTAGCTGCAGTTCTGCAGTTCAGTTAACTTTATAAGCCCTAAATGGAAATTCTAATACTTCCCTGGCTTGCCTCAAAGAGTGGTTGTCAGGAGTGAGTGAAATAAAATAAGACAGTGCTTTGAAAACTTGTAAGCAGCATGCAGTGTGTACTTCTGTAGAGTGAGAGTAACTAAAAACTGATCTCTCTCTCTGGCTCTTTCAGGGAATTCTACAAATTATTTGAATCTATATCTCAGCCCATCTCTCTTTATCAAACTCCAAACTCAAATGTTCAACTAGACAGGTTAATCTGTATTTGTCATAGACAAAATAACCTCAGCATATCCAACATATGACTCACTACTCAGGCTTCTCTTGCACCAAACTTTTTTCTCTCTTGTACCCCTTTTCTTTGTTGCTTTCAGCACTATACATCAGAATTAGAAACCTGAAATCTGTCTTTAACTCCTTGTATTTATTCTTGCTACCAACAACCTGTCAGTGGACACCTCTTGTTAATTTTGAAGTTTGTGTTCTTCAAATATGTTCCTGCCTGTCTCTTTCTAAAGCTGTTCATTACCTTAGTTAGTTCTCATCAGTATGATTTTAATAATCAACTATTATCATCCCTTTCTCCATTCTTGTTCTCCTCAAACTTATCCCTACCAAAACTGCCAGCGTGAAATTCTAGACCTTGAACTATGTTCTTTAAGATCTTTCAGTAGAAACCCACCACCTATAAAAGAAAGGTTGGAGTACTTGCCATAGGAAGTGTGGTATAACAAAACCTATTACCTTTCTACCTCTCTAGTCAAATCCTACTGCTTTCCATCCCTTACACTTTACAAATGAGTAATGCACAGTAAATTTCAAGTTACTTCACACTCTATTCTGTTGTTATTCACATATCTATTCTTTTTGCCCAGAATACCTTTCTCCATCTTATCACTTTATTAACTCCTACCTTTCAAAACCCAACTCAAGCTTCACTTCTGGGGTATCTTCATTGACCCACATGGAAAAATAAAATAAACACTCCCTCTATGCACTCTGCTGTATTATATATAAACCTCTGGTACAGAACTTATGTTATTTTATAATTCTTAGCTTGAATGTCTAACTCATTTACTACAATATCAATGATTTATAGATAGTAATTACTCACTTTTTGAGCTCTAAAACCTAGCGTAAAACATGGCTCATCATGTACACTCACTGAATGATTCTTAATGATTCTTAATCTAAAAACCACAATAGTTTGACTACTGCAGACCCATGAGGTCAGAGAGAACTTTCAGTGAAACAGAAATTAACTCTGTTATTTACTTACATCAGTATGCAAGACCATATCTCTCATTTATCCTTTGGATGTTTTGTTTGTTATTTTGTATGGGGAAATTAAAAACAAAACTGCTAAGTAGTAACAAAGGTCATATGGTCCCTGAATGACTGATTTGTACCTGATTTTAATTTTATTGTGTATATAATTTTTGGACATTAACTTCAGAAAGTATGAAGGAAGCCAGGTAAAAAATTGAGTTAGTTATAAAATAGTGTTATAAAAATACTTCTAATTATTATTTATTATTTAGTATAATAGTTCACAGTTGAACTATTTTATGTGATATAGACAGTTAAAATAACACTTAAATATTTTATTTTCACCTAACACTTATAATTTATTATAAATAAATAATAATTTAATTGGACAATTAAACATTGGGCAATTTAGTAATATTGTTGTTTACTTGTCCATAAAATTTGGGGCAAGGCAATATTTATTAGTTCCCCAATCTACATGATTGGTACAATATTGCACAATAATTTTTTCAAAGAGTCAAATGTATTAATAGTCATTAAAACAATTCAGTAACTTCAAAAACTAAATACAGAGTATTTAGTAATAAGTATTAAGTGTTTATATCTAAAGAAGAAAGAACAAAGCTCTCATGAAAATTGCTTATTATACTTAGAAAGTATTTTTTATGACAGAATTCAAATATCTAAGCTATCTATACACTAAAAACAGGTACTAAATTAACTTATAGATTGCTATTTTGTTGGAAACTTATTCAAGTATTCCGTATGTATTCAGTTATCGTTTTTGTTTCTTTATTCCCAGAACCACACCACTAATTAGATGATACACTTTAGTATAATTTCAATAATAATTTTATAAGTACTCAGAAAAAGGTATAATCAACATTTGACAGAATGAAACCCTTAGGGTAAATTCTAGTAGAATTTATGAACAAACAAAGTGCTTCTAGTAATCACCTCTGTAAATTAAAAATAATACAAGAAAATTAAAAGATGAGCATTTTTTAAAAGTCATTGTCTTAACTGTTTATAGTAACCACCGTGTCATTTGAACTATCATATAACTTCACATTACCCTTTTGAAAACCATGATTTATTCCAAAACTCCATTAATAAATCATCAGAGAACAAACAAGAAAAATTAATTCTTCTGGTCAAAAACCTTCAGTGGCTCTTTCTTTTAGGAGAAAGCCAAATTTCTTAGTGCCTACTCCACTCCCTTGTGAAGACTATAAAATCTGTCCCTCCTTACCTTTTCAATACTTTATCCTATTCCTTAGAAGTGTTTATGTTGCAGATGTCAGAGAACCCAACTCAAAGAAGTTTATTCAGTACTGTAAAGAGAATACTTTCTCACAGTGGGTTTGCTAGTACCCAATGGGTATCGTGAAAGCTGTTAATAAACACAGATAGCTTGTAAAGGAAAAGCCTTTTCAGTCAGGAAAAAGCAAGCCACAGCTGACCACCTGATCTCAAATGTGGTAAAATTTATAATAGAACAATTGAAAAAATTGAGAAAGAAGATGCTGAGAAGAAAATGAGCTTCATGAAATATACCTGAGTCTTGGATAATGTGAAGGCTCAACGTGAGCATGATTGATTTCTTCCTATGGAAATTTGAGAGTAGCATGAACAATCTGGTAATCAGTGTTGCCAAAAAAACTGATATTCAATTAAAAATAGGAGTGTGATCACACTGCCTTGGTTGTTACTACTAGTATTTGTAAATTTGAAGTCAGTATTTCAAAGAAAAGACAGAGTGTTGACATGCTCTTCCAGCTTAAATTTAGTAAGTTCTCAACAAATACTAGTCCTCAGCAGATGTATTTTTTATGTATTCTCTCCCAACTAGATAACTTTATATCTTTTTGGTCCTCCAAATTGTCCATAAAGTGTTTTAAACATAAAAACCGTCCGTTAAATATTTATTGATTCTTTGTTTCTCCTTGAAATAGGCAAGGTAATGATTCTGTGAATCTTTCTCTAAGATCCATGTGTAGAACCCCATGACCATTACAAATATCTTTTTTACATGTGTAGCTAACTGATATTTTTCATGTAAAGTGACATTTTCTCCCCCCCACCTCTCTCTCACCCACTCCGCCCCCCCCACACACACAGTAGGTGTCTGACTAAAATTGAATGTCTGGACCATCTGTAGTTTGCTTGTATTGACTTTTTCTCTTGATTATGAGTCACTTTTTCCTGCTTACCTTGTCTTATTTTTAATTGTATGCAAAATGTTGTGTTTCAAATTTATTATTATTGAATGGACTATTTCTTTTCTCTGTCTAGCAGTCACTATGAGGGACTAACTCATTGTTCTTTTTAATAGTTAAACTAGATAGGGACTATGTTGTGTTTTTAGTTAACTTCAGCCCATCTACGATTTCATAAGTTTAGAAGTGGGATCTAGTACTCCCTCAACAGGACTTTGGCATCTGAGGACTGCAAGACTAGGAAACCTCACTTTGTTTTCCAGTTCTGTTCTCAGCTTCTTACATTGCCACTTACTCAGCGAAAAGTTCCATGAGAAAACTGACAAGCAAAAATGTCTAGCTTGGCTTACGGGCTCTCCCAAATTCTAGTATAAGCCATGCCAGGTCGTATGTGCTATTAAAAATTTACCCATTCACTCCATTGGAAAACAAAGTTTCTCCATTGTTGAGAAACGATTCTGTCTCAGTGGCAAGTTTGTTTCTCCACCAACCATGCAAACTAGCTAAGTTACCCTGGGGATGGAAGTAGCCACTGGTTACTACTCACCTTGAAAGAGCTTGTTTCCTTTTAGAAATTATTTTGCACGTCTTTATGCAATGCCAAACTTCAGTGACCTTAAATACACATATTAAAAAATATTATTTCATCTTGTGTTTTCTCATTGTTAACAGTGAGAGTGATGGTCTTTTATGACTTTCTATATTTAACTCATAGTGGATGATCTATAATGTGCTTTCAAAAACATAATTTGATATGGTCAGAGTAGCATTGTTTCTCTTTATTTTCAAAACATTTAATACTTTACATGAATGCTTCTTCTTGTTTTCCAAGTTATTATTTACACTGTGATTTCAAGTTCTTCTATTTCAGTACTTATAATAACAAATCTACATTTCAGTTTAATGTAATGCCTTGCTAACCATTCTCCTCTCCTGATGATTGGTATAGCTTATTTCAGAATTTTCCACATACAAATGGAAATAAAGGAGTATCTAAAACTTTATGGACCCAAAGTTGCATGAATGTCTCTCCCTTTACACTTTTAATATTCATCTTTATGATATTCCAAATATACTGTATATTAGGTACACTGGAGGTTGCCAATTTAATGCACATTTGTGTATGATAATACTCCTTTTAGATATCCATCAATTTGTTTCCTCTAATGCTTAGTCACTTAAACAGCAAAAGAACAATAAAAATGTAGGTATTGATCTCTTTCCATAGTATTGTTTCTACTTTTATCTAACCAGGAATGTGCATAGAATTTGGGGAATGTTGGAATTCAGTAATTCAGAAGAACAGTTAAATAGTGGATCTTGACTCACTAGAAACTATGGTAAGGATTGCAACTAATGACTTATGTTTTCCAACAGTAGATCTTTATTTCATGCTAAGCTGTACTGCTTGATTCAGTATACAAAAGCTAAATAGCTGAGACCACCCAGCTGAAAATATACAATGAAAACCTTCATGTTGAATCACAAGCTCAAATTTGAGGCAAAGATAACTTATTTTTTAAAAAGTAAGAGAACAATAAATTCTAAAGTATTTGTGGAAAGTTAGAGGGAAGAAAGAAATTGAGTAGAAGAAAGAAAGTAGACATTAAGTAGGTGCTAAAAGAGGGAGGGAAAACAGAAGTTAACTTAGAAGCTGGTCAAAACTAGGTGATGAAAAGTTGATGTGACAAGTTTGTAGAACCCTAAATCAAATTTACTTGCATGCACTGGTGACCAATATCACATACACAAAAAATATTCTTTAAGTCTTTTATCACTAGCTGCATCTTTATAAGAGCTGTTTCACTGTTGGCTCGAAGAAAATTATCCCATATATCCAAAGCATCCTGTAATGACTAAAATAATTACTTCGAAAATCAGAGTACTTGTGACTTCCGGTTGAATACCTACCATAGTAGAAACAGATAAACCAGTATGGATCAAACTGATTGTGTTTTTCCAAGAAGGGAAGAGTTCTCTCTGTAGGAGACTGCACATACAAAAGATTAACTACAATTCTAATGATCTTTTGTAGATGTTGTGAATCAAACCTGTAGATTCAGATTTTTTTAAAAATAACATGTCGCCATCTAAGGGGTCGACACCAAGATATTACATACTATTTCCCCTCCACTTCATTTTTTGCAGATCAGATCATCAAAATAGGGGTTTCATGATACAAAGTTTGTATAAACAAAATACAGAACAGAAAAAATGCACAACTATATGCCTATTGAATGTATTAATTTCCTGGCAAACAGTCATGGCATTATAACATAAAGACAACTACATACTTAAATTTCTTGTCCCTCCCAAGTGAGATGACATATATCTTGATTGACCTCTGTAAAAGACTTTTAAGCAATAAGAATGGTCCACTCTGTCCAAAAACTTGTCTGTGAAGGGAAAGAGTAATAGACAAAGGGAAGAAGTAGAATCAAAGAAGGTGCAGTATAGGAGATGTATAGCTTAGATATCATATAGTGAACTTTATTTGTCTGTAATATTTCTTTTTTAAAATAAATTTATTTATTTATTTATTTATTTATTTTTGGCTGTGTTGGGTCTTCGTTGCTGCGTACGGGCTTTTTCTACTTGCAGCGAGCGGGGGCTACTCTTTGTTGCGGTGCATGGGCTTCTCATTGCGGTGGCTTCTCTTGTTGCCGACCACGGGCTCTAGGTGCTCCGCCTTTAGTAGTTGTGGCATGTGGGCTCAGTAGTTGTGGCGTGCAGGCTCAGTAGTTGTGGTGCATGGGCTTAGTTGCTGCACGGCATGTGGGATCTTCCCAGGCCAGGGCTTGAACCCGTGTGCCCTGCGTTGGAAGGTGGATTCTTAACCACTGTGACACCAGGGAAGTCCTGTAATATTTCTTAAAAGTGCCTTTGGAAACCAGGGGAAGAGGGTAACATTAGCCAAGTTTTATTATTGGTTTAGAGATATATGCACACAGGGATTTAAAGCATAAAAAGCTTTAGCAGATATATGTCATTTAATCTTTTAACAACCCTATGAGCTGTTTGTTTTTCCCATTTCACAGATTAAAAAACTGAGGTTCACACTAAAAAGTGCTAGAGCTAGTTTGGAAACCAAACATTCCTATTTCACATCCTCTGTTCTTGCCACCATCATTTGTATCTTTCTGTAGGACTGTATAAAATTTCAAAGCAAACTACAATTATAATTCTGTTCTATGAAGCTGAATTTCATTAAATTCAGACCTATTAGAACTGGCTCTACATTAAGAATGCTTATAGAGGGCTTCCCTGGTGGCGCAGTGGTTGAGAGTCCGCCTGCCGATGCAGGAGACACGGGTTCGTGCCCTGATCCGGGAAGATCCCACATGCCGCGAAGCAACTAAGCCCGTGAGCCATGGCCGCTGGGCCTGCGCGTCCGGAGCCTGTGCTCCGCAACGGGAGAGGCCACAACAGTGTGAGGCCCGCATACCGCAAAAAAAAAAAAAAAAAAAAAAAAGAATGCTTATAGAAATTTTCTTGCTTAAATATATAGCTAATTGGTTGTATATAATTAATGATTTTCAAACATCTTAGAATTTTAAATTATTGAGTCATATTCCATAGTTGCTTTAAAATGATTCAATCTTACAATGATTAACTAAGTTCCACTGAATACATTTCCCTCCAGATATGGAAAAATATCTTCCTGGCTAGCTAGCTGTTTTACATAAACCAAAACAGACAGATGAAAAATTACCTAATAATTGGGTCTAAATCATTATAGGTTTGCTGAATTTAAAAAATCAATATTGAAAACTGGCAATTGTTCTAACAAAAATGAAGTCTTAAAGTAAAAACACCCTATGATTAGATGCACTTGTATGCATTTCATTGTGTCCCCCACCCCAAGGAACACGAATCAAAACAGAATAAATAATAGTGTTTTAGCCAGAAAGAAAAAACTCACAAGAAAGGTATCTTTCCAGAGATTTCTGCGTTCCCTAAAGTGTCATGTGTCATATATCCTGATAGTCCCCTTAAGAGCGTAGTATTATAATCCATACCCTGATGCTATAAAATATATTTTGTCATTCAGATTCCAATATCTTACTGGAATAGCTTAGTGAATTTATCTATTTATCTTTAGATTCATATTTCTTTACCCATATAAGAATTATTCACATTTTTTTCAGCTAAATGCCAATTGTACTATGCAATCAATTTTTTTCTGGTTTTATTTCACAATCAAGAATTGGAGAAAAATAGAAATGGGAATTTCACAAATGTTCGGGGAGGTTTTCAGTAAGGCTTTAATTTAATTAAAAATGTTTATAATCTAAACAAACAAATTCTTTATGGATGCCAAAAGACAAGAATAGCCCAGATGCTGTTGTTATTTAGCTGTGTGATCCTGGAAAATTGGAGTAAACTTTCCAGTCCTCAGTTGTCTTATCTGTAAAATGAAAGAGATATACTAGATAAACTCTAAAAAAGACTTTTTCACCTCTAGATACTATTTGACTCATTAATATATTTCTAATTAGTTCAATATAATAAAAATTATAACACCTAAAACAACAATGCATATATATGTTGTAAATAGTGCTTAGGGTTGCCCTCTTAGGACAGACCGAGGAAAGAAAAGGGAATGGGAGGGGAGGGGAAGGCAAGGGAAAGGAAGGGAAAAGATGATTAAAGAAAGGCTACTCTGGTACTGTCACCCTCATTATGGTTTTCTGAAAGGTTAATTTACCTCCCAAAAAAGACTAACAAAATCCTTGATGCCACTTATAGAACTCCTGGAGATGACCAGGTGTACTGCATTCTCCACCCACCTGATTCTTCTATAAGTTCAATTATAAAGAAATACTACAGAACTATAAGCCAATTCTGTTTTGCCCACACGTGTAGCCCAATCACATATACGTTTTAATGTAATACAAAAGAATGTACTTGCTTTTAATTTCATGACACATGCCATTTGAATACTCATTAAAATTATAGCTATCACTATAATATAGTACTAGAATTCATAGTTTAAAATCCTTTTCCATTTACTTTTCTTAGATACACTCCTTGGATTGAACTGACACTAGATTACTGTACAAACTCATAACTTTGGGCTCCTTTTTTATACTCATCATTGTACATGAAGAGTTTTTAAAAATAATTTATACCCCCATGAAACAGAATTCTATAATAATTCTAGCTATTCCTAGTGCACAATGTCTGACATTCATCCCCAGACTCCATCAGGACAAATGGAAGCAGGTGTTGGTTGTGGAAGATGAGATAATCAGGCACAGAAACCAGTGCGTCTGTGATGATTCCTAGAGCTCCGTGGAGATGGGCCTTCCCAGTGTAAGAGGAGGAGAGGACTGACAGGATAAGGAGGCAAAATGGAATCCCCTGGAGCAATACACATAGATGCTGGAAAAGAACTGTTGGTTTTCACCCAAGTAGAAAGGGTATCAGGAGATCACATCTGGTTTGTCAGTGAGGAGACTTAAATGCAAGATGTATAGAAAGTGGTTCCAAAAGTTATCTGCTCTTGTAGGCAGAGGACTCAAGAGTCAGCGTTCTACATCTCAGTATATAGATACATAATTGAGAGTTTAGAATCATCAGGAACCAAGGTCTGCTTTGGGGAAATACATAATCTTGTTAGGATCTCTTATAATCGCTATTTTGCTGATTCAATCGATATTTTTTAGTTCCTGTCTTACTTCACCATACTGCACAATATAACAAATAATGTTGCAACCTGATAGGAATGATACGGAAAACAGAGTCTGAATTTCTCACATCCTCCTTAACTCCCTGAGTTTTCTCAGTATTTCTTAAATGGAATGATGACCAGTGTCGAGAGGAATCCATGGTATTATATAAATATCACAATCAATAGATGGCTTTAGTTAAAGTTATTCAGCAAAACTGAGTTTCTACAAAAATTTGATAAAATATCACTGTTTTAATAAATTGATTTCTTTCAAGTAGACAAAATATTGAGTCCTTCTATTTATATAAGTTCTTTGTGGTAGTTATTTATGTTTAAAAAATGAACAATTTTCCAATAATAGAATTTGTTTTTCTAGAATAAGAAATAGGAAAAGGAACTGATTTAAGTAAGTTATATGACTTCAAACTTGATGAAACTAAATGATCAAAAGTTGATGTTAGTTTATTCCTTTATATTCAGAGTTCTTAACAGAGAAGTTATTTTATAATATCAGTTGTCATTTTATCATTACAGAGTCTTCTTCATGTATAATTTATCCAACTTATTACTTCAGTTTAAAACCATTCATCTAGTTGCATTCTCTGTGAAAAAGGAGAATGTCTCACTTCTTTCTTCACAATAAAACGTCAGTCAAAAGGCAATTTTACATTTAAATAAAATTTTATTTTTATATTATTAAAAATTTTAAATAATATCTAATATCATTATTTATTCATTTCAGTGTTCTGGACCCTTTTAACATTTTCACAACACTTTCCTTCATTCTTATGTGGAATCAAAAAATGTACCTACTACTTCACTTTTTTAAAACAGAAAAACAGTTTATTTTATATGTATGCAGGCTATACTATTTTTCTTTATATTTTTAAAGTATGTTTATGTCCTGAGCCAGCCTAAAGACAAACTACATTTTATTAGGTAAAATTAATGAGACGATTAAAACTTTTAAACAGCAGATAGAAAGTGTGATGCCACTAGTTATGTCATGATTTTAGGGGTTGTTCAGATATTTGAACAAGCAGTTAATTATTTGAAAACTTCTGATAACTATGGAGCATCTATCCATTTTCACAAAATCTCATTTTAAAAACTTGGCCGAAAATCAAGAATAGAAGATCTGCTTAGTCTCCCCCAACCCCCATGACCCCTCTCCCTTTCTATTTCTTTTTCTCTACCATCAACATTTTGTTTCAGAATTGGCATGGGTTTACAGTCTTAACCGCACACCCTCAGGAAATAAAATCTTCTTATTTCAGACCAGAGAACACAAATATTTAGCATAATACAATAAATTCCGTTAGTAAACTAAATCTCCACATTAACTCAGAACGGGGCATGTTTAATGATGTCGATACTCCGTGACATCCTGCTATGATATAAACAGATGCATTTTAAGTAATAAAGAAGAGTTATACTTTCCTTTCTCTGTCATAAAACGTTAACTTATTTTTTACAAAATAGAAAGCAAATCATGAAGAAATATAATGTGGCATCTGAAATGTACTAAATTACTAATCTTCTGCTGCCTAACCTATTCAGTATTCTCTGATGTGGAGTGAAGGTTTGACTCTTTTCCTTAAGAGACAGTGAGCAAAATGATGGCTGGCGAGAAACGTTACCACCCCCGCCACTTTCTCCTTCAAAAACTCAGAGAGGGAAGAGGTCTTCTCACCCAAAACCTGTACTCCTTTTCAACTGCTTAGACCTCCCAAGTACATATGTTTGTGGGAAATTTGGAAGAGGATCCAGCACAGTCGATGATTTTGCCCACGTGTAGTGAAGAATTGGGAAAGAGAGCGAGAAATGACACTCCTTTGGACCCAAGGGATGCTTCTCTTTTTCTAGACTTCAGAAATGAAACATAATTCTGACTCTGAAGGGGCAGCTTATTTACCACATCATTCTGTGCTCTCAAGGGGGAAAAGTATGAATTTAATTATGTCCTTGTCAAGAGGTAATTCCATCTCAAAAATTAATTTTTGGTGCTTTGGAGTTATTGCACATTAAAAATATTGTCACACAAGAAACATGGGTGGCTGTCACAAACATTTTGAAACTGTTGACCTTATATAGCTTCATCTGCACAACTATTGATTTTTCTTCTGTCTTTATTTTGACATTTCACATGATTTCATCTAACATTCATCACTGTGGAAATGTCAGGTTTAAGGGTGTGCTTTTATTGTTTGGGTAGAGCAGTCTTAGAAGTGGTTTACTACTTATCTGTTAGAAGCAGTAGGCTGGATTCATCAATGTTTAAATGATTCAGCATGAAGTTACCACACTTATTTTTCCAGAGGTTTCCATATTGTTCTTTTTTCCCTCCTGAGAAGTGAATTGGGTTGTCATTTTGGATATTAGATGTCAATAATTCCTTAACTGGACTTTAAAACACTAAACCCATGAGTATTCTTAATTTGAGGACTTCTTAAGTATGAATGATACAATTGTTAGTACAGTTTCTGTTTGTTGGGAAGATGGTAGGGGCACTAATACATTTCCAGCTACCAGTTATTTAGGACATAGCCAGAAATCAGTATTTTAGTTCAATTTTATCATATAAATGTTTTGTCTTATCCACCTTTTCAAACTAGATTCTTCATGTTGTCTTCCCCCTAACCCCATGGGAGATAAATGACTTTTAAAAGACCCTGAATGGCATCTATGACCAAAATATCATCTGAAAATATGTGTCTCTCTTTTGCTTGGCTAGCTTTTTTAAAATGACATTTGCAGTGTGTTAAAAAATAAACCGAGGACTTCAATTCAACAATGAATAATTTATGTGTAAATAGGCTGACTTTTATTAGTATAAAAACTGGAAGAAGAGTCAACAAGTTACTTGTGTTACTATAGACTAGTTTCAAACCAGCCAACAGCATGTAAAAATCATATTTCCAGGCAGAACCAGCTACATAATTTGCAAGGCTCAGTGCATAATGAAAATGTGGAGCCCTTTGTTCACAATTATTAAGAATTTCAACAACAGCAAATACTAAACTAAGCACAAGGCCCTTCTAAATGTTGGACCCTTTGTTACTGAATAGCTTGCATGCCCATGAAGCCAGCTCTGTTTCTAGGCCCTATTCATGAAAATTTAACTTTCTAATTCCATTTGTTAATGAAGAGAAACTTGACCTCCTTACACTATAGTTTTCTTTTCTAAAGAAAGCAACCTTGAACTGAGATAATCCATTTTCAGATTCAATAAAATACCATTAGCTAACTAAAATTTTTAAAATGATTTATTGCTAAAGTATGCAAAATATTATTTTGCTTGATTATTTGTTTTCTCAAGGTCTCTGAATTAGCAATATATTTTTAAAATTTTTATTACTAGCTAAAGTAAAAGCAAAATAAAAATAAAAGTAAATTCCACTTGATCATTCTTATGACGACATTTCCTGTGTATGGATGGCAAATCCAGAAGCTTCAAATATCTCTCCATCTGTCAGCAGATTTGTAGAGAAAAGTACTGTTCATGAAAATGGCAGTACACACAAGGTGACCTTTAGAAGTTACCCACTATTCTCAATATGACATTGCTTTTCCCGGCAAATAAAAAACTATTATCTGGGTTTCATGTTCTCAACCAATTGCTATCAAAGCAGTAATAATTGATTTAAAAGGAAAGAAAGTATTATAATATGACTATCTCTCATTTATTAATGAAATATTTTTCCATTGGCCAAAAAAATTACCAGAAGAGGTATTATGCTGTAAAAATACAGAGGGAGATTTGTTCCAGATGATTCTTAAATTCTAAGTATTTGCAATGATTTAAAACTAAATCACTGTACTAAAATACAAGTTTAGGGACTTCCCTGGTCGCACAGTGGTTAAGAATCCGCCTGCCAATGCAGGGGACACGGGTTCGAGCTCTGGTCCGGGAAGCTCCCACAAGCCGCATCTAAGCCCATGCGCCACAACTACTGAGCCTGCGCTCTAGAGCCCGTGAGCCACAACTACTGAGCCCACATGCCTAGAGCCTGTGCTCTGCAATAAGAGAAGCCACCTCAATGAGAAGCCCGGGCACCGCAACGAAGAGTAGCCCCAGCTCACCGCAGCTAGAGAAAGTCTGCATGCAACAACGAAGACCCAACGCAGCCAAAGATAAATAAGTATATAAATAAATAAAAATAAAATGCAATTTTAGTGGCATGTGAGGTTTTTTTTTCTTCTTAGTGGCATGTGAGTTATTTTCCTTTTAATTGAATGGAAAAACTAAGATGTTTTCGAGTCTTTCATGTTTTAATTATAGTATTTGATTCTGTAAAGGACAGTTCTCCTAATGAGAGCTGGCCTACATAATGACATTGCTCAGTTTATCATTTAACTACTCAGATTTTTCCTTTAATCCCAGCATTTACTTTCTTTTAAATATTCAAAGCAGATGCTCTTATGCTAGCATGTGTATTAATGTTAATTGAAGTTATTCAGGTGGATGACAAAGAAAATTAGACCCCTCAGTGTATCATCTTCCCTTGTAGTTTTTTTAAAAAAAGCTTTCAAGAACTGTGTATATAAATTTGAACAAAATACTCTACTTCACATGCCACTATAGATTTCCTGTAGTGCATTTGATCATGTAACTGAGAATGCCTCTGACAAGATATATGCCTTATAAAAAGAGTTCAAATGATGTAATGGGTTTATAAAAAGAAATTCTACATAAATTCTGAAATGTAATTTTGACTTTAAAATTATAAGGAGAACATTTATTAAGTTTATTAATTTTGTTGAGAGAAATTTTATTGTGACAAAAGAAGGATATACAAGGTAGGAGAAAGGTATATGCATATATGAAAGAAAAAATATATAGGTAAAAACACTTATTAATGAACTGATGTGAGTTAAGTTTGGAATAAAGTATATATACTTGAGAATGAGAGATGGAAGAATATTGGGAGGAAAAAACTCACTAGTTTAGTTGTGCATCAAATCGTCATATTTATATAAATCAGTACCCAGATGTGTTTGTAAATCATGGGGCTCTGAAAAAAAACACTATATGGAATTTGTGAAGTATTTAAAATCTTTTGTACTCTGTGGAAGAGAAAGCTGTAGAAATCTCTCTTCCAAAGCAGGTATTTAATTCCATATTCAAATCCACACATAAAAAATCTTTAAGAAGATGTAAAATTGATAAAATTGCAAAAATTACGAAATGTAATTGGTATCTGATAAACTTGCAAAATGTAAGTGGTATCTGTTGACTTTCAGCGGAATAAAACTGAAAAGAAAATATTTCTCCCAATAGTACCACAGGGAGAAAGAAATATAGTTTCAAAGCACAGGAGAAATTACAGATTGCAGTATTTTAGTGGAAATATAAAAAGCTGAAATAAAACTGAGAAACAGTGTAGCAACCGAAAATTATTCTTAAAATTATCAGATTAAGAAGGATACTGATGGAAATGTACATCTGAAGTCACTTCTTATTTGCTTAGTCTATGAACCGAAAGAGTTTTTTAGATTTAAAAAGAAAATGCAGGTTCTGTTGGTTGACTGATCCTCCATAGCAAGCAGAAAGCTTCAGGAGTTCCTAAGATTTTCTAATCCAGTTTCACTGAATACCTCCACCCTTATTTTCCAGTCTGTCTCCTCAGACCTTTCCCTTTTTTCTTTTACTGCTTCCTCCCTCTGTGCTCATGTAGATTGCCATTTCTCCCATCTTCACAGATTCTGACTCACAGATATCTTGAGGGACCGCTCATATGCCACCCCCATTTCCAAGACTTTCCTGAACCTCCCAGATCAAAGGGATAGCTCTTCCTCTGAACATCCTTAGTCATTTTTAAAACTTAGGAACATATTTTATTCTTTCTTCTAACTTGTTTCTTTATGCATGTCCCCTCCCTCTGCTCCCGGTAGCACTTCCTAAGTTTCTAATCTGAACCACCCCGTTCTAAATAGTATTAAGCATGATTAACCATGTTGCTCTAGAAGCACACTGGCTGGGTGTAATTCCAGGCTTCTGTACTCATTACTGTGTGATTTGGGGGAAGTCACTTAACAATTCTCTGGTTTCTTCACTTATAAGGTAGGCGTAACCATAGAGAGAGCCTGTGAGGAATAAACAGGTTAATTTATTATATTTGTCTGCTAGTGCTATCATAACAAAGTACCACAGATTGGGTGGCTTTATTAAGAGTCATGGATTCTGAGAATCCAGGGAGAAAGTGTCCGCAGGTTTGGTTTCTTCTGATGCCTCTTCTTGGCTTGCAGAGGCTGCCTTCTCACTGTACCTTCACATGGTTTTCCTCTGTGGTCGAACATCCTTGGTGTATCTCAGTGTGTCGAAATTTCCTCTTCTTACAAGGACACCAGTCAAACTGGATTAGGGCCCACCCTAATGGCCTCATTTCAACATATTCACCTCTTTAAAGGCCCTATTTCAAATACAGTCAATTCTGAGGTTAGGGCTTAGGGCTTCACCATATGAACCAGGGTGCAGGGGGTGAATTTCATCCATGAAGAGCACATAAAACAGTACCTGATACATAATACTTAGTGAGTTCCTGTGGGGGAGTGAGTTCCTGTGGGGGTGGTGCTGTTTCTCTCATCAGCTTTGTTCCTTTGGCTTCTGATCATTTGGGGTATTTCTGTCTTATTCTGCCCATGAATACGTGCTTTTCCTTATAATCTAAAGGTAATTTCAAATTTGGATTCCTGTGGCCAACTTCCCTATGCCTATTTACCTTAAAAACAATTTTGTCCGTTACTCTATAAATATTTCATTATTCTACCATATTTAACTGAAAATTTAAGCTTCCAGAAATCTCCTGTTTTCTCAACTCTGCATATTAAAAATTTTTTTTGTTTTAAATTGCAAAGCATTTTCCATTACCACAGAATAACTCAAGAGATAGGAATAAATGAAATATAAGAGATTCAAGCAGTTTGATAGAAGTTATGTATAAAATATCATATATATTACATGTGCATTATACTGTATGAGAAAGACTATTACTGGTCTGAGCTAATGGTAAAATACTGAAAGTTATTTTACCCAAGAGTCACTAGATTCAGAATAATTTGTCACTCTTAGAGAATTCCAGATGGCACAAAAATTGAGAAAAAAAATCAATTCATAGACATATTGTGATCTAGAAATATTCACGTGGAATTTCCTTCAAGTATAAATGTCCAGTGACTGAGTATTATTTAATTTACAGGCAGGGAAAGGCAATTGCTGCTAGTAGCTTTCTGCAAAATTGTATACAATATTTAGAGTACTCCGGCTTTGACACTATAAATCAACCACCTTTTTTTCTTATTTTCAGCATATCACATTAAACAATATAAATCTTACATTTTTACTATGAATAAATGGTTCTAGCTAGCTTAGTAGTGATCAAGCAAGGGGAAAAAAGAATTAATGAGGAAAATAATCTGACCAAAATTTCAAAATTACCGCATCTGCAGAGATGTAACTGCCCACAGTCCTTTCCTGAGGAAAAGTGAATTAAGGGTACTCCCTTAGAAACCACTTAGAACTTAAGAAGATTAAACTTTTATAACCTAAGGCAGAAATGTGAGCTCTTTACAGAAGTTTCAGTTTTCTAGTCTTCAGTCAAGCAAACCGTGTTGGTAGAAATTGGAAGCACACATCATGAAACAGCAAAAACCTCTTCCACAGCAAAGGACAAAATTATTTTAGACAAAGTCTTGAACTGCTGTAATTGTAGAGGAAAGCACTGGAAATCTGATGAGATGTCTAAGAAATATGATTTGCCTCATTGCAGATCCTCTGAAATTAAATGAGAAGTGTCTTTTATTTGCATTAAAACTGCCTACCCAATCCACTGATGCTCCTTAGCACAATGTTGTGTATCAAAGCTTTATGAATTCAAATAGAACTCATATCAATATCTTCTCTATTACAGAGTAGCTTCTCAGTGCCAAGCAGAGAGTTCAATCTTCCAAATACTGCGAATGACACTCTTGCCATCAGGCTATCAGACATTTTTTTTATGCAGAAGGTTGAGCCTAGAAAAGCTTCTTATTGTCACTTTTAAATTCAGCTAAATTTTGAATGAACCAGGAAAGTTCATGCTAAAAGTAATAAGCAGTAACTTACATTATAAAATAGAAAAATACTTTGTGATGCAACCAACCATCCTATATTTTATATTTACTAACTGTAAGTTTGTATATAAGTGTAATTCTTCTATATCTTCCTAAAAAATAATTCAGCAATTGCCTTCTTTGAAATGCATTTCCAGGTTAACTTTGCACATATTCACATAAGTAAAGATTCTGTTTTTAATAATAAGATGTTTTTCTTTTGTTTTGTGAACATGAAGTGAAAATGGAAACACATGTGAACTACTTTACAGTTTACATGCAGTATGCCTTAGTGTAAACAGAGAAGAAAATAAGTGATGATTATGAGGACTTCCAAGTTTATTTTGTTAATATTCATTCATTAGTCCATTTCATAATAACATTAAACTCATTACATGTTAACATCAATAATATTGTTATAAAAACAAAACTATATTTTCCAAAACAAAAAAATGTTTACTGAGAAGAACAGTCTTGATATATATTTTTAATTGATGTTTTTATTGAAATGATTATAGATTCACATGCAATTATAAGGAATAATACAGAGAGATTCTTGTATACTCCTTACATACTTTATCCATTTTCCTACTCAATGGGAACATTTCACAAAACTAAAGTTTAGTATCATGACCAGGATATTGATATTAATGTAATCCAACAATTTTATTAAGCTTCTTCACTTTTACTTATCCTCATTAGGAGTGTGTGTGTGTGTGTGTGTGTGTGTGTGTTTATATATATGTGTGTTCTATAAAATCTTATCATCTGTGTAGGTTTGTGTACCAAGATACTGAACAATACTAATGCCACAAGAATCCCTTGTGTTGTCCTTTTATAATCACACTCACCTCTCTCCATCCCTTTTCCTCTGGCATATTACACTCTCTTCCATTTCTAAAATTTTGTCATTTAAAAAATATTATTTAAAGGGAACTATACAGTATGTAACCTTTTGAGACTGGCTTTTTTCACTCAGCATAATCCCCCTGGAGATTCATCCAAGTCGAATCAATACTATATTCCTTTTAACTGCTGAGTAACATTTCATGGTATGTATGTATCTCAGTTTATCTGAACGTTCATCTGTAGAAAAATATCTTGGCTGATTCCATTTTTAACTATTAAACATAAAACTACAATGTGTATTCATGTATAGGTTTTATGTGAACATAAGTTTTCATTTCTCTGGGATAAATGCCCAGAGTGAGATTGCTGGGCCCTACAGTAATTGCATGTTTAGGTTTAGAAACTGCCAAGCTGATTTCCAGATTGCCTATACCATTTTTCATTCCTACAGGCAAAACATGAGTGACCCAGTTTCTCTGCATCCTTGCATTTGATATCATCATAATTTTTTATTTTTGCTTTTACATTAGGTGTCTAGCTATATATCGTTGTGGTTTTAATTTGCATTGCCCTAATGGTTAATGATATTGAACATCATTTCATGTGCCTGTTTACAATCTGTATATCCTTTTTGGTGAAGTGTATTTTCATGTCCTTTTCACATTTTAAAATTTAATTATTTGGTTTTTTGCTGATGAGTTTTGAGAGTTCTTTATATATTCTAAATACTACTCCTTTGTCAGAAATGTAATTTGCAAATATGTATCTTCTTCCATTTTGTAGCTGGACTTTTCAATCCTCAGGACGTGGGCTTTCACAGAAAGTGTTTGACTTTGTTGAGGTCTAATTTATCAATTTTCCTTTTCTGGATCATGCTTGGTGTCAAACCTAAGAATTCATTTCTGAGTCCTAGATCCTAAATATTTTCTCCCATGCTTTTCTCTAAAAAGTTTTATGTTTTTTACCCTTAAGTAAATTTACATGTACATTGTTTCTAACTCACTTTGAGTTGGGGCTTTTGTTGAGGTCCATTTTTAGGGGGGGCCTATTGGTGTCCACTTGTTTCAGTGTCAGTTGTTGAAAGACTATATATACTTCCTCAACTGAATTACTTTTGAACCTTTGTCAAAAATCACTTGAGCCCATTTGGATGGGTCTTATTTCTGAATTCTCTATTCTGTTTCATTGATTTAAACGTCTACATTTCCTTTAGTGCCACCACTGTCTTTATTACTATCACTACAGAGTAAGCCTTATATCAGGTAGAATATTTCTCACTCTTTATTCTTCTTTATCAAGACTGTTTTAGATAGTGTAGGGTCTGTACCTTTGAATTTTCAAATAAGCTTGTCTATGTCTACAAAGAAATTTGCTGAGATTTTTCTAGAGATTGCATTAATCCTATAGACCAATTTGGGGAGAATTGACATCTTTACCATGTTGAGTCTTCCAGTCCATGAATAGGGTATATTTCTCCATTTATTTAGGTCTTCTTTAATTTCTTTCTTTTTTTCAACATTCTGTAATTTTCAATATACGGATCTTATACATGTATTGTTTTTGTTTTGTTTTGGGGTTTTTTGTTTGTTTGTTTGTTTTTTGCCACACTGTGTGCCATGCGGGATCTTAGGTCCCTGACCAGGGATCGATCCCATGCCTTCTGCAATAGAAGCATGAAGTCTTAACCACTGGACTGTCAGTGAAGTCCCCTTATACATGTATTGTTAAGTGTATATTTAAGCTTTTCATTTTATTTGGAGCAATTATAAATAGTATTGAGTTTTAAAATTCTGTTTCCACATATTCATTGTTAATATAAGATATGTAGTTGATTTTTTTATGTTTCTTTTTTATATCTGCAACTGTGTTTCCCTCTTTTTTAAAAAAATGTATTTATTTACTTTTGGCTGTGTTAGGTCTTCGTTGCTGCACGCGGACTTCCTCTAGTTGTGGCTAGTGGGGGCTACTCATTGCAGTGGCTTCTCTTGTTGTGGAGCACGGGCTCTAGGTGCGTGGGTTCCAGTAGTTGCAGCACGCAGGCTCAGTAGTTTATGGTTCATGGGCTCTAGAGCACAGGCTCAGGATTTGTGGCACATGGGCTTAGTTGCTCCACGGCATGTGGGATCCTCCTGGACCAGGGATCGAACCTGTATCCCCTACATTGGCAGGTGGATTCTTAACCACTGTGCCACCAAGGAAGTCCAAGATATGCAGTTGATTTTTATGTGTTGATTTTGTATGCTGCAGTCTTGAACATAGTTATTAGTTATAGAAGGGGTTTTATTTTATATTCCTTAAGATTTTTTTATGGAGATAATCATGTCATCTGCAACCACAGTTAATTGTATTTCTTCCTTTCCATTCTAAATGCCTTTTATCTCTTTTTGTTGCCTTATTGCAGTGGCTAGAATTTGTAGTACAATATTGAATAAGAGTGGTGAGAGTAGACATCCTTCCTTTGTTTATGATCTTACGGGGAGGGGGGAAGCATTAAGTTTTTTACCATTAAGTATGATGTTATCTGTATGTTTTCATAGATGCTCTTTATTAAGTTTGGGTAATTCCCCTTTATTCCTATCTTGCTGAATATTTTTATCGTGAGTGGGTATTGGGTTTTGTCCAATGCTTTTTCCACGTCGACTGATCATATGATTTTAAATCTTTAACTTGTTGATGTAGTGGATTACATTGATTGATTTTCAAATGTTTAACCAGTCTTCTATACATGAATAACTCCCACTTGGTCATGGTGTATGATTCTTTTAACACATTGCTGAATTCATTTTGCTAATACTATACTGAGGAATTTTGCATTTAAGTTCATAAGAGATTGGTTTTGTTTTTGTTTTTGTTTTTGTCTGGTTTTAGCCTCATAAAATGAATTGGGAAGTGTTTCCTCCTCTTCTGGAAGAAGAGATTTTCTGAAATCTCTGTGTAAAATTGTTGTCAATTATTTAGTTTTTGGTGGAATTCCCCAGTGAAGTTGTCTGGGCCTGGACAATTCTTTTAGGGAAATTTTAAATTATTAATTCAACACTTGTAATGGTTAAAGGGCCTTCAGATTGTCTATTTCATCTAGGTTGAGTTTTCTTCACTAAACTAATAATCTGTGATTGGCATGACTTGGATAACATATCCACTTCTAGATCATTCACTTAATCAAGGGAATGGAGTAATATGATGGGCAGTTCTGTCAAAATCGCATGGAGTGTAGAAGAAGCGAGCGGGTACTATGATAGGAGGAGTGGGAGCAGGTGTACTGGGCAGGTACAAATGAAAGATAGTTCTCTAAGGTCCAGGAATGCTTCGTGACTGCACCCCTGCAAGGTCCAGCACTTAGATTTTCAAAGATTGCATTAGTCTGATGTTACTCTGACCCCTTAGA
Organism: Kogia breviceps; assembly: GCF_026419965.1. Lineage (NCBI taxonomy): Eukaryota > Metazoa > Chordata > Mammalia > Artiodactyla > Physeteridae > Kogia > Kogia breviceps. The sequence goes on along the minus strand of NC_081314.1, from coordinate 105,081,195 downwards.
CCTCCATCTCTTCTTCACTCCTTCCTATTCTCTTCTTTGAAGTCCTTTTAACCTCATCCTGGTAAGAAGAGAATTAATAGTATCTGAGCATCCCCCTATCATGTAATATTTCACAATGGCAATAAATTGAAGTATTTAACAACACAGGCTTTGGGGTCAGGTTGATCTGAGTTTATATCCTGACTCTGCCACTTACTTTCTTGATGACCTCAGACAAGTTCCCTCATATCTCTGCAAAACAGAGATGTAAATACCTACCTCAGGATAATTGTTAGGATTAAAAGATATAAGAAGGGCTTTTCACAGGGCCTAGGACAAAATCAAACCTGAGTTGCTATGGACCCAAGCCACAAAACAATAGAAGAAACAACACATATTGCAGAGGCAAATAACAGTTCACAGCTAGCTCCTGGACACCCCATAGCTCATGACCCTGCCCCCAAAAGAAACAGCCAACATCCTGAACTGAGTGATAAGGGCTACGAGGTGGACAGGACCTTTCACTGATACCAGAGAAGTGTATACAACAGAATGGAGCTCTGATAGCTTAGCTTCCCTAGAGCTGCTTAAGAACCAAACACCTCTAAGAAAAGTCGGTAGTTGGACCAGAGCCAGCTAGCTTGTCACAGGGCCTGGGGTCTGGGTGAAAATAACCTAAATATTTTCTTCCAGTTAAATTTTAAAATAGATAAAAATTTATGAGGTGGATATTTATAGTCTGTTAAGGACAAGTGCTACACAAGATAAGACTCTTATTCCATACAAGGGAGCATGAAGGATTTAGATTAACTATTGAGGAGTTTTCCAATGGTAAAAGCTGTTATTCAGGCAGTTCCTGGCCAAATGCTTCTGTGTATAGGTAGATGGTCTCCATGGCTCTTGTACCGCCACACCCACCCGTAGCTGGAGCCATCACTGTCACCGTCAGTGGACCTCTGTCAGTTGGGATTTGAACAGGTAGGAATCCAACTAAGTGACAAGCTGGGTGGGTGGAGAGAGGCAGGTTTGGTTTATGTAAGAGTTCAGTGCAGTCATCAAGGACCCAGATCCTTTCTCTCCAACTGATATCCTTAGCCGGTCAGCTTTTGCCCTCAGGCAAAAACTCCCAAACTCAAGATAACTGCAGAAGCTTCAGTCATCACATTTTCACACAGCTGTGTCCAAGGCCTGGAAAGAGAAAGTGGGTGTTTCCCTTATGTCTTAGTCTGCTGGGGCTGCCATAACAAAATGCCACAGGCCAGGTACCTTAAACAATAGACAATATTTTCGCACAATTCTGGAGGCTAGGAGTCCATGATTAAGGTGCCAGCAAATTCAGTTTCTGGTGAGACCCCTTCTCATTTGTAGTCAGCCATATTCTTGCTGCCCTGTCACGTGGCCTTTGCCCTGGGTTGGTATGGACAGAAAGCTCTGGTGTCTCTTCCTCTTCTTAAAAGGACATCAGCCGTATTGGATTAAGGCCACACCCTTACTCACCTTTACTACCTCCTTATAGGCTGTATCTCCAACTACAGTCACATTGGGATCGGGCTTCAAATTATGAATTTTGGGACAATGTAGTTCAGTCCATAATACCTTCTTACTCATGTCCCTTTTAAAGTATGAGAAAAATCTTTCCCAGAAGCCCTAAATTGACTTCTCCTCAATCAAGTCATAGGGGAATAAAATTACCATTAGTGTTTACCCGACTGAGAGTGGTCCCAGCCTGAACACCCAAGGAGTGAATGAAATCTGTGGGCACAGTGACCGCCATAAAAACAGCTTGGAACTTTGGGAGGTTCTGTGTATTTAAAATTAGCAGCGGGCTTCCCTGGTGGCGCAGTGGTTGAGAATCCGCCTGCCGATGCAGGAGACAAGGGTTCGTGCCCTGGTCCGGGAAGATCCCACATGCCGCGGAGCAACTAAGCCCGTGAGCCATGGCCGCTGGGCCTGTGCGTCCGGAGCCTGTGCTCCGCAACGGGAGAGGCCACAACAGTGAGAGGCCCGCATACCGCAAAAAAATAAAATAAAATAAATAAAAAATAAAATAAAATAAAATTAGCAGGAAAGAAGGTCTTTAAAAAACAGTTTAGAAGAGCTGGCTCAACAGCTGGAGACTTGTCATGCTCTGCTGGTGTGCTTTCAGACAAAAATATTAATATTTCCTCCCTCACTACCTGATTTTAATATGTATTAAATTTAATATATATTTATTTGTAACATGAAATTAAATATATCTATTTTTCAATTTCTTTGACTTGCCTTGATGTTATAACAATTAAAATTAATTTTAAAAAATATATATTCTCTTTCCCGAGATCAGATTTGTGGTTACCAAAGTCAGGGAGAGGGAGGAGGGGGGATAGTAGCATGAAGGCAGTCAAAAGATACAAACTTCCAGTTATAAGATAAAAAAGTACTAGAGATGTAATGTACAACATTAAAAGTATAATTAACAGTGCTGTATTTTATATGTGAAAGTTAAGAGAACAAATCCTAAGAATTCTCAGCACAAGGAAAAATATTTTTTCCTATTTCTTTAATTTTGAATCTATATGAGATGATGGATGTTTACTAAATTTATTGTGATAATCACTTCTTGATGTATGCAAGTCAAAACATATGCTGTGCATGTTAAACTTATACAGTGCTGTCTGTAAATATCTTAATAAAACTGGAAGAAAAAGAAAAACATACATTTTTCTTTCCCAAAGTATCTTCCTATGTTTCATGCCTCATATATTTATATTAATTCAGTAAAACCAACTTTCTCAGATACATTACTGGGAAAAAATTCACTAACAGAGTTTTCCATTTGAGGAGAGAGACAGTAGGCAATGGTGAAGAATGAAGCATTGTAGGACAAAAAATGTTGGAGCTGAAGGCATAAAAAATGGTCCAAGTTTTGGAAGCTAGAGAGAGGAGCAGCAGGATATAGAGAGGAGCAGCAGGTTATACAGAGAAATTAGCAAAGAAAAAATGACTACAAAGGTAACTATTGCTCTTTCAAAAGAAATTGCCTGCAATAATCTTAGGCAAAGAGCAGAGAAGTCTTCTTTCTTCCTTCTCCTTCCTAATGCATATAATCCTGTGTTCACAGAATCCGAACTCAGAGCAAATATAGTTTACAGGTGTTATTTTTTTAATAAATCTTAGATCTGACCCTCACTTTTTAAAAATTGAGGCATAATTTTCATACGGTAAAATTAATTCTTTTTAATTTTATAGTTTTGATGAGTCTTGACAAATGTATGTTGTTGTATAATCACTACCCCAGTTAAGATATGGAACACTGTATGAATTTACACAAGTTCCCTCATGCTCCTGCAGTCAACCTCCTAAACCAACCCCAGTCTTGACAACCAATATTCTAATTTTTGTCTCCGTGGCTTTGCCTTTTCCAGAATGTCATGCAAGTAGACATATAGTGTATAGCTTCTTAAGTCTGGCTGTAATGCCTTCGCAATTCATCCAGGTTGTTGCATGTATCAGAAGTTTGTTTCTTTTTATTGCTGAGTAATATTCTATTGAGTGAATTTCCTATGATTTGTTTATTCATTCACCAGTTAATTAAAATTTGGTATTTTCCCCAATATTGGTCAATTTTGGATAATATTATTCATAATATGAACAGTGAAACTTTCAAATACAGTGCTTGTCCATAAGTTCTCAATTCACTTGGGTAAATACCTAGAAGTGGAGTTTCTGGATCATATGGTAAGTGATGTTCCATGAGCATTGTGACAGCAAATCATAATCTTTCTCAAGACTATCTTGAAGAAACCCTCACATTTTATTAATTAAATCTGACACCTTATTAAAATATATTCTCCCTATTCTCCCTTTTTTATTATAAAAACCCATATCACATTATAGATAACTATTAAGATTTCTAATATTTTTCTTTTCTTTGTTATCAAGGAGGATGGGTCTTCAATCCTTTTTTTTTGTTTTTTTACCTTTCATAATACACTTTAACCAATCAGTTGTAATATCTTTAATGCCCTTGTATTCTTCACTTCAAAGTCTGCAACCAGGGATAGTTAGGGACTTTGGGATTGACATGTACACACTGCTATTTTTTAAATGGAGGGCTTCCCTGGTGTCGCAGTGGTTGAGAGTCCGCCTGCCGATGCATGGGACACGAGTTCATGCCCCAGTCTGGGAGGATCCCACATGCCGCAGAGCGGCTGGGCCCGTGAGCCATGGCTGCTGAGCCTGCGCGTCCGGAGCCTGTGCTCTGCAACGGGAGAGGCCACAACAGTGAGAGGCCTGCGTACCGGAAAAAAAAAAAAAGTATAACCAACAAGGACCTACTGTATAGCACAGGGAACTCTGCTCAATATTATGTAACAACCTAATTGGGAAAAGAATTTGAAAAAGAATCGATACATGTATATGTATAACTGAAACAAACACAACATTATCAACTATACTCCAATATAAAATAAAAAGTTAAAAAGAATTATCCCTCTAGTAATTACAGGGATGATATGGTGGTCCCAGATTGTCAAGGATCCAGGCTCCTTTTCTAATCACTCTCCCATCCTCATAACTCCCATCTGAAGGTCAAAAATTGCTGTTTCAGCTCCTACCATCACATCCCCCTTCCATTAATTAGTAAGAGAAAAAGGAAGAAAAGTCCGCAGGGCATATGCCTTTGTTTTGCAAGCATGACCCAATTTGCATTCATCAGATCTGTTCACATTTCTTAGGCCAAAACCTAGTCACACAGCTATATATAAGCTTCAAAGGAAGCTGGAAAATGTAGTCTTTAGCTAGGACACAAAATGTCTGTCTAATATTTTTATTACTATTGAAAAATAGAAGAATAGTAGAGGGATAACCAGTGATCTCTGCAATGTATCATCCAGATGTACAAACAAAATACTTAGAAATCATCTTTAAATCTTCTTTTCCTCTTCCTTGGAGACTGAAGCCATCACAAAATCTTGTAGGTTTTACCACCTGAACTTTACTTGTCTTTTCATCTTCAACACCCATTCTAGTCCAATCTTCCAATGACTCCTTCCTGTACCCATAAAATATCCTCATAATTTATTTCCCTGAACATAACACTTTGGCCTCTCTATAATCAATTCTCTATTTTTTTAGGGAGGATTATCTTTTAAAAATTTGGATATGTTCATTATCAGTTGATACTAAGTTTTTTTTGGTAAGATAAAATGTATAGGGTACATTTTCACCTTTCCCTACGGTAAAACCTGTGTTTGTTTTGTTCATTATTACATCTCCAGTGCCTATTATGAAGTAAATATACCCCCAAAAAATGACTGAATGAATTTAATAAATAAAATTATCCAATGAATAACTTAATTTTTACTTTGGGTACAGGGAAGAACAATGTATTAACACAATAATTCTGGGAAGACTGGGTAATACAGTATGTGAAAGTGACTCAAAGATACCAATGGAAATGAATATGAGGTTGCCTCTACGAAGTTCTCATTCCAGAAACAAATATTTGGTTAAGTGAGTCAAGTTTATAGACTAGAGTAAATTCTTAGAGGAAGTACAGTTATTAGTCATTGCCTTTCACAAACTTCAGTGGTATGGCAACTTCCTTGCTAAAAGTTTACATGCTTTCTTGCACTATTTGATCAATTGAAAAGACTCTGTTCATAAACTTCAGTATTTCTGAAATGAATTTGTGGCAAGTATACTTTTCACATTTAAGAATTGAATTACAAATTGAATCTTTTTGAGAGCCATATGTCAAGACATGATATCTTTGATTAAAGAAGAGTCAAGTTACAAACATGTACAGTTAATCACTCTATGGTCTTATCTGACTTTCTAAAAATTTACAGTACCAATAGAACTACTATCCTTTGTTTAATGCACTGATAAATTTTTTAAACTTAATTTTTGAACAATCATAGTTTTGTGTTTGTATATGAAAGAAAACTATTTTATATACATTCTTTTCTACGCTAAGAATAGAAGGTAAAATAGTATGAAAATGACAATGTAGAATAGGATAGTATATGATTCCTTATAAAGAATACCATAAGCCAAATATTATTTCTAAAATTCTACATTTATCCTTGAAAAATAGAAATCTGATAATAAAGATTACCCTGATATTGTATTGCAAATTCATTTGACTGTGTTATCCATATACTGACTTTAGTCTAAGTATTTGATTTTATGATTTTTTTGGGTCTAACTTCAAAGTTTAAGACTGAGTGAATGTGCATGCGTACTAAAACTTGGCAGAAGTAAATATTAGATCTTTCTAAATTTAATCTTATTTTCTTCCAAGTTATTTAAAAACAGGCTTAATTCCTCATGTGAAGAATAGTGGATTTTTCTTTTTGGTTATGTAGTAACTTTTTCAGGTCACTTGAGAATCATTACTATATTTGAAAAGGTAACTTATCATTATCATACTCAAAAAGCATTTATTAAGCAACTAATTGAGCATAATTGGGCTAGGTGAGCCCAAAGGTAGTTACATACATATAAATTATGAAATTAATAAATACAGGAAACTAATAGAGTTAGATAAAAAATTAAATATATTAATATCAGGAAAGTATTTTACCATGATTGATCAAAGATATATCCATTAAGTTTATCAGAAGATAAGTAACAGAGCCAGAGATTCTGGAAGCATACAGAATTGGGATGGGAATTAGATAGTAATCATAGATGGTTTTTTCTTTGATGGAACAGTATTTATAGAAGTGATGGAGTGGACCTGGCCTTCCTTTTCAGCTTTAGTTACAATGGTAATATAATTTTACCAAGTGGACAATTATCAGAAATAATTAAAATACCTTACCAAATGAGATAAACATCTCAGTGGGCTGTTTTTTTCTTTTGGTACTTTCCTAACTATAGTACTTTTATACTGCCTATAAAATTAGTTTATATATCCTAACATTTATTTTTTAATTCTCTGAATACTGAAGCATATTTCCCATCACTGTTTCATGTAGCCTTAAAATTGATGTTGGTATAAGTTTTCATGCATTATTAAAATCTCCTTTCAATTTATTTTATATCAAAATTCCATTTTACTCATATAAAAGTTTTTAATAAAAGTGAGGAATATTACCTGCAGACTTATCTTTGATCAGGATTTCAGTTTTTGAAAGCATCAAAGGTCTGTTATATGAAATGAAAAGAATCAAAGTTCAGGACCATGACCAAGCTTTTGAGTAAAGCTAACTTCAAGTTTGTGAGTAATGCTTTGACAATTTTAATCACCAGATATACATATTTTTCTCTTCAAGCTAATCTACAACCCCTCATACATGCCATTGTCAGCATCATCAGCCAGTATTTATGGAGGCAGACATGTAGAACATTGTGCAAAACAATAGCAAGTCACAGTGATGTATAATATCTTATGCAAGGTATTTACCATTTTATATATGCATTTCCCTTGCGGTTTCAGAGTTTTATAAAAATAAAGGAATGAGTCATGGAGAAAAAGCATAAAAATTGTGGCAGACAAAATTGCTTACCTACCACAAAGCATCCTTTTTTTTTCTTACCATTATAAACACAATTTTGTTGAGGCAGTAATGTTCCTGTCCCCAAGGGAAGATATATTTTTGCCTAAACTAGTGCTTTCAATGAAACTTTTGAAGCAGAAAGTTCTAACTGAGCATGACTGTTTGCCATTAACATGTTTCATATTCTTGGCCCCCACAATTCAAGTTCAGCTTTATGTCCCAGGCACAGTGACAATTAAAAAAAAAAAAAAAAATAGTGCTCTCAGAGGTTTCCAAATACCCACTAAGGAGTAGTATCAATCCTAGTCGAGAAACAGTCATCTAAATTAATCATAGTAATCCTGTCCTCCTTTACCAGTTTTTCGTCTAAGAGCAGCCATACCACCGACCTAGTTCTCACTGATGTTATGTCAAGGTAATTTTAATGGATTACCTCTGGGAAAGTTTTTACCGCCTGATAAAAAATGTAGCATTAGGAAAAAACCTTTGCCTTGTCCCTTCTACCCTTCCAGCTCTGGATACTATTGAGAGAGGATGGGATATCTGGAACATTAAACCAGTGGTCTTATTATTCTGAAGCAAAAAGCCTGACCATAAAAAACCTTCACACTGAGAATGGTGAAGCAGAAGGATAAAAATTCCTAAGCCCTTGTAGACGTTGTTTAACTGATGAAACATACTAGAAAGATATGTAACGGGTTTTATTACTTAAGGCTTAATTAGCTAAGTCATCCATTATTGCAGATTAACACCATGGAAAACAATTTAAAAGACCTTCCCAACACATTTTTTACATTGAATCTTTTCTTTCTTAATTCATGTTTAGATTGTTTTACAAATATAGTGGCCCTAAGAAAAGTATTGTAGAAAGCCTGCAATAAAAGGGAAGTAAATTAAAACTATTTATTTTAATGTTTTATGAAAATAATATTTTTGTATAAAGTGGGTACACCTTAAAGGACACCTTGGAGGACATTTCAGCATATATCCAGTCTAATTCCCATCATTTGCTTCATTTTTTATTATAACAACCTCTTCAAATGGTACACCTTCAGCCTGAACACTTCCATGATGTAGAATTTAATAACCTCCAAGGCATCCCATTCCATTTTTGGACAGCTGTCATCATTTGAAAATGTGCCTCAGTCCATTCCAAATATGGCTCCTTATTGTTTCCCCTACATTAGTTCTGTGCTCAAAGCCCTATAGAAGAAAATCTAATCTCTCCTTTCTTGCTAACAGGTTCTAATTAGGCAAGGTTAACAATAGAAAGACAATGATAACCTGTGGGATAAAACTGAAACATGAGATGTCAAAGAATTCCAACCTGGCATACATAGGCCTTGCTAAATGGCCTTGTACATCTCCTGCTAAGCCTATTTGGCCTTCAACGCACCATTCATTCATTGCCCTTTTATTATCATTAAACCTGCTCTCCTCAAGCTCTAAAAATGAACAACATACTGCATATGTTCAGAACTATTTTACTAGGGACCAAAAAATTGGCAGAAGTCCATCCTTCTGTTCATGCCAAAGTGCAGTCTGTCGATTGAAAGATGTTAGTTGATGCAGTGGGAATGGGCTGGAAAAACTCATTTGGCATGCCAACATAGCTCTTATACAGTTATTTCAAATTTTTAAACTAGTGACTTTTCACATTTTTAAAATATTGACTAAATCTATAATCAAACAAATCCCAAATCCTGAGCAATATCCATGTGATTTTCAACTAAAAGGGATTCTATTGTTTTTGTTATGCTTTCTTTTGTTTCTAACAGTAGAGTATTATTAGAAATTCCAGAGAGATATATTACAACTCTTGTCAACTTGGGGGGAAAAATATGTCTTAGTTTTATCATGTTTAAATTTTTGGAAAGATGTACATTGAGGAAAATTACTAATAAAAACAAATCTATTAAAACAATTTCTTCTACACCTGAAATGACTCAGTTTTCAATGACAAATAGAGGCAACTTACTTTGATGAGGTTAAAATTAAAAATAGAGTGGATCTTTAACTTGGAATAATTAAAGTAGCTTTTCTAGGATTAGAAAATAATCATTAGAAGATTATTATATATGATAAAAGCTGTTTTTGTTTTTCCTGAAAAATTGTTAACCTGTAAGTAGTAGAAGGAAACTTTTTTTGTTCACAATGCCTGCAAGTTGGGATGTGGGGAGTGGGGAGGTGTGGAAGATGGGAATAAATATTAACCATTACCAATATAATGTAACTATTATCTCTTATATTGGTTTATCATTACAATTAAAAACAGATCACCACATATGAAAGAAATATTTGAGAATAAACATGACCCTCAGTATGATGAGAAGAAATCTCATAAAGAAATATAAAGATCTAGAATTCTATGCTAGACTTAATCATTGGTCAGATACAGAGCAGGTCTATTTAATTGCTCTAAATTTTCTACTACACTACAAGTTTGTGCAAATAGTGTCTGTCTTATTCAGTACTTCACACATATACCAGAATCATTATTTCCCCTAAAAAACTCTGTGTCTACTGAATGAAGAAAGAAATGAATGAATGAAGGAATGAATAAGAAAAAATGTGCATTGATAATGTGGATTTTAAGTTAGCAGTAAGAAGTTCTGCCTCTATATAATAGCTATAGAGTAGCTTCTATTTGACCAATTGTTCTACAGATAGCAACTATAAACTCTGGATAACACACACACACACACACACAAAAAAAAAAAACTGACTACTTGAAAGGCTCTGGAAATCTCCCCAAAGGAGCCAGATATTTGGGAGGGTTGACACCTGGAGGAAGAAAACAGCACTGGATAAGTTGCCATTTTACAGTTTTTCCTTGAGATGAGTCCCCAGTGTGTGACATAATAGGTGTCTAAATTGGGGGAGAAAATCCTGTCTTACTAGTATGGAGAACAAGAAGACAAGAGTTTGGACAACCACAACAACGGGAAAGTGAGTGGTGAGAAATGCCAGAAAGGAGAGAGCCACAGAAGAGGGGAGCCCTAAATTAGATGTGTAAACTCTACCCTAATCTCTGGCTAATTCTGGAACTGTATATATGTGGGACATATTCTAACAGCCATGCTAAGGCAAAAAGAACTATTCTGTTATTTCAAATGATGCCCACCAAAAAAGAGAGTTTGCAGTTCAAATTCAGTCAAGTTATCTACTTCAAAAAATAATAATAATAATCAGTATGTTCAAAGAAACAAAACAGAATACAGAGCCTTACAGTGTATTATTCACAATGCCTGGGTTGCAATCCAAAATTACCTGACATACAAAGAAATGGGAAAATGTAGGGACTTCCCTGGTGATCCAGTGGTTAAGAATCTGCCTTCCAATGTAGGGCACGTGGGTTCAATCCCTGATCAGGGAACTAAGATCCCACATGCCACAGGGAAAGTCAGCGTGCACGCTCTAGAGCCCACGCACCACAAATAGGGAGAAGCCTACACGCCACAACAAAGAGCCCACGCACTGCTAAGAAAGGTCCCGCATGCCGCAATGAAGATCCCACGTGCCACAACTAAGACCCAACGCAGCCAACTAAATAAATATTTTTTAAAATTTCCTTTACAAAAAAAGAAATAGGAAAATGTAGCTCAAACAAGAAAAAATATGACTAATGGAGACATTCTAAAATGACCCAGATTTTGAAATTAACAGATAAGCATTTTAATGCTATTATTATAACTATGTTCAAGAAAATATAAAGAACCCAATAGAAATTATAGGGCAGAAAAATAAAATATATGAATTTTGAAATTCACTGGATGGATTTAACAGAAGATTGGAAAAGACAGAAGAGTTAGTGAACTTGAAAATAGATCAATAGATATTGTTCCAATCTGAAGAACAGAAAAAAATATATATAAATTTTTAAAAGGACAGGTGCCTCAGAACCCATGGGGCGATATAAAAAGTATATTTGAATCTTGGGAGAAGAGAAAGAAAATAGGACAGAAATAAATTGAAAAAATAAAGTCCAAAAAATCCACCAAATTAGGCAAAAAACATAAATATACAGATTCAAGATTATTAACAAACTCCTAGCAGACTAAATACAAAGAAATCCAATGCTTGACACATTATAGTCAAACTATGTCCAAAAAAGTAGAAGATCTTGGAACCACTGGAGAAAATATGTTGGGCTGTAAATCAAGTGTCAATACATTTAGGTGGATTGAAATAATGTAGCAGATATTCTCTGACTAAAGTGGAACTAAATTAAAAATCAATAGCAATGAGATACTCAGAAAAAAGTAATTATATGGAAATCATACAACACTCTTTAAATAATCCAAAGAAGAAATATCAAGGGAATTGCAAAACATTTGGAAATGAATACAGGCATATCTTGGAGGTATTGCAGCTTTGGTTTCAGACGATCACAATAAAATGAATATCACAATAAAGTGAGTCACATGAATTTTTTGGTTTTCCAGAGCAAATAAAAGTTATTTTATAGTATACTGTAGTATATTAAGTGTGCAGTAGCATTATGTCTAAAAAAATGTACATGTCTTGATTAAAAAACACTTTATTGATAAAAAATGCTCACCATCATTAGACCCTTCATCAAGTCATAATCTTTTTGCTGGTGGAGGGTCTTGCCTTGATGTTGATGGCTGCTGAGTGATTAGGGTAAGTGGTTGCCAAAGGTTGAAGTAGCTGTGGTAATTTATTAAAATAAGACAAAGATGAAGTTTGCTACATCAATTGACTTTTCATTTCGTGAGCAATTTCTCTAGAATATGCAACGCTGTTTGATAGCATTTTACCCACAGTAAAACTTCTTTCAGAATTGGAGTCAATCCTCTCAAATCCTGCCACTACTTTAAGAAGTAATTTTATATAATATTCTAAAGCCTTTGTTGTCATGCAACAATCTGTACAACATCTTCACCAGAAGTAGATTCTATCTCAAGAAATCACTTTCTTTGCTCATCCATAAGAAACAACTCCTCATCCATTGAAGTTTTATCATGAGATAATAGCAGTTTGGTCTCATATTCAGGATCCACTTCTAATTCTAGTTCTCTTGCTATTTCCACCACATCTGCAGCTACTCCTTCCACTGAAGTCTTGGACCCCCCCAATGTCATCCATGAGGGTTGGAATCAACTTCTTCCAAACTCCTATTAATGTTTGATATTTTTACCTCTTCCCATGAATCAATAATGTTCTTAATGGCATCTAGATAGTAAATTCTCTTCAGAAGGTTTTCAATTTACTTTGGCCATATCCATCAGAGTAATCACTATCTATGGAGCTATAGCCTTACGAAATATATTTCTTAAATAAAAAGACTTAAAAATTCAAATTATTCCTTGATCCATGGGCTGCAGAATAGATGTTGTGTCAGCATGAAAACAACATTAATCTTGTTGTACGTCTCTATCAGAGCTCCTAGGTGAACAGATGTATTGTCAATGAGCAGTAATATTTTGAAAGGAACCTTTTTTTTCTGGGCAGTAGGTCTCAACAGTGGGCATAAAATATTCAGTAAATCATGTTATAAACAGATGTGCTGTCATCCAGCCTTTGTTTTTCCATTTATATATCACAGGCAGAGTAGATTTAGCATAATTCTTAAGGGCACTAGGATTTTCAGAATGGTGAATGGGTATTAGCTTCAACTTAAAAGTCACCAGCTGCATTAGCCCCTAATAAGAGAGTCAGCCTGTCCTTTGAAGTTTTGAATCCAGGCACTGACTTCTCCTCTCTAGTTATTGAAAGTCCTAGATGGCATCTTCTTCCTCTGTTATAAGGCTGACTTGTCTACATTGAAAGTACGTCGTCTGGTGTGGCTAACTTCATTAATTATCTTAGCTTGATTTTCTGGATAACTTGCTGTAGCTTCTACAACAGCGCTTACTGCTTCCCCTTGCACTTTTATGTTTTAGAGATAGCTTCTCTCCTTAAACCTCATGAACCAACCTCTGCTGGCTTCAAGAGTTTCTTCAGCGGCTTCCTCACCTTTCTCCGCATTTATAGAATTGAAGAGAGTTAGGGCCTTGCTCTTGATTAGGCTTTGGCTTAAGAGAATGTTGTGGCTAGTTTGATCTTCTATCCAGATCACTAAAAATTTCTCTATATCAGCAATAAGTCTGTTTCACTTATCATTTGTGTGTTCACTGGAATGGCCGTTCTAATTCCCTTCAAGAAGTGTTTCTTCCATTCACAACTTAGCTAACTGCCTGGGGCAAAGGGCCTAGCTTTCAGCTTATCTTGGATTTTGACTTGGCTTCCTCATTAAGCTTAGTCATTTCTAGCTTTTGATTTGAAATGAGAGACCTGACCCTTCGTTTCACTTGAACACTTAGAGGGCATTGTAGGGTCGTTAACTGTCTTAATTCCTATAATGTTGTGTCTCAGAGAATAGGGAGGCCTGAGGAGAGGGAGAGAGAGATGGGGAGACAGCCAGTCAGTGGAGCAGTCAGAACACACACAACATTTATTAAGTTTGCCTTGTTATATGGGCACAGTTTGTGACACCACAAAACAATTGCAATAGCAACATGAAAGATCACTGATTGCAGATCACCATCATAAATACAATAATAATTCAAAAGTTTGAAACATTGGGAGAATTACCAAATGTGCCACTGTCACACAAAGTGAGCAAAAGATTTTTCAAAAATGGGACCAACAGACTTGCTCAACACAGGGTGGACACAGACCTTCAGTTTGTGAAAAATACAATATCTGAGAAGTGCAATAAAGTGAAGCACAATAAAACAAGGTGTGCTTGTAATTAAAACACATCAAACCAAAATTTGTGAGATACAACTTAATGGCTTAGAGGGAAATGTGGAGGTTTTAATTGGTTATAGTATAAAAGAAGGAATGTCCAAATCAATCACTTAAAGTTAAGAAGCTAGAAAAAGATGATCAAAATAAAACCAATGCAAGTACAAAGAAGGAACAATAAAGTTAAGAGCAGAAATCAATGAAATAGAAAATAGGCACACAATACAGAATATTCACGGACCCAAAACTAGTTCTTTGAAAAGATCAACAAAGTTGATACACCACTCACAAGACAGAGAATAAGAGAGCGAGATGAGAGAGAGAAAACACAAATTAACAATATCATGAGTGAAAGAGGTATTATCACTACAGATCTAATAAAAAGATAATAACAAGAGAGTAATATGAGCAACTTTACACCAACTACCTTCAACAATTCAGCTGAAATGGAGCAATATGTGAAAAATTAGGCAGTTAACAGGGGACTAGATATGCAAATATCAAAGAATTAGGGTAAAACAGATGTTCAGATGCCCAGGTATGGAAAATACAGAAAAGAGAAAAGAGAAAAAAAGAACCTCAGCACCTAAATTGAGAGCATGAGAAAAAGCTAAAATGCTATTAGCTATTTTCTGTATTGGGGAGAACTAATTTTTAATTCTTACTGATAGAATCCACAGGTATAAACAGAAGAAAGGGAGCTGCCTTGAGGAAAACTCTCTTGGAAAGTAGAGTTCCTGTTACCCTCAAGTATGTGACCATCCTTTAGTTAAATAGGAATTTTGATTATATGGTTAGAGCTGATTTGACTGAAACCCCATTGAGTTAAAGATGAAAAACTGTAGGAAATAAAACTTTCTCCAAAAAAAAACAGAATAATTTTTTTCACTATTAAGGAGCTATTTAAATCATACTTCACTACATATAAGGACCAGTTCTACAAAGTTCTGCATTTATTTCTGGGTATGTGATCTTTTATTTTCTGTAATTCTTTTTTTTTAATCTTTAATTTTTTATTGAAGTATAGTTGATTTACAATGTTGTGTTAGTTTCAGGTGTACAGCAAAGTGACTCAGTTATACATACATATATAGCTAATCTTCTTGCAGATTGTTTTCCCATATAGGTTATTACAGAATACTGAGTAGAGTTCCCTGTACTATACAGTAGGTATTTGTTGGTTATCTATTTTATGTATAGTAATGTGTATATGTTAATCCCAAACTCCTAATTTATCCCTCCCCCTTCCCCTTTGGTAACCATAAATGTGTTTTCTATGTCTGTGGATCTATTTCTGTTTTATATATAATTTCATTTGTATCATTTTGTTAGATTCCAGATAGAAACGATATCATATGATATTTGTCTTTCTCTGTCTGGCTTACTTCACACAGTATGATAATCTCTAGGTCTATCCATGTTGCTGCAAATGGCATTACTTCATTCTTTTTTATAGCTGAGTAATATTTCACTGTGTATATATACCATATCTTCTTTATCCATTTATCTGTCAATGGATACTTAGTTTGATTCCACATCTTAGCTATTGTAAATAGTGCCACAGTGAACATTGAGGTGCATGTATCTTTTTGGTTTATGGTTTTCTCCTGATATATGCTCAGGAGGGGGATTGCAGGATCATATGGTAGCTCTATTTTTAATTTTGTAAGGAACCTTCATACTGTTTTCAATAGTGGCTTCACAAATTTACATTCCCAACAACAGTATAGGAGAGTTCCTTTTTCTCCACACCTTCTCCAACATTTACTATTTGTAGACTTTTTTGATGATGGCCATTCTGACCGGTGTGAGGTGATACTTCATTGCAGTTTTGATTTGCATTTCTCTAATAATTAGCAATGGTGAGCATCTTTTCATGTGCCTTTTGGCCAACTGCATGTCTTCTCTGGAGAAATGTCTATTTAGATCGGCCCATTTTTTTATTGGGTTGTTTGTTTGTTTGTTTTTACATTGAGCTGTATGAGCTGTTTTTATATTTTGGAGATTAATCCCTTGTCGGTCACATCATTTGCAAATATTTCCTCCCTTTGTAATTCTTTTATTAGTTTTCTAGGCTATATAACAAATTACCACAAATTTAGCAGCTTAAAACAATCCCTACTTATTTTGTCAGCGTTTCTGTGGGTCAGGAGTCCAGGCACGGCTTAGCTATGTCCTCTGCTTAGTGTCTCACAAAGTTGAAGTCAAGGTGTTGGCTGAGCTGTGTTCCTTTTCTAAGAAGATTATGACATCATGAATTTTGCTCTGCATTACTTAACTGAATTAGTTAACTGCATTAACTCAAACTGCACTTAAGAAAATATAATTTATTTACAAGGTAATATATGTAACTCTAAATGAGGTCGGAGGAATCAGCTACACAGGGCAAAATGTCAGATAGTATAATTTATAGTGTAAGGAGAGAAGTAATTAAGTAAAGCAAACAATAAAAATTTACTTGTCAGTCTTTAGTATCTCACCTTACACATGCTCTGACTACTTAGCTAGTGGCCCCACTAAAATGCTTCCATGTATGCTTATGTTGGCCCTATTAGCTCAATGAAGCTCACTAAGGAAAGTGTCTCTGTAGGAGACATTACTCAGCTCCCTTCCTTCAATAAGATGTGCCCTTTTGAGTTGTTTTCTTGATAGCGTAATTGTGATGCACGATGCTGAGTCTTCTGTACAATAGGGAGCAAGGATTGCTTTGTTATACATCTAGTAGGAGCCTCATTGTTTTTCTCTGTGAATAGCACAAAAAGTTCATAGGTGCATCATTTTTGGCACAAACTAGGCAGCTTGCCTCATTAATGTGCACACTTAGAGTTGCTGTAACTATCAGTAAGAAACTGTGTTAAATACATGACTTTGGTTTTTCACCTGCTAGGTTCTAACAGCATCCCCAAAGTAATCTTGGGTCTAATAGCTTGAGTCTTTTGCAAAAGTGATCAAGTGATCAATTCTTTTTAACACTAAGGGGTAAACTTCAGCTCTGTGCAGAATGCCAGGTGCAAGAGCAGTTGCCGTGAATAGCAGCAGAAATTTAATATGAGTCATGCAATTTAGCATGGCTACCTACTAACAAAATTTTTTAAGTCATTACACCATGTCTGAAAGAAATGAGGCAGTGAGCCTAACAGAAATCAGGCAGTTGATCTAAAAATATGTTTTTATTCATTCAGAAAATATTTCTTAAACATCTAACATTTGCCAGGCTGTGCTAGGTACTGAAGATAAAGCAATAAATAAGGTTGATGTGATCATTGCTTGCATCAAAAGTACATTTTGGTAAAGGAGAGAGATAAATACAGACAAAAATCATCATTTAATTACAATTTTATGGGAACTGTGATACAATAGAATATTTCAATGTGCATGAGAGCAAATAAGTTGGAGATTTAGATGTGTCTCATTTTCAAAGAAATTAATGCTTCTGAATAACTTAAACCATTGAGTTTGATAAAGATTTATGTATATAATGTTGTTTTTCAGTATTGTCAATCAGTATATTTTTGAGCACACCCACATGTATTTTTAAAAGAATTCCTTTAAACCATATATCTATGATAAAATCACAATATGTTATACCTCAAAAGTCTTTGTTATCACAAATAAAACCCTTCACATTTAATGTTTATAACTCTGAAAATGAGAAAGCTAAATTTTTACAGCACTTAATTATCATTTTACATTTATTATTTATTTAAATATTTTTAGGCCAAATAGTAATTTAGGAATGTGATTCATGTTTATGATATCATGTTTATGGGCTAATAAGCCAATATTTCATTTTTACCATTTCTGATTTTTTTTAAAATTTTGTAACCTTATTATATTGTGTTCATTTTATTTAAAGGAGTTTTATCTGGGCATTTGAAAAATATGGGTGTACCTTGTTTCATGATATTTTATGAAAAATACAACAAAAAGAACCCTATGGGTTAATTGAATCCACAGTCAAGCATTCACACGTTAATTAACTTGAAAAAAAGTCTATTGAAGTATGCAAACCACCAAGTCAAGGTGTCAATTTCATTTTTATTTTAATCAGATCATCCAATCTGTGAAGGTACTTATGGTCCTAGTTAGTAAAATAGAAGGATGTGTGGAGGTTCATTAAGATTGCTGTAATGCTTCCAGGAAAAGAACCAAATTTGTGTTTGAAATGGAAGTAATTTAATTACTTATTTACAGAATTCAAGAAGAATTCACTGTGGTTACACTTTGTAGATCTTACTTTTTGTGTGAGTATAATTTATTTAGTCTAGGAAGTAATTTGGAGATGTTGAGTCTAAGGTTAACAATTCTCTACAGACAATAGCAGTTCTTAAACTGGTTCTGAGTACTTTAGTAGAAGATATCAAAAGCCATAAATACCCCACATTGCCCCTGAAATATGTATCAGAAAAGTCTCAGGTACTACAAAGACAAAAATAAATTATTTCTGAAGGTTATTCAAGCTTATAGTTTTTTCTAAAATTATAACAAACTTTTAAGCACCGTATTGAAATATGAGTTTGTGGAACAATCATTGGCCTGGGAATCAGGATACCAGGGTTTGTATTTCATTATAAAATAATGGAGTAGGTTAAAAATTAACCTCAAGACTCTTTTAGCATGATGTTCTACAGTCCACAGTGGGCACACAAACTTGTTTTTTTCTTTTTTGATCCTTATACATTTTACTCATTTTTAAAAGCCCTGAATTAGATATAGAAAACAGTATGACAGTTTTCTAAAATTAAAAATAAAATTACCATGTGATCCAGCAATTCCACTTCTAGATATAGACCCAAAAGAATTGAAAGCGGGTACACTAATATGTTTGTATACCCACGTTCTCAGCAGCATTATTCACAGAAGCCGAAAGGTAGAAACAACTGAAGTGTTCATCAACGAATGAACAGATAAACAAAATGTGGTCTATATATACAATAGAATAGTATTCAGCCTTACAACAGAAAGAAATTCTGATACATGCCACATCATGGATGAATCTTGAGGACATTATGCTAAATGAAATAAGCCTATGACAAAAAAGCAAATACTGCGTGATTCTACTTACATGAGGTACCTAGAGTATTCAAATTCAAAGAGATAAAAAGTAGAATGGTGGTTTCCAGGAGCTGGAAAAGGGGAGAATGGGGAAGTAACTCTTTAATTGGCACATATTTTCAGTTTGAGAAGATGAAAGAAGATGGATGGTGATAATGGTGGCACAGCAGCCACCATGAATTTTGTTAGTGTTACCTGAACCAATTTTTTTGGAATCTAGTCTTCTTCCTTTCACAGTTGGCCTAAATAGTAGTTTTCTCCCACTCTGTTTTAAGTATTTCAAGAGGCATCAAGAAGGCATCCACATTTGAGATGTAGGAAAGAATAAGACACAGGACTATTTCTCACGTGATAGAGTGCCTTAGATTTATGCCACAACCAGCAAAATTTCAAAGAAAGAAGCCAATCTTCATGATTAGGATCATGTTTTAAAGAAACTGCTAAACAGTTACATATAAAAACAATTTATTTCTGTGCAACTCTGGAGCTTTGAATATATAAGAATACTGATTTACACCAGCAACTGATAATTATTTGCCCTTAGCAGAATCAAGAGGCACTGATTCCTTTTTAAAAATGCCTTTTTAGGTCTTCCCTGGTGGCGCAGTGGATGAGAGTCCACCTGCAGATGCAGGGGACACGAGTTCGTGCCCCGGTCCGGGAAGATCCCACATGCCGCCGAGCGGCTGGGCCCGTGAGCCATGGCCGCTGAGCCTGCGCGTTCGGAACCTGTGCTCTGCAACGGGAGAGGCCACAACAGTGAGAGGCCCGCGTACCGCAAAAAAAATATGCCTTTTAAAATAATATATAATTTATTTTGGAATTTGGTGTTTAATTTTGAAAGTAAGTGGGCCTGATTTTCTGGAAAATCACTTCAAAAAATTAATGAAGCACAAATTGAAGACGAGTTTGGGATGTCCATCTTAAACAATCATGAGCAACCTTCCCATTCCAAGAAAATACCTTCTCTCAGGTCAGGTTGATATTGGCTGGTATAGAAAGAGAGGTTAACATGTTTAGATTTCAAATAGTTCTACTGAATACAAAGAAAAAAAGAAAGTTATATGTTAACAAAACAAGATTTTATCAATATCTCGAAAACTAGAGCTACTTTACCAAGACCTTAATGTGTAGAATGTATTCATGGAAAATATATTTAAAATGTAGATATATTCATTTTATAGCCATTTGAAAGACAAATGATTATTTTTTACATTTTGTGTCAAAAAACATAAAATAAGATGTCAGTATTTTATGTCACCAGATATTTATTGAGCACTTATTATTTACCAAGAAATTAGCTTATTCTAGGAATGCAAATCTGCATAAGCTAGACACTGTCTTAGACACCATCAAAGGACGTAAGCTGTTAAGAAGTGTGATATCTTCAGGACACCACAAGATTCTGTAGGAACAGACAGAAGGGAAACCTAATCCAGTCTAGTGATGTCCACAAATTTTTCCAGAAGAGTTAAATCTAAGCATAAATCTTACAAAAATGATTAAGGTTTGACTGTAAAAACTAATAAAAGGTAAGGAGGTGGGTGGTTAAAGGTATTAAGAAATAGAAAAAAGTATCTGCCTTAAAATCCATAATCTAATTTGTATATGTATAACCAAAGCTTGTTTAATATTTATTTAGAACTGCTAAAATATGATATTGAGTTTACTTAGAGACATTTTAAAGAATTTTAAAGATATTCCTTTATTTGGAATAAAGAAATATTCCAAAGCAGTTGACAGCTCAGCCGTAGGTGAGCCTCAGGTTCTATAATGTTCTATTTTATTCTAAACACTATCCTGTCACATTTTAAATATTATGATAGAAAAAAATTATAGAGACATTTTCATAGATTATACTTTTCACTCCTCTATTTCCAGTAGTGGACAGTAGCTCCCTCCTATATTCCTGTGGTTTTCCTATAAAGAATCCATGGCTGAACTTAAATAAAAGGTTGTTTGGGGGTTGTTTGGTTTGGTTGTGGTTGTGGTTTTTTGTTTTTGTTTTTCCCCTGTAAGCTCTGTTCTGTTTTAATCATCCTCAGATAAGGGGGTTTATTTTGTTTTGCTTTTCTACAACTACGTTCTGTAAAATAAAAAAGAATCCCACTCTGTAGGGAGTAAGATTCTTTCACTCAATGGCATAAAACTCTCAATTGCTACAATCTAGATTCAAATCCCACCATCAACATTTCTCTCTCACAATATTACTGAAAGATACTGAAACTTCAGCAAGCTCTCTCTAAATCAGCCTGAGAAAATTCAGTATGGGATTGTTGTTTTGGCTTATCTTGAAAGGCCACATTGATTTAAGGCCTTTCTAACTATAGAAACTCCACATTGTGATGTATTGATCCCTTGCATTTCTTGCTTTTTTTTTTTTTTTTTTTTTTTGCGGTACGCGGGCCTCTCACTGTTGTGGCCTCTCCCGTTGCGGAGCACAGGCTCCGGACGCGCAGGCTCAGCGGCCATGGCTCACGGGCCCAGCCGCTCCGCGGCATGTGGGATCCTCCCGGACCGGGGCACGAACCCGTGTCCGCTGCATCGGCAGGCGGACTCTCAACCACTGCGCCACCAGGGAAGCCTCCTTGCATTTCCAACTAAATCTAGATATTTCTGTTTTCCTGGTCTTTCTATATTCTAGGCAATTTATTCTCTTGTATATTAATAAGAACAATATACTAGGTATAGCACTTTTATTAATTCGTTAATTAATTCAACAAATATTTATTCAACACCTACTGTGTACCAGGCAGCATTTGCTGGTCTGTCATCAGTGCACTAAATAAATCCAGTAGGCAACAGTTTAAAATTTTTCAGTGATGGGATATTTAAAGTGGTAGAGCCCTATTTTAAAATTAAGCATTAGATTGAATCATTTAGATAACTAATGGGGAAGGTCCTATGTTCATATGTACATGTGTGGAAATGCTATTTCTGAACAAGTTTATTGTTAATAGAACAATCTAAGGCTGAAATTAATAACACACCAGCATAGAATATGCCACTACTTTTTTCTCACTATCCTGTAAAAACAGAGTGGGGATAAGCAATAACCAGACATGAGAGTAAGCAAATCCAACTAAAAGTGTATGTTTGGAAAAACTAAACAAATTAATAAACTGTGATTATATAATTATGTAGAATATAAAAACTATTTTATTGTAAGTCAGAAAACTTGGGTCATGTACTACCTCTCATCATTGTTTAAAAACTATGGCCTTGAATTCCATGAGTTCATTGAACTTCACTTCTGTCACTGTGAAATAAAAATAATGAGAGCTGGCATTTACTAAGCACTTCATTGAGTCCTCACAACACCCTAGGAGGAGATATCATTACTATTCCCTTTTTGAAGATGAAGAATGATGGTATGTAAATTAGAAACTTGGCCAAGGTAACACAGTCAATGAGTGGAGACTGAGATTTGAACCCGGGAAGTCTTGCTCTAGAACTCATGGCTATGAACCTGTGAGTGCTTTTATAAGGCCATGCATGAAGTAATAAAAATGAAAGAGATTTATAATCTATTGTGCTAAAAACACTAACCTATAATAATATTATTATTAAAGTGTGAATGATTAACACATTGCCTGTTTTGTGTGTGTGTGTGTGTGTGTGTGTGTGTGTGTGTGTGTGAACTCATCTTTAAAGTAAACAGAGAGTAAGTTAACCTCCCAGATCAGCTAAAACGGGCCACATACTCAGACTTGATCTTCTAAGACACTGTATGGGACGGCAGTGAGGAAAGTAAGGTCCCAGCATTTACTTTCCTGGCTCCCTTCCTGCCATGTTATTTCTGGCCTGCTGTGTCCCTGAATAGTGGGTCACTGCTCCTTTCCAGGCAACTTCTCTTTCTGACTTTCCTTTGGTTTTCTGCTTAACTGCCTAATCCATCCTATTAGACCCAAAGACAGTAACAATTGCTTTTTGGTTTGGGGCTTTTGTTTGTTTCTAGCTCCCCTTTATCCCTGTAGTTCCCCTACACTCTTCTCACACCTTTGTAAGCAGTCCCTTTTATCAAATCTTCCAAAATTATCCCAGTTTGAGTATACCATCTGGTTCCTGTTGTTAACATAATTGGTATGGTGTACTGGCTATTAGGAGGCATTTGGGGGGGGCTTTCAGATAACACTGGC
This sequence comes from Kogia breviceps, assembly GCF_026419965.1. Classification (NCBI taxonomy): domain Eukaryota; kingdom Metazoa; phylum Chordata; class Mammalia; order Artiodactyla; family Physeteridae; genus Kogia; species Kogia breviceps. Next base: position 105,057,782 of record NC_081314.1, on the reverse strand, counting down.
AGGTTAATACAACTACTAACTAAAACATCTATGTTAAATAAGAATAGCAATAAAAATATTCCAGTGAAAAATCTATCTCCACTTTAGATATAGTCTCTTAAAATAATTAGTACATTTAAAATGCACAAGACCAAAAACAAAAAGCAGTGTAGCATGCCTGTGCATAACCAGAGCCTGACTGTGATTTTTTTCTAATGTACTTTCTTATGTAACATAGCATTACTTTCACACTTCTTAAATAATTCATATATACCTTTGCAAGTTCAATGTGCTGACTTCAAAGCTCAAAATTTACATGTTCTTTGTTTGACAACATTACCATATGTTGGTAAACGCTGAACTCATCTGGAATATTTTAAGCCTTTTCCTAATAATATTGGAATAATGTTGGAAAGAATCAAATCAGAAACTGCCTATTTTTCTGAGACAAATGTCAGTTAATCACAGCCTGAAGGCACATTTTAATTTCTGTCTATTGTCCTCATATATTTTATTAGTAGTAAAAGGAAAACATACTAGTATACATTGACAGATTAAAATGAGAGACTATATCATATCTGCTTCTATTAAAATACAGTGTATGGATAGTTTTGTTGAAACATTTACACATATATATGTATACATACACATATATAAATCAAAGTAAGTCAACAATACTTCAACATGTATAAATTTACTTAATTTGAAAATATAAATGCCTATGTAAAGATAAGTAGCATTTTTATTTCCATGAACAATATTTCATAACTAATAGATTTTCTTTTTTACCTTGTAAACCTTATATACTAGTCAAAGGTAATAATTATTGAATTTATATTTGCTACATTTTTATTTGTTGAAGAATTCAGCCTGTTTCAGTGGTAGTATGTTTTCAGAATGAATGAATTAATGAAATGAAATATAAAAGAAAAATTTTTTTAAGTTTCCCAAATTCCAACCTCATTTGTCTGTTAACATCTCTAAAAATATCTAGAGAGGCATACAAGTAAGCATGCATTCATTCATTCTTTGAACATAGAGGTATTAGGTGCTTATTATTTGCCAGGCACAACCCAGGTGCTTGGGATAATTATCACTATACCTGGGTGGGGAAACATACAATAAATGAGTAAATAAATGAATAAACATTTACTCATTGTGATTACTACTGTAAGGGAAAAACATGTAAGGTTTTTCTGTAAGGTTGCTATGAAAGGTAAGTTGACCTATTTTGGATACAGAGGTCAAAGAAAGTCTCTTTAAAGAATTGACACTTAAACTGTTATCTGAAGAATCAGAATAAACCAGCATGTGAACAGTGTTCTAGAAACAAGAAAAAGCATATGGCTCTGAGCTGAGAAAAGAGTTTTCCATGTTTTGACAGAGGACGTTTGTAGCTGGACTATAGTGAATGAAGGAGCAAAGCCTCATGATAGAATGATGGAATTTTGGCTTCCTAGGAGCCAGAGCATGCAGGTGAGAAATTTGGATTATATTTTAAGTTATTTTGGGAAGACATTGAAAGTTTTCAAACAGGAGGTGGCATTACCTGAATTACCTCTTTAAAAGAGTGTCTGGCTGCAGGGTGGGGAAGGGATTGATGAGGTCAAGAGTGAAAGGAAAGAAATAAAAAAAACTTTTTCATTAGATCAGCCAAGAAATAAAGGTGGTTTGGACTGGTTTGGTGCCAATGGAAATGGAGGAAAGTGAATAGGGTCAAGGTACATTTTTAAAGTAAAGCTGGCAGGACTTGCTGATGATTGGTAGATATGGGGGATCAAGGAAAAGGAGGAATCATGGTTGACTTTCAAGTTTCTGTCTTTAGCAGCTGGGTAAATGGTGGTTTCAATTACTGATATGGGCAAGACTAGGGACCATCAGATAATGACCAACCTGGCTTAGGTGGCTGGCATCAGCTTTTTGCCTTAAATTCAATATGGTTTTCACTTTGATTTCCATTCCTTGCTCCTTGGACCTCCTTGTTTTATGTGACCTATGAGTCCTACTGATTGACACAGTAATACATTTCATGGCCAGAATTTAATTTCTGTCTTTAAAACGTTTATATACTAATAATCAATATATGCCTTTCCTATATTTTGCTGGTTATAAATAATATCTAGAGTGACAGCCCTAGTTATTTACCATATTTTGCAGTATGCTACTTTTATTTTCAGGCTGCTAATATATAACAACAAGCTACCAGGTGTTAAAAAAAAAATCAAACTTATCAATCTTCTATTCTCTCCATAAGGACAGTAGCTTTATGAAAGCAGGGACCATATATACCACTTTAGTCCCTACAGTGCCTAACAATAAAAGCAAGTAACTGTTGATTTGAAATTGACAGCAAAGCATTAGAGAGATTCCTTCACCTTCCACCACCCCCTATTTTCAGTCATATGGCATTTGCTGCTGCTGTAGTAGCAAACTCAGCCAAATTGAGATTTGGAACCTATAATATATTACTTGTGATGACAAATGCATGAATAGAGACCTGGTGCTTCCATTTATGAAGAAGGTGATCTGATTCTGCCAAAAAATACTTTCCAACTCAAAACTCTCAATGTTTCTAAAAATTAGCACAGGAAGAAATATTAATAATTGTTTTCATTCATTCATTCATTTATTAATTCATCTAGCATATAAGAATGCTGACTATGTGCCAGTCTTAGGAATATAAATGTGAATAAGAGAAAATTCCTGACCCCAAACAGTTCATAGTATAACAAGGAAAATGTATAGTCCTGACATACTTGTCTTCTACTTTTTTTTTTTCTGCCACTCTTATAGTGCTGCTATATTATGGCTGTATTCAGCAAGTTAGGTGTACTTTGTCCTTTGCATACCATGTAAAGCCAAAGTATATAACAAATGAACTTCAGGGTTTTGGGGAGACAATATTTGTTAAATACTAACTGATATCACTGTAATAGTTTAAATGCTATGGAATCTAAAGGAAAGGAGGAAATGTATAGTGGCTATTATACATTAAAGGGTCTTTTATTTTATGAGATTTAACATGACAGTTTGTACAACTCTATACAGTATGACGAATGAACATTTTCTGATTTGCTCTGTGGTAAGCATTGTGCTTTGTGTATTAAAAATGTTATCTGATTTACGTCTTTGAAGCAATACTGTAAGGATGCAGTTATGATCACCATTTTTCAGAGAGAATCTGAAGTTCAGAGAGTTTGAATAAGTTGTGCAAGATCATGTAGCTAAGGAGAGATGGAACTGAGACGTAAGGCAAGCATGCCTGGAACTGGAATGTAAGGCAATCATCTGATTTATTTCTGTTGTTGGATGCTAGAGAATTATAATTCTTTCTATTTCTGGGATCATGAAGAAGGGTGGGAGATGAAAAGTCTGGTCTCATCCATAGCTGAATTTTATTGTAGCTAAATATGTTTAATCCATGCAAGAAGATCCACAATTATCCGAGAGATTCATGGGTCCTAAAGCCTTTTCATTATAAATATCAAATTCAGCATAGCATTTTAGCTAATTCATTTTATGTGAAAGGTACATTAAGTTCAAACTTTATGTCAATTTTAAATTTGATTCTTAAAAATAAACATATAGAGAAAGATGTAGGGAAAGTGAAACTTTCATGCATTGTTCAGGAGCCAGTCAATTGGTATAATCTCTTTGGAGAGTAAGATGGTATGAAGATGTGTATATACTTCATACAAATGCAATTCTACTTTTATATTCACACTTTAAAGAGATTCTCACATGTGCTCAAGGAGATGTGGTCAGAGATGTTCAGTGCCGCATCGGTTTCAATAGCAATAATTTAAAAAGGACCTATAATTTTATCAATATAGGAATAAGTAAATAACTTTCAGTATAATAATACAATGAAATATTATACAGCAGTTAAAGTGAATGAACCAGAGGTACATGTGTTGGCATAAATTTAGAAATTTAGAAAATGAAACATTTAATTAAAGACATAATACACGTAAAATAATTCATTCTAAGTAAACTTTAAAAGCACTCCAAACAAGATTATATTACCTTATACTACATTTCATACTATACTGTATTATATATAGTACAATATATAGTATTGTTACATATTACAACAGTATATTATATTATGCATTTTAAGTTTATATATATACTTATAGTAAACATAGAAGGATGTTGCAGAAAAAGATACATACCAGTAACCAGGCTAATGGTTACTTTTGGGGTAAATCACAAGACAATTTGCTTAAGGAGATTATAAAAGGGACTCTTATTTATCTGGAAAGTTGTTTTGTTTTGTTTTTAAATACACAAAAACATATGGAAACCAAATCCTTCAAATTTCCTGTTTTTTAAAACTAGGTGGTGACATAGGTTTATTCATTGTACTGTTGTCCTTTTCTCTTTGCGTGTATGAAATTTCATGATAAATAGTAGGCTTTCACTTGAAATTATCTTCTTAAGAGCATTTTTGTGATTTACATTATTTATTTATTTATTTTTATTTTTGTCTGTGTTGGGTCTTCATTTCTGTGCGAGGGCTTTCTCTAGTTGTGGCAAGCGGGGGCCACTCTTCATCGCGGTGCGCGGGCCTCTAAATATCGCGGCCTCTCTTGTTGTGGTGCACAGGCTCCAGACGCGCAGGCTCAGTACTTGTGGCTCACGGGACTAGTTGCTCTGCGGCATGTGGGATCTTCCCAGACCAGGGCTCGAACACGTGTCCCCTGCATTAGCAGGCAGATTCTCAACCACTGCGCCACCAGGGAAGCCGTGTGATTTACATTATTAAAGAGGTTTTTTTAAAGTAATTTCTATTTATGAAATGTAATTTTGGAATGAATAGTATATTTCCAATCCCTCTTTGAAATGTACACTTTTATTTTAAATGGCTACAACAAAATTAAGAACAAACTTTTTCGATGAGATATAGTTTTTCATCCTTTTTGCAATTTAAAAAATGCACCTTGTCTCTGATCTCACATTTCAGCCTTGTGATGACAGCTTGGTCATAAAATATCAATCACAACAATAGGTTGGGGGAATAAGCTGATAATATTCCTCTTTTCCAATGAGTAGAGTAGTTGAAAAACTTGTAAGTTCCCAACTACTGTGGTCACATCCATTTCTTTGTTAATAAGGAAAGTAAGTCATTTTAAAAGATAAGGTAAAATTAGAACATTATTTCATAAGTCATTAACTCTTGAAGTCAGAAAAGTGATCCAAGAATGGCTTGTTATTTGAATTCACCAGCCACAAAGTCAGTAACTATTCGGCCTTTTAGGAAGTAGTATCTGTAAAAAGAAATAGTGCTTTTGAATTATTATAATGTGATTTGAAAGTTAGAGATGATCCTTTTTAAAAGAAAATGCTGTTTGATTCTGAACTTATCTTTTATTACCATCTTGCTTTATATCACTAAGACTTCATATATTGCAGTCAATTTAAAAAGCCATTACAGCTATCTCATTTTATACCCTCATGTAACGCAAACTTTTTCTTCTCTACAAGAATGTCTTTTAAAAAATAAATCAGCTGTTTTTGCTGTGTAAAATTATTGAAAAATGATTTATATGAAGCATTTGTTGGATATACAATTCTTTGAAAAATTGTTTGTTTGTTTTCTTTTGAAGGTGTTATTTCACTGTTAGATCCATGGCTTTTGTTTTACACTAGAGGTAAAACTTTTCAAGGTTTTCTCAGAGACTGAAATATGTTCTCTGATTTTATTTTCCTTTACTTAGGGAAGTAATAGCTATTTGAACTCCTGTTTCTCTCAATACTTTCTATATTCTAGGTGCATTATATATCTTAAAGGACTGAAGTAAAAGTTGACAAGTTCCAAACCTCATAAACTTCACTCCTGTTTCCAAATTAATCCCTTCTTCCAGCTTCCCACTTTCACAAGTGCTTTCACTATTCTCCCGGTTGTCCAGACTCAAAACCTTTCCTCTCCTGCCCTTTTGCATCTTTCAGTGGGTCTGGGTGGGGACTGAGAGTCTGCATTTTAAGGAGCAGCAGGTGATGCCAATGCTGCTGGTCCGTAGACCACATTTTTTTTTTTTTTTTTTTTGTGCTACGCGGGCCTCTCTCTGCTGTGGCCTCTCCCGTTGCCGAGCACAGGCTCCGGACGCACAGGCTCAGGGGCCATGGTTCACAGGCCTAGCCGCTCCACGGCATGTGGGATCTTCCCGGACCGGGGCACGAACCCGTGTCCCCTGCATCGGCAGGCGGATTCTCAACCACTGCGCCACCAGGGAAGCCCTGCATCTTTCACCTTTAACATCCTCATTCTTACCTACCAATCAGGTATCAGTTTCCAAAGGAACCATCCTGTTTTGGTACCTCTCATTACAACTCTTTCTCAGGCCCCCATTGCCTCAAGCCTGGGTTATAGCAACAGTCTTCTGAATGTTCTCCTTGATGCCATCTCTCCTCATCTTGACAATCCACCCACATCACTACTTTTTTTCCCTCCAATTTACACTACTGAGTTTAAGTATTTACTCTCTTCTCTAATGGTATTTATGATTGCTTGTGTTCTGGCTTTGGAGACTGCATAGTCTTGGTTAATATTTCTGATTAGACCTAATGTTTTTATAGAACAAATATTTATTGAGCACCTACGATGTGTTAAGCTCATGCAGGCACTGGGCACACAACAGCAAACAAGGCAAAAATGGTTCTTACTGTACCTCTTTGGTCTCTCCACAAAGTAATGGGTATCTCTCATTTCCCAACAAAACCTTATACTTTCTACATACTCTGGTCATCCTGTTACATAGGCCTTTATTTTTCCCCTTGCATAATAAAAGGGAGGGTATTATTGAAATAAGTTGTCTTAATCATTAAGCTACCCCCTCTCACTTTTGTTGTTTCTGATTTAAGATTGGTCTCTTTAGCATCACTGAGAAAATACTAGGGATAATTCAGTGAATTCCATATTTATTAGCATATTAAACTTTGTAGCTAAATGATAACTTCAGCACATTTTATTCCCATAAAATCCTGGATCAGGGTGAGAAGGAGGGAGGGGCTAAGGTGGGAAAAGCTATTGAGTAAAATTTACTGAATATACATTTTCTTCTATCTCTTATTTATTTAAGCCACAAAGCAAATTTTTTATAACTATAACTATGAAGAATTAAGGGCATAGCTTATGAAAAAAGATGATCAGTGCATATCCTAGGTAATACATCTCTGCTTAATTTCCTGAGAAAATATAAGTATCATGTTAATAAATATTGTTTTTAAATATTTGAACCCTTACTATAGATATAAAATTAATGCTTGAAAAAAATTCAATATTACTCAGCAGCTGAAAGGAACAAACTACTAATATTGGGTTGACCAAAAAGTTCATTCAGGTTTTCCATAAGAGGTTATGGAAAAACCCAAGCAAACTTTTTGGCCAACCCAATATATCCACCAACATGGATTAATCCCAATTTCTTTTGCTAAAAGCAAAAAAAAAAAAAAAGATTGCATACTGTATGATTCATTCATATAAAAACATAGAAAATGCAACCTAACCTATGTTGAGAGAAGGTGGATCAGTAGTTGTCTGGGACAGTTGTGGGAGAGCAAGGGATTGCAAATGGTGCAAAAGGAATCTTTTGCTGGTAATAAAATATCTGGTATCTTGCTGGCTTACGGGCATATACATATGTCAAAACTTATCAAATTGTACAATGTAAATATATATAATTAATTATGTATGAGGCATACAATAGTGAGGGGAAAACATTAGATTTTAATATTTCACTGTCATGATAATAGAGATACCAAGACAAATACAATCCAGATTTTTCCCCAAAGGTACTAATTTTAGTAAAACTTGGGCATGGAATTACTTTAGAAAGATAAACTGACCTACATGTGGAAGCGTTCCGAATGAAATAAGCAGGCTCCTAGTTGGATCATCTGGCTAGTAGAACTGGTTGATCACGTGTTGCAATTTCTCTTTAAAATGTCTATAAAACAGATATAAAAACGTAGTGAAAAAAGAATATTTCCAGGTGTGAAGTCAATTAGGACTAACAGCATGTTTTCAGAATCTGAAAGGATTCTCTAAATGTCTAAGGCAGAAAGAACTAGGCTGAATATGCTTACCATTGGTTTACTTTTCTGAAAGTGAAGAGAGTTTTCAACCTTTCTTTGATCCATTTTGACAATCTCTGTCTTTTAATTGGAGCATTTAGATCATTGGCATTCAAAGTGATTATTGATATATTTGGATTATTATCTACCATATTTGTCGCTGTTTTCTATTTGTTGCTTTTGTTCTTATTTTTGTCTTCCATTCTTTTTCTAACTTTCAACATTTTAAATTAAGGATTTTATATGATTCTATTTTCTTTTCTTTCTTGTAAGCATAAGCATATTGCTTATACTTCTTTTTTATGTTTTTTTAGTGGCTACCCTAGAGTTTGCAATAGGCATTTATAGCTAATCCAAATCTACCTTCAGATGACACTATTGGACTCCACAAGTAGTCTGAGTACTTTATAATAACAAAATAATCCTAATTCCTCCCTCCCATTCTTTGTATCATTGTTATCATTCATTTCACTTATATATAAGCATATTTAAGCACATATATGATACATATAAGCATATATATACATAAGATGTATACATGAGCATATATATATATGTAAGCATACATAATTGAATACATTGTTACTTTCGTTATTTTGAAGAAACTTTTGTGTTACATCAATTAAGAATTTTAAAAAGTTTTAATTTTACTTCATTTATTCCTTCTTCAGTGTTCTTCCTTTTTTATGTAGATCTGAGTTTCTGACCTATATTATTTTCCTCTCTCTAAAGAACTTCTTTTAACATCCTGCAAGGCAGGTCAACTGGCAAGAAATTTCCTCATTTTTTCTTTGTCTGAAAGTCATTGTTTCTCCTTCAGTTTAGAGGGACAATTTTGCAGGGTAGAGAATTCTAGGTTGGTGGGTTTGTTTCTCTAAACACTTTAAATACTTTATTCTACTCTCTTCTTTCTTGCATGGTTTCTGAGAAGAAATCAGATGTAATTTTTGTCTTTGTTCTTCTATAGGTGAAGTGTTTTATTTTCCTCTGGCTTCCTTCAGGACATTTTCTCTACCTTTATCTTCTGTAGTTTGAAAGTGGTATGTCTAAGTGTAGTTATTTTGACATTTACCTTCATTGCTTCCTGGATCTGTGGTTTGGTGTCTGACATTAGTTTGGGGGAATTCTCAGTCATTATTGTTTCAGATATTTCTTCTGCTTCTTCTATTTCTTCTCCTTTTGGTATTCTTCTTATACATATGTTGCACTTTTTGTAGTTTTCACACAGTCCTTGAGTATTATTTTATCCAGCCTTTGCGGTCTTTGCTTTTCAGTCTTTAAGGTTTCTATTGGTATATCCTCTAGCTCAGAGATTTTTTCCTCAGCTGTGCCTAGTCTACTACTGAGCTCAATAAAGGCATTCTTTATTTCGTTTAACAGTGTTTTTTCTTTCTAGCATTACTATTTATTTACTTATTTTATTATTATTATTATTTTTTGGCTGCATTGGGGCTTTATTGCTGTGTGTGACTTTCTCTAGTTGCGGTCAGCAGGGGTTATTCTTCATTGAGGTATGCAGGCTTCTCATTGTGGTGGCTTCTCTTGTTTGGAGCATAGGCTCTAGGGTATGCAGGCTTCAATAGCTGTGGCACATGGGCTTCAGTAGTAGTGGCTTGTGAGTTCTAGAGCTCAGGCTCAGGAGTTGTGGAGCACAGGCTTGGTTGCTCCACAGAATGTGGGATCTTCCCAGACCAGGAATCGAACCCATGTCCCCTGCATTGGCAGGTGGATTCTTAACTAGTGTGCCACCAGGGAAGCTCTCTAGCATTACTTTTGATTCTTTCCATCTCTCTGCTTATATTGCCCATCTGTTCTTGCATGCTGTCTACTTTATCCATTAAAGCCCTCATCATATTAATCATAGTGGTTTAAAATTCCTGGTCTGATAATTTTAACATCTCTCCACTCTCTAGTTCTGATGCTTATTCTGTCTATTCAAATGGTGTTTCTTGCCTTTCGCCATGCCTTGTAATTTTTCTTAATAGATGGACATGAAGTATTAGGTAAAAAGAACTGCTATAAATAGGCCTTTATAATATACTGATGAGGTGAGGAAGAGGGGAAAAGCATGCCATAGTCCTATGATTAGGTCTCAGTCTTTTCGTGAGGCTGTGCCTCTGAATTGTGAACTTCACAGGTATTCTTCAGGGTTTTTTTTTCTCTCTGCTTAGGTGGAACAGGATGACTAGAGTGGGCTGGGTTGAGTATTTCTTTTCCCTAAGTCAGTTAGGCTCTGAATACATCAGCAGGTTAGGCTCTGGTTAACTAGTTGCCCCTGAGGGCAGATCTTATTAAGAACAGAGTGTTGTAGCATATTTCAAAATGGTTCCTTTTCTCCTACTGCTGCCTGAAGCATGAGGGAGTTTTTCTCCAAGTTTTAGTGTAAGAACCTGGAGGTAAAATTCACAAAGTATGGGAGTTCTTCTATCACTGGAAGCCCTGGAGTTTTTAAATCTCCAGAGTTGTCCATATTGAGCCTCCAGCAATTTGTCAATTACAGTTCAGGTTTTCCTACCACAACACTGGTTTTCACAGCAGTTTCTGTTCTTGAGTCTCTGCTCCAGTAAGCCAGAACTCCCTGTATATGCCTGTCTGTCCCTCTAATTTGGGAGCAGTGGTTTGCCCTCTGACTTCATCTCTTTTGTGAATCCAAGAAGAGTTGTTGATTTTTCAGTCTGTTCAGATTATTACTTCTTTTGGGGATGGAGTGGTGACATCCATGCTACTTACAGGTGGAACCAGGCCTGCTGTCTATTTTGCTTGAGAAATGCAAGATCTAAACTGGAACATTGGCAAATCATTTCTGCCTGGTGGGTGCTCCTTTTTTTGAGTCAATGAGACTTCTTGCCAGCACTATTACTTTCTACAGTCATTCAGGGATTTATACTCATCAGAAAAACAGGAAGTAAGTAAAATCATGCCAAGAAATGATGAATTATGCTTGTAGCAGTTTTGGGAAGATAAGAGTATAAGTAAAAATTTATGATGCAGATTTCATATTATCAGGGTGCCAGAGACTCAGGTAATGAGGATAGGAGAATATTTAGTAGAATTACATTTGATAGAAATCATCTAGAATCTGAAAATCCAGGCATATCCACCTGTCTTCCAGCTCTGAGTCTAAGTAGATGACACAGGGATCCACATGGATAAAAGTGTGACAGACAGTTTTCCTGTCCTGTGTATTGCCAAAGTTCACCTGGAGAGATTTTTCATTTGAAAAACAGTTAACAAAACCCAAAGCTATCATGTGACCAATTAAAAATATTTCAGAACCAAGGAAAAAAACATAATATAGATGATTTAGGAGGAAGTTCAGACTTCTGAAAATCTTTTTACTTTAGAAACGAGAAACATAGAAAAATGTTTATGATTTTCAAAAATATGGGCTTTGATCTCATGGGGGAAAAAAGCATAAGGTAAAAAAAAAGTTGGATGTGAAATGAGAATATAGATGTACTAATTAAAAACATCAGAAAAACAGTTATGTGATAAAGAATAATAAAACTTGATGTGATAGGAAATGGAGAAATGACAAACTAAATGAATAATGTTGCATACACATTAAAAAAGCTGATTCAGTATTTTTAGGAATAAAAAAATTATTAAAGCAGTGAGACAGAAGTCCATGGGAGGATAGAGAGCAACTCTACCACACAGGTGCACCTTAGGAAGTATCCAGAAGTCATTGAAGACAGACCTATAATAGTCGTCACAAAATTTAAAACCTGAACTACAGAATGAAAATATCTCATTTATATTGTCTAGAAACAATCTGGAGACATGATCTGGTTATATATACCTTTTTTTCTTTAACATAAGGATTTTAAAATATATATCTTGCAGGTTTTGTGATAGTAAAAATAATTATTGACAAAAAATTTATCAGGTCTATCATCAGAATAAATGCTAGAAGGTGCTTCCTACGTATGGACTTCTTTACCCTCTATAGTCACTGACCATTTTGAGAAATACATATACACATATTCTCACATGCCTAAAATTATGCTCACAAGTGAAGGAGACTCACAGTCTGCCAGCAGCACACCCAGGGAACTTCGCAGCCTTCAAAGTGCGCTAAGTGTTGAGGGGGAAATATTGTGACACAAACTTTTATACTCAGACAAGTTGAATTTCGTATGTGAAAGAAAGAAAAATCTGAGCTATACAACAGTTATCCTTATACTCTTACAGGAAAAAAGTATTTACTGACATATTTCAACTATGAAGTGAATCAAATATAAAACTCACATGGACTAGTCACAGAGTATTTAAAAAGGGGAATCTGTCTATGAATTTATAATAAAAATGTAATTCCAATTTATTTACATAGAAAATATCTATCTCAGTAATATTATAATAGTGAACATTTTTAAGTTTCCTTTTCAAATGTACAGTCTGAAATCTCCCATCTCCTGATGTTAAAGCAACATCTGCATCAATAACAGAAAAACTGAGGCAGAAGAACGAATAAGTGACCTGTAAGACAAAATGGTGGAAATAACTGCCGAGGAGCAAAATTAAAAAAAAAAAAAAAAAAGAAAAGAATTGAAGACAATCTCAGAGACCTCTGGAACAACAATAAATGCACCAACATTCTAATTATAGGGGTCCCAGAAGAAGAAGAAAAAAAGAAAAGGTCTGAGAAAATATTTGAAGAGATTATAGTGGAAAACTTCCCTAACATTGAAAGGAAATAGTCACCCAACTCCAGGAAGCACAGAGAGTCCCATAAAGGATAAAACCTAGGAAAACACACCAAGACACATACTAATCAAACTAAAACAAAAATTAAATTCAAAGAAAAAATATTAAAAGCAACAAGGAAAAAACAAAAAATAACACACAAAGGAATCCCCATAACGTTATTAGCTGACTTTTCAGTGGACACTCTGGAAGCCAGAAGAGAGTGGCAGGATATACTTAAAGGTATGAAAGAGAAAAACCTACAACCAAGATTACCCAGCAAGGATCTCATTCAGATTCGATGGAGAAGTCAAAAGCTTTTCAGACAAGCAAAAGCTAAGAGAATTCAGCATCACCAAACCAGCTTTACAACAAATGCTAAAGAAACTTCTTTAAGCAGGAAACACAAGAGAAGAAAAATACCCACAAAAACAAACCCAAAACAATTAAGAAAATGGTAATAGGAACATACATATTGATAATAACCTTGAATGTAAATGGATTACATGCCCCCAAAAAAGACACTGGCTGAATGGATACAAAAACAACAATCATATATATGCTGTCTACAAGAGGCCCACTTCAGACACAGGGACACATACATACTGAAAGTGAAGGGATGGAAAAAAAGATATCCTGTGCAAGTGGAAATCAAAAGAAAGCTGGAGTACCAATACTTGTATCAGATAAAATAGACTTTAAAATAAAAACTGTTATAAAAGATAAGGAGAGATACTACATAATGATCGAAGGATCAACCCAAGAGGAAGATATAACAATTATAAATGTTTATACACCCAACATAGGAGCACCTCAATACATAAGGCAAATGCAAACAACCATGAAAGGAGAAATCGACAGCAACATGATAATCATAGGGGACTTTAAGACCCTACTTACACCAATGGACAGATCATCCAAAATGAAAATAAATAAAGAAACACAAGTTTTAAATGACACAATAGACCAGATAAATCTAATTGATATTTATAGAACATTCCACCCAAAAGTGGCAGAATACACTTTCTTCTCAACTGCACGTTGAACAGTCTCCAGGATAGATCACATCCTGGGTTACAAATCAAGCTTTGGAAAATTTAAGAAAACTGAAATTGTATCAAGTATCTTTTCTGACCATGACACTATGAGACTGGAAATCAATTACAGGAAAAAAAAAAACTGTGAAAAACAGAAATAAATGGAGGCTAAACAGTGCACTACTAAATTACCAAGAGATCACTGAAGAAATCAAAGAAGAAATTTAAAAATACATAGAAACAAATGACAATGGAAACACAATGACCCAAAACCTATTGGACACAGCAAAAGCAGTTCTAAGATGGAAGTTTATAGCAATACAATCTCACCTCAAGAAAAAAGAAAAATCTCAAATAAACAATCTAACCCTACACTTAAAACAACTAGAGAAAGAAGAACAAAGAAAACCCAAAGTCAGTAGAAGGAAAGAAATTATAAAGATCAGAGCAGAAATAAATTAAATAGAAATGAAGAAACAATAGCAAAGATCGATAAAACTAAAACCTGGTTCTTTGAAAAGATAAACAAAATTGATAAACCCTCAGCCAGACTCATCAAGAAAAAAAGGAGCGAACGCAAATCAATAAAATTAGAAATGAAAAAGGAGAAATCACAACTGAAACTGCAGAAGTACAAAGGATTATAAGAGACTACTACAAACAACTGTATGCCAATGAAATGGACAACCACGAAGAAATGGACGAATTCTTGGAAAGACACCATTTTCCAAGACTGAACCAGGAAGAATTAGAAAATATAAACAGACCTATCACAAGTAATGAAATTGAAACCATAATTAAAAATCCTCCAACAACAAAAGTCCAGGACGAAATGGCTTCAGAGGCAAATTCTATCAAACATTTGGAAAAGAGCTAACACCTATCCTTTTCAAACTCTCCCCAAAAATTGCAGAGGGAGAAACACTCCCAAATTCATTCTACAAAGCCACTGTCACCCTGATAACAAACCCAGGCAAAGATGTCACAAAGAAAGAAAACTACAGGCCAATACCACTGATGAACATAGATGCAAAAATCCTGAACAAAATACTAGCAAACAGAATCCAACAGCACATTAAAAGGATCATACACCATGATCAAGTGGGATTTATGCAAGGGATGCAAGGATTCTTCAATAAAATAAATCAGTGTGATACACCACATTAACAAATTAAGGAATAAAAACCATATGATCATCTCAGTAGATGCAGAAAGCTTTTGACAAAATTCAACGCCCATTTATGATAAAAACTCTCCAGAAAATGGGCATAGACGAAACCTACCTCAGCATAATAAAGGCCTTATATGAGAAACCCACAGCAAGCATCATACTCAATGGTGAAAAACTGAAAGCATTTCCACTAAGATCAGGAACAAGACAAGGATGTCCACTCTTGCCACTCTTATTAAACATAGTTTTGGAAGTCCTAGCCACAGCAATTAAAAAAGAAAAAGAAATAAAAGGAATACAAATTGGAAAAGAAGAAGTAAAACTGTCACTGTTTGCTGATGACATGATACTATACATAGAAAATCCTAAAGATGCCACTAGAAAACTACTAGAACTAATCAATGAATTTGTTAAGGTTGCAGGATACAAAATTAATGCACAGAAGTCTCTGGCTTTCCTATACACCAACCACAAAAAATCAGAAAGAGAAATTAAGGCAACACTTCCATTTACGATTGCAACAAAAAGAATAAAATACCTAGGAATAAACCTGCCTAAAGAGGCGAAAGCCTTTTACTCAGAAAACTATAAAACACTGTTGAAAGAAATCAAAGATGACATAAACAGATGGAGAAATATACCATGTTCTTGGATTGGAAGAATCAGTATTGTGAAAATGACTATACTACCCAAAGCAATCTACAGATTCAGTGCAATCCCTATCAAACTACCAATGGCATTCTTCACAGAATTAGAACAAAAAAAAATTACAATTAGTATGGAAACATAAAAGACCTTGAATAGCCAAAGCAATCTTGAGAAAGAAAAATGGAGTTGGAGGAATCAGGCTCCCTGACTTCAAACTGTACAACAAAGCTGCAGTAATCAAGACAGTATGGTACTGGCACAAAAACAGAAATATAGATCATTGGTACAAGATAGAATGCCCAGAGATAAACCCATGCACACATGGACCCCTAATTTATGTCAAAGGAGGCAAGAACATACAATGGAGAAAAGACAGCCTCTTCAATAAGTGGTGCTGAGATAATTGGACAGCTACATGTAAAAGAATGAAATTAGAACACTCCCTAACACCATACACAAGAATAAATTCAAAATGGATTAAAAACCTACATATAAGACCAGACACTATCAAACTCTTAGAGGAAAACATAGGCAGAACACTCTATGACATAAATCACAGTAAGATCCTTTTTGACCCACCTCCTAGAGAAATGGAAATAAAAACAAAAATAAATAAATGCGATCTAATGAAACTTAAAAGCTTTTGCACAGCAAAGGATACCATAAACAAGATGAAAAGACAACCCTCAGAATGGGAGAAAATATTTGCAAATGAAGCAACTGACAAAGGATTAATCTCCAAAATTCACAAGCAGCTCAATATCAGAGAAACAAGCAACCCAATCCAAAAATGGGCAGAAGACCTAAATAGACATTTCTCCAAAAAAGATATACAGATTGCCAACAAACACATGAAAGTATGCTCAACATCACTAATCATTAGGGTAATGCAAATCAAAACTACAGTGAGATATCACCTCACACCAGTCAGAGTGGCCATCATCAAAAAATCTACAAACAATAAATGCTGAAAAGGGTGTGGAGAAAAGGGAACCCTCCTCCACTGTTGATGGGAATGTAAATTGGTACAGCCTCTATGGAGAACAGTATGGAGGTTCCTTAAAAAACTAAAAATAGAACTACCATATGACCCAGCAATCTCACTACTGCACATATACCCTGAGAAAACCATAATTTAAAAGGAGACATGTACGACAATGTTCATTGCAGCACTATTTACAATAGCCAGGACGTAGAACCAACCTAAATCTCCATCGACAGTTGAATGGATCAAGAAGATGTGGCACATATATATAATGGAATATTACTCAGCCTTAAAAAGAAATGAAATTGAGTTATTTGTAGTGGGGTGGATGGACCTAGAGTCTGTCAAAAAGAAAAAAACAAATACCATATGCTAACACATGTATATGGAATCTAAAAATATTTTTTAAATGGTACTGATGAACCTAGTTGCAGGGCAGGAATAAAGAGATACACAGAAAATTGACTCGAAGACATGGTGTGGGAGGATAAAGCGGGGGCGAAGTGAGAGTAGCATCAACATACATACACTACCGAATGTAACATAATTGGCTGGTGGGAAGCAGCAGCATAGCACAGGGAGTTCGGCCCGGTGCTGTTCAATGACCTATATGGGTGGGATGGGGAGGATGGGAGGGAAGTTCAAGAGGGAGGGGATATAGGGACATGTGTATGCATATGGTTGGTTCGCTTTGTTGTACAACAGAAACTAACATGGTATTGTGAAGTAATTATACTCCAATAAAGATCTATTTAAAAGGAAAAAAAGAAAAAAGAAAAGATTTAATACAGGGTTTTTTTTTTTTTTGGCTGTGTTGGGTCTTCGTTGCTGCGTGCAGGCTTTCCCTAGTTGCGGCAAGTAGGAGCTACTCTCCTTTGCGGTTCACGACCTTCTCATTGCGGGGCTTCTCTTGTTGCAGAGCATGGGCTCTAGGCATGAGGGTTTCAGTAGTTGTGGCACACAGACTCAGTAGTTGTGGCTCGTGAACTCTAGAGTTCAGGCTCAGTAGTTGTGGCTCACGGGCTTAGTCACTCTGCAGCATGTGGGATCTTCCCAGACTAGGGCTCAAACCCATGTCCCCTGAATTGCCTGGTGGATTCCTAACTGCTGCAACACCAGGGAAGTCCCAGTATGGGGAATTAGAAACATAGTTATATCCTAAAAGAGAGTAGAGGTGAAAAAAGAAGGATGCTGAGGTATCCCAGAGAGTAAAAACTGCAGAAAGAAGTTACAACCTCTCAGTTAGGAGGACAAAAGGCAAAAGGTGGTGTTTCTAGAACATTGGAGCTCAGAGGAGGAATGATCACATATCTGATGTTCATATCTCCAAATAATCGGTACTGGTCTTCACCTAGTGAGATTAAGAAAACTTTTGAATTGTCCAGAATATTGCTCATTTATTTTCTGAAATGTCATTTCTGCCTAAAATGCCAATTAAAATCATGTACTGCTCCTTATTTTCTTCTCCCTGCTCTCTCTATTTCAATTTCATTTTCATCTAAATTTGTTTCCATTTGATCTCTCTTATTTTAAAGGTCTTGAAAATATTTTAAAATTTAAAAATCTTTTCTGTTCCCTTCTTTAAATAACTTTCAAATACAATTTTTCATCTGCCTCATAACTTACTGCTATCTCAAATATTACTGTCTACCATGTGTTAGTTTTATTTTAGCATAGTTTTATTTCATTCATGATTATAAAGGCAACTTCCTCTTCATATATATGCTTTTTCTCTTCAGTCTAATCATTTGTCCTTTCAAGACTGTGGCATTTTCTTCCAGACTTCATTATTAATTTTAGACAACGTTGGCTTTAATATGACATAGTGAAACAGAACAGGACCCTATGGTCCTTCCACCAATCCCCCCAATCGCCCCATGTCCTCAGCCTGCCTTTTGTCTGTGGGAAAACTTTAACCAAACAGTACATTTAATCAGAGAAGTGAGAAAATGCAGACATAAAGGAAAACAGTCAAATGAGACCAAATAATAATAGTTCAGTCATTAAGCAAAGTCAAGGACCTTTCCCAAGTTCCTCCTCAAGGGCTACAGATAGTATTCTGAGCCATATCCTGTGAGCTGTCTTATAGATACTAAAACCCCCACCAGGTGGAAGAAGTTAACTACATGATGACCAGCCTGTAGCCATGACATAAGCCGCCACAATTCCAAGAACTGGCCTCAAAGAAGTGGGAACAAACTGACCCTGGAACTAAAGACTAACTCTATTTAAAACAATCAAGATGATGCTGATCTCAGCACTGCATGACTAATTATTACAAGATGACTCTCAGAGCCTACTGTGCTGCTTCTACATGTAGCCCCCTCCCTCTGTCTATAAAAGCTCTTGCCCACTGATTGTCAGTGGGGGGAATCAGCCTTTGGATAGGAGTCTGCCCTCCCCCTCCCCCCTGTTGCTGGCCACCAAAATAAACCATGCTTTCCTTTCCACCAACTTTGCCTCTTTATTGGCTTTTGAGGGGCAAGCAGTGGGACCCCCACTTCCGGTAACAGTTTATTTTGCGTCCAACACGGGGCTGCGCTCTCCCAACATCTGGCTCCACAGAGTTTTCCGGAGCCAACGGCCATAGCAATGTGCCAAGATGGTTGCAGTGAGCCAGCTGCTCATGGCTAGCTGGCCTCAAAAGGGGGATTTGGGGGGATGTTCCTAGCAGCTGACAAAACCATTTGTTTTGGGGATCCTCCCTGTTTCTCTCCTGCTTGGCACTGGCTGCCAACTTACGCTTTTCCTTGGTGGAACAGAAACATGCATCTGGACAAGCTGACGAGCTCCAAGACCGAGTAAGTCCACCCGTGCGCACCCGGGCAAACTTCTCTTTTGAGCACAGGTGCTATTTGGACATTTTGCCGTTGGTTCTGATGTGTGTCTGACATTGAGTGCTGTTTGTGAGCACGAAGTGCTATTGGGCATTTTTGCCAATTGTTTCTGACATGTGTCTGATGTCAAGGACCCTTTGTGTTGGGGAAATGCTTTTTGAGGACTTGTATAGGTCATCCTCTTGGCAGATTTGTGACAGGTCTGTCTTCTGGTGTATGAATGTATATTTCATTTGTGTGATTGGTATCTTTGCTGTCTTTTGTAAAAATGAAAATTCAGGTTCAATTCGTAAGAAAAATTTTAGCTATAAAAAAAGAAAAAGAGGGCTTCCCTGGTGGCGCAGTGGTTGAGAGTCTGCCTGCCAATGCAGAGGACACAGGTTTGTGCTCCCATCTGGGAGGATCCCACATGCCGCGGAGCAGCTGGGCCCATGAGCCATGGCCGCTGGGCTTGTGTGTCTGGAGGCTGTGCTCTGCAACGGAAGAGGCCACAACAGTGAGAGGCCAATGTATGGCAACAGTATTCTTCAGACTCCAGAGGAAATTAGTTAAGATGAAACGCTTTTAAAACTCCCAAACTGGTTCTTTTTGCATATGCAGTTAGAGAAAGCTAGCTTGATAAAATACTGTTTTCAGAATTCTGACTGTGAGAGGACAAAAATATGCCTAAGAGAAAGCTTGAAGTTAAGTCTTATATCAGGTCCTTAAAATACAAACACAGCCCACTTTGCCTGAGACTTCAACTTTGGGTTAATTAGTAGAACTTCAAAAAATGTTTGGGTTCATTAAACACACGTCTTCTTCCACATTAAACAGAAATTGTGCTATGAAAAAAATGTATGTTTTTATTTTTATTTTTGCGGCACGCAGGCCTCTCACTGTTGTGGCCTCTCCTGTTGTGGAGCACAGGCTCCGGACGTGCAGGCTCAGTGGCCATGGCTCACGGGCCCACCCTCCGCTCAGCAGCATGTGGGATCTTCCTGGACCGGGTCATGAACCTGTGTCCCCTGCATCAGCAGGCAGACTTACAACCACTGCACCACTCAGGGAAGCCCAAATGTATGTTTTTAGAGGTTATGGAATATGTTCTTAAGTTTGCCAATCATAAAATGCTGATATAACGGTTCAATTACTTGTTTCTTGGTTTTGTTAGGATCTTTTGAAGGTTAAAATTGTAATATCTAATTAAAGCTACTAAAATTATAGGGAAAACATTTCAGCGTATAAAGCAAGTATGATATGTGTTGCCACTGAAGAAGGTGTAAAGACCAGAAATATATTTGTTGAGGAAAAATAAGAAAAATAATTTTGTACTAGAACTGATTGCTTATGTTAGGGAAATAAGGGATGAATTAATGTGGATAAGGGATGAATTAATGTGGATCCAGAAAGTGATAAAAGGTTTATGAAAAAAGAACTTTGAGCAAAAATAATTTGTACGTTGTCAGGATTAAGATTAGATTGATTTAATTAGGTAAATGATCTTTGTTATTAATAGTAACCTGATACAAGACTGGAATTTGCTTTTCTTTCTCCCCATTAAGAGAAAAGAATTTTCCTGGAATATTGAGCTGCTTTTGATAACGGATTTTTAAGTTTCTTTCTCTAACTAACTTGGAGTATTCCTACGGGCCCCTAGGCATCTTAGAAAAAATATTAGAGTAACTAGAATTATTTTGTATGTTAAATTATATGAAAAACGTTTGATGACTTTCGGATCATGCTGCTAAACTAAGAAATTTTTAAAATTCGAATGGAAAGCTGTTATTTTGCTTCAAACCATATTTTTGACCTCATTGTTCAGGATGGAAAGGGTTGTCTAATAAAGTTATCACAGAGTATAAATATTTATTATGTGTATCACTGCTGGCTTTATGTTTACTGCTAAAAGCACATGTACAATGCTTATGTGACAATTGGGACAATTGGGTGTAAGTGATAAAGTATATAGTCCATAAAATGTTTCCCCATCAGCATAGCTCTGTACTTGTTGTTTATGTCTGATTAGTTTTCCCCCAACATGGATAACTAGGCCAATATATAAACAAAAATTAGGCCTAGCACCGAGAGACATGAATGGACCCCAAGCAAGCAACTGAGCCACTCTGGCAATGCTGGAAAAAATATGTTGGTTATCAATGCTTTTATGAAAAGATTTACAATTAAAAGGGTAAAATGATGGAAGAAATTTTCACATATTGAGGTATGGGGAAGTCATTCTGGCTTATACATGATTTAATTTGAACTTTAGGCTAACCAAAACAGCAGGTTTATGGCCTATTAAGCATATATTGTACATCTGCTTTAACCATTAAGAAAAAAAAAACCGCATTCAGAGAATAATACAAAGATAAATTTTAATTATAATCCTCATAATATGTCTACTAATTTTCAAATGTTTGTCCAGGTACTATGACAAAGTAATCAAAGAGAGAGGTAATGTTTTCTTAATGTAAAATACTGATGCTGAGCTTGGGATTTAAGATTATTTCCAACTCTGTGTCCATTCACAAAATTAGGCAGAACTCCACCCCACTTTATCAGGAAGTAACCAGTGTGGCTGTCACCCCATTCCTCAAAGAGTTGGGGAAAATTGGAACAGAAGTAGAACTAAAACCGAAGTTCCTTTGCCACGTTTATGATTAACCCCTCAATCTAAAACTTATTCCCTTTCTTGTTTTGTACCTGTCCCTCCCCAAGGTTGAGGAGTATCAAAGAAAAGGGGGAATTGAAACAAAACAGGACTCTGTGGTCCTCCCCACTGCCCCCATGTCCTCAGCCTGCCTTTCGTCTGTGGAAGAACTTTAACCAAACAATGTTTAATTAGAGAGGTGAGAAAATGCAGAATCAAAGGAAACAGTCAAATGAGACCAAATAATAATAGTTTAGTCATTCAGCAAAAATCAAGGACATTTAGTTCCTCCTCAAGGGCTATAGGTAATATTCTGAGCCATATCCTGTGAGCTGTCTTATAGATACTAAAACCCCCACCAGGTGGAAGAAGTTAACTATATGATGACCAGCCTGTAATCATGACATAAACTGCCACAATTCTGAGAACTGGCCTCAAAGAAATGAGAACAAACCTGACCCTGGAACTAAAGACTAACTGTATTTAAAACAAACAAGATGATGCTGATCTCAGCACTGCATGACTAATTTCAAGATGACTGTCAGAGCCTACTGTGCTGCTTCTACATGTAGCCCCCTCCTTCTGTCTGTAAAAGCTCTTGCCCACTGATTGTCAGTGGGGGGAGTCAGCCTTTGGACAGGAGTTCCCCCCCGCATGTTGCTGGCCTCTAAAATAAAGCAAGCTTTCCTTTCCATCAGCCTTGCCTCTTTATCAGATTTTGAGCAGAGAGCAGCCAGACTCCACTTTCAGTAACAATAGGAGTTCTATTGATTTTCAGCACTTTCCAGTCCTTCTGTAATACAAGTATTTTAGTTAGCTTATACTTGCCAAATCAAAGTAAATGAATAAAACAGAACAAATTTTTCTAATGAAAATATAGCTGAAAGCATATGAGGTAAGTGAAATACATAAGATTAAAAAAATTCTCAAAATACAGTTATTATACAAAGCTTTGGAAAAGATTAGTTAGCATAATAATGAGAATAATAGCCTATTTATTTTTTATTGATGCCTATTATATCCCAAATACTGAGCTAGTCACTTTTTACCGATTACCTCCTTAAACTTCCCACAGCAACTCTATTAGGTAGATGCTACTTCCTAGTTTATAGATGAGAAAATGAGGTGTAGAGAAAATAAGTGAATTGCCAAGAGTTAAGCTACTTAGCCAGAATTCAAAGTCAAGGATATCTAGCTCCAGATTTGACTTTTTAAAATCCTACATTACTCATAGAGAATGGACTTGAGGACACAGGGTGGGAGGGGGAAGCTGGGGTGAAGTGAGAGTAGCATCAACGTATGTACACTACTGAATGTAAAATAGTTAGCTAGCGGGAAGCAGCAGCATAGCACAGGGAGATCAGTTCGGTGCTTTACTATGACTTAGAGGGGTGGGATATAGGGAGGATGGGAGAGAGGCAAAAGAGGGAGGGGGATATGGGGACATATATATGCATATGGCTGATCCACTTTGGTGTACAACAGAAACTAACACAGTACTGTGAAGCAATTATACTCCAGTAAAGGTCTATTAAAAAAAATCCTACAGTATACATGCTTACTTAGTAGACCACATCATATTTATGGAAAAATCAAGTTAAAGAGACAAACATTCTACTTTCACTCAATTCCTGTGTCTTCTTCATGAGAGCAAGTGAGAATACTATCAGGTTTAGAGGTTTGGCTGATGTGTGTATTATATGCAAATACAATATTTTGTGAAGACTTAAAAATGTCGGAAGTACTCTGGAACACCAACTAACCATGGCTAACTAAATTAAAGAAATTTTAGTAGGTTGTGAGCTGTGGTTATTTTTTGGTTGATCCCTTCACCATTTGGGGTCCAAAAGACTGCTTAGCACTTAGCCTAAGCTTTGGAAGCATTTATAGAGATATTCTGTTCTCATTCAGATAAGGAGAATTAAGTCACTTGATGTTTTATTGTGCTTGTTTCCAGTAGACTCTCAGCTTTATATTAGAACAAAAATAATATGTATTTACAAATAAAAGAAAGCAGAATTTGATTTTATGTGATGTAAATGTCTATAATGTTAACTATTTAGAATTATTTGTTTTAGATGTATTAGTGTATGGATGATGAGCATGTTTTAAATGAAAGTCTGATAAGCATATTAGCAAAAGTTTTAAATTACAGTAACTGATTTTGACATCCTCAGTAAATGCCAAGAAACATAGCTTTTACAGCAAGTTCATGGAAATGTTCAGATAAAATATTTATGAATTCTCCACTAAAAGAAAAGTCTCTTATGGTTTTGTTTGACAGAGGATGACCTTTGCTTCAATAAGTTCCCATCTTTGCTATAACTTACTGTCTAGCTGCCCTGCTTAGATGAATAAAACATAACATTTTGTTCTTTGTGTTTTCTAGTATATGTGATAATTAATAGAAAGGAAGACTTTGAAGCTTTGAAATGAAGTAAATGGGTTAAAAAAAAAGGCATTAAGAAATCTTTGAAGATCAATTTCTCAGCAGGAAATTTGTCAAAGCAATTAGGATCTACCCTGACTTAGTCAAACACAGTAGTACTCAGTTGATGTGCTCTTTCACATAACTAAAGCATTTTTAACTTTAGTGATCTGTGCTAGTCATGCAGTCATGCACCTGATGGTTCATACAGAGATGAGTAAATGACTCCATTATGTAAAAAAGAACTTTATGAGAATAAAATCAAATATACTACAGTTTTTAATATGAAAACTAAACAAACAGGAAAACATGAATTGGACAACTTTCAACTGGATGTACTATAGATTCAATGTAGGTTCAATTTTAATATTTGTGCTTCTCTTCTTGCTTTAATTCTTATATTCCTTTAGAAGGAAGACAGTATTACTTTCTACTGAGGTATAATCAGAAAACAGTAGCAGTTGAGGTAAACAAGAAGTCCCCTACTCATGTCCTGAAGGTTTGCTAAAACAACCATCTATTCCACCACACCCTTTTAGCAAATAAGGTGTCATCTGGTCCAAAGGAAAGTAGCAGATTAATTTTTGTGGTCATAGGACACCATTGATGCACTTAATCCATGATTTATTTAATGGCCTGACCCAGAGGTAGGAATTTATTCTATGGTATTGAAAGATTACTTAGGACTTCAATATGTAGATAGGTAGGGAATAAAGTATGGACTCATTAATATTTTTATAATGATCTCTCTTTGTAAAGACATGTGAAAATTTGATTTTAATAGAGACATTGACATCACACGTCCCCAGACAAGGAGTAATTGTGCCCCTGTTGTGGGAATTATTTCTATTTTCTGCCAAAACTCTCTGACATATACTGAACACATCCAGAGACATTGGAAGAAGGGCACTACTCATATTTGGTTAACATATACTTGCAGAATTAAAATAAGTAAAGTGCCAAGTTCATATTATTGAAATTGTTCATTGAAAATGCATGCCCTGAAAATTAGATTCTAGCATATTGGCATGTTTTTAACTAATCAAGTGCCAGTGGGTTACATGAGATTTATATATGTTCACTGGCATGCAAGTAACAGGACCTGGAGAATTCCAAGGAAGTATATACATTTGAATAAATGTTTGAATTTCCTGGACTTATCTTCTAGATCAGCAGTCCCCAAAATATTTCTACAGAGGATTAATCCTGTGACATGCTTTTCAAAAAGTGTTTCCTTGGTCAGTTGAGTTAGGAAATGTGCATGCTATATGACCTTCTTCACTACTTACAGCAGAATAACACATTAAAATCTTTGATAATTCCTTCAATAAGAAAACTTATTTGGCTTTTTTTTTTCCCATCTAGTGTTCCCCAAAATGTACTTAAGTACAAAATTCTTTTCCTGTGCATCATTTATTAAAATCCTAAACATATAATCTTCTGGAAAATTATTCCCAACCTAGCATTTACCAAAGATATTCAAATTTAATAAATATCCTCTGGGAAATATTTGCCAAAATTCTTTCATACATGAAGAAACAAATTGTTTTCTGCATGGCTTTTTAGCATGTGGGATATGAAAGGTTTTCCTGGATTTGTGATATTGACTATTGCAAAATCTTCTCTAACATTTTTATTAGTGAAATGCCTTTTTTATGACAATAACAATGTCTGTTCAATGTTGTCTTTTGTTCGTGACAATAACAGTAGCCAATAATTTTGAGTGCTTGCAATGTGTCAGGAATTAATTTTAAGTGCTTTAAATGAAACAATATACTTCATCTTCACAATAACCCTCAGTGGTGGATATTATTATTTCCACTTTTTGGAAGAAAAAGCTGAGGAAACAGAGAGGTTAAGTAAATTGATCACAGCCACATGACCAGTGACTAACAGAGCTGGGAATTCAAAACCAAGCACTCTGGCACCAAAGCCCAAGTGCTTAATCATAGCACTATACCGCCACTTATCATGAGAGCCTGTTCTGGGACTCTCCTGACCCTCCCTCCATCTCCACTCATTTGTAGCTTTAGGCTCCCAGTGGCTACTAGGATATCTCAGTGAAGAGGAAACCTAGTCTTGCTTCAGAAGCTTCAGATACTTGACAG
This sequence comes from Kogia breviceps, assembly GCF_026419965.1. NCBI lineage: Eukaryota > Metazoa > Chordata > Mammalia > Artiodactyla > Physeteridae > Kogia > Kogia breviceps. Next base: position 105,031,195 of record NC_081314.1, on the reverse strand, counting down.
TCTTTCTGACACTTATATGCCAGGAACATGGCCATAGTCAATACAAACTCTTGAGCCAGAGTCAACAGAATAAAGTTTCCAAAGTTTAGGCTAACATTGTTTCCAAAAGTAGTGTTCTAGCATTCTGATATTTTATGAGCATAGTGCCAGTAAAAGTTTTTCATTTTACATAGTATGAAATAAGAGAAATATAATACCATTGCCTCTTTTTTGGATATTTACAGTAACTTTGTTTAATCTAGCATTTTCCAAACTTATTTGAAGATATATCTCCTTCATGGTACACCTATCAACATCTCGAAGATCAAAGTTACAACCACCCTAAGTTTGATAAACAGTGAGTAATGACCAGTGATGTGCTGATGTTTAAAAACTGGATCTCCAAGGCAAAAAGGAAAGAAAGTTTTTTTAAAAGACTGATTTACAGAGTTTGAATGTTGCAGTGAAAAGATAGGCACAATAGGTTCTGAAAAGCTGACAAAGGCTGGCTGCAGCACACCATATATTTCTCAATCTCCTCAAAATCTAGCATTAACCTCTTACATCATCATTAAGAATTGGCATCTCTTTATGTAGAGGCCATTATACAAGCGGTCAAGAGGGATTTTCAAGGATTATATTCAAGGCTCTTATATGATTATCTTTACTTTATGTGGACACTTGACATAAGTGCTTAAAAAGTCACATCTGGACTAAGTCACTACCAATATGGTGGTGATGCCATAGACTTTCTTCCAAGATTCCTACATTAGATGCATATCAAGATTGCCTATATCCTAATAATTCTAGCTCTAGCTGTTTAAATGTATTCCTATCACAAAAAGGCATTATACAAGAGTCTATAATAAAAGACAGTACACACCGAAGTGGAAAAAAACCCAAAGGGACTAACCATAAGGAAAGAAAAGAGGAAACAAATTTAGACCAGGTTTATTTCAAAGATCCACTATCTACAAATATTTGCTCCCTAAACTGTTGTGCCCTAATGGAGTTCCCTCTAATTCCTTGCAAATATCACTTTATCTAAACTTCTCTTATACATTATCATAAAATGGCACATTGATATGTATAAGCAGTTCAGTCAGGCTCTCTCATGAAGACGTCTAAGATGACAGTACCATCCACAGTTATACTACTAGCATTGAAGCCAAGCCCATCGCATTGAAACTGTCAGGGTAGAAAACAATTTTCTCTACCCTCTTTTTTTGTTGTTTGGGAACCTACAAATTAAATTGACAAAAGACAGATTATCAACAGAAAAGACAGATTTTTATTCATGTACATACATAGGAGTTCACAGAAAAACATGACTCAAGGGGATGTTTAGAACTGGGGACTTATAACACAACTTGACCGGGGAAGGGGAGGAGAATAAGAGTACTTATGGGAAAACAAATGTCTTTTAGAAAAGATAAATGGGTCCTTAGAAAAATAGATGGCAGATACAATAGTTTTGTGACAATGTCTGTTTAGGTGATTTCTTGTCCTGGTGCTAACTTCTCCTTTCTGGTGATAGGAGTCAGTTCTGCCTGGTTGCAAAACTCCTGAGGAGGGGATTTATGACAGTTGAATTCTTTTGGGAGGCTCAGCTTTTAAAGAGATAAGTAGAGTTTAGAAGTTTAAAACAAAAAACAAAACTTTATAGTGTACATTCTGGATCCCTTCAAAACTCAAACGGAGGACTTCCCTGGTGGCGCAGTGGTTGAGAGTCCTCCTGCCGATGCAGGGGACACGGGTTCGATCCCTGGTCTGGGAAGATCCCACGTGCCACGGAGCAACTAAGCCCATTCACCACAACTACTGAGCCTGCGCTCTAGAGCCCACGAGCCGCAACTGCTGCGTGCCTAGAGCCCATGCTTCGCAGCAATAGACCGCAATGAGAAGCCCGGGCACTGCAACGAAGCCTGCTAGCCTCAACTAGAGAAAGCCTGCTTGCAGCAACAAAGACACGACACAGCCAAAAAGTAAAACAGAAAACAGAAAAACTCAAATGGACAATGATTAATATATAAAGTGTAGAAGGCAGTAGAACAACCCAAATGTGGGAAGATAGTGACTGAGGTTAGGGAAGTCATCTGAGCAAATTATTCTCAGGTTTTTCTGAAGCACAGCTGCAGGCAAGGAAACATCATTGTGGGTATCCGGGGAAAAAAATGTCATGCAAGCAGAGGTCATTTCTTAGTGAATTTATGATGTGAGCTAATTTTTAGCCTGATAGGCCACTTCTCTTTGAACAAAGATTTGGCTTCCTTAAGAACCAGGCAGAATTATGCAACTAAAGGCTGCAGATTCAAATCAAAGACAAATTAATGTGTCTATAGTTAAAAAAAAAAACTCTGCCCATTAATTGAAATTGATCCCTTAAGTCAAAGTCAGAAAACCATGATAAGAATTACAATAAATGACATAATTCTAAAATTATTAAGGACAGAAGTACATATATTCAGGGTGACACTCAAAATACTTACAGCATAGGCATTATCCAGATTGAAGAGTGCTGGCTGTAAACCATTGATATGGCCATGATAGCATGTACCCAGTAAAATGGCATCATTACATTGTCAGATAAATTTCCTTGTTTACCTATCACTTTGCTTACACTAACCTAATATAATATGAGTATTCAGAAATTGTGTTGCTAAATTCCAATTTTAGTTTTTTAAATTAATATTAAATTTGATGTATTTTTCATGTATACTGTACAATTAATTATAAGTTAATGTTAAGAAAACAAATACTACTTGGTTGCATAAACTCACCTTACAAATGTATAGGCTAAAAAAATTGTTTTATCCACATACTTTTTCCCCTAGAAAGAGAACTTAGAAAAAACCCCACAATTATTTAGCACATCATGTTGCATTTTAAATGAAATACAAAAATGTGGCTAAGATTTGCATTATTCATAGTGAATAATAATACTTAGATCATTTTTGGTTTTGAAAATCTTTGTAATCCTATTAACTTTTGCAATAAATATGGAGCAATGCCATTTGGCTTGTTAACAAAGTAGTCACAAAAATCGCTGGGAAAAAGTGTAACATATGCACTAAATACCTTTGAAGCTACTGTGAGAACGTGAAGTAGAAATTATGAGGTAGCAGCCAATGTGAGAAAACACTAGTTTTTCTTCCCGTGTGCAGTCGTGATTTGTAAACAACAATTACTAACTAGAGAAAATGAGAGCAAAACACAGGGCTCAGCCAGGTGTTATTTTACGTAAGTTATTTATTCTGCTATTTGATCAGTGATAAGAACAAAATCACCCATATCCTCAGGGATACATGAATGTTTCAAGGCAGCTGTGGGAGCACCTGGCTACTTGTCCTATGAAAAGACTACCTCTATCAAGGAAGAATCAAGATTTATTCCTCTTGGCTTGAACCAGAAACCATGCCAATAAATCTACTGGTGCATTGCATTATTTCTTTAATGAGAGAACAAAAGCAGTTTTACGTCCTATTTCTGGTGAATTGGCAGGAATACACTTGCATCCTCTTGAATCTGTGTGACAGGATCCTTCAACATTCCCTCGAGTGGCCAGCAGCATGAGTGCTTTCTCCCTTTGTATATTTTCTATAAATGCACACACACACACACACACACACACACACACACACACACACACACACACTCTATTGGTAACGAAGAAACTTTCTTCTCCCTTCTAGGTTCTTCTGGCTGCTCTAAGAATTAAATTGACCTGAGACAAACTGACAAGAGAAAATCAAACAAAAGTTTAATAACACGTATATATGAGAGAAACCCAGCAAAACCGAGTAACTCACCAAAAAAGGGTTGAAAGCTTTGCTTTAAATACCACTGTCAGCTAAATACAAAAGAGTTTGCTGGGGTAGTGATTTGGGACTTCGAAAGGGAGAAAGGCAATTCACATGGAAATGGAAAAGCATATGTTTGGGGGGCCATGCAGAGACAATGGGACACAAAGTGAATTCTGACAGGGCTGACAAGGTTGTCCTACCACATCTAGCCCATATTCTTTACAGACATCTCTGGTGATATCGCTTATTCAGGCAATAGGCCCTTTACCTAAATTCTTTAGACAGCTAAGGGAGACATAAAAAGAAAGGCTTCCTGAGTCTTCTGTTTCTTAAAAATAATCAGGCTATTTTGCTAAGCATGATACTGTCTAGGTCTATCCATGTTGCTGCAAATAACAGAATTTCATTCTTTTTTATGGCTAAGTAATAATTGTGTGTGTGTGTGTGTGTGTGTGTGTGTGTGTGTGTGTGTGTGTGTGTGATATGTTCTTTATCCATTCATCTGTTGATGGACACTTGGGTTACTTCCATATCTTGGGGTTACTTCCTTTATTGTAAATAATGCTACTATAAACATTGGGGCACATGTATCTTTTCAACTTAGCATTTTAGATTTTTTTTGGATATATACCCAGGAGTGGAATTGCTGGATCATATGGTAGTTCTATTTTCAGTTTTTTGAGGAACCTCCACACTGTTTTCCACAGGGGCTGCACCAATTTACCTTCCCCCCAACAGTGTATAGGAGTTCCCTTTTTTCCACATCCTCGCCAACATTTGTTATTTGTGTTCTTTTTAATGTTAGCTATTCTGACAGGTGTGAGGTGATATCTCATTGTGGTTTTGATTTACATTTCTCTAATAATTAGCGATGTTGAGCATATTTTCATGTGCTTGTTACCTATCCGTATGTCTTCTTTGGAAAAATGTCTATTCAGGTCTACTGCCCATTCTTTAATCAGATAGTTTGTTTTTTTGATATTGAGCTGTATGAACTGTTTAGATATTAACCCTTTGTCAATAGTATCATTTGCAAATATTTTCTCCCATTTAGTAGGTTGTCTTTGCATTTTGTCAATGATTTCCTTTGCTTTGTAAAAGATTTTAAGTTAAATTAAGTCCTGTTTGTTTAATTTTGCTTTTATTTATTTTGCCTTAGGACACAGATCCAAAAAAACTATTGCTACGATTTATGTAAAAGAGTGCTCTGCACTCTTTTATGTTCTTTTCTGGGATTTTTATGGTTTCAGGTCTTACATTTAGGGCCTCAATCTATTACGAGTTTATTTTTGTGTATGGTGTGAGGAAATGTTCTCATCTCATTCTTTTACTTGTAGCTGTCCAGCTTTCCCAGCACCACTCTTTTTTCTTCACTGTATATTCTTGCCTCCTTTGTCATAGATTAATTGACCATAGACACATGAGTTTATTTCTGAGCTCTCTAGTGAGATAAATCAGACAGAGACAAATACTCTTTGTTATCACTTATATTTGGAATCTAAAAAATTTAAAACACAAATGAATGAATGCATATAACTGTTGACTGAAAAAAAAAAAAGTACAACCTAAAAGTTGAGAGTTATGTTTTATTCGGCAGATACTCTTAAGACTTCAAGCCCAGGAGACAGCACCTCAAATAGCGCTGAGAGAATGCTCTGAAGAGGAAGGGGAGAAGCCAGGATATGTAGGAGTTTTTGCAACTAAATCAGGTAGTCAGAACATCAAAAGACTACTGTTAATAAAAGAAAACCAGGTTTCTCAAGTTAAGGAATTGCTTTTCTATGTATGGGAAGATGTAAGAGTCTGGGCTCACTGAAATCATTCCTTTGATATGCACCTCAGCTATCTGGGGCTAGTATTCTGAGCTTCCTCAGCCTCTCTGTCAGGGTGGCTGCAGTGGCTGACAGCTAGAAGGGCTTGGCAGTGGGCAGCCCATTTGTCTCCATCCTGAGTTCCCTCAGGGCTCAACTTCCAGGCAGCTGTAATGTAATGGCTTGATGGCTGCAACATAGTTTGTTTACTGATATGGCCGGCAATATTTTAGTCCTGTTAACAAAACAGAAACTGACTCAGATATAGAGAACAAACTAATGGTTACCAGTGGGGAGAAATGACAACATAAGCATATGGGGTTAAGAGATAAAAACTACTACGTATAAAATAAATAGGCAGCAAGGATATATTGTACAGCAGAGAGAAATACAGACATTATTTTGTAATAACATTAAATAGAGTATAATCTGTAAAAATATCAAAATTAATATATTAGTGTATCCAGGTCTTCTGCCCGTTCTTTAATCAGGTTGCTTGTTTTTAATTCAACTATACTTCAGTTAAAAAATTAATAACCAACCTAAATTAATGCTCATGCCCAAGAGACACATTAGGTGGTGGCAAATTTTGCTTCCCTACAACAAATATATACTTATATAAAATTGTGAAAATAACTTTCAGTTCCAAAAAGTAAGAGAAAAAACCCCAAAGCACAGCTTTTTAAACATTGTACAGCTAGATTACATTAAAAACATATAGAATCTTAATGTCACAACCTATAAAATTATGGAATCCAGCAGACTTTTACTGACCCAGAGATGTTAAACTGTGGTGAGGGAAAGTGAGAATTCAGCTTAGGAGGTGGAACAGGTATCAGGATGATGAAAATGGGTTTGGAATTAGTGAAAAGGCAGTTGATATTGGGAGCACTCAAAATCGATAATCAAATAACTCAGAATATTTTGGGTTTTGCTTTTATTTCTCAGTCCAAATACATTTGCACTTGAGACAGTTCAATAATGGAAAATACTGAAAAGAAACTAACCCAAGATGGATTTTAATATTATACAATCAAATTATGGCGTAAAGTCCATTTTCATTATCACCATATGTTCAAACTCTTATCACTTTGCAATAATCTTTCCTTATTTTCTGGTAATATTATTATTATTATATGTTGTTATTATTTTCTTACATTAATTCTACTCTCATAAAATGATGATTATATACATGGAGTATGTAAATTAATTAGATAGTGTTCACATGGTGCTTTAAAGGATTTATAGAACAGAACATCAGAGGGCAGGACAATTGTCTGAAGCCTTGAAACAAGATTTAAACAAGTTCTGAATAAAAGAGATACTCACATGCAAGGTACCTAATGTGTTTGTGGCACTGTACTAGGTCCTATGGGAGCTTCAGATCTTGAAATGTGACACAGTTCCTAAAGTACAGTCGGTAAATGTTGCACTTAGTCTGGAGTCTGCTCCTTATCTCTTATGTAATTGTGAGTTAAGTTATTTCCAGTCTGATCCTATTTCCTCAACTTTAAAATGAGAATGGTGTACTTACAAAGTTACAGTGTATTTCCGGTGATTTAGTATATGTGAAAGAGCATGAGAAGTTGAAAAGGGAACTACAGTATATTATTATTTATTCTGTAAAGAGGAATAGAACAGCAAGAGCTTAAGATAAAGGCAGTCAATTCTAGATGTCATGTGGAATAGACAATAAATGTTTTAGGAGTTCAGGCATAGAAATCAATTCCATTTGAAGTGATCAAAGAAGTCTTAAGCTAGTCTGTGTTTCTATCTTAAGAAAAAAGGGTAATTGCTCTATTTTATCTTATAATATGAATAGAAGTCCTAATATGTGAATCTCTCTTCTAAAATTCCCAAGGTTATCCGTGGTTTGTTTCACAGCCCTAAAATGTGAGTGAAATTTTCTGGTCTGTTTATGCACCTTAGGGGTCCAACAGCATAGAAAAAGGTCTTTATTTTTCCTTCTTGAGACATCTAATAAGCAAATCCATAACACTTATGAGACTAATTTTCATAAAACTTCTTCATTTAAAATACTTTTGAAGACAATCATCTTTCAGCTAGCTTTCTCTGCAATTTTGTATCCTCCTTTATTTTTTTTATTTTTATTTTTTGCCGTACGCGGGCCTCTCACTGTTGTGGACTCTCGCATTGCGGAGCACAGGCTCCGGACGCGCAGGCTCAGCGGCCATGGCTCACGGGCCCAGCCGCTCCGCGGCATGTGGGATCTTCCCAGACCGGGACACGAACCCACGTCCCCTGCATCGGCAGGCGGACTCTCAACCACTGTGCCACCAGGGAAGCCCTGTATCCTCCTTTAAATTCAAGGATGACGGAAATACAGGGCAACTAAATTTGATGACACCTCCATAAGTCACATGTATCACTTCATAGTCAAGCTTATAAATATATTAATATTTAGGTTCAACTCTTTGAAATATATTAAAATTTTTAATTATATTTTTTAAAACAATCTTTAGAATAATGAGCTAAAGCTAAAATTAGTTAGCCTCTTTGAAATAAAATCATATTCCTTTTAAATCAGTTTTAAAAATTATGGTTAATGTAATAATTTGTTAATGTAATTTAAATATCAGTAACTATCAGACAATTATTAGATTTATGTCTGTTTTGCTCTTTTAATATCTAGTTTTCCTAGGCCAGCATGGTAATGGAAAACAGCTATTAGTAGTTTAATGCTATTAAAGTTTTTATACATACATATATATACATACATATATATGTATTATTAAAGTTGTTATACATACATATATATGTGTATATATATATATACACATATATACACACATATGTATATATATGTTTTATTTTTTTAGAGAACCCACAGTTCAGTTTTTTTCAGAGCAAAGAAAAGAGAAACTTTTGATCACACTAGAAGAAACTCAGCCAGAAGTTTGGAATCTGTACTGAAACAACAGGTTCAATGAGGACAATATCCTGCAAATACAGTTGATTCGCTGTTGCATCTGTCTATTGTTTGTCTAATATTAACAACTGTAAACAGAGTAGTGCAAATAGTATTTGGAAAAAGCCTTTCACTGTTACAGTGTCAGGCACAACATTCCACTTCTTTTCTTACCATTGGTTTTATTTGCCTACCTGGGCTTCCTCTTCTTCAGTAAAGTCACTTTTGATATTGAAGGTCTTGAGAATCTCCTCATGAGTTTTCCCCCTATTGGCAACAGTCTTACATGTAATATCAAGCAAACCTTTCATGTTTAAATAGTTTGCAGCCAGAGTAAGTTCAAAAAGTGTTCCTTGGGAAACTTTCAGGAATCCTTCTTCTCAGACAGGGATATCATCCCTTTGTTTTTCTTTGTTCTCATCAAACTCAGGAGAAGGGTCATCTTCGTGGTGGGTGCACCACTGAATGACCTTTTTTAATGCTGCTGAATTAAGATTTGGAGAGGAACTGGTCATTGTCTCCTTCATGATCCATTTCAAATCTTCCAAAATGGTCTTGATAGATACACAATTTAGTTATAAAATAGACACACAATTTAGTTATACAGTTTGGGGGCATTTTCTATTTTTAAAATGTTTTGAATCATGGCATGCATGTCATTTTGCATACTGTTTTGTCACTTTAAATATTATACTTATTTCCCCATGCCTGTATGTCTACATCATTTTTTAAACAACTTGATTGAAATCTAGTGTATGGATTTCTTTTAAGAGTCTGAATTTTTCTAAGTGCAGCAATAAAATTTGTATGTAAAAATTTATTCATTACATTATTTTAAAATTTATATCTGTGTAAGCTTTATCACTTAGCTGCTTCCTTTCCATAATATATGTAAAATGATTTTAGTCATTTACTTATAGATGACTTTCCTGGTCATTTTAATATAATTTTTTTTCTCTTTTTTGATAATATTTAAGTTGGCTCATTTTTTCCTATACCTGGAATATAATTCAGAATTTTTGATGAAGTGACTGAGCCCAGAAGTTACAAACCATATTCAGATATAACTAGGATATTATATTTTAAATCTATTTATATATTTTTTATATATAATTTATATAATTTTACAGTTCAAATAATAGTACTTTTACCTAGAAGAATTACTAAAAACCAGTATTTTTATTTTAATATAATATTATGAATAGGGAGATTGTGTGAAGTTAAGATGAAAAGGGACAAATTATTGATATTTCTCTAGGGCCATGCCAACTTTCTGAGATTTTGGTGGATAATATATGTTAAATTCCTAGAAAATACTGGCACAACATATATTGTTTTACTGAAACTTGACAGGTAGTAATAAGGTCAACAGAATCTCAGACTGGTCCAATTTGAGGACATTTTTTCCCCTTATATGTCAAAGAAGCTGAATTTTATAGCATCTGTCATATCAACAGTTTCTCAAATGCCTCTGAAATGATGTAATAGTCAGTAGAGGTATATGGTATTAATCACTGAAAACAGCAGCCTAAAGACAAACTTAACAGTGAGCACATTAAATCAGCCAGTCATAAGACTAATAAAATAGAAATTAAAAAGGCACAGGTTATACTGAAAATAAATTTAAAGATGATGCTTCAGGTTTTACTCTGTATATATACGTGCTAATAGTGCTGTGTCATTATGACTCATTATTAATACTGATTTTTCACTGTGGGTAATGAGAGGTTTCTCTGCAAGTATTTCCACACATTTTTCACTTAACATCTTGTTAAGCTACTTGCCAGCTTCATGTTGGCATAGCAAGAAGTAGAAAGGTTGAGCATGCTTTGTGTTACACGATGTTAATCTTTCCTTCGGAAAGACTCTTGAAATTCAAAGGTAAAGAATTTTTAAAAAATAGATCAAAATTAACTCTGAGGAAAAACTGGAAAAAAATAGTCATATATCACCTACAATTTAAGGCAATACAATCACAAAGAGGGAGATCTTTCCCTTTTCTAATAAGAAACGTAGAGAAAGGGAACCCTGATACTGTAGATTGAATCAGGAAAATCTGTAGGACTGGAGTATCCAAAATGTTTTTTAAAGAAAGAAATTGAATGCTTTTTAAAAGTAATATATCAAATGAGTTAGGTAATTAAATATATGACTTTTTATCACTGCTTTAGAAACATATTTTTTAAAAACTTACCACTTGTTCTACTGACTCATAAATGTATTCAAAATTAAGGTCTTCAAAGATAAATCAGTTGAATTGTTTGTTGTAAGTTTCCTATTGTTATTGTAACAAAACACCACAAACTTATTGTCTCAAAAACAACACATATTTGTTATTATACAGTTCAGGATGTCAGAAAACCAAAATAAGTCTTATAGGGCTGGAGGGTCTAGAAAGGATCCATTCCTTCCCACTTCCAGCTTCTGCATTCCTTGGTTCACAGCCTTCTCTTGTGTAGATGTCTTCTCCTACCTCCCTTTTATGAGTATATTTGTGATTATATTGGGCCTACCTGGATAATCCAGGATAATCTCATCTCAAAACCCTTAACTTAATCAAAACTGCAAAGTCCCTTTACCAGAGAAGAACATTCACAGGTTCTGGGGATTACAATGTGGAAATATTTGGAGGCCATAATTCATCCTACCATAGGTGTCATATGGTTGAACATATCACAGTGTTATTCTCAGGTCTAGAAAAGAGACAGAAACTAGAAAGAAAGCACCAATTCTGCTTTATGTAAGTATCACATGTATATCTCAAACTCATAATCAGGTTTTAACCACACAGGAAATGTAGATAACAGTATATATTGCCATTAAACTCTGATTACAGGAAAAACACATCATGAGCAGATATCATTAGAATATATTATGCTATCTAAAGCACAGTATATTTAATAAACATTTCCAAAACAAGATATAGATCAGAAATATCTGAAAGCATGTTATCAGGTTTCAAAAAATGTCAATTCACATGATAAATATCACATTTATAAAATTTCACAAGTAAAATTACTGTATTGAATATAGTGTGTTTTTCTTCTGTGCATACACAGAAGAAACACTATTAACATGTTCTTGCTCTGCAGTTATACCCATTAGTTCACTAGCAAAGAAAAGGGGAAAATCATATAGTCTTAAAAGTCTGCTCTGAGTTGTACTTTCTGGTCTATATTATTTATTTATTATATAATTGTTCTTAATTCACATTTTATCATGTTGATTATAATTCCCTTAAATCACGCATACACATCTTTCTAGAAAGAAGCACAGGGAAGAAAAGAAAGGAGAGGATAAAGCAAAGGGACACTGGAAAGCACTAAGAAATGACAGGAAGAAAGAATAAAGGAAGGAAGAGGGATAGCAAGAAGAGAGAGAAGAAAAAAAGAAGAAAGGTTTATAGATAAGCAAAGTGGAAGAGTTAATTCTATTTATACTAAAGGTCAGCACTAGGACTAAGTGGAAGTTATTGGAAGAAAACAATGACTCCATATGAGAACTTTTTATTAGTTAAAGATTTTCAAAAGAGAATGGGTGAGCAACCTCCCCGAATAGGGGAAGGAAGATACAGGGCCTTCAGCCATGTGAGGAGGATACAGCAGGTGCCAGAGAGACAGACATTCAAGATGGCGGAGGAGTAAGATGTAGGTATCACCTTCGTCCCCACAAATACGTCAGAAATACATCTACATGTGGAACAACTCCTACAGAACACCTACTGAACACTGGCAGAAGACCTCAGACTTCCCAAAAGATTTTCTTTTTTTCCTTTTTCTCTTTTTGTGAGTGTGTATATGCTTCTTTGTGTGATTTTGTCTGTATAGCTTTGTTTTTGCCATTTGTCCCAGAGTTCTGTCTGGCCGTTTTTTTGTTTGTCTGTTTGTTTTAGTATAGTTTTTACTGCTTGTTTTCATTGGTGGATTTGTTTTTTGCTTTGGCTGCTCTCTTGTTTTTTCCTTTATTACTTTTCAATTTTTTTATTTAAATTTTTTTAATAACTTTTATTTTATTTATTTCATTTTTCCCTTTTCTTTTGAGCCATGTGGCTGACAGTGTCTTCATGCTCCAGCTGGGTGTCAGGACAGTGACTCTAAGGTGGAAGAGCAAGTTCAGGACATTGGTCCACCAGAGACCTCCCATCTCCACGTAATATCAAACAGCAAAAGCTCTCCCAGAGATCTCGATCTCAATGCTAACACCCAGCTCCACTCAAATGACCAGCAAGCTACAGTTCAGGACACCCTATGCCAAACAACTAGCAAGACAGGAACACAACCCCACCCATTAGCAGAGAGGCTGCCTAAAATCATAATAAGGTCACAGATACCCCAAAAAACACCACTGGACATGGTCCTGCCCACCAGAAAGACAAGATCCAGCCTCATCCACCATAACACAGGCACCAGTTCCCTCCACCAGGAAACCTATACAACCCACTAAAGCAACCTTAGCCACTGGGGGCAGACACCAAATACAACAGAAACTGTGAACCTGTGAAAAGGAGATGCCAAACACAGTAAATGAAGCAAAATGAGAAGATAAAGAAACACAGAGCAGGTGAAGGAGCAAGGTAAAAACCCACCAGACCAAACAAATGAAGAGGAAATAGGCAGACTAGCTGAAAAAGAATTCAGAGTAATGATAGTAAACATGATCCAAAATCTTGGAAATAGAATGGAGAAAATACAAGAAAGTTTTAACAAGGACCTAGAAGACCTAAAGAGCAAACAAACAATGATGAACAACAAAATAAATGCAATTAAAAATTCTCTAGAAGGAATCAATAGCAGAATAACTGAGGCAGAAGAAAGTATAAGTGACCTGGAAGATAAAATAGTGGAAATAACTACCACAGAGCAGAATAAAGAAAAAAGAATGAAAAGACTTGAGGACAGTCTCAGAGACCTCTGGGGCAATATTAAACACACCAACATTCAAATCATAGGGGTCCCAGAAGAAGACAAAAAGAAAGGGACTGAGAAAATATTTGAAGAGATTATAGTTGAAAACTTCCCTAATATGGGAAAGGAAATAGTCATTCAAGTCCAGGAAGCACAGAGGAGTCCCATACAGGATAAATCCAAGGAGAAACACACCAAGACACATATTAATCAAGCTATCAAGAATTAAATAAAAAGAAAATATATTAAAAACAGCAAGGGAAAATCAAAAAATAACACACAAAGGAATCCCTGTAAGGTTATCAGCTGATTTTTAAGTGGACACTCTCTGCAGGACAGAAGGGAGTGGCAGGATATACTTAAAGTGATGAAAGGAAAAATCTACAACCAAGATTACTCTACCAGTAAGGATCTCATTAAGGTTTGACGGAGAAATTAAAACCTTTAAAGACAAGCAAAGGTAAGAGAATTCAGCACCAACAAACCAGCTTTACAACAAATGCTAAAGGAACTTCTCTAGGCAGTAAACACAAGAGGAGGAAAAGACCTACAGTAACAAAACCAAAATAATTAAGAAAATGATAATAGGAACATACATATCAATAACTACCTTAAATGTAACTGTATTAAATGCTCCAAACAAAAGACATAGACTGACTGAATGGGTACAAAAAACAAGACCCATATATATGCTGTCTAAAAGAGACCCACTTCAGACCAAGGGACACATACAGACTGAAAGTAAGGAGACGGAAAAAGATATTCCATGCAAGTGGAAATCAGAAGAAAGCTGGAGTAGCAATTCTCATATCAGACAAAATAGACTTTAAAATAAAGACTACTACAAGAGACAAAGAAGGACACTACATAATGATCAAGGGATCGATCCAAGAAGAAGATATACCAATTTTAAATATTTATGCACCCAACATAGGAGCACCTCAATACGTAAGGCAAATACTAACAGCCATAAAAGGGGAAATTGACAATCATAGTAGGGGATTTTAACGCCCCACTTTCACCAATGGACAGATCATCCAAAATGAAAATAAATAAGGAAACACAAGCTTTAAATGATACATTAAACAAGATGGACTTAATATTTATAGGACATTCCATCCAAAAACGACAGAATACACATTTTTCTCAAGTGCTCATGGAACATTCTCCAGGATAGAACATATCTTGGGTCACAAATCAAGCCTTGGTAAATTTAAGAAAATTGAAATCATATCAAGTATCTTTTCTGACCACTATGAGACTAGATATCAATTACAGGAAAAAAACTGTAAAAAATACAACCACATGGAGGCTAAACAATACACTACTAAATAACCAAGAGATCACTGAGAAAATCAAAGAGGAAATCAAAAAACACCTAGAAACAAATGACAATGGAAACGCAATGACCCAAAACCTATGGGATGCAGCATAAGCAGTTCTAAGAGAGAAGTTTATACCAATACAATCCTACATCAAGAAACAAGAAACAACTCAAATAAACAACCTAACCTTACACCTAAAGCAATTAGAGAAAGAAGAACAAAAAACCCCAAAGTTAGCAGAAGGAAAGATATCATACATATCAGATCAGAAATAAATGAAAAGGAAATGAAGGAAACAAAGCAAAGATCAATAAAACTAAAAGCTGTTTCTCTGAAAAGATAAACAAATTGATAAACCATTAGCAAAACTCATCAAGAAAAAAAGGGAGAAGACTCAGATCAATAGAATTAGAAATGAAAAAGGAGAAGTGACAACTGACACTGCAGAAATACAAAGGATCATGAGAGATTACTACAAGCAACTATATGCCAAAAAAATGGACAACCTGGAAGAAATGGACAAATTCTTAGAAATGCACAACCTTCCGAGACTGAACCAAGAAGAAACAGAAAATATAAACAGAACAATAACAAGCACTGAAATTGAGACTGTGATTAAAAATCTTCCAGCAAACAAAACCCCAGGACAAGACGGCTTCACAGGCGAATTCTATCAAACATTTAGAGAAGAGCTAACTCCTATCCTTCTCAAACTCCTCCAAAATATAGCAGAGGGAGGAACACTCCCAAACTCATTCTACGAGGCCACCATCACTCTGATACCAAAACCAGGCAAAGAAGTCACAAAGGAAGAAAATGACAGGCCAAAATCACTGATGAACATAGATGCAAAAATCCTCAGCAGAAGACTAGCAAACAGTATCCAACAGTACATTAAAAGAATCATACACCATGATCAAGTGAGGTTTATCTCAGGAATGCAAGGATTCTTCAGTGTATGCAAATCAATCAATGTGATACACCATATTAACAAATTGAAGGAGAAAAACCATATGATCCTCTCAATAGATGTGGAAAAAGCTTTCAACAAAATTTAACACCAATTTATCATAAAAACCCTCCAGAAAGTAGGCATAAAGGGAGCTTACCTCATCACAATGAAGGCCATATATGACAAACCCGCAGCCAACATTGTTCTCAATGGTGAAAAACTGAAACCATTTCCTCTAAGATCAGGAACAAGACAAGGCTGTCCACTCTCACCACTATTATTCAACATAGTTTTGGAAGTTTTAGCCCCAGCAATCACAGAAGAAAAAGTAATAAAAGGAATCCAAATCAGAAAAGAAGAAGTAAAGCTGTCGCTGTTTGCAGATGACATGATACTATACCTAGAGAATCCTAAAGATGCTACTGGAAAACTACTAGAGCTAATCAATGAATTTGTTAAAGTAGCAGGATACAAAATTAATGCACAGAAATCTCTTGCATTCCTATACACTAATGGTGAAAAATCTGAATGAGAAATTAAGGAAACACTTCCATTTACCACTGCAACAAAAAGAATAAAATAACTAGGAATAAACCTACCTAAAGAGGCAAAAGACCTGTATGCAGAAAACTATAAGACACTGATGAAAGAAATTAAAGATGATACAAACAGATGGAGAGATATACCATGTTCTTGGATTGGAAGAATCAACACTGTGAAAACGACTATACTACCCAAAGCAATCTACAGATTCAATGCAATCCCTATCAAACTACCAATGACATTTTTCACAGAACTAGAACAAAAAATTTCACAATTTGTATGAAAACACAAAAGGCCCCGCATAGCCAAAGCAACCTGGAGAAAAAAAAATGGAGCTGGAGGAATCAGGCTCCCTGATTTCAGACTATACTACAGAGCTAAAGTAATCAAGACAGTATGGTACTGGTAATATAATAATTTGAACAGGATATAGAAAGTCCAGAGATAAACCCCCACACACACATGGTTACTTTATTTTTGATAAAGGAGGCAAGAATATACAATGGAGAAAAGACAGCCTCTTCAATAAGTGGTGCTGGGAAAACTGAACAGCTACATGTAAAAGAATGAAATTAGAACACTCCCTAACACCATAAACATAAATAAACTCAAAATGGATTAAAGACCTAAATGTAAGGCCAGACACTATAAAACTCTTAGAGGAAAACATAGGCAGAACACTCTATGACATAAATCATAGTAAGATCCTTTTTGACCCACCTCCTAGAGAAATGGAAATAAAAACAAAAATAAACAAATAGGACCTTTAAAAGCTTTTGCACAGCAAAGGATACCATAAACAAGACGAAAAGACAACCCTCATAATGGGAGGAAATATTTGCAAATGAAGCAACTGACAAATGATTAATCTCCAAAATTTATAAGCAGCTAAATATCAAAGAAACAAGCAACCCAATCCAAAAATGAGCAGAAGACCTAAATAGACATTTCTCCAAAGAAGATATACACATTGCCAACAAACACATGAAAGGATGCTCAACATCACTGATCGTTAGAGTAATGCAAATCAAAACTACAATGAGATATCATCTCACACCAGTCAGAATGGCCTTTATCAAAAATCTACAAACAATAAATGCTGGAGGGAGTGTGGAAAAAAGGGAACCCACTTGCACTGTTGGTGGGAATGTAAATTGATACAGCCACTATGGAGAACAGTATGGAGGTTTCTTAACAAACTAAAAACAGAACTACCATATGACCCAGCAATCCCACTACTGGGGATATACCCAGAGAAAACCATAATTCAAAAAGAGTCATGTACCACAATGTTCATTGCAGTTCTGTTTACAATAGCCAGGACATGGAAGCAACCTCAGTGTCCATCAACAGATGAATGGATAAAGAAGATGTGGCACACATATACAGTGGAATATTACTCAGCCATAAAAAGAAATGAAATTGAGTTATTTGTAGAGTGGTGGATGGACCTAGAGTCTGACATACAGAGTGAAGTAAGTCAGAAAGAGAAATACCATATGCTAACACATATATATGGAACCAAAAAAAAAAAAAAAAAAGTGGTTCTGAAGAACCTAGGGGCAGGACAGGAATAAAGATGCAGACATAGAAAATGGACTTGAGGACACGTGGAGGGGGAAGGGTAAGCTGGGACGAAGTGAGAGAGTGGCATGGACATATATAGACTACTAAATGTAAAATAAATAGCTGTTGGGAAGCAGCCACATAGCACAGGGAGATCAGCTTTGTGCTCTGTGACCACCTAGAGAGATGAGATAGGGAGGGTGGAAAGGAGATGCAAGAGGGAGGAGATATGGGGATATATGTATATGTATAGCTGATTCACTTTGTTATAAAGCAGAAACTAACACACCATTGTAAAGCAATTATACTCCAATAAAGATGTTAAAAAAAGAATGGATAGCTTTGTGAAGAAGTATACTCTTTAGTGCAACTGCTGAATTAAAAAGTGGATACTCAGATATCAGTGGTGCATTGTGCATTGAAGGGTTTTCTGCATTGCTGCAAAGAAATGTATTAAATGGCTTGTAAGATCTGTCCTAATATTACGATTCTGTTACTTAACATTCCCTATTAAGATTTTCATTGTCACAAACACATGTGCATAAGAGTGTGCGCTTGCTTGCTCTCACTCTCTCTCCCCTTCCCCCAATTTCTCTCTTTCTCATTTAAACACACACACACTCATGCACACAAGCTATCCCGATTTATAAACCTTCATATGACCACTATGCTTAGTAGATGACTGAGAATTAGCAACATTTTATAGATCTTTAGGAAAACACATCATCTCATGACCCATGGCATAAGTCTTGATTA
Source organism: Kogia breviceps (assembly GCF_026419965.1). Lineage (NCBI taxonomy): Eukaryota > Metazoa > Chordata > Mammalia > Artiodactyla > Physeteridae > Kogia > Kogia breviceps. Next base: position 105,012,627 of record NC_081314.1, on the reverse strand, counting down.
TGTGCTCAAAATAAGACATATTTGTGATAATCCACAGTGTGATTTTGTACTGTGGTTTTAGTGTTTGATATTTTAAATTTTCAAGAAATAACCTTGACATTTTGAGTTAATGTTAAAATTGGCCTTCACATCTTGTCATTAAACAATTGTTCACTTCTCTGAACATCAGTGTCCTCATCTTTAAAGTGGAAACAGACTCCTTCCCATAGATTTATGAGAATGAAATAAGATAACATACATGGTATAAAGTAAACATTTAATAAAAATTGATTAACTCTTAGTTAGGAGCAAAATAATTAACTAACTAGAACAATTCACTGTTTCTTCAGATATCTCCACGTAAGCATAAGAAAACAAAGCTTTTCTAAGTGTGAATAAGATCTCTTTTGCTAACTAAATCCACTTCGTACTTTTATTTTCAATTTTTGTTACATAGTTTTTGGTAAACTATTTGAGATTCAGAAAATGTAGTAATCAAAAAGGTTTGTGTTAAAACCATTCTCAAGAATGTGGTAATCTGTTCAGCAATCATTTATGTTGAAGGTCAAAGCTAAGATTTTTGAAAGTTTAAGAGAGATGTATATCAGAAATACAATTCTGCTGAGGGCTATACTGAACACATAGTTCTTACTCAGGAAACATTGCTTGAGTCTTCAGGTCTTTCAGTTAGCCTCTGATCTGACAAACTCCAGAAGATATTATTTCCCTGACTATTTCTCTCCTCTGACTTTTTAGAATCAGAAGTAAAGATCAATTAGTTGCCCTTTTGTGTCCTAAAGTCAGTTTTTCTCATGTGGAGGAATAAACGTATTTTCTGCTTTATATCAGCTGGCACTACAGTGTTGTCACAATATGCCAAATTCAGATGCTATGTAAACTTGAATTATTAAGACAAATTCATTAAATATATTCAAAACAAATGCTTTAGGTTTCATGCATTGAAACCTTATTTTAAAATGAAATTCTGTATAGTGTTGTTCTCTGAAAATATAAAATGCAACATTTGGGTTTTATTGACCTATTAATCGTTTCCCACATCCTCTGCTTTCAAACTCATTAAGTGTTTAAAATGCATGCTTAGTGTATATTGATACAGCTTTTTTCAAAAGCAATATGGTAATAATAGTATGACACAAAATCCAAATTATATAAAGCAATTTTCTCTATAAAATAATTTAACAAAATCAAAATTTATGCACACAAGTTTGTGCATAAAATGTCAGAACTCTAACAGGACAATATTGGAAACTTCAACATCTAACATTAGAGGAGTGACTTGATAAAGTATCAGCATAATTAAATATTTTAGCCATTGAAGTAAAAATTATAGAAACTCTATTAAAGTATGGAATAGGGATAAGAATATATGGTTTAAAATAGAATTATCTAGAATTAAGTATATTTAACAACTATGTAAAATGTGGATGTTTACATATGAAAGGAATGTGCGAAAGTGAAGAAAGTTTAGGATTTACATAGATCTTAGACCCTGAAGTCCATGTGTAAGTGAAGAATCTATGTAGTTAGGGAATAGATTCTTTATTTCTCTTTTATAAAAGTATAGAAGAGGATTCATATAATTTAGGTGATGTGTCTGTACAATTAATTAACCATTGGAGAAATGGAAATAGAAAAGATAGTACCTAGACTTTAACCAGTAGTCATTCTAAAATGCTACTGGCCTAACTGAATTTCTTATGTTTTGCAAGGATTATATCATTTGACCTTGAGTGCTAAATAATTATGAGGCAAAAAGTAATACACTGGTAATATTGCTTTGTGATATTATACATTAAACTGAAAAATAAACTATAAGATTGTATACGTGAAAAGGACATTTTCAAAAGTTGTAAGAAACTGATATACTTTAATCAACTTCTAATTTGTTTTATTTACTTTAAAATTATAATTTTTTCCATAAAGCACCATTTAATACATTATTATACTGTAATTCAAGAACTTTAATGCATTTTTCAACAGGGATAAATTTACTAATGGTAATTCATTAGCAGTGAATATGATTCAATTTAAAAAATGAATTATCAGAACACTTTCTTATTTACCATATTACCCATTTCTATTTCAGCTTATGGCACAAACTTCTATTTCTTATAAATTTCTATAATTATCGATCATTTTAAGAATATATCTTAATCCAGCAACAATACTGTCACTGAACAGCTGGAAAGAGGTTTAAATATACTTTCTAAAGTATTTAATTCCTTAGGAGAACCAAACTTGTCATTCTCACAAATTTAAGAAAGTACTGAATAGTTTATCCTTAAGATACAAAGGCAACATTGGGAAGTAAATTACCACATTTAATACTTGAGTCTTTCTTATAAATTTAAAGAATTTTCATCTTGATCATAGAGAATCAATTTTTTCAAATCCTATTTTCAACTGCAATTGGTACATTTGAATGGATTTCTGAAAATGAACTGGAAAGATATCATGAGTTCATCATGAAACTTCTAATTCGAGTTTACTACTATAGGGTTTTTACTTACCTTCATTGGTCTGGCATCTGTATCTCCCTTTTCCCATAGGAAAAAAATCCTCATTCTCAATAACACCAACAAAATTACTCATGTGATTTATCCCTCAATACACACACACATACACACACACACACACACACACACACATATTCAGAATTATAATACCATTAGTACCACTAACAATATCATTACTAAAAACAGTTTAATAATTTTTGCAGTTTTTTTAGTACTTAAAATATGAAAATATGTTCTATTGGTATGTATGTTAAGTTACTGTGTTTTCATGTCATTTTAAGTAGTTCCTCTTGAAGGCTATGCTTTCAACTCAATAAACAGGTTTCTTTCTACTGTTTTTTTGAGATTGCTCTTTTAAACAGTAATTTGGTTTTTAATTATTTAAAATATTTACAGGGTTCCAAAGTAAATCTTCAGGGGAAGATATATACAGAGATGTTTTGCTTCTCACCCTGTAGTGTCCATCCTATTGCCTCCTATCCTCTAAGGGTAACCATTATTATTCATTTTTATTCTAAGTTTATCCTTACATTGGTTTTTATACATTTTTCTCCATCTCACTTTCTTCATATAAAAATATATCCTGAAATAACTCCTGGTCACAATTCCTTTTTACAATTTCATAATTCTCTGGTGGATGTAGCGTAGTTTTTTCAATCAGTCCCTTATTGATGGGCATTTAAATTGTTTCCAATCTTTACAAATAAATCTCAGTGAGTAGTCTTATAAATATGTCACTTTGTATTTCTGCAGTGTTTCTTTCAGATAGAGTCCCAAAAGCCAAAGCATAAATGAATATATAATTTGCCTTAAATTGTTAAATTTCCCTTTATAAGGATTGTGCCATTTTGCCTTTACACCAACAATGTATTAAAGTGCTTTTCCCCATAGCCTAGTCAACAGAGCCTGGTGTCAAATTTTTTGATTTTTTGCCAATTTAATAGATGAGAAATGGTATCTCAGTATATTTAATTTGTATTAAAAAACATTTTTTAACATCTTTATTGGAGTATAATTGCTTTACAATGGTGTGTTAGTTTCTGCTTTATAACAAAGTGAATCAGTTATACATATACATATGTCCCCATATCTCTTCCCTCTTGCGTCTCCCTCCCTCCCACCCTCCCTATCCCACTCCTCTAGGGGGTCACAAAGCACGAGCTGATCTCCCTGTGCTATGCAGCTGCTTCCCATTAGCTATATATTTTACATTTGGTAGTGTATATATGTCCATGCCACTGTCTCACTTTGTCCCAGCTTACCCTTCCCCCTCCCCATATCCTCAAATCCATTCTCTAGTAGGTCTGTGTCTTTATTCCCGTCTTACCCCTAGGTTCTTCATGACATTTGTTTTTTCTTAGATTCCATATGTATGTGTTAGCATACGGTATTTGTCTTTCTCTTTCTGACTTACTTCACTCTGTATGACAGACTCTAGATCCATCCACCTCACTACAAATAACTCAATTTCGTTTCTTTTTATAGCTAATGTGTATTTTTTAAGAGTGAGTTTTAACTTCTATGTAAAAAACTCCTTTTATAAGTAATTAGAATATTTTAAAATGAGAAGTATTTTGTTAGATAAAAGAACCTGCAGTATATACATTCTAGGTAAATTTTGAAGTTTAACACAAGTACTTTAGGTTAGGATTGGATTGTTAAAATAATGTTATATAGAAAAAGAAGATAGACATGATTGTGAAGGTGAATTTCAGAAATTAAATATTTCAGTTTTATTCAAATGTCATAGAAACCATGAAAAAAAATACTCCTCACATTGATAAGCAAAAATTTACTGCAGTTAAGAAGTTTGTGATATAAACTTCTGTAAAGTACTAAGACTTTATAAAGTACCAAGTCTTGAAGGAAAGTCCATAAATGATCTTGTAATTGCAGAGGATTTTCTATAGCAGACTTAGATTTGATTAAATATAGAAGTCAAGTCTATTGTACTTCAAGTTGTAGCCCAAAACCAAAGCCAGTTTAAGAAAAATTGTTGTCCTCTAACAAAATCAGAGATGATGAATTCTGGTCCTTATTCGTGGACTATCTGAGTCTTTCCTATGTTCCTTAATAATGTTTCTAAATATATTTTAGTATTTTATTTGGATTGAATAAAGGAGATCCTATCATATTACTCTGACATCAATAACTAATGTCCTCTTCAACAAGAATTGTGTTTTCCTTAGAAGACAAAATATTAAAGAAAGGATTATGGAGAATGATTCCTGCCAATTAATTCTCAGTTATTTTCTTTCCTTTCAGCACCTTCCCTGATAGGTATGGTAAGGAAGGACTGGGCATCCCAAAATAGCATTGCCATATCATGGCAAGCACCTGCTTTTTCCAATGGACCCATACTGGACTACGAGATCAAGTACTATGAGAAAGTAGGTCTTATTTGGAGCTTCCTAAAAATCTACATATACATATATATGCATATATGTATATACTAAACATGTTGTTATACAATATTATTTTACTTTAAAACCTATTCTTTTTTGGCCTAACTTCATACCTACTATTTCTTTGAATACTCTCCAATATACTATTGTGCTTATAATTTCTTAATTAATTTGTCTTGTTTTATGTCAGATTAAAGTAGAAGACACAAGATGTTCATCTCTACCTTCACTTACTCTAGGGAGTTTTACAATAGAGTAGGAAGTTGTAACTCCTTCAACATACAGTTTAATTGACATAACATTGTTTCTAAAACTCACTTGGGAAGAAATAGTAAAATGGAATTACCATAATCTAAAGCAATTTCATGTAGACCATATCCTTTGCCAATGAGTTTAAAGTTACAGTCCGCTAAAATTTGGAAAGTATGATTTAAGGTTTAAATGGAAGTAGCTGATGAATTAAAAATTTTCTTTACATTCAGGTCAGCTGATTTATAAGTTAGCAAGATAAATATGGTTAATAGATCAACTTTTAACCTTAATTTCCATTTCTGTCATTTAAAATTGTTCTCAGTTACTATATTTTCCCAAAGTATATACTTACTTAGTTTATGGTATTCACATACATTCTTTCTTTATGCTTTTCCTTCCATCCTTCACCATTATGATATTGTCCTATAGATATTATAGCAGAACATATAGTCAATTCTGAAAATATGTCCCATTGGGCTGATACTACCCTGGAATATTTATAAAGTGAGCATTACATTTAAAAAATTATAATGTAAAAATTATATATAATTCCCAGTGGTATATTAAAATAAGAAAGAACTTGTGTTTCTGTAACTTACTAGAAGCAAAGGAACATCACAAATAAATTTAGGTTTCCTATGGAGAAACGTAGGGCAAGAAGAGAAATAGAAGTCTTTATTTTTCTATTCTGCTGCTTCTGAGCAAATGTAAGTTTGAAAAGGGGAGAAGTAACTCAGTAGCATGGCTGTATCTAGTAATTTCAGAATTATGTAGTCAATGAAAACTATCATTATTAAGTGACATGGATAAATCCGTAGTCTAAGAAAGGAGGAATTGACTCGGTTTAATTGGATTATAGATTCTGCACATTGGTCTAGCCAGCATGTGCTCAGAAATCCTGTTGGGCTATTCTTTCAAATGTTACAACCCGTAGTATCCCATCACAAAAATATATGTATTTTCCATCCACTCGTTTAAATATATCTTCATGTACTCAAAAATTCAGAGTATTTAAGAAGCAATGCACACATATTTTTAGGCAACTTTTCAGAATACAAATATTTCTCTGTGTTTTATAAAGGTTATATTTCATATGCAGAAAATCACTCTTATTCTATTATCATTTTTACTTCATATGTTTGAAGATGAAAATAACTTGCAATATTTCCAATGAAAGAAAAACTACACCGATTCTATAAAAAGAGAACCACATTCATCTAGTCAAAACTTTATAAATTAATAATATTCTGACAGATGGTCATTGACATAATATCCATGTCTGAATGATAGAATAAATCATGTTACGAAGGAGTTTATTTCATAAGAAAATGGCAGTGATCCAGTGCTAATGGATTAAACATGGAGTTGGAAGCAAAAGATTCCTAATTCATGTACTGACTCTGACTCTCATTATGACTGTGGTCAGGAAAAAGTCTGTTAATCTCCCTATGTCCCAGACTTCACATTTATAAAATGGAAATAAAGATATCAACTCTTCTAGTGGATTGTAAAGATTAATTATGAACAGACCTGAAGATGAAGAGTGTATGAAGTCAGTATTAAATATCATTTAAGAAAACATTAGGGAAATATTTGGCATATTGTATAGTACAATATAGAATCAGAGCACAATAGCATGGGAATTATGTACGAACTAAATAAAAATTATGATATCTTCATACATAAATACATAATGTGTAGGCAATCAATCAAGATGTTAGAATATCAAACCTCTCAGAGAAAGCATAAAATGACTGACAGCATTAAAACTTTTCCCAACTATGACTTCAGATTCTTACTGTACCTTTTATATATCTGTATCTATAATGCGGTTTCTCCTCCCAAGAATTATTTTTGTAAAGCTTATAACTAGGGCAACCTACAATAGACTCTTAGTTAAAAGTGCTAATTTCTTTATTAGGAATCTAAATATAGTTCAGTAGGAAAAGCAAAATACAAAGCAGTACATGTACAAATGATCCTATTTGGGGAATACAAATATTCCCCCATCTATGTATATTTTTGTGTGGTTATATTAACAGGCAGAATATGGAATGGAAATATGCTGTTTTAGGTGTTACCTATTGGGTTAGAATGGGATGATGGGTGGAAGTGCATAGATGGAGGTAAGAGAGAGAGTGAGGTAGCAAATATAGATAAATATGGATGGATGGATGAATGGATAGATCCTAAATAGCTTTGGTAGCTGTCCTAGATCAAGTTGCCCAAAGGCAGACCCTGAGATGGGAATTTGTGTGTAAGTGATTAATGAAGAATACTCCCAGGAGAACTGGTAAGACAATGCGGAGGCAGGACTATGAAGGAAGATGCAAATCAAACTCAGAGTGAGCAGGGGAGCTCTGGAGTCTAAGTTACACCTCAGAGTTCATCGTATGGAGACAAAGAAGCTGAGCTTCCATACTCAGGCTCCAGTCAGTCATTGACCACAGGCCTTAATGGACATATACATGCAGTATTCAGGAAAAAGTCATAGGCACATCTGGTTCTCCATTGTGGCTCCAGTTGCCCAAGTTTAGGTGTCTAAAGTAGATGGCAGGTACAAGCCTTTTAAATGCAAAACACATAGAAGCTAGGGGGTGGGAGCAGGAACAGGTAAAGGTGATCCAAGTAGATCTTATGGCACACCAACGAATAACTGAGGCACCTCAATGCTCAGAGAGCTATGAGAGAATTTTACTCCTTGGCTCATTATGATATCCATAGTCTCCTCAGTCTTTAATATTGGTGCCTCAGTCTTTAATTTACGGCATTTAAACTTTACATTTCCTTTCAATCAAAGATATAGTATATTGCTAAACTTAATTAATACACAAATGATCAATATGCCTCCATTCTCTGAGGAATTCATGCTGTTTTATTAAGTTATTGTGTTAGGATCATTATTCTGTAAACCGGGAGAGAAGTTAAGCTGCTTAGAATGTGAAGTGTCTACAAATACCTGAGGTCAAATACATACTGTTGTTACCAGTGACCTTTGCTTAGAAAAAGGCATTGGCGTAAATGTTCAAAAATTTGAGTTTGGCTCAGACCTTAACTTTCTTAGGTGTGTTTTCTCATCTGTAAAATAAGGGTCCAGAAAGATAATCTCTTCCATTTTTAGCTGTCTCCAAGTGCTACTATGTTTGTGTTTGTACAGTTTTACAGATATGTTATACTATCTTTCAAAGAACTTATGTATACTAAAATTAAATACATACACACATTTTAAAAATTACATCCCCACAGGGAATAATCTTCACGTCATAATTATATATAAAAATTAAAACCCTGCTATGAATGTCTTGTGTGTGTGTGTGTGTGTATGTGTGTGTGTGTGTGTGTGTGTGTGTGTGATGAGAGGACTATGGAGAAGAAAATATATTGCTTGTGGGTTATAATTAATTAGATATTCTCTATTCAGTTAATTATACTCCCCCGATTCTTGGTTACTTTTCTCTTTTCACACTCAAAAAGTGTTTTACTTTTTTAAACTCACATGAATATAGTTTGAATATGAAAAGTCACTTAAAATAATGAAGAAAGTCACACATGTTACCAAAAAAGTTTATATTTTGTATTTACTTACTAACAATGCTTTTCCTCAAAGTAGAGCCTCCTCATAATGAGGGAACTGTTAAAAACCATGAAGACAATTTAGGTGACACACACTTTATATAACACTTCATGAAGTGGATGGTCTCCTTTCAAGGAAGTGCCAAATGGGCCTCAAGGCAGAGAGCTTTTATAGCACAAGGAATAAAGAACAAGGGAGAGAAAAAGAGAAAATATCTGATTGGCTGGAGCCACACAGTCAACCTTGTTTAGGGTGAGAATGAACAAGGAAAGAAGTATAAAGCCCAGAGCAGGCTTGGCATTTGGGGACTGGGTAACTGGATATACTGTGTGTTTTTTTTTTTAATTGAAGTATAGTTGATTTACAATGTTGTGTTAATTCTTCTGTACAGCAAAGTGACTCAGTTATACATATATATATACAATCTTTTTTGTATTGTTTTCTGTTTTGGTTTATCCCAGGACATTTAGTATAGTTCCTTGTGCTTTACAGTAGGACCTTGTTGTCCATCCATTCTATATGTAGTAGTTTACATCTACTAACCCCAAACTCCCAGTCCATCCCTCCCCCACCAGCCCCCCTTGGCAACCACAAATCTGTTCTCTATGTCTGTGAGTCTGTTTCTGCTTCATAGATAGCAGAAATATGACATTTGTGTCATATTTTAGATTCCATATGTAAGTGACATCATATGGTATTTGTCTTTCTCTTTCTGACTTAACTTCACTTAGTATGGTAATCTCTAGTTGCATCCATGTTGCTACAAGTGGCATTATTTCATTCTTTTTATGGCTAAGTAATATTCCATTGTATATATGTACCACATCTTCTTTATCCATTCATCTGTCAGTGGACATTTAGGTTGTTTCCATGTTTTGGCTATTGTGAATAGTGCTTTTATGAACATAGGGGTGCATGTATTTTTTTTAATTATAGTTTCCTCTGGATATATGCCCAGGATTGGGATTACTGGATCACATGGTAATTCTATTTTTAGTTTTCTGAGGAGCCTCCATACTGATTTCCATAGTGACTGCACCAACTTCCATTCCCACCAATAGTGTAAGAGGGTTCCGTTTTTCCACACCCTCTCCAGCATTTGTTATTTGTAGACTTTTTAATGATGACCATTCTGACTGGTGTGAGGTGGTGCCTCATTGTAGTTTTGATCTGCATTTCTCTAATAATTAGTGATGTTGAGCAGCTTTTCATGTGCTTCTTGGCCATCTGTGGATATACTGCGTTTTTGATCCAGCAGAGCTTTTACAGAGACACAAAATTATCAAAGTTTTGGTTTGCTGACTTGGCACTCCGGCTGGGAGTGGTTCCATCTTGGGCTTAGAAAGTTATTTCAATAAGTCAATAAGACATCATCTGTCCCCAACCCCTCAGTCTCCACCTTCGACATGTTGCAGACCCTCTTGCAGTCACTAAATATCAAAACTCTCATTGAACATCAAATACACCATTCCCTTAGCTCTGCTCCTACCTCCTTTCTTTACCCTTTGTTTTCACATTTTTAATTTTTCTTCTCCTTTGTTTCTCTGCCCATAGCACTTTTCTTTCTCTCGCTTCTTTGTTTTTTTATTAGATTTATCAAAGACAGTCTTGATTAGAGTCATTTATGTGTATATCTGACTCCCTCACTAGTTTGGAAGGCCCTGAATAAAGGAGATCATTTCTTGTTTGTCTTTGTCACCAACCTTGAGTCAGTGCCTAACACCACTGTTTGCTTTCAGTCAAATTCTAAAGAAAGTAATAAAACCCTCTCTTCGTTCAGAACTCATTCAGAGGAAATTGAAACAACTTACCAACCACTGTGAAATTACCCCTAACAATTAAGAAAAAAAGAAAGCCCTGAGGACTTCCTGTTTCTACCTGTTCATAAGAAGGACACACACTGATATCCATCAGCTGAGACAATGCTCTGGGATTTCTTTTGTCCACATTCATATCCTTAGCACTCAGAAAAGCACATAGCTCATAATTCATAGGCAATGATAGTTGACCAATTATATGCCAGATACTTTTAAAAGTATTTTTTATGTATTAAGCAATTCAATTCCAATACCAACGCTTTGTAATAAGTACTATTACCCTTCCCATTTTACAGATGAAGAAACTAAGGTACAAGAAACCCAAGTAGCTTCACCAAAATACCCAGGCAATAAGTGGTTGTTAACACCTACTTGCATCACAATTGGATGTCTCAGAAAAGTCAGTGCTTTCTGCTGATGCTGATTTTCTAGGTTCCCTTCATTACTTTTTGCTGCCCATTTTGCATCTATAAAATGGTAGCAATAAACTATACCTACCTCACCAGGGTGTTGTACAGGTCCACTAATTACCAACTGGTAGCTCATTTTGCAAACATGAATCCTCCATAATAGTTCATTATTCTTACATCCAATATTTAAAGACCTGTGAATGGTAAAGTCTTTTCCTTACAATTCTCTCATTAATTTTTTTTTTTACCAGTCAGCAGTTTGTAGATTTTGCTTAAGAAATTTCATCATAAGAAAGGAAACATTTCTTATATACAGATGGTCAATAATTATAAAATTCTGAATTTGTTTAACTTGCCATTGTTTCACCTACTCTACCAATTATAGAATTGAGTATCTACGAGGTTTATATAAAATATGTAATTTCATGTCATGAAAACACTATTGTTTTTAAAAAAAGGTGAAGAGATTTGTGGGAAGCTTTTCATTATGGGAAATATTTTCATCACTCAGGGATGATTTAAAGTAGTCTCTTTTAATAGGAGGTTGAATCATTGGTATCTTTTGTAAAAGTCTCATACTTCTCAACAACAAACTTTGCACAATAAGTCTCTTTCTTCCTTCTCTCCCCTCTTATTCTACTTTCTCAGGGTAGTTTTTCCCCCCAAGATAAAAATTCAATAAATACTACTTTTTTCCTAAAATATATAAGCAGTAAATCTGCATCTTTATTTGATTAAAAATATATGAAGCAACTATTATAGAAATAATCAACTGAGAAAGAAAAAAAACCCTTCTCTCCTTCCTTATAAAATTGTCAATATACATTTCTTATTTTCTTCTGTTGTATTTTCTTCACTTAGGTGTTTGCCCAAAAGCGGAAGAGAATTTTCTGTTCGCTTCCACGAATGCTACTCTTACCTCTATCCACTGTTTAGGTACAGAAACATATCTCATTTATTCTCTGCATCCTCCTTCCACAATGACCATCTAATGTGTACATTTTGTAACGTAAATGTAAACTTGCATGTAAATTGAAACATGGTTTTCATATAGGAACTAAGAAAAGTGTGGTTGAGGAAGGGGCATATGGATTCCCTGGATCACAGGAGGAACTTGTTGAAACGCAGGTTCTGATTCAGTTGACTGGCGGTAGCTTAAAGGAGGTAGGATGAGGGTTTACATTTGAAACAGCTCACAGGGAAGTCTAGCACTGCCTCTCCCAGGACCACACTTGAAGCTCTAAGTCTCTAGTGGCACCACTTCTCTATTACCTCACTTTAAAGGTGTGGATAGAGGGAGAATAACCACAACCCTCTAAACATACACGTGAACTTAAACATTGAACCATCTTTATAACTGGCTAGAACCTCTGTAGATGTTACATGTCTTGTGTGATATTTGAACCTAAAATATTAATCCGAAGCAAAATGCAGTAAATAAGGGACCAAGTCAGTTTCAGATACAATTGAGTTGTTTCTAATAGAATCAGCAAATTCCTGAGCTGCTAAATAAAAGTTTTGTATTCTCTTTTTTCCTTTCTTTTCATAATTCTTATTTGTTGCCATGTCCACCACATAGAAATTGGATATGAGCATTTGGTACTAATTAAAACAACATTACCTGATAATAAATGGATGGCAAGGGAATTTACTGATACAAATACTCATTACAGAGATTTCATTGCCAATTTCCGTGTTGTGTAGCAAACAACACACTATGTAGAAGCCTGTCTGGTTTAGTGAGCCCAGGGAGTCCTCACAGTGCCTGGAGCAGAGATTTTTGTGGTCACAAACCTGGGACTGGTGCCAGCACTGCATCAACAGCAGCATCTGTATGGTTTGAACGTATCTGAATAGAAAGAAATTGAAAGATATTTGCACTATGCATCTAGTATAAGGTTTGCATGCATATGAAAATTACAAATGTCTACTGACTTCTCTAGCTTTAAATCATCTTCTGTTTCATAAGAGTCATACTACCTTTTGTTTGATTTGAAAAATGGATTTGTTTAAAATTATAGAAGCTAGATTTAGTATGTCAAAGATTTGAAACATCCAAAAGAGGAAAAACTAAAATTGGTAGAACTAAGTAAATATACTTCATTTAAAACGTTAGAATATATCTAAATTTATAGACTGAAATGGAGGTTATAAGCATAATGAGTATCAAAGTTTATGTTTTGGTTTTCAAGAATATAACAATACCCACTTCACTGTGCTCAAAGGGCCTGGATTCTTTTGGTGGTATGTAGTCACCAGAAGTGCAATCTTAGCCCTGATGTTGTAATACTAGCTAAGGCTGCTCAATTAATCACACTTCTGCCAACTTGCTATATTTCAATCAGCTCTAAATTTCATAACATTTTAATTCAATTTCACATCCTGAAGTCATAATCAGTTGCTTTGATATTCCTGGTCAGACTTTTCTTAAATTGCTTCATCATCACTTTAATGAATTCCATGTCTCCATCTCTTTTTTTGATGAGGTTAGGGTAAACTAGATTATTTTCCAATTCTGAAATTCCATGACTGCATAAGCTTATTACTATTTTATTGTGTCTGGCTTTGCTATGCAAGCTGATAAGAAATTATCAAGTACGAGTAATGAAGGAATGAGAGATTTGATGTTTCCAATGAAAATATGAGATATTAAAAAATTACAGGAAAGCATATAAAAATCTTAAGGGTGAAAGAGTAATTCAATTTCTTCAACAATCTGGAAATCTAATTTACAACCAAGTTTTGCATTTCTAAGAAAAGATAAAAATATAAGGCTATTTTTAAAAGATTAATTACTACTATAAATTTCTACCTCCTCTTAAAAATTATCGTTTGGAGGGAAGAAATAATACAATGGAACATACAGCTTGGAGTAGAGGTTATAGAACCCACAATACCAAATTCTAAGAGGATCACAAATGTCCCTTTAAGTAGGGGCAGGTGGTGGGACAGAATACTAGAAACTATTCTAGGAAAGTGTCTAGGTTAGTGCCCACCAGAATCAGGATAGCCTCGAAGTATGCAAAATTAGCATTTTTCCATTATAGTTTCATTCCTTCAGAAAAAATTTTTCTGGGAAGTAACAAGGACACAAATTCAAACTTCCTCTAAATTTCTGATCTAGTTTGGTGAAAATCAGAGAAACAAAAATCCCATAGACAGGCACCAATTATTTGAGTGTGATATTGCCATGAATTCAGACAGCATTCAGCCTTCAAAGAACTGCTCTTTCATTAATAAAATGTAAATATAATGTTATTACTTCAGAAAGCCAAATGTACAAGTCAGATATCAAACTTTCTATCCTAAAATGTTGAAAGGGTAAATACTACTGTATTATGCCTGTAGGCAAATCTTGCCAGATTTTCTAATATAAATTTCAAGCTAAGAATTGCAACTCTGGTAGATTATGTTATCTAACCCTTAGCAAGTTTCCCCTGATCACTGGCCTTGTTAAAGTGTTGACTGAGTCATACTCCCTTGGGAGAAATGTAAGTTTTGCTCTTTCAAGTGCAGTTAAAAATACAGCCATATTTTTGCGTATTCCTTAAACGATTACAATTTGGGGCTACAAGTACAAACATAATTACCAATTCATAAATTTATTTTTTTCTCTTCTGATACTGTACTACCACTTTTTTCATCTTGCACTTAATGAGGAAATCTATAAACTGAACAAAGATGCGTTCATTTCTTCTGAGGATTTTAAGCCTGTAATTGTATGATAAATCATGTGAAGTTATCTTGTGAGATTTCCTATAGAATACGAGGTGGCTGTTTACAGAGTGCATTGTTTAGCCCCATTTTCCTTCAGGGATTTATTAGGAAATGCTAATAGAGGAAATAAATATGGACCATACAGAGGGTAAGGTAGAGCTAGCAACTTTTCTTAGTAGTCAGTCAAGAATTTGGTGGGGTTTCCTCCTTGGATAGTTCACTCCAATAAATACTTCTGTGAAAGGTGTGTATGTGTTTTTAAACTGCGTTTTTAAGCACGATTTTTATTAGACCCCATAGATTTCAAAATATTGCAGTATTATAAAGAAAATCCAACTTTTTATTTAAGAAATATATAAGCTTCTGTGTGCCTCTGCTGCCTGACTTGATTTGCAGATTTTTTTTTATTGCTGGAGGGAATGTCTAACATCCAAGATTGTAGTGTATCCAGTATTAGGAAACCTGTTCTTCTGGAGCTAGAGAACCCTTATTTATTGCAAGGCCAAGATTTGATTTTGTTGGATGAATTAGGAAAACGAAAATGAGTTAGAAGCTAAAATATTTGCACATTTCTAGTCCTTAAAACTACTTTCCCAATCTTGAATGAAGGTAGAGAAAAACATTTTGGTGTTAATACTTAACTTGGATAATGAAAAAAGAAAAATAATGTTAACAAATAGTAGTTTACTGAGTGCACTCTACTTGTATTAATTCATTTTAAGACAAGTTGATTAGCTGCTAGCTAATTGAGAGACACCTACCTACTTCATGATTACGACTTAGATTTTTACCTCCAGCTGGCAACTTAATAAGAAACTGTGATAAAAATATATTTAGATATTGATGGAACATTAAAAGTGACTGGACTGTTGCTTATTTCATTTTTCTTCTGTTGCTTTTTTAACTTTTTGTGGCTTTCTAGTCAATTCACATTGATATTTGTGAAACAAAATATTTTACACAATAATAAATATTCTATCTAGTCATAGTGGATTTGGACAGACCTGGGTTAGAATTCAGGCTTTGAAACCAGTTAGCTTTGTGACCATAGGCAACGAGTTTTATTACCTTAAGACTTAACTTCTTCATCTGTTAGGAGAAAAATGATAACAATCACATAAGCTATTATGAGGAATAGATTCAATGAGACTTTTAAATGTAAATCATTTCATTTGTTCCTGGGAAAGAGTAAGCATTCAATACATAGACCCTACTAAAACTGGTATTAGTTTCAGTGTCATTACCAGTTTTAATTTTAATATGGTTCTAGTAGGCACAGTAGGTCCTTTAAATTTTTGTCACCCAAACGGAATGCCATCTTACCCAAAGTGCAAGCGTGACCATCAAAAGGATTATTCTATTTTATAGATCATATGGTAATAAGTAAAACAGGGGTAAAGACATTAACAAATGTGTGGACTAGGGCATGGAACCAGTTCCTACATTTAAAAATTACCATCCACATCAATATTAATCAATTGATACCATCCCATAATATTATTTTATTGTCACTTAAGAAGTTTTAGTATAAGCATGTGATAACATTCTAATTTGGAAATTACAAAAATTGATATCTTAAATTATAAATTTACATAGTTTATGAACTGTAAAATATTTGACATTAAATAAGATACAGAAATTTTTTTTGTTTGAAATTAAACATAACTGTACGGTAGTATGGCCATAAACATGGAAAATATTTTCATTCTTGTTGTACTTTCCAAGTACACATTAGATATATCGATGACAATACAGGCAATATTTTGCTCTGATACAAGATTCTCACTCTTCTAAGTTTTTTATATATGAGAATAATTCATGAAACATGGTGTTCTATTTATTTTGGCAGATTTTATTACTCTCTAGGTAGGGTAAATTACTCTAATGGGTCCACCTTTTCATGTCTTCCCTCATGGTTTCATTTCTTCTGTGTCTTTCTTTATACTCTTTAAAGGCCAAAGTAGGTTATGCAGAGGATACACAGCAGCCAAACATTCTCTTTCTCTCACGTACCATCTTTGCAATAGCAACCTTTTCTCTCTATTTATTTATTTATTTATTTTTATGTTTGCTGCACTGGGTCCTCGTTGCCGTGCACAGGCCGTCTCTAGTTGTGGCGAGTGGGGGCCACTCTTCGCCGTGGTGCGCAGGCCTCTCACTGTGGTGGCCTCTCCCGCTGTGGAGCACAGGCTCCAGGCGCACGGGCTTAGCAGCTGTGACCTGCGGGCTCCAGAGCTCAGGCTCAGCAGCTGTGGCACACGGGTGCAGCTGCTCCATGGCATGTGGGATCCTCCAGGACCAGGGCTCGAACCCGTGCCCCCTGCACTGACAGGCAGACTCTCAACCACTGCACCACCAGGAAGCCTTTCTCTCTAATTATCAATCATTCATGAAAATAGAGATATACCGAAAAGTTGGCAATGTTGTGGTAAATAAGTAAAGATTTCACATACAAAGAGATTCCCAAAGTGAGAGTGTGAGAACCCTCTTAGAAGTATAGAAGTTAAAAATATGAATGATTATTAGGGCAAATTTAATCTAACTCTGATATTTATTAGGAAGCTAGACCCAGAAGAATTGTGGCTTGTGTGATATTGACCGTGCAGGTGTCCTGAATGCAAGGCCAGTCCTCTTCTAATATTCTGTATTGTCTCAGAAAGCACCACTATGTGAAAGCTACTTCCCTTATAGGAAAAGATACTGAACATTAGCCTCATCTACAGTTCAAATGTATTAGTTTTCTATTGCTACATAACAAATTACCCCAAAACTGAACAGTTTTAAGCAATGAGTATGTATTATCTCACAAAATGTCTGAGAATCAGGAATCCAGGAGTGACTTAGCTGGGTAGTTCTGGCTCTGGGTCTCCCATGGGGTTGCAGACAAGCTGCCATGGGCTGCAGTCAGCTGAAAGCTTAACGAGGCCGGGCAACTTTTTTTCCAGCTCATTCATGTAACTTGGGCAGAAAGCTTCAGCTACTGTTCATGGGGACCTGATCACATCTAAAAGAGAGTGCACATTTAACACCAAAGAGGCAGGGTCTTTTATAATCTAATCTTAGCAATTACTATCACTTCTGTCATATTTTATTGGACACACAGTTCAACCCTGGGAGGGGATTGCATAATGGTATAAATATTGGGTTGGCCGAAAAGTTCCTTCGGGTTTTTCCGTAACTTCTTATGAAAAAACCTGAACGAACTTTTGGCCAATCCAGTACTAGGTGTGGGGATCATCAGGGTCCGTTTTGGAAGCTGGCCACCATATCAGGCTTCTTGGAAGAATCTATGATATTTCAATTTGCCTTCAACAAAATAATTATCTCTGAGAAAATGCAATGTACCTATTCTGAAATGCCAATAATTTAAAAAACATACGCTAGATAGTTCAGTGATATGACCATTCCATTATTTAGAATTTCCCCAGAAGATTGGCCTATTCTGTCCAAAATTCAACATATAAAGCTTAACTTCATATACATATAAAGTTAACACATACACATAAGATCTCTTTTTTTTCCAAATAACTCAGTCATGTCATTTAAAGGCCCTTGTAGTTGTTTTTCTGTCTCTAGAATTAAAGTAACATAAACAACCTAGCTACATTTCCAAGTAAGCAATCCCATGCATACTCCTCATGATGAAGGTTAAACAGAAAAATTTATACAGAACTTTGGCCTTGTATTCAGCCGTAACTAAGAATTCATGTTGTTTTGACTCTTGCATGACCTTAACAATTTTTGATAGTTAAAGTAGACCAGGTCTCACCAGAGCACAATTCCCTGCTTTACAAAAGGATTAAGCCACCCTTGGAAACAACAGAAGTCTCCTCTCCCTATATAACCACTCTAATACAGTAAAGGTACATCAGAAAGTAGTTAATATTGTGTAAATAATTAAACTTTTAATTTATGAAAGAGATTTATAAACTTGATTAGATGAACCAACGTTGTGCTTCCCAGGTCATTAACAAATTAAATATTGGAACTTTTTCCAAGATCAATATTAGTTAAAGTATAAAAAACAAGTTAAGTGCATATTTACATAAGGAGCCATGGGAATATTTATTAGGTTAACTCTTAAGTATAGAAAAAAACCAAACGAGTTGCATGAATCTGTTTGTGTGTGTAAATGGAAAATTAAATCAAGAAAGATCATTTCCCAAGAAGTTTGTATATGGATTTGTGTTATCTAATATACTCAAATAAATATCTCAATAAAGGCATGGCTAAAAATAGAGGCGTTTCACTGCTTCAACCAGTCCTCTAAACTATACTTATCTTTTCTAATTGTTAGTACATCTCTTTAAAAACAAATTTCTTTGAAAACATGCCACACTTTTGTTGTTGTTGTTGTTGTTAACACCTTTATTGGAGTATAATTGCTTTACAATGGTGTGTTAGTTTCTGCTTTATAACAAAGTGAATCAGTTATACATATACATATGTTCCCATATCTCTTCCCTCTTGCTTCTCTCTCCCTCCCTCCCACCCTCCCTATCCCACCCCTCTAGGAGGTCACAAAGCACTGAGCTGATCTCCCTGTGCTATGTGGCTGCTTCCCACTAGCTATTTTACTTTTGGTAGTGTATATATGTCCATGCCACTCTCTCACTTTGTCACAGCTTACCCTTCCCCCTCCCCATATCCTCAAATCCATTATCTAGTAGGTCTGTGTCTTTATTCTCGTCTTGCCCCTAGGTTCTTCATGACCTTTTTTTTTCTTAGATTCCATATATATGTGTTAGCATACGGTATTAGTCTTTCTCTTTCTGACTTACTTCACTCTGTATGACAGACTCTAGATCCATCCACCTCACGACAAATAACTCAATTTCGTTTCTTTTTATGGCTGAGTAATATTCCATTGTATATATGTGCCACATCTTCTTTATCCATTCATCTGATGATGGACACTTAGGTTGCTTCCATGTCCTGGCTATTGTAAATAGAGCTGCAATGAACATTGTGGTACATAACTCTTTTTGAATTATGGTTTTCTCAGGGTATATGCCCAGTAGTGGGATTGCTGGGTCATATGGTAGTGTTATTTTTAGTTTTAGATGTTCTCCATAGTGGCTATAACAAGTTAGCTTCCCACCAGCAGTGAGTGCAAGAGTGTTCCCTTTTCTCCGACCTTCTCCAGCATTTATTGTTTCTAGATTTTTTGATCACAGCCATTCTGACTGGTGTGAGATGATATCTCATTGTAGTTTTGATTTGCATTTCTCTAATGATTAATGATGTTGAGCATTCTTTCATGTGTTTGTTGGCAATCTGTATATCTTCTTTGGAGAAATGTCTGTTTAGGTCTTCTGCCCATTTGTGGACTGAGTTGTTTGTTTTTATGATATTGAGCTGCATGAGCTACTTGTAAATTTTAGAGATTAATGCTTTGTCACTTGCTTCATTTGCAAATATTTTCTCCCATTCTGAGGGTTGTCTTTTTGTCTTCTTTATGGTTTCCTTTGCTGTGCAAAAGCTTTTAAGTTTCATTAGGTTTGATTTGTTTATTTTTGTTTTTATTTCCATTCCTCTAGGAAGTGGGTCAAAAAGGATCTTGCTGTGATTTATGTCATAGAGTGTTCTGCCTAGGTTTTCCTCTAAGAGTTTGATAGTTTCTGGCCTTACATTTAGGTCTTTAATCCATTTTGAGCTTATTTTTGTGTATGGTGTTAGGGAGTGTTCTAATCTCATACTTTTACATGTAGCTGTCCAGTTTTCCCAGCACCACTTATTGAAGAGGCTGTCTTTTCTCCACTGTATATTCTTGCCTCCTTTATCAAAATAAGATGACCATATGTGTGTGGGTTTATCTCTGGGCTTTCTATCCTGTTCCACTGATCTATATTTATGTTTTTGTGCCAGTACCATACTGTCTTGATTACTGTAGCTTTGTAGTATAGTCTGAAATCAGGGAGCCTGATTCCTTGAGCTCCACTTTTCGTTCTCAAGATTGCTTTGGCTATTCGGGGTCTTTTGTGTTTCCATACAAATTGTGAAATTGTTTGTTGTAGTTCTGTGAAAAATGCCAGTGGTAGTTTGATAGGGATTGCATTGAATCTGTAGATTGCTTTGGGTAGTAGAGTCATTTTCACAATGTTGATTCTTCCAATACAAGAACATGGTATATCTCTCTATCTATTTGTATCATCTTTAATTTCTTTCATCGGTGTCCTATAATTTTCTGCATAAAGGTCTTTTGTCTCCTTAGGTGGGTTTATTCCTAGATATTTTATTCTTTTTGTTGCAATGGTAAATGGGAGTGTTTTCTTACTTTCACTTTCAGATTTTTCATCATTAGTGTATAGGAAGGCCAGAGATTTCTGTGCATTAATTTTGTATCCCACTACTTTACCAAATTCATTGATTAGCTCTAGTAGTTTTCTGGTAGCATCTTTAGGATTCTCTATGTATAGTATCATGTCATCTGCAAACAGTGAGAGCTTTACTTCTTCTTTCCCGATTTCAATTCCTTTTATTTCTTTTTCTTTTCTGATTGCTGTGTCTAAAACTTCCAAAACTATGTTGAATAATATTGGTGAGAGTGGGCAACCTTGTCTTATTCCTGATCTTAGTAGAAATGGTTTCAGTTTTTCACCATTGAGGATGATTTTGGCTGTGGGTTTGTCATATATGGTCTTTATTATGTTGAGGAAAGTTCCCTCTGTGCCTACATTCTGCAGGGTTTTTATCATAAATGGGTGTTGAATTTTGTTGAAAGCTTTCTTTGCATCTATTGAGATGATCATATGGTTTTTCTCCATCAATTTGTTAATATGGTGTATCACATTGATTGATTTGCGTATATTGAAGAATGCTTGGATTCCTGGAATAAACCCCACTTGATCATGGTGTATGATTCTTTTAATGTACTGTTGGATACGGTTTGCTAGTCTTCTGCTGAGGATTTTTGCATCTATGTTCATCAGTGATTTTGGCCTGTCATTTTCTTCCTTTGTGACTTCTTTGCCTGGTTTTGGTATCAGAGTGATGGTGGCCTCGTAGAATGAGTTTGGGAGTGTTCCTCCCTCTGCTATATTTTGGAGGAGTTTGAGAAGGATAGGTGTTAGCTCTTCTCTAAATGTTTGATAGAATTCGCCTGTGAAACCATCTGATCCTGGGCTTTTGTTTGTTGGAAGATTTTTAATCACAGTCTCAATTTCAGTGCTTGTGATTGGTTTGTTCATATTTTCAATTTCTTCCTGGTTCAGTCTTGGCGGGTTGTGCATTTCTAAGAATATGTCCATTTCTTCCAGGTTGTCCATTTTATTGGCATACAGTTGCTTGTAGTAATCTCTCATGATCCTTTGTATTTCTGCAGTGTCAGTTGTTACTTCTCCTTTTTCATTTCTAATTCTATTGACTTGAGTCTTCTCCCTTTTTTTCTTGATGAGTCTGGCTAATGGTTTATCAATTTTGTTTATCTTCTCAAAGAACCAGCTTTTAGTTTTATTGATCTTTGCTATTTTTTCCTTCATTTCTTTTTCATTTATTTCTGATCTGATCTTTATGATTTCTTTCCTTCTGCTAACTTTGGGGTTTCTTTGTTCTTCTTTCTCTAATTGCTTTAGGTGCAAGTTAGGTTGTTTATTTGAGACGTTTCCTGTTTCTTAATGTAGGATTGTATTGCTATAAACTTCCCTCTTAGAACTGCTTTTGCTGCATACCATAGGTTTTGGGTCATGTCTCCAATGTCATTTGTTTCTAGGTATTAAGTAGTGTATTATTAAGTAGTGTATTGTTTAGCCTCCATGTGTTTGTATTTTTTACAGATTTTTTCCTGTAATTGATATCTAGTCTCATAGTGTTGTTGTCAGAAAAGATACTTGATATGATTTCAATTTTCTTAAATTTACCAAGGCTAGATTTGTGACCCAATATATGATCTATCCTGGAGAATGTTCCATGAGCACTTGAGAAAAATGTGTATTCTGTTGTTTTTGGATGGAATGTCCTATAAATATCAGTTAAGTCCATCTTGTGTAATGTATCATTTAAAGCTTGTGTTTCCTTATTTATTTCCATTTTGGATGATCTGTCCATTGGTGACAGTGGGGTGTTAAAGTCCCCTACTATGATTGTTTACTGTCCATTTCCCCTTTTATGGCTGTTAGTATTTGCCTTATATATTGAGGTGCTCCTGTGTTGGGTGCATAAATATTTACAATGCATTGATCCCTTGATCATTAAGTAGTGTTCTTCTTTGTCTCTTGTAGTAGTCTTTATTTTAAATTCTAGTTTGTCTGATATGAGAATTGCTACTCCAGCTTTCTTCTGATTTCCATTTGCATGGAATATCTTTTTCCATCCCCTCACTTTCAGTCTGTATGTGTCCCTAGGTCTGAAGTGAGTCTCTTCTAGACAGCATATACATGGGTCTTGTTTTTGTATCCATTCAGCCAGTCTGTGTCTTTTGGTGGGAGCATTTAATACATTTACATTTAAGGTAATAATCGATATGTATGTTCCTATTCCCATTTTCTTAATTGTTTTGGGTTTGTTATTCTAGGTCTTTTCCTTCTCTTATGTTTCTTGCCTAGAAAAGTTCCTTAAGCATGTGTTGTAAAGCTGGTTTGGTTGTGCTGAACTCTCTCAGCTTTTGCTTGTCTGTAAATGTTTTAATTTCTCCATCAAATCTGAATGGGATCCTTGCTGGCTGGAATAATCTCGGTTGTAGGTTTTTCTCCTTCATCAGTTTAAATATGTCCTGCCACCCCCTTCCGGCTTGCAGAGTTTCTGCTGAAAGATCAGCTGTTAACCTTATGGGGATTCCCTTGTGTGTTATTTGTTGTTTTTCCCTTGCTGCTTTTAATATGTTTTCATTGTATTTAATTTTTGATAGTGTGATTAATATGTGTCTTGGTGTGTTTCTCCTTGGATTTATCCTGTATGGGACTCCATGTGCTTCCTGGACTTGATTAACTATTTCCTTTCCCATATTAGGGAAGTTTTCAACTAATCTCTTCAAATATTTTCTCAGTCCCTTTCTTTGTCTCTTCTTCTTCTGGGACCCCTATAATTCGAATGTTGGTGTGTTTAATGTTGTCCCAGAGGTCTCTGAGACTATCCTCAGCTCTTTTCATTCTTTTTTCTTTATTCTGCTCTGCAGTAGTTATTTCCACTATTTTATCTTCCAGGTCACTTATTCATTCTTCTGCCTCAGTTATTCTGCTATTGTTCACTTCTAGAGTTTTTTTTTTTTTTTTTTTGCGGTAGGCGGCCCTCTCACTGTTGTGGCTTCTCCCGTTGCGGAGCATAGGGTCCGGACGCGCAGGCTCAGCAGCCATGGCTCACGGGCCCAGCCGCTCCATGGCATGTGGGATCTTCCCGGACCAGGGCACAAACCCGTGTCCCCTGCATTGGCAGGCAGATTCTTAACCACTGCGCCACCAGGGAAGCACACTTCTAGAATATTTTAAATTTCATTTATTGTGTTGTTCATCGTTGCTTGTTTCCTCTTTAGTTCTTGAAGGTGCTTGTTAAATTTTTCTTGCATTTTGTCTATTCTATTTCCAAGATTTGGGATTATCTTTACTATCATTATTCTGAATTCTTTTTCAGGTAGACTGCCTATTTCCTCGTCATTTGTTAGGTCTGGTGGGTTTTTACCTTGCTCCTTCACCTGCTGTGTGTTTTTCTGTCTTCTCATTTTGCTTATCTTCCTGTGTTTTGGGTCTCCTTTTTGCAGGCTGCAGGTTTGTAGTTCCCATTTTTTTTGGTGTCTGTCCCCAGTGGCTAAATTTGGTTCAGGTGGTTGTGTAGGCTTCCTGGAGGAGACTAGTGCCTGTGCTCTGGTGGATGAGGCTGTATCTTGTCTTTCTGTTGGGCAGGTCCATGTCTAGTGGTGTGTTTTGGGGTGTCTGTGGCCTTATTATGATTTTAGGCAGCCTCTCTGCTAATGGGTGGGGTTGTGTTCCTGTCTTGCTTCTTGTTTGGCATAGGGTGTCCAGCACTGTAGCATGCTGGTCGTTGAGTGGAGCTGCATCTTGGCCTTGAGACAGAGATCTCTTGGAGATTTTCGCTGTTTGATATTACATGGAACTGGGAGGTCTCTTGTGGACCAGTGTCCTGAAGTTGGCTCTCCCCCCTCAGAGGCACAGCACTGACTTCTGCCTGGAGCACCAAGAGCCTTTCATCCACATGGCTCAGAATAAAAGGGAGAAAAACAGAAAGAAAGAAAGTAAGAAAAAGAAAGAAAGGAGAGAAAGAAGGAAGGAAAGAAAGAAAGAAAGAAAGAAAGAAAGAAAGAAAGAAAGAAAGAAAGAAAGAAAGAAAGAATAAAATAAAACAAAATAAAGATAAAATAAAATAATTAAAATTAAAAATAATTATTAATTTTTTTTTAAAGTAAAAAAAGCAAAACCAAAAAACGAATGGACAGAACCCTAGGACAAATGGTGAAAGCAAAGCTATACAGACAAAATCTCACACAGAAGCATATACATACACATTCACAAAAAGAGGAAAATGGGAAAAAAATAATATATCTTGCACCCAAAGTCTACCTCCTCAATTTGGGATGATTCGTTTTCTATTCAGGCATTCCACAGATGCAGGATACATCAAGTTGATTGTGGAGATTTAATCCGCTGCTCCTAAGGCTGCTGGGAGGGATTTCCCTTTCTCTTCCTTGTTTGCACAGCTCCCGGGGTTCAGCTTTGGATCTGGTCCCGCCTCTGCGTGTAGGTTGCCTGAGGGCGTCTGTTCTTCTGTCAGACAGGACGGGGTTAAAGGAGCCGCTGTTTCGGGGGCTCTGGCTCACTCAGGCTGGGGGGAGGGAGGGGTACGGAATGCAGGGTGAACCTGCGGCGGCAGAGGGCCCCGTGACGTTGCACCAGCCTGAGGCGCCCGGTGCGTTCTCCCGGGGAAGTTGTCCCTGGATCAGGGAACCCTGGCAGTGGCGGGCTGCACAGGCTCCCAGGAGGGGCGGTGTGGATAGTGACCTGTGCTTGCACACAGGCTTCTTGGTGACTGCAGCAGCAGCCTTAGTGTTTCATGCCCGTCTCTGGGGTCCGCGCTGATAGCTGCGGCTTGCGCCTGTTTCTGGAGCTCCTTTAAGCGGCGCGCTTAATCCCCTCTCCTCGCACACCAGGAAACAAAGAGGCAAGAAAAAGTCTCTTGCCTCTTTGGCAGCTCCAGACCTTTTCCTGGACTCCCTCCCGTCTAGCCGTGGTGCACTAACCCCTTCAGGCTGTGTTCCCGCAGCCAGTCCTCTTCCTGCGATCAGAGCGAAGCCCGAGCCTCAGCTCCCAGCCCCCGCCCACCCCAGCGGGTGAGCAGACAAGCCTCTCGGGCTGGTGAGTGCTGGTCGGCACCGATCCTCTGTGCGGTAATCTCTCCGCTTTGCCCTCCGCACCCCTGTTGCTGCGCTCTCCTCCTCAGCTCCGAAGCTTCCGCCCTCTGCCACCCGCAGTCTCCGCCTGCGAAAGGGGCTTCTAGTGTGTGGAAACCTTTCCTCCTTCACAGCTCCCTCCCACTGGTGCTGGTCCCGTCCCTATTCTTTTGTCTCTGTTTATTCTTTTTTCTTTTGCCCTACTCAGGTACCTGGGGAGTTTCTTGCCTTTGGGGAGGTCTGAGGTCTTCTGCCAGCGTTCAGTGGGTGTTCTGTAGGAGTTGTTCCACATGTAGATGTATTTCTGATGTATTTGTGTGGAGGAAGGTGATCTCTGCGTCTTACTCTTCAGCCATCTTCCTCAACTCCCACACTTTCTTAATTTAGAAACTTAACATCCTCAAGAAATACATCAGACTTTTAAAATTTAGAAAAAAAATAACTACAAAAGTGCTCTGGGAGTTAAACTATTACAGCAAAACTCTTTTGGCTTATTCTCACATAGTAAGCGATGTGTAGTAAGCTGCTACATTTCCTGGCTGTGCTATTATTATCCTGATTCCCCAAGGGAAGACTTAAGTGTCTTAGATTCTTAAATGAGGGGGAAAAAAACCTAAGTCTGTATGCTACTTCAAATAAATAGAAATAATTATGAGGCTACTCTGACCAGATATAATTTTTGCCTTGGAGAATAAAACAAGGCCCCTTGCAACAGCCATTAGTAATGACACTGAT
Source organism: Kogia breviceps (assembly GCF_026419965.1). Lineage (NCBI taxonomy): Eukaryota > Metazoa > Chordata > Mammalia > Artiodactyla > Physeteridae > Kogia > Kogia breviceps. The sequence goes on along the minus strand of NC_081314.1, from coordinate 104,985,866 downwards.
ATAATTACTATTTGAAAAAAAAAGGTATCTGCCCAGAAAAATCAATTATAAACCACCAAATGTTCCTTGGATTCTTCAGAGAGGTTCTATGCTTACTGTCTCTCATGACCTCTCCATTAAGAGACTGGCTGGCTATATTCCTAATGGTTTTCTTCAGTTATTTAGAAGGGATTTCTAAGCTTTTGTATTTCACATTAAAATGGCCTACAGAGAATTTCCTGATTGTCTTTCTTTCAGAACAGAAGGGTCACTCTGGGGAAAACAGAGTAATCCAGGTGGCTTTGCTCTAAAAACGTAACTTAGAAGCCTCTCCAGTTAGCACTGTTTGTCATGCAAATGTTGAATCTCATAAAATGAAGCAAACTATGTATGATGATGTTTCTGTCACTGAAAAATTATGGGAAAAAATAGTTAAAATAGTCATTAGGAATAGTTATCTGTAATCTAAGGCAAGGCGAAGCTGATTTGAGCATCTGCATTTATCAACTTTTTTGTTTTTAATCTTACCACATTCTACTTCTCTTAATATTAGTGCATGAGTGTCCAATTATAATCATCCAATATTAATTAGTCTCCAGATGTGAGTGGTGTTTTGTAATTCTATCTTATCTATTCCTCTGATACCTTGAAGCTCATAAAATTTTCTAGACGAAAATACACCTGAAGGCAAAATTGAAATGAAGACGAACTGTATAAAATGGTATAAAATATCCCAAACATGATACATGTTGAGGTTAGGATATGAATTTGTGAAAGGGTCAAAACAAACTTAAACTGGTCCTGTGTAATGGTTACCAACTTGATCATGTATATATACATCCTTAGATTAAAATTTCTCCTCGGTTTTTAACAAAGTCTGTAGACAGGAAGTATTTGTCTTGGTTTTATTAGAGGAACTTATTAAGGAAGTAGTCTTTGAATTGAATGAAATCTAGGTCTTATAGGAAATTCATTTAAGGATTTATTTGGAGCAGACCACAAAATGGACATTACAAACACATTCATGTGTAATCTCTGATTTCTATCCCTTTATTAAATTAGATGATCAGTAAAAGGTGTCTACAATACATTATCTAAGCCCCTTGAAAAAAATTTCTCCAGTCAGTTGAAATTCAATAATATACCTGTATTCTGCCTTCAAAAACATCAGTTGAAGTTAGTGTCTACTGATTTATTCAATAGTCTTTATTTTAAAAAGCACTTGTGTTCTCCTACTTGAGTATTGCTTGAGGAAAAATCTGATTTTCTAATTTTAGTATTATATAGTTTGTTGTCAAAATAAAATATATTTCTCAGTTTTATTTAATTACCAGACATTCTGAACCCAATTTTTGATCTTGTACTGTAATCTGTGTAAGACAGAAATCTAAAATACCTAGTCCTTTTTATTCTTACAGATGGACACTTTACCTTGTATTAATATTTTGTTTTAATACAGGAAAAAGTGAAGAACAAAGACAGGAAGGGAAAGAAGGAACTAAAATATATTAAATACGCATTATGTACCAGGTCCTGACCTACACGTTTTTGCTACCTATCTAATAACAAATCCAGAATTCTTTACTTTACAGCATGGTGTCTCCTGAAAATTAAATTCAAGACTCGGTTACAATCTAAAGTTATATTAGAATTTAGCATTAAATGAAACTCTGTAAGAAAAATCTGTTATGGATACAGCTTTAAATAATTATAGAGATAAAACATTTTCATTTTTGGTTTAGGGATTAACCCAGGATGGGGAGATATTTAATATTAATGGTTGTGGCAAACTAGGAAGAGAGGAGCACTCCAAGCAAAGGGCACACTTGTGTGAAAACCCAGGACAGAAAGGAAGGGACAGTTTACCGTGGCTTGAGTATAGTAAGTGAGGAAGAGGAGATGATACTGAAACAGTGTGCAGAAGAAACCCAAGGACACCCTTCCTTCCTTCCTTCTTTCCCTCCTTCTTTCCTTTCTTCCTTCTTCTTTTCTTGCCTGATTCAATGAATATCTATTGAATGTCAACATGAATGATGTTTCATACATGTTGTTTCATACATTCTACAGATTCATATTAAGGATGATTAAAATTTTAAATAGTACTTTATTATATTTGTTTAAATATCCTTAAGATATAATTAACTCTCACTAAAAATTTTTTGCCTTTTGTGATTATAGAATATCTTCATGGCTTTCATTAATGCCATTTTAACTTTCAGTGATTTTTACCCAATTCAATCCTTAAGAAACAAGTCAATTTTATAACTCTCATTCACTTATTTTCCTTTTTAAATGCTCAGATCAAGACAGGTGTTTAGGGCTTCCCTGGTGGCGCAGCGGTTGGGAGTCTGCCTGCCGATGCAGGAGACACGGGTTCGTGCCCTGGTCCGGGAAGATCCCACATGCCGCGGAGCGGCTGGGCCCGTGAGCCATGGCCACTAGGCCTGCGCGTCCGGAGCCTGTGCTCCGCAATGGGAGAGGCCACAACAGTGAGAGGCCCGCATACCGCAAAAAAAAAAAAAAAAAAAAAAAAAGACAGGTGTTTATAAATGTCTTTCATTAAAATGTTTACAATCATAATAATAGTACATTTGATTCATAAATTTAATTTCCCAAAATACTTAATTTGGAATGTATCCAGAATAAAATATTACATTATTTCAGGAAATGTATGCTATGATCAAATGTATATTTAAAACAAGTATATAAACAAGTATAGTTCTCATATGTCTTTCATTGCAATTTTATTTTATTTTAAACATATATGTGAATTGCTATGGGAAGAAGATTTTGCAGGGACAAAAGGAATTATAAGTTACTGCAGACCTTTCTGTGACCATGCTTACCTCCCCATGCTCAGTTGTGAGTCCTCTTGAGATCATATCTGATGCATCTTTGCATCTCCAGCAACTAGTACTCTGCCGGACATAGTGTAATAATTCAATAAAAATTGAGAAATAGGTGATTGGATAAATGAATGATTTGTCACTCCTAAACTTCTACTTTATTTTCTCCTATGTTTATTTTAATTGAAAAAACAGTGCTGTGTCACATAGTCTTGGTAGAAAATGGTTTATTGGGTTTTAGAATGGTGCCAGAGTAGGCATTCTGAAAGGTTCTTTCTTTACAAGATAAGTAGGTATGGGTAAGGCATACTGTTGATGGTAATTTTGGTCTCACAATATCTAAAATAAAATTTCAAGGACTCCCTTTCCCTATCAAAAAACAAAAAAATGAGAATGGAGGAGAAACACAGATGTCATTCTGGTACAGTGGAGTTTCTCTGAGAGTAGATCTCTCAGTGCTCTGAAAGTATTGTTGTCAGGATCAGAGTATTGGACCACCAGCTAAAAAGGGGAACTGATCCTGGGTCTCTGGTCTTCAGCCAAGTAGCTCAAAGAAAATTGAAGTGGTACCATCTTAGCAGCAGCCTCTGGCTACTTGCAGATGTACAAATAAATTCTTTCTAGAGAAAAGCTTTCGAAATTTAGGACCCAAAGACACCACAGACTGTGATCGGGCAATAAGGTCACAATCAAAGAACACGAAGCACAGGAAAAAGCAAGACATGAATGAATCAGCAGAAACAATCAGAAACAAATTTAGAATTCCAAGGACTGCATATGTTAAAGAATCATACATAGAACAGCTATATATGGAATGTTAAAACAAAATAACAAATGCAATCATGAAAGTTAGAAAGGGACAAGAAGAACAGGCAGATTGGGGGAAAATGGGACTTCTAAAATGAAAAAAATATCATTATTTTAAGAAAAAACTCAACCAGTGGATTAAAAAGTCATATCGTATATTATGTATCTTTGTACATATGATAATAAGAGAGACAAGTAAAAGGAAAATATAAAAGAGGAATAAAAAGATGTGGAAGATAGAATAATAAAATCTAACATATACTGAGCTGGATTTTAAGAAAGCACAAACAGAAAGAATGGAGAGCATGTAATACATGAATAATGGCTGTAAATTTTCTAGAACCAATGAATCCACGAAGTACATCATATCCAAAATAGGAAAAATAAAAACTCATGTTTCTAGACATGTAGAATGAATGAATTCTATAGTAGAATTGCAGAATATAAAAAAATATAGAGAAAGGGCACAATTTTGAAATTAGTTAGACATATAGAAGAGACCATTGACAAAGGAACAACCATTAGAATTAAAGCAGACTTCTTAGCACAAGAGAAAACAGAAAATTTAAGAATACTGCTCTCAAAGTTATGATAGAAAACATTTATCAACCCCAAATCATCTAGGAACAGAGGTAAAATAAAGACATTTTAGAGATAAACAAAAAGAGTTCATCACCAAAAGACCTACCATAGAGGAAATCCTAAAGGATGGGCTCCAGTTAGAAGAAAAATGATTACAAAAGGATAGTATAAGAAGCAAGAAGTGAATAAAGTAAATAATAAACATATACATAAATCTGAACAAACATTACCTGTATAAAATAATAATATTTCAAGAAGGGAACTCAAATACTGGGTAAAATAGCATTCATGAATCAAAGAAGGAATCATAAAGGAAATTAAAGTACATCTAATTGAACAATAATAAAAATATTACATAGCAGAAAGCACGCCATGCTGTGTAAGCATTTCATAAATGGAAATGTATAAAAACTTCTCTTATTATAAAATAATAAAGTTCAAAAATCAATGAGCTAAGCATCCTACTTACAAATTTAGCAAAAGAAAAAGCCCAGAGAAAGTGGAAGGAAATAAATAATTACAAGAGCAGAAATAGGAAAATAGAAAACAAAGATACAATAGAGATCAACAAAACCAGAAGTTGAAATGATGAATTGATTATATAAACTTTAGAAAGACTGATCAAAATAAAAGAAGCAAGAAACTAATAATGAGAATAATAATGGTGGTAGAATAACAAATATTGTAGGGATTGAAAAGATAGTGAGTTTACCAAGACCAACTGTATACAAATAAATGTGAAACCTTGCAATAACGTCATACAAATATTATTTACTAAATTTGACTGAAGAAGAAATAGATAACTTGAATAGTTATTTAAATAGTTGTTTAACTATTAAATTTGAAAGTGTATAAAAATTGTTCAAAAATTAAGAGCTTTTGGGCTTCCCTGGTGGCGCAGTGGTTGAGAATCCGCCTGCCGATGCAGGAGACACGGGTTCGTGCCCCGGTCCGGGAAGATCCCACATGCTGCGGAGCAACTAAGCCCGTGAGCCATGGCCGCTGAGCCTGTGCGTCTGGAGCCTGTGCTCCGCAACGGGAGAGGCCACAACAGTGAGAGGCCCGCATACCGCAAAAAAAAAAAAAAAAAAAAATTAAGAGCTTTTGGCTTAGATGGGGTTTTTTTCTTTCTCTTAATTTTTACTTTATATTGTAGTATAGTTGATTAACAATGTTGTGTTAGTTTCAGGTGTACAGCAAAGTGATTCAGTTATACATATACGTATATCTATTCTTTTCAAATTCTTTTCCCATTTAGGTTATTACAGATTATTGAGCAGAATTCCCTGTGCTATACAGTAGGTCCTTGTTATCTATTTTAAATATAGCAGTGTATACATGTCAATCCTGGTTTTAGAAGTCACTTTACCAAACTTTCAAGGAACACATCATTCCAAACATATGCAAACACTTCTTGAGAACAGAAAAAAAGAAAAAAGAGAGAGAGAGAATTCTCTGAAATGTATTCTCTATGAACAGAATAACTTCCTAACTAAAATAGGACAGCAGAAATAAGAACTATGGGCAAATATCACTCAGAAACATAGATACAAAATTCTAAACTAAATATTAGCCAAATAATCCAGCAGGTTATTAAAAAAAGAAAAAAATGAGTAAATTAGCTTTATTTCAGGAATGCACTGGGTTTTAACAATAAATAATTTGTAAATGTAATTTACCATGTTAGTAAATTAAAGGAGAAAGCTTTCTGTAGATTCAGAAAAGGCATTTGATACTAACACCTATTCTTGAGAATAATTCTTAGAAAACTAGGAACATAAGATAACTTCCTTAAGGTAATTAAAATTAAGCAAATATTCTTCTTAGTGGGGGAAATGTTAAACTAAATCTTCTATAAATGGGAATTACATAAAAATGTCTATTAACATTGCTTCTATTAAATATTGTGGGACCTAACCATTTCAATTAAATAAAAATTTAAAAATAAAATAAAATCATACGGATTGTAAAAAGAAAACTCACATTATTCCAGATGATATGAAATTCTCACCAAATTTACATACCAGTTGTTTAACTAATAAGATTGTAGCAAGGTGCCTGGCTATAAAACTTCAATTGCATTTCTGCACACCAGCAGCAAACAATTTTTATAGAAAGTACATTACAATAGCAACATAATCTGTAGAGTATTGGGGAATAAACCTAAAATATTTTTCAATATAGGCAAAACAATTTTAAAACTTGATAGAAAGATTTTAAAACGCTCAAATAAATGGAGAGTTCACATTCATGGATAAGAGAGACTACTTTTCCGCCAAATGATATGTAGACTCCATGCAATTCTAATAAAAATTCTAGCATGTCTTTTTGTAGAAATTGACAAAACTGATTCTAAAATTGGTATAGCAAAGAAGAAAAAGGGAGGGCATGAATGAGCATGACATTTTTGATAAAACTAAGCCAGGGTTACATGCCTTGACAGATATTTTAAAAAGCACTCTAAAGTATAGTTATTAGGCTAAGTGATACTGCTGCAGAATGAGAAAACCACCAACGTATCATAACGGAGAACCTTAGAAACATACCTACATATATATGAACCTGTAATGTGACAGAAGTGGCGTTGCAGATCATTAGGAAAAGTATGTCTTATTCATTAAATTGTGCCGGGCAATCTATATTAGAAGGAAAAAAGAAGGAAAAAGGAACTGGATCCCTACCTCAAACCATTTATAAAAATTAAGTCCAAATGTCCTAAGGATGTAAATGTGATGGGCAAAACATTTTACATTTTAGAAGAAAAATATGGAATAATATCTTTCTTACCTTCGGTAAGGAAAATATTTCATAAATGAAAGACCTTACAATAAAAGAAAACTTACTAACTTTGATACTTTCATTTTAAGAATTCTTTCTCTCCAAAGACCCTGTTAAGATTGCAAAAAGACAAGCCACAAGCTGGGAGAATACAGCTGCCATGTTTACAGCTAGCAAAGGATTATTATCCAAAATACATGAAGAAATCCTAGAAAACAATAAAAAGAACAACCCAATAGAAAAGTCAACCTGTATAAGAAAAGATGCTCCACTTCATTAGTAATAAGGAAAATGTGAATTAAGACCACAATGTGATAACATTTTACACATAATAGATTGGCAAAAATTAAGAAATGTGACATTTCTAAGAACTGGAGATGACACAGAGAAATATGAACTTTTACATTTCTAGAACCAGTGTAAGCTGATACATAATTTTGGAAAATAATTTTATCAATTTCTACATTTTTATATTCAATGAAACCAGCAATTTTACTCCTAAAAATCTTATATATGTGGTCAAGAAAATGTCCTGAAATGTTTAAGGAAAAATTGTTCCAAAAAAATCCAAACTTTCATCTTTAGAAAAATATGTAAATAAATTGTATGTTGAAATAAGTCATGTATATTAGTGAAAATGAATGAACATTATGTACAAATGTACATAAACATAATATACAAGTGAACATTATGAAAAAATGTGATACCACAGTATGATAAATCTTAGAAACATAATGCAGTCTCAGAAGAGTCCATACAGTATAATAATATTTGTAGAAATCTCAAAGACATACAAAACTAAACAATGTATTATTTATGCACGCATACAAATGTGATAACACATTCTTTAAGCAAGGATATGACCAACACAAGGATAGTAAATACCTCTGTGAAAGAGGTAGGGGCTTGAATAGGAAGAAACAGCTAAATCTGAGCTAATGGTATGATTGAGAGAGAAAACAGTTCATATGATATTGCTCATGGTATCTCAGAATTTATATTAATATAGTATATCTTAAACTAATATTTCTCAAAGTATGTACCATAGAGCTAGTTTTAATAGATGATTTTTTTTTAATCACCATAGGGTTGCATGGTCAAATCAATTTGGAAAATGTAGCATATAATTTCCATCTCTGGAGTTTAACAAAGCACATGGGCATAATTAAATGCTTGGGGGAAACCTGCAGCAAAGTAACCTACTTAATTTTATTTAACCTAGTGCTTTCTAAATTTATATGACCTGGGTGGCAGCCATGAGAGTGCATTACTTAGATCTCCCTTAAAGAGAGAACCTGATGAAAGGAAGGTCTCCAGCTGCTGTGGGATCTAACATTCCTCCTGAGCCCCTAGTAGTAGAGCCAGGCCTTTCTTGATGAATGCAGAACTTGTTTGGGTCTCCCATATACCTGGCCAAGAGACTTTCAGAATTGCACTGCCATCCGAGGCATGTTCAACCCAATTCTATTTCTTCATCTCTCTTTTCACAGGAATCAGACTTTCACTGTGGTCTGAAAGCTCTCCTTGTCTAACTTGATCCCTTTCCTTGCACAGATTTTACCTGCACAGTTATTTCCCTCCATAAATATCTTCACTTTCAACATCATTTGGAATCTGCTCCCCAGAAGATTCAAACTTACACAATCATAAAACTTTTTTTTTCTTTAACCATAACAACACATATTCCTTGGAAATAACGTTGCATGGAAAACTCTTTGGGAAGTGCTGTTTTAAGCCAAACTCCTGCTGCCAAGCGAGGAATTATTTTAGCTCACTCATACTTTTATAGTAGGAAAACATTATTTTTAAATGATGTATATATCTTTTTTTCCTCTTTATCCTTTGTTCTTTACTTTCGGAATGAGGGGTGTGGAAAAATAATCCTCAGTGCCAGTGTAAATCAATCCAACATTTTTATTAAGTAACTCTGCTGTTCAGATGTGTAGTTTTGTTTATTTCACTGAAGCATGAATTTGAAGCAAGAGCTGTAAGGAAGAAAAAAAGTAAATATGTTTTGTTCTATTTCTATTTTTAAATACTGCATAGTTTTATATCTAAGTCAAATTAAATAATTCATTATAAAACTCTTATTTAAAAGATGAAAAATTAAAAAATAGATATAGTTTATTGGGCATCATAAAATATTCTACACCTCAAATAATCTGTACCCAGAAACATTTTTGACAGCCTCATTCCTTTTAAATTTAAAGAAAATTTTAACTGATTTAATGAGTGAGGCAACTATAGGAGAAAATAATTACAATAAACTAATAAAGCCAAAATCTGTCTGACTTTGAAACAGATACCTACAGGTGTCCTGATGGGAGTCAAATCACAAATAATTTTTCCAAGGTGAGGAACTAAAATGTCAACAATTTATAAAATATCTTAGGACATCACTCATTCATTCATTGAAATAGCGTTACCAAATTCTTAGATGGCAGGTACCTGTGCTAGGTATCGTAGATTTGTGTTAGAATAAGCCTGGAACTTGCAAAAAATAAAATAATTTAGAATTCATTTTCAAATACTTATGAATAGAACATATTTGGTTTCAAAATTATGATTTGATTTTTATTCAGAGTAATTAAATAATTTTTTTGGATGGGTGTATTCAAATTAAGACTAAATTCATTACTTTAATTAGATAAAGTTTAGCTGAACCTCTCTTCATAAGGCATTCAGATTGGCTACTTTTGAAAATGCATTTATCTTAATGATTTCAGAATGTCCTTCCTCATTACTCTTATAAGGGAGGCTGAGTTAACAGCCTAGTATTATGTACTCCTTACTGAGCTGTTCGTAGCTTTACAGTCTTTCAAAGAATACACCTGCTGTTCATAAAAACATTTGTGTTGCTGCAGAATTTGGCTGTGTTTTAATATCATATATTTGCAGTGACCTAGTAGAATCCACACAGATCTAATTTTTTTAGGGGAAAATAAGTAAAAATAGACATCTTCCCATTTACTTGAGTATACCATTTGAAAATTAGAAAATTTCATTATTACAAATTCTAATATTTGAAAAGTTGTTTTCCTTTAATGTTTTTAACTTTCGTGGTGAACACTACTTGAGTTTGTTTAGGTGTTTATTCATGAAATTTTGTCTCAATTTATATATGTTGAAAAAGACAGGTTTATGTTCCTATATGTGTGTATATTTTAATTAGAAACTAATGACTTGAATACTATTAGAAATGTCAACATTTCCACAGAATGAGTGAAAAAGGAAGAATATTAGAATTAATTTAGATACTCCTGAAACCTTTAATAGTAGAAAAGCTAAGTCTGTAATTAGAAAATATAAAGCTTTAGCAGAGGAAGTATTCTGCAGTTCTTCATGGTTGAATGCAGTGTAAATTAATTGTTTTTGGCTGTTTCAGTCAGCAAAGGCAAATTGCTCCCAGAACCTATATTTCATCCTTCTATATCACACAAGGACATTTAAAGAAGGCAATCAATGCAATCATTATTTCCATATGTCCCTTGATTCTTGTGATTTCATGGAGTAAATCACAGCAGGTAGATGGATGAAATCTTTCTAATTTAGTTATTCCCGAATGTGTATAGCTATTACAACTGCTGCTATCAACAACCCCTTGGTAATTTTCTTCCTATTTAGTGAATTATGCATCATAACATTTTTGCCTTAATATATTTAACAGCTACATATTTTTAAAAGACCACCATATAGTCCTTCTGAAGATTTAGTTCACTGGTTGGTTAGCACAGTGGCTAAGGTTTTTTATTGCTATTCATCTGTAACATGAAAAGTAGGTGGCGGTAGCTGACAGATGTATAGTGCCTCTTAGCTCCTGAAACATGTCACATTAAGGATTATTACAAATCACTATTTTTAATTCATTGTACCAGTGAGAGCTACATTAACAACCAGTCAACTGGTCATCTGTGGTCATGCTCACAGATGCAATTACTAACTTTAGGCCCAAGTAGCAAACTCTAAAGGAAGATCTGTCATCTGAAGAAATTTCTAGACATTGGTGTTATTCTCACCCATAGATCTCAACTGTACCCCTAATCACATAAGACATCAGACAACTGGGCATTCAGCTGATTTTTCCTACTAACTTTATTGACATGGAATTAAAAGATGAAAGTTTCTGTAGTTCTGAGTGATTAATTTACTAAATAACCAATGCAATTCCCATCTACTAACTCAGAATATAATTCCTTATTAAAATATTATGTCTTACCCTAAGTGACAGATTTTTCTACCAACTGCATAGACATCTATTTAATAATACCAATGGCAACAATAACAATAACCATTCTATCTTGTATATGAAGAGGATGTTCCATTTTACAATATGCTTTCATATGCATTCTCATTTGATGCAACACAACAATATTGTGAGGTGGATGGAGCTGAGGTTTTTATGTTTATTTTTCATCTGAGTGTGCTCTGGCTCCGTAATATTATGACATGCTTACATTCATCTCTCTGTGAGTCACAGAAAGACAGCACTGTGTCTCTAAATTCCAACTCAGTACTTTAATTAGTAAGGTCATCAGTTTACCAGTAAATATAGAATATCCTGTTGAAATTATAACAGAATTAGTAATCTCAGAATAAAGCCTTGAGAAGCTCTTAGTATTTTTTGATCTGTAACATAGATATCCTCCTAAACTCACTATGATAGAAAAATTGAAATGAAAGCTCAAATAAAGGAAATTAGTTTGGCTCACTCCTTCTAGTTTGCCTTCATAGATGAGTTTAGATACTTAATTTTTGTGACAAAAGAAATAACAGTTTTATTCTTCCTAATGAGCCTCTTGCCTTATCACCTTGTAAAAAGAGGAGGTGATTTGATGAGTACTCAAAATCCCATGAAATAGCAACAAAATACAAGCAATACCTTTGTTGAACATCAGTCTCATACTATGATTAGGATTGTGAATTATTTGTAATATATAGAATCTAGATTAACTTTTTTCTTTACCTCTGTGTTTGTCAATGTATTAATAAAAAGGGAATATAAATTCTAACATAATATATAAAGTTTTTAATGATATGTGGCTGTAGTACAATACTTAATATTGGAAGCTACATAGTGTAATAAATAACAGCACAGAATCCAGAGCTAGACTCCCTAGATTCAAATCCCAGCTCTATCACTAATTTATTGAGTGACGTTGGACAACTTACTTGATCTTTCTGTATCTCAGTCTTGTCATTTGTAAGACTTACTTCACAGAGAAGCTTTGAGAATTTTCTGGGTATTGGGAGTACTTATAGAGCCTGCAAAATAATACTATGAAAGTGTTAACATTAAAAAAAAATTAACTATATTATGTTCTGTTTATACTTTCAATCGATTTGTTTTGACTAATCTAACCTGTTGTTGGAGGCCTAAAATTTATCTGACTCTTCCAAAGAATCAGATAATTGGAATGTTTAAGTTGATTAAGTTTCACGTGTTAAGACAGAATCTTCAAAATACCATCACCCAATCTAGTGACAAAAAATAGAATCAAACCATATTAGGGGTCTATGAAATGCAGGTTAATGGTCAATCTGCTTGTTCCAGTTACCTATTACTGCATAACTACCCCCAAAATGTAGTGTCTTAAAAATAACAATTAATAAGTATTATATCTCATGAATCTCTGGGTCAGGAAATTTGAACAGGACACATCAGGAGCAGCTCATCTCTGCTCCACAATTTCTGGGACCACAGTTGGGATGATAGAAAATACGCTAGGGGCTGGAACACCTGAGGAATGGCCATGCTTAGGAGCTCATCATCATCCCCTCTCCCTCCCCCTCCCTCTCTTCTCTCCCACCTCACCTCCTCTCTCGTCAAGGCTCCTCCAAGTGGCTACCTTGGTCTTCTACATAGCTTAACAGTCTCAGGCTAGCCATACAATTCAGAGCTCCAAGCAAAAAGTGGACATTGCCAGTTTTCTTAGAGACTGGGCAATTAATTGACAGTGCCTCACTTCTACACTATTTTATTGGTCAAATCAGTTACAGGCTAGACCCGATTCAAGGGGTGGGGGGCAAAGATCTGACTTTTCAATGAGAAGGGTGTAAAAGAATTTGCCACCATCTTTAATTTGCTGTACTACTTGATTTTATTTTTATTTATTTATTTATTTTTTTTTTTGTGGTACGTGGGCCTCTCACTGTTGTGGCCTCTCCCGTTGCGGAGCACAGGCTCCGGACGCGCAGGCTCAGCGGCCATGGCTCACGGGCCCAGCCGCTCCGCGACATGTGGGATCTTCCCGGACCGGGGCACGAACCCGTGTCCCCTGCATCGGCAGGCGGATTCTCAACCACTGCGCCACCAGGGAAGCCCTTGATTTTAGACCTATATAATATTATATTACATGCTTTGTTTCTAGTCTGTACTAATTTTAAAAATAAGTATATTTTAGTACTAGGCCAAAGCAAATTTATTAATTTTGAATGTGTGTGAAATTCTAAAAATTTATAACTATTTCAATAATTGTATCTGGAGATATTGTAGGGTAAAAAAATAGTTAATTTAGAAAAGTAAAGCAAAAAAAGAAAAGAAAACTTCCACAAAGAAGTTTTTCAGTTCTTTGAATCCGGACTGTACATTGGGTTGTGCCAATGTGGTCATTTCAAATAAAATAGGATTATACAGATCAGATTACCCAAGCTTGGAAATAAGAAGACTTCTGCATGTGTAAGGAAAAAGCATCCATTACTAGCACCACTACCCACCCACCCCTGCCAAGAACAAACTGCATAAATACTTAAAATGGGCAACATTTGTGACTACGACCAAAGAAGTTCTTCACTGTGGTCCAGATTATATTTTATCTTACCCTAAATTTAACTTATTACTTCATCATAATTTTCTTTTTCTAATTTAATTTCAAAACTAGTTTATATATTGAGTAAATAAATAATACACATCCATTGTTTGATAATGATGCAGATTAAAATAATATTTCTGGAAAATGAGCTTGCTTTGCCTTGAATTCCTTTTCTTGCCTTTAACCCTATCTGTAGTCATCTATATACTTATAAGTTCCTTTGACTTTAAACAGCAGCATTGGAACTAGAAGAACCGTGTGTGTGTGTGTGTGTATGTGTGTGTGTGTGTGTGTGTGTGTGTGATCTGTGGGAAGCTGTCAGTTACTGCAATGTTTATTAATATTATATTACTTATTTTCTGTCAGTGATGAGATATTACTCAGTTTCCAGTCACAGTATCTTGATAAACCTATTTAGTGTATTTTATTATAAATCTTGAGGCATTCATTTGATGCACATCTTAATATTACTAGTCCTCTGAGGACATTTAAAGGCAATGACTGCCTTAGATCATTAACTGAAAATACTGAGTTATTTAGAGTATAATGGGATGCTTTTCAAGTCAAGATGATATCACTTACAAAAAAGGTTTAAAATCTCTCTTTTGAGGAGGTGGGACTGCATTCCTTGAAACATAAATTATGCTTTGTAGATCAATCTTTTTTTTTAACATCTTATTGGAGTATAATTGCTTTACAATGCTGTGTTAGTTTCTGCTTTATAACAAAGTGAATCAATTATACATTTACATATGTCCCCATATCTCTTCCATCTTGTGTCTCCCTCCCTCCCACCCTCCCTATCCCACCCCTCTAGGTGGTCACGAAGCACCGAGCTCATCTCCCTGTGCTATGCGGCTGCTTCCCACTAGCTATCTATTTTACGTTTGGTAGTGTATATATGTACATGCCACTCTCTCACTTTATCCCATGTTACCCTTCCCCCTCCCCGTATCCTCAAGTCCGTTCTCTATTAGGTCTGTGTCTTTATTCCCGTCTTGCCCCTAGGTACATCAATCTTAACAGATATCCTTGTTTCAATTTTGAACAAAACAAATATATCTGTCATCAGATCACAATTAAGACCCATCAACAAATATAACAAAAAAAATTAAAATTTTACCATGGCAACAGCATACATTTAAATGGGAAAGATAAAAATGAAAAATAAATCTTCAGAAAGTGTTTTCTTCCTATTCTAAATGAGACTAAGGCGTTCTCATGCTTGTACATTTAAATGAATTTCTGCCCCTTTTCAATGCAAGAAGCAGCTCTTGTATCACTATATTTTGCGGCTGATTTGGACAAATGTAAGGCTTTTCATGATGCTCAGAGAAGATAACTGTTTTTCCATGGAGACTTCTACAAAGCGTTTTTTTGTTTGTTTGTTTTTTCATATTCTAGGGCAATTTCACTCTAGTGAAATTCTGCCTTCTTTATTATTCTTATCTATAAATCTTACCTTCCTTATTATTCACTTTAATTCTGTCAGAATATATAGCAATGAAGAGACAGTTTTGGAGGCCAGTAACCTACATTTACTGTCTAGTTGTTTCATTTTCAAAGACTTGTTCTCTACTATTCTTCATATTTCTTACCTATCATATAATTCAGTTAGTACTATTGTGAAAAAAATTAACTTCTCTATATTTTTCTTTTCTAAAGAATATCTTATAGCTCCCAGCTTTATTTTTTTTAATCCACATTCCACAATTAAGGAAGAATTAATCAAAGTACCATGCATGTGTTGCCTTTCTACTTTTATGCCACTCCATTCAGCCATGTTCTTCCAATGGTTTAACTTTGAAAACATTCAGTTTGACATTTGGAATACCATTTATATTTGAAGAAGTCAACATATGTGTAGTAATGTTTCCAAAGATGTTTAGTGTGGTTTTTTTCCTCTCAGTGGCATTTATTGATAACTTATCCTAATTTTATGATAAAAGTTGTTTTTTAACTAGCTTTTATAGCTATTTTAGTACTTGACCTAAACTACTGACATCAGCAGTAATTTGTAAACTTTTCTAAAAAATGTCTAAACTAAGTGTAATCCTCAAATATTCTTATAGTGATTATAATTTTCTTTTCATTTCTCCCTTTTTAGATAAGTAATTTTATTCATCCTCAATACTTCAGTAAATATGAATTTTTAAAATGTTTTGTTCTACATATGTTCCCTCCTTTTTCTGTGTATGTTATTATTCTTATCACCAAATTTACACATTTTAAAAATTCTTATAAATTACCCAAAACCTTAAGAATGAATGACAAATTTAAAGTTGTTGTTTGTCTATGACATACTTTTAAGAAAATCATTAAGGAATTTGGGGATGGAGGCACTTTCTTCAGAGACAGGTATCAAGCTTTAAACATTTAATTTCTACTTGAACACCATTATAAATATTTATAGAGTAATAGAGCACAGAAGAAAAATCTATATCCCATCTGCAATAAGACAGGTTACACGAAGACAGATGGGAAAGTTAAAACTGAATAAATATTTAAAAATATATGTATTAAAAGATATTTCAGCACAAATCTTAGGTTTTTCAAGCATATTGTTTTGCAAAGTATTTTTTGACAAGTAGAATCTTGGCTGTTCTCCACAATGTTCTGAAGAAAACAAGCCAGCTATAATGACATAATATTATTGCATTTTGATTTTGGAAGTACCATAAGCCAGCAAAACAATTTTTCTCATCTCTCATTTGAATTATCATTCATTTATGCACACTAATTTTATTTTATTATTTTTTTTGCGATACGCGGGCCTCTCACCGCTGTGGCCTCTCCCGCCACGGAGCACTGGCTCCGGACGCGTAGGCCCAGCGGCCACGGGTCACGGGCCCAGCCGCTCCGCGGCACGTGGGATCCCCCCGGATCGGGGCACGAACCCGCGCCCCCTGCACCAGCAGGCAGACTCTCAACCACTGCACCACCAGGGAAGCCCATATGCACACTAATTTAAAATTGCTATAACAATATGTATAATTTAAAAGCTAAACATAT
Organism: Kogia breviceps; assembly: GCF_026419965.1. Taxonomy (NCBI): domain Eukaryota; kingdom Metazoa; phylum Chordata; class Mammalia; order Artiodactyla; family Physeteridae; genus Kogia; species Kogia breviceps. The sequence continues at coordinate 104,969,053 of NC_081314.1, read as the reverse complement.
AGAGCAATTAATTTATTTGTTCAGTATACTTGGCTAATGTATCATGATGTATCATGTATCATTGTAATTATGAGAGGTTACAATATGCTAGAAACACTGCATTCAGCGGTGAGAATATAGAGGTTAACAGGCAAGCAAAACACTTATAAAATTTTTAGAAACACCTGTCACAGCATCTGCAGAATTACCTCAAGGCATAGGTCTATCATTGCCCTAAATTAAGTGCACCATCTATTGATAATAACTCCTAAAAAAAAAGAAATAATGCTAAACGCATTTGTTGGAGCCTGTAAAAGGGTTTTATGTGTTATTTGGCTTTTTATATTACAGCAAGCCTGACCCTTTGAGATTGTATAATCTTCGCAGTTTTCATAGACAAACTGACTACCACAAGGACTCCATTGGTCTCATTCTAGCACCAGTATTTTGTAAAGATCACACTGGAATAATCTAGCCATTTCCCCTAAAAGTAAATTTAACCACAATTTCAAGCAGTTAATTATCTACATGTAACTTGTCTGTTCTCTGAAAATCAATTATGAATGCTTAATTCTAGAGCAATATACTGCTCCCATCAGGTGTACTTTGCTTCCATCTCCTACTATTGCTCAACATTTAATGTTCAAGGAGTGCATTTAATTTCATTTTAGGTGAAACAAGATACACATTGGAAGGAATATAAGAAAAAAAGTCATGAATGCATTTAAAAGTGATTTAGGGTTGTCTCCTGTTTTGGATTACTGGGGATAATCAAAAGTTGATTATAGTAAATTATAGCTGTGTTATACTAAATGATACTTCTCCAAAAGTGCAGTCAGAAAGTAGTTGTGTACTTAGAATATCTACTTCTACATTTTTCTTACTTATGCTTAATTTGTAATTTTGTCATAGCAGTAGCCAATTTTTACTTAAAAAAAACTTCAGAACAATTTACCCACTAACTTAGAACACGCTACCAACCAGCTTGTTAACCCCTTCTCTCCCCAAATTAGAAACTCCCTCTTGTGTACTTAAATGATTGTGAGAAAAGAAAGTAACCTTTTTGGTTACCAGCAATGAAACCCAACTCTGATGATTATTTAAGGATGTCAAAATGTAGAATCCAAGGCAGAGCAGAATGTTCTAGACTCAGGAAGGCAACAGTCAGAAAAGCTGAGGTTATTCAACTTAATTCTCTTTCTGTTTTTTTCATGATGGTTTCAATGTCATTGGAGAAGAAATCCATAATTATTTTCACTTGCTTTTATCTCCAGGGTGGTCAGCTTTGTTGGGCACCAGCCCCATTTTCCCCTGATTGTGGGGCTAATTTAGATCTGGTCATGGGAGAATCAGTGTGAGCTGGAAGCCATCCCAATTTGTGCTCCTACATTGGAGCAGGAGTTCTAGTAGGCCAGTTTCCAGTGATATGTGACCAGAGCTGCACCAGGTGTTAAATGATGGCTAGGTATTCCTTTGTGAATATCAATCAGTAGATATGTATTAAACACTAAATATGCATGCAGCATTTCTTTGCTTTTTTTGTTTTGTTTTATTTTGTGAAGCAACTATATATCACATTTTTGAGGAAATTGCTGTCTACTTAGAGATATATATTGATGTGCATTGAAATAACTAGAGGAAGGAGTCAGGTAGTATAAAATTATTCCTTCATTCTTTGAATCATTCCTTGAAAATCATGCAACAAAATTAAAAAATTATTTTAAAATCCCCCCATCTCACCCCGATATCTATTTATTTGAAAATTTAGAATATTATCTTAAATAACACATATTAAAGGGTAAAAGACTTAAATTATAAACTATTCTAAAATGAAAGACATTGAGATACATATATATCCAAACCTTAAAAAGATGAGGAAGAAGGAATGAATAAGTGTAAAATCAAAAATTAATGAAACTGAATCAATAAAAGTATATTTGATTTAAAAAATCAAAATCCAGTGTTTTTGAAGACTGATAAACAAACCTGACTAGAAGGAGGAAAATGTCATTTATGGAAGAGATTTTCAATAATAGGACAAGCCTAATTGTAAATTTACATCAGTAAATGTACTATATAAATGTGATGGATAATTTTCTGTTGATTACCAAAACTGAATAAGAAGAATATCTGAATATAGGATAAAATAATTTTAAAAGATTGTCAAATATCTGTTCCTGTAATGGTCTTTCAATTAAGGTTTCAATAAACATATAATTATCATGTTATATCAATTATTGCAGAACATTAAAAAATGAAAATTTTCATAATACATTCTCTTAAATATAGCTTAACCCAAATAGTGTAATCAGATATTGATAATAAAAAAGGGTATAAACAAGAAAACTCTAGGCCAAGAGCATTTATAAAGAGAGGTATAAAAATTCTATTTGAAATATTATCAAACTGAATCCAAAATTGCAATAAAAATTTTAGAACTATATTATAACCAAGTATTAACAAGTAGGGTTTATCTTAGGAATGCAAAGACAGTTCTTCACAAGTATATACTACATTAAGGTGAACAACATAGAATCACCTTGGAAAATACAGATAAGTTGTTTTATAACATTCAAAATCCATTTCACATTTTAAAAACAAAATACAAACAAAATTACAGTATAAGAAAAAGGAAGAAAAGTTCTCACCTAGATATCTACTAAAAACCTAAATTAGACATAATTATATTTAACAGCTTCACATTAACAGCTAATCCATTCAAGAACAAAGAAAAATAAGATTCCTACTTTTACTGCTACTATGTAGTATTCTACAAAAGATCTTTGAATTACAGTTACGAGAAGGGATTTTCTTTTTTATACAGCAAACTGTTATAGATTTACTCATACAGGTCTTGCATATTTTTTGTCATATACTTAAGTATTATAAGGTTTCTGTTGCTATGGTATATGGAATATTTTAAAATATAATTTTACTGGTCATTGCTAGTGTATAGGAAAGCAACTGATAATTGTATGTTGGCTAACTGACTTATTAGTTCTAAGTCTTTTCAGTTATCCTCTACGAATTTCTAGGTAGACAGTCATAATTAACAGAGAAAATGATGGTTTATTATAGCTCAATCATTAGGAGAGACATTTCCCACATATTAAAAAAAACTATTGTTTTTACATTTCAGTAAGATAATTAGGAAGAACCTGTGTACCTTATGGTTTGCCTGGAGTAGAATAAGATTCTCTCTCTAAAAAGCTCTAAAAAAGGGTATAGATTAACACTTCTTTGGGATGAATCAAAGCAACTGATACAAGAATGAAAACAGATGACTTTTTAGGACTATAAGCTCTTATATAAGTATGCCTATTTTACGGACATGCTGTAACTTCAGTTCCTGGGCCTACACAGCTCATTCTGATGCTGTATTTTGCCAATCCTACAACTGGAATGCACTAGGAGTTCATGACTCTCTCCGAGATTGACTCATTCTAATTAAATTCAAAAGCAAACTGAAGAACAAAGCACAATGCCCATATATTGATTTTAGTGAAGACTGTCCTTTCCAGGAACAAACATATTTATTTCTACTTCTATAGCATTTGGGAATTCACATTAGTAATCAGGAGATTGCAGCATCAAAGTAAAAATGTGAAAAATCTTAAGGAATCTTTCAGCCAGGGTATGATAAGTACCTGCGCCTAGGTAGGGCTCATTACTGTAATGACCTATAAAATAAAATACACCAAATTCATTGTCTCTCTTCTTTGGACAGAAATTGTTAAGCTCTGGCAGGATCTAGTACACAAGTTTTCCTTTTCCTAGGGTCATGTGAAATAACTTCCTTTCATTCAAGTAAAATATTTTCAGGTTTGCTAATACCATTGTTTAGGCAATAGGATTCTTTGATAACCTTTCAAACTTTACGTTTCTAGGCTGTGCAATTCTTGCTTTATTAGGGAAAATAACTTTCTGCAGATAATGAATCATGTTCTAAATGTGGTTGTAATTTGTTTAGTTTTGAGACAATTATTATGGAGACATCTCAACAGTCTTCTGTCATGAATTGTTTGATGAATGTGTGTGTGTGTGTGTGTGTGTGTGTGTGTGTGTGTGTGTGTGTGTGACAGAGAGGCAGGGTAAGAAAGACAGACACAAAAATGGAAAGAGAAAAGAGACAAAAAATGACTTAGATGACCCCTAGCAGAGCTATTAATATCCACTTTTTTCTTTTCTTAGGACTCTATAGCTCCATCATAATTTCATACTGTGCAATGCTACTCAGAATACCCCATAACTCTAATGTTGCAGAAAATTCTGTGAGAGGTGGAATATTCTCCTCTTCTATGTAAGAATGAACAATCTAAAAGTTTTTACAAATTTCTACCAGAAATAGTATCATCTCTTCCAATAGAACACAAACTTTCTTTCTCCACAATATGGGTGTTAAACCCCCTAATTATAAAGGCCTTCATCTTAGAAAGCTTCTTCTTTAGGCCCTTAGGAGATAATTACTGCCACCAATGATTTTATAGAATTTATTTTCTTGGATTTTATAACAGGCAGATATTTATTTACTTTTTAATCGGGAAATGACCTAGGGATAAATATAAGTTACAATTTATCTTTTTTGTCTTTTTTATTTAAAATGTTGGTATTGTTAACTCATTTTTTCTTTGTACTTTGTGTTTAATAAACAGTTGTATTTGGGGGTATAGATGACAAATTCAATTCCTCAGCTACACAGAGAATAACCATGTAGCATATAAAGTTCTGACAAACAAGGCCATAAAGTTTTAAAATGATCTTTAAGGATGTTTTTTCTCAAAAGTAGCTTAAGGAAAATGATTTTCATAGTTCTAAATCTTATAGCATCACCAGCCAATAAATGCAGTTTGATACATTCTGCATGTATGTAGGTTACTTCGTTTGCCTGGAAGGCCTCCTGAACAACAGATATTTTCAGGCAAAGGCTAAATGAAATCTTGATGGGAATATTATATATCAAATTTAAGCATCAAATGAGTGACTTAATTAATGATCTTGAAAGTCACTTCCATCTCTGAGAATCTCTATCTTTAGATATTTTATAATGAGAATAGTGGAGAATTAACTCAAGGGCCTGGTAGCCTAATTTGACCTATGAATTTAAAAGAGTTGTTCATACAAAAATATTTTTTTTTCAGATACCATACTAGAACACCATTATAAAGTTATTGAACAATAACACTATACAAAAACAGTATTGACTTTAATGTGTTCCTACTACCAGCATATTGTGGACAGTCTCTTAAAGGCACAAGTAAATTGTTCTGAGGTGGTGGATAAGACAGCCCACTTAAAAGATCCTGAATGGGCTTCCCTGGTGGCGCAGTGGCTGAGAGTCCGCCTGCCGATGCAGGGGACACGGGTTCGTGCCCCGGGCCGGGAGGATCCCACATGCCGCGGAGCGGCTGGGCCCGTGAGCCATGGCCGCTGAGCCTGCGCGTCCGGAGCCTGTGCTCCGCAATGGGAGAGGCCACAACAGTGAGAGGCCTGCGTACCGCAAAAAAAAAAAAAGACCGTGAATGACGAGGGCATTCAGTCAGTTGTGGTTCCTGTTAGTGAGAAGAGGTAGTTTGGCAGTTAACCACCGGTGACTGGGAACCAAGCCTCCAGTCCTGCCTGATTTCTGAGATGTGCTGTTTTCATGCTGTGCTGTGTCTTTGATGCTCCCTCACAGGCAGACCGTTTTAAAATCTACCTCACGGAGAGGGGGAAGCGTAAGCTGGGAAGAAGTGAGAGAGCGGCATGGAAATATATACACTACCAAATGTAAAATAGATAGCTAGTGGGAAGCAGCTGCATAACACAGGGAGATCAGCTCGGTGCTCTGTGACCACCTAGAGGGGTAGGATAGGGAGGGTGAGAGGGAGACGCAAGAGGGAGGAGATATGGGGATATATGTATATGTATGGCTGATTCACTTTGTTATAAAGCAGAAACTAACACACCATTGTAAAGTAATTATACTCCAATAAATATGTTAAAAATAAATAAATAAATAATAAAAATAAAAACAGTAGAACCAGACAAAGGCTTCATGGTGTGACACAAGCCCAGGGTCTTCTGGCTGCATTAAATGAGGGCAGGAAGTCAACACAGTTGAAACATATACTCCCAGAGGGTTCTTTGAAAAAAAGATGTACTTTTGTGTGTGTGTGTGTGTGTGTGTGTGTGTGTATTTAAGAAAAAATTTATTGGAGTGTAGTTGATTTACAATGTGTATTAGTTTCAGGTGTACAGCAAAGTGATTCAGTTATACATATATTCATTCTTTTCTAGGGTTTTTTTCTCATAAAGGTTATCACAGAATATTGAGTAGAGTCCCCTGGGCTATATAGTAGGTCCTTGTTAGTTATCTATCATATATAGTAGTGCATGTATGTTAATCCCAAACTCCTGATTTATCCCTCTCCCCCACCCCACCTTTTCCCTTTGGTAACCATAAATTTGTTTTTGATTAAAAAATAAAATCTACCTCACAATCATTATGTATCTCGTACATCTTTACGAAGTAAACTGTGGTATTTTGCAGAGGAGTCAACTGTCCCTCAAAGGAAAATTTTCATCGTTTTATGTCTTGAGTTGCTTCAACTTCAGTGTTACTACGGGGGAATCACTGAGTTTCAGAACAATGCAGTTGATTCGGGATAAAAGATCGCAAACTTTAAAAAAACAATTAATTTATTTTTCCTTTTACCCACAGGTCTACCCACGGATAGCGCCGGCATTTTGGCACTACCTGCGGGTAGAAGTGAGTAGCGGGTACATGAATTTTCCCACCCTTGCTCCTTGCTTGCGGCTGGCCCGGTCTGATCTGATGTGCCCATTTTATTCAAGATGCAGCTGCCATTCTGTGTAAACGTGCTCTCCACGCCACCACCATTCCTTAGAGTCAGGTCAGAAATCCAAATCACCAAAAATACAAGATCATCATCTTTCTTAATAAGTATCCAAATCAAGACCATATCATATGCATTATAATTGATGAAGAACGAAGCACTAAATTATGGAAAACCATGCTTGCACCAGTTCTTCATCAGTATTTTTGATAGAGCAGAATTCCTCAGCTTGACTTTACAGTGTCTCAAGGTAAAGGAAAATAACACTGCTTCACTCCCCTTCTCTTCTCTTCTGTCTCCAGCAGCACGAGCAGCAGCTCTCCTATTCCTCCACGAGGTCCAAGGCCCCCAGTGCCATCATCACAGGTCTCAAGCCAGCCACCAAGTACATTTTTCATATCCGAGTGAGGACTGCAACAGGGTACAGTGGATACAGTCAGAAGTTTGAGTTTGAAACAGGAGATGAAAGTAAGTTTCACACAAAGATATAAAATAAGCTGTTAATTTAGTGTGGTTCCAATGTGACCTGATAGTTGAAAATCTGATGTCCCAAATTTTGAATAGTCTCATCAAACAGTATTCTGTTCATGGAAATACTCATACAGTCGTTTCAGTTAATGCTTTGGTGCTATCATTAAATATTTTCATGAAATGCCTTGCTCTACCACAGTTGTAATGTGGCCTAAATCTGTCTCTTTATGCAGAATTCATCACTCAGGCCACAACATAGAGAGTCTCACTGGGTGATGTTAGCCTAATTGTCCGCCAGTCTTGGCATCATAATATGATACTAATGAATACTTGGAAGAGAGTAAAGCCATGAGCAAAGGATTTTAGCAGTTAGTTCAAAATTATGCAGCTTTGGCTTGTTATATTAGATCAATAAAAACAGCGGTCAGGAGACAGACTCCACTGAAATGCACATTATAAGTTTAAATATTAGATGCATGGGCTTGATTAGAAACTCAAATTAATTTCATAGCTTCAACATATTGAAAACCAAAATGGGAGATGAGGGGAGCGAGGCGTTCCAAAGTCATGTAACATAGCATTAAATGTCATGTTCATTCTAAATCCAGTTCGACCATTGAATTATTTTTTCAATTTTAGAAATCCATCACATTGCTATCTTTGTAAGGATGATATAGCTGGCTTTTGCTATGTACTGTGATGGAAAAATATCTAAATACCTAATTATAATAAAATTCTGTTCCCATCACTGTTAAAATACCTGTATTTGCATAAGAATTCAAGAATAACAACTTTATTGTAAAAATTATTTATGAATAACAATAATAATGTCTACCATTTATTGAGCCTATTCTCATAGGTGCCAAAAATGATGTGCAGTATTTTACATGTGTTTATTCTTTTAAACGTTTCAACATCCAATGAGACCGGTATTATTTTCCTAATTTTACTTATGAGAAATCAGAAGCCTAGGGAAATAGAGCAACTTGTCAGATTCATGCAGCTGGTAAGAAAGCTAAGCTAAAATCTGAAACTAAAGGCTATCTTCTTCCAAGGCCAGTACTCTACCATCCTGTCAAGTCCTTCCATTGGAATTATAAAATGCTAATGGTAAAACCACTGATTAAGCCACAATTCCCCTAGTTTATCACTCCCTGAAAGTGAAGCTGTGTGAGTTTCTAACTATATGACAGAAGGAGTGTTTTGTTGTTGTTTTTAGGTTAATGAACAACGTTGATCCATAAGAACTTTTTCGTTACAACTATATCTAACTAAAAAGTGGAAAAGCACTGACATATTTAATTAAGAAGGAATACAGCTTAGGGAGGGAAAGTAAACAAATGAATAAAAAGAATACTTATAACCTGTATGTTTAATATCTGTGATAGTCATTTCTAATCCCACTGAAGACTATTGGCTTTTCAAGCTAGAGATGAAATTATTGGGAGTGTAGTTATCACAAAACAAAACTCCATAATTAAAAGCAATATAAAATATTCAAAAAATGTCCCGGCTATGTCCTATTGACTGCTTTCTTCCCTGCCCACATGTCAAGACTTAATCTAGGTGCAAAGCCAAGGACACAATTCAAGGAAAGTTTGGTCCAGGGAAGAGTCACATCACTGTCTTGTCCAGGGTGTGTTTATTGTATCTTATTTCACAGATGAAGAAATTCACCTAACTTTTTAAAAGTATGACATTTTTGAGTATTATATCATCAAGTCAGAAATGTACTCTCAAACTCATAGGTCTAAATGTAGATAATTCATTTATGTTTGTCTGGGACTTTTAGACAAAGCAATGTAGTCTATTAAGAAAACATAAGTTCTGATCTAAATATTAAAATTTGTATTTGGTTTTAACTCTAAATTTCAACTTATTGTACTTTCAGGACTAGAATTCTTTCAGATGTTATGTAAAAGATAAGTACTTTGAAACTCCTTAGCAGAAAGGTCCCATACTTACCATGACCCAGTATAATATTGATTCATTCAATGAAAAATATATAGGACAGTTAACATGTGCCATACTCTGCGTGAGTCTCTGGGGATAAAAAAGTAATAAGACCTGCAACTTCTGCCTTCACATAATTTATAGACTAGATTTGTGGGAGGAAAATGAAAGTTTCAATTAAAAAATACAAGGTTGAATGACATGTACTACCAGACAGATATGCAAAGAGTGCTATGAGAGCATAGGGAAGCTGCCCTAATTCAGCATGAATAGATCATGAAGGTCTGGAGGATGAGACGCAGTGGCTCATTCTTTAAAGAAGGGTGATAAAGGAATAGCAAAAGCACTGAGACCTGAGACAGCATGAAAAATTTAAAGAGCCAACTATTTGGTGTGACTACAGTGAGGAGATATGAAAAATAAAATGATGGGAGCTAAAAGCAGATAATTATACAGGGGCCAAGAACAAGACGAAGTTGCTCTTTGGGCCATGTTAAACTTATTGGGCTTTATGAAGATATTGAAGATTCATGGGAGGATTTTAATTAGGGAGTAACATGACCAGTAACGTGTGCAAGACTGTCTGCTGAGCAGGTTACACAAATTATCTTTTTAATTCTGCTAAGATTTTAACTCTTTTTAGAAACTTAAGTAGCTTTACCAAAATCTGATAACCAATGAGTGGAGGTGCAGGATTAGAACCCTAGAAGCACCTGACAGAAGCAGCAGACAGCAAAAACCATATTCTGAATTACTGATTTATAAATGTCATGAAAGTGACTTTTATAGCACCCTTGAAGAGACAACAGCATTTGAGAAGAGTCTGAAAAATATGTTTGTGTAAACCTGGAGTTTGGGTGCATAGAGTGGCTCCCAAGTCAATTTACAGCCTGAGGAAAAATCATTTAAAGGATCATTTTTTATCTGGTTAGCTTTAAATTGCATTTTCAAAGCATGCTGTTTATATCCAGAAGAGAATTTCAATGAATAATGTCATAGTAGGATATGCGTAGGTTTACTATAAATTCAGGAATATAATGATATGAATCCAAACTGACAGCATCAGTTTTTTTCTCTACATACCCTCCTAGCACATCTTTAAATTTTTATAGCTTTTGTTTTTCAAGTACTCTCTGAACTACTGTAATGTCAACTTTCTTATTAAAGTCTCTCTTGTGTATTGTTTAATTAACTGACTTTATTACGCATAGAGATGGGGTGTGAAGTGGGGAGGTGAAATTAGGTACTCTCTCATTTGATAGTCTGGTTCAAATTTTTTAAAACAAGCAAAACAAAGTAGTTTACAATGTCATTCCCTTTAGCCATACCTATTTTACTTTGTTCAACTTTTAGTTTGCTAACAACCAATGAGACAATAATACAAAATATGAAACAATTCTTTTTCAAAATTATAATGTTCTTAACTGATTACTTGTACTCTACAAATATAGTGGCTTCATTTATTTTTTAACATCTTTACTAGAGTATAATTGCTTTACAATGTTGTGTTAGTTGCTGCTGTATAACAAAGTGAATCAGCTACATATATGCATATGCCCCCATATCTCCTCCCTCTTACGTCTCCCTCCCACCCTCCCTATCCCACCCCTCTAGGTGGTCACAAAGCACTGGGCTGATCTCCCTGTGCTATGCAGCTGCTTCCCCCTAGCTATTTATTTTACATTTGGTAGTGTATATATGTCAGTGCTATTCTCTCACTTTGTCCCACCTTACCCTCCCCACTCCCCGGTCCTCAAGTCCATTCTCTATGTCTGCATCTTTATTCCTGTCCTGCCCCTAGGTTCATCAGAACCATTTTCTTTTAGATTCCATATATATGTGTTAGCACACAGTATTTGTTTTTCCCTTTCTGACTTACTTCACTCTGTAAGATGAAGTAAGATGGACGCTAGATCCATCCACCTCACTACAAATAACTCAATTTCGTTTCTTTTTATGGTTGAGTAATATTCCATTGTATATATGTGCCACATCTTCTTTATCCATTCATCTGTCGATGGACATTCAGGTTGGTTCCATGTCCCGGCTATTGTAAATAGTGCTTCTGTGAACATTGTGGTACATGATTCTTTTTTTTTGTGGTACGTGGCCCTCTCACTGTTGTGGCCTAGGCTCCAGACGCACAGGCTCAGCGGCCATGGTTCACGGGCCCAGCGGCTCCACGGCATGTGAGATCTTCCCCGACCAGGGCATGAACCCGTGTCCCCTGCATCGGCAGGCAGACTCTCAACCACTGTGCCACCAGGGAAGCCCACATGATTCTTTTTGAATTATGGTTTTCTCAGGTTATATGCCCAGTAGTGGGATTGCTGGGTCATATGGTAGTGTTATTTTTAGTTTTTTAAGGAACCTCCCTACTGTTCTCCATAGTGGCTGTATCAGTTTACATTCCCACCAACAGTGCAAGAGGGTTCCCTTTTCCACACCCTCTCCAGCATTTATCGTTTGTAGATTTTTTGATGATGGCCATTCTGACTGGTGTGAGGTGATACCTCACTGTAGTTTTGATTTGCATTTCTCTAATGATTAGTGATGTTGAGCATCCTTTCATGTGTTTGTTGGCAGTCTGTATGTCTTCTTTGGAGAAATGTCTATTTAGTTCTTCTGCCCATTTTTGGATTGGGCTGTTTGGTTTTTTTTTTATATATTGAGCTGCATTAGCTGCTTGTATATTTTGGAGATTAATCCTTTGTCAGTTGCTTCATTTGCAAATGTTTTCTCCCATTCTGAGGAGCTATCACGGTGACTCCTCTTGCTCTTTTTTTTAGACCAGAGGTTGGATATTTTTCCAGAGTCAGAATATGCTAGTGGAAACCGGCCAGCAAGTTTAAGGAGTACTAACTATGACTGTTAGCACTATAAAAAGAGCTTACTTGAACTATAGCTATTGGAATCCTCTTTTCCTAAGTCTATAGAGACCTCATTCCCTATGTTATATAGGAAGAGAGAGAGAGAACAAGGGAGAGAGAATTGACTGATAGATTTATAGATAAGTAGGTAGAAAGTCACTCATATATAGTCACAAAACACTTTCTTTTTGTGTTTCAATACAGATGTTTCATATGTCTGCTAATCTCGCTTAGGACTAATAGTGTATAGCTAAATATTATGTTCACTAACAGCGTTTATTGAACTGCTATTGTGTACAGGTCTTTTTATTAGGTACTGTAATTGATACCCATCTTTTTAGAATAGAGTTAACAAAATTACAATAAACTACAGAATCAGTAGTAAGAAAGTAAGAATATATAAATATTCCATGTGGATCTTCTCGAAAGATAGGTGAACAATAAATAGGTGTTAGTCAGAAGCTCTCAAATTTAAGAATTTTCTCCAAATTAATATAAAATCCAAATTATGCCCCAAAGTATCAAACACACCCACAGGCACGCACACACACTGGCTTGTGCACACACATACACACTGTCAAGTACAGGCCTTTTTGGCTTATATGGATGAAACAACAGAAAATTTTATCTGCCTCATGTTTGTTTTTATTTCTGATCTTATTTTCTGGAGAAAATGTGCTTCTTTTCAACGAAGAAAAAGATGAGAATTAAAATTGAAAAGTTATCTACATAACCAATAATGTTATCCATATCCTTACAAATTGCTTGAAAAACCATATTTGATTCCATTTTAACAATCATCTGTTAAAATTACACATACATTGTTAAAAAGAAATAATTTAGTGATAAGACAGTCAAACATTTGTTTTTATTTAAAACACAACCAAGATTTATCTAATATTCAACTGTAATTTAGAGAAACAAAAAATACTTTTATGGGTTCATTTTTTAAACCAAAATAAAATATATCCTGCTAGATTGCAGTCAACTTAAACATTTTACTTATATACTGTAAAACAGCTTGTGAAGCTATCAAAAGGTAGGAGAATCCATAGCTTAAAGCCAATTTTTGAAAGAAAACTGGAATTTTACACATTATTTACCTCTTCCATTGCCTTAAAGGTTATCCAAATTATCCAGAAGAGTTAATACACAGCCAACATATAAGCAATGTATTCCTTTTCCCTGAAAAGATTAATTACACCTTAAATTTTAATAATATGTTAATTTAAGTTTTTACCTGTAAGCTACATGAAGCACTTCTGTAGCACCAAAGCCACATTTGTCAACATTTTAAAATATACCATTATTTACCAAAAGTAGTAATGATGGACTAGATTTATATCACTTAAATAACCACATAAAAGTCATTATGATCAACATTAACTAACCAAAGTATAAATTACTGAATCATGGCAAGTGTTTCACATTAGAATCTTATGCCATGTCTTACACATTTATACAAAAAGTGTTATGTTGATACAAATGAATAAATTTAATCTCTTAGTTACTTCAAAAACACCCATAAAATTTAGCTATTTTTAGTATGGTTTCATATTTAAGCAATTTGATTTGTTTTAAAAATTTATGTTTGGAAATGATCCTGAAAATTAAGATGCAAGATCATGTCTCTAATTTCTTCTTCCTTAGTCTATTTTCCATGCCCTCATTTGACTAATTTTTCTATACTCAACTTTCTACACTTAAAAACTCCAAATCGTTGGGTATTTTCTACTGAGTAAAATGTGAGTTTCTCAACAAATATTCAAGTCTTCCTCCAATCTAATCCAAATTGACATCGTTTCTGTTCTATTTCCCTCTAGTTAACATATACCCTGGGAAAATATATAAATGCTCATGCATGAAATTTTCTGAATCTTCGTCATATCTAAGTTGTGTCTGTGACTTCCAACTGGCATATTCAGAAATCTATCACATTACAAATGGTCAGTCCGGCTCACATGCTACACCTCCTGAAGTGTTTTTGATCAATCCAGTGAGAAGTAATCACTCTTTCCTCAGACTTTCTGTAATATTTTATTGTGTGAGGGCTTACTCCTTTACTAAGTTGCTAGCATTTTGAGGTCAAGAACTGTCACTGTGTATCTTTGTGTCTCATAAAATGTCTTATACATAGTTTCCAATACACATTTAATTAAATAAATGAAGAATGTGTAATTTCAAAATATGGAAGAATAGCATATTGCCTACCAGTCGAAAAAGAAAGAATCAAATATTTTATTTGCCACAGGTAAGCAATATTGCTTGCTATATTTTGGGTAACAAGCTGTAACTGATTTGAGTCATGTAGAAACATGATATATGCAATTTTAATTACAAATTAATTGTTAATTCTAAAATTTGGGGGTATTTGAGGTAGAGTAAAATGACTTTTTTGTTGTTAAATAGATATCCCTCCTTACACACCTTTTAAAAAAAAAATCTCTATTATGTTTGATCCAGTCTATTGGTTGAAACCCAATCTGTACTGCTTTAATCACCAAGGATGAAATTAGCTACATCATTATTTACAGCAGCCAGAAATTTGGGGATGATTATTAATGGTGAAGCATGAAGCAGAAAGAGGGCCAGCTGAACCTGGTGGAGTAATAAAAAAGTTAATTAATCAAGAAGGAGGCAGATTTCATATTTATGAGTCTACCCAGGGGAGGATGAATTCCAGTATATAAGACTTTAATTTGAAATAATCTTCAATCAATAGCACACTTTCAATGTTGGCAGCCATAGCTATCTAAACAGAAACATCAGTAGGAAAGAAAAATTTTCTAGCAGTTAGGTTGTCTGAATATAAATTGGCCTACCTTATGATACAATGAAGACCTCTTGTAAGACTTTTTGCTGAAGCCAGCTGGATGCTTGTTCAGCATGTCATAAAGGAAATCCCTGCTTTGGTTAGGAGGTTGTGATAGAAGTTTAAAGTAACTTCTGACATTGATATTTTATAAAAACAGATAATATTTAGTGAGTTCTAATTATGCTTCAAACACTATTTAATTCTTTATGGCTACTAATATACTTACAACCTTTGAAGGGGGTGCTATTATCATGCCTATTGTATGGATTAGAAAACAAACACAAAGATGTTTAGTAACTTACCAGGTCCCCACAGCTAGTAAGTGTTAAAATGGGGGTATTACAGCATTAGACTCTTTTCATGCTCAGAACCAGGACTGAGTTCCCTTTCTACCCATTCAGTGTTTTCACTTTTCTTATTCAGGTTGGTCATTACTTCTAATTTTCTACATGATTATTTCTTATTCTTACCTCCAATACTCCACTTTTCCTTAACTAATTATATTCCTCCTTAGAATAAAATGTGTTTGATTTTCAGAAAACTATAATTATTTACAAATCATCATGCATCAAGTTCAGAGGGTTATATGTGTTTTAATGTAGATTTATGGATTAATGTACACATGGTACACCTAGTATGCCATTCTAAACGGGCAAAATAATACAGTTAGTCTGATTACCTTAAATGTGCCGGGACTTGATGAAAAGTAACTATTTGCACAGAAAATGGAAGTCTCCTTTTAAGAAGCCTTCATTGACAAAAATATTTTGCTTCAGTTTTGCATGGATCTAAAAAAGATTTTAAATGATGAGAACCAGGCTTAGGTACCATAAGACAGATTGAAGCTCTTAATATGAAAAATATTAAAGATTATAACTTTTCCAAATGGGCTGGAAAGAAAATCATTCACTATTAACAGGTACATAGAAGTTGTAAAATGTGTATATCAATGTGCAGTGTTACAATTTGGATCATATTTAAAAGGGAACTAACAAACAGCAATGGATCTATTTCTTAAAACAGAATATAGTTTTATTTTAAGCCAATAACCTGCAGCAACATACAGAAAAATATGATTTCTTTGGGATATAAGCCATCATCCCTTGACTAGAATTTTTTTTGAGATCAGGAGCCATTTCTTATTCATTTTTTACTTCATGTATTGCTTTGCATGTGCCTGACAAATAGAAAAAAAAAAAAAGATAAATAATATATGTTCTCTGTCTTCAAGAAGCTCACCACTAACCTCACTAGAGGCTCTTGTAACAGAGTTCCTTATTTATGTCATTCCCAAAGTCTAATTTTAATTTGACTTGATTTGAGATGAGATGAATTGTTTCTATCAGCCATCATATAAATTTCCTGAATTTTTCTGTCAAGCTATTTGACTTTACAACCTTGAATTCTTTAACAGAGCAAAAAAACGTTCTTAAGACATTTTAAATTGCTCCAAATTTAGTGAAAAATATATTCTCTATGTAATACTTGAAGATTTAGAGCCATTCTTTAGACTACACAAATCAGCTTTATTGACTTCTATTGTAAAGTGGCTTTTTAATGTCATATTTTAGTTGTTAGAAAAGCATAAAGGGCAAAGCAAAGATAAACCTAATCTCTTAATATAACCATATGGAACTTATCTGGAACTGCTCGTATGTTTCTTAATTATGGTTGACCTCTCACCCTCATCTGTTGCATGATCATTTACTATTCTCAGGACAGGGTTGGGAGTATTGTGATGTTCAGTCGTTGCTTCTAGAATGCATTAGGGTAGCTCCAGCTAGCTGTAGGGTGGTGCCCAGTGGCAATACATAGATGTGGTTCATACAGGCAAAGGGTAGAAACACATGATGCTGGGATGAAAGTGTCCTTTAGAAGCCATGGACTGCAAGGATGACACAGCACAGGGCCTTGGTTCCTTTCATAGCTTTATTTCCTGTTTCCCGATTGAATTCTATCCACCTGGTAGTCCATCATTTCTAGAGCTGAAAAAATTTGAGAGTTGAATGAAAGAGTTGTCAAAATGTCCAAGTCAGGTGAAAAGTACTTTCTGGAAAGTACATAAATACTAAATACTATCTGCCAATGTCAAAACATAAAGATATAACATAGTCTGAATTGTACTTGCCACGGTACCAGTATGCAGTAAAAATAATTTTAAATTATCTAACGTAACATCTTTTAAGTGTGTATTAACCCGATGCAAGGCATCTATCTGCTTTTGCCTTTATCTCCCTGCGAAGTCCCAATACTGAATGGACAGATGTTTATAAAATAAACCCAGCCAGCTCTACCAAGGCCTGTGTGGAGAATCAAGAAGCAGCTTAAGCATCTGCGTTACACTTTACTTTTTCAAGGGAAACACTAGTTCAGTGAATTTAAATTGAGTAACAAGAATTCTTGGCAAAATAATAGTAGGAGAAATTTAAAAGATTTAGCTGTGTGTGCACAAACCTAAGCAAGACACGCGTGAGCGCATTACCGACTATGCAACAGGCAAAGAAGCAGAGTGCGGCAACCTTGCTGCCAGTTATAAAACAGCTGATTTACAAAAAACTGAAGCCATAGTCTCTTAAGCTTTTGGAAAACTGAGCATCCTTTTAAAAACGCTCTTGCACTGTAGGTATTTTTTTAAATTAAATAGATCTGTATGCTGTATACAAAACAGAAGAGCAGACTAAATGATTTTTTTCAACAATCAGTTTCAGCATTTCTGTAAACAATAAACATTGCAATATGACTTAATGAAGTTAGCATACATATGTATATTTATATATACATATATATGTGTATACCTATACATATATACATATACTTATATTCATATATTATATATGTATATATAATATACATATATTATGCATTTTTACACACTTCCTATTCTCATTCTGAGATGAAGGAATGAAATTGGCAATGTTTTCAATAGTGTTGCAAAAGCTGTTATACTTGGAAGTAAAAGGGTTTATTTCTGAATCCGATACAAAGTTTGTTCCAAATTTGACATGATGAGAAAGAAAGTGAAGGGCACTTGAAAGGAAGCAGCAAAAGCTAAAGCAAGCAGAAGAATGTTCAGTTGTTTGATTTATTTCCTCACTCTGTCACTCAATCAAAAAATATTAATGAGGGCCAGATATAAAGGCAGGCACTGGGGATTCAAAGATGAAAAGAATAAACTTGTTCTTGACTTTCACAAAAGTTAGTTGAGAAGTTCAGATAATTACACAAGATTACAATACAGGGTTCCATGCGATGCTTCGAGGGGCACAAGGAGAAAAACCCAAACAAACTTGTCAAGGAAAGCTTCCAAAAATAAATAATATCTTGAAGGAGACTTTAAAGTTAACTAAAACTTGGCTGTGAAAATCATGCGGATGGAGGGTGGGGTAAGAGGGTTGGGGAGTCTCTCGTGTGCGCAGGTAGAGATGAAAGAGTATGGAACTTTCTAATAACTGAAAGAATTTCAATATGCCTAGGACTGTGGTTCTCAAAATGTGAACCCTGCACCAGAAGCATCCAGCAACACCTGGGAACATGTTAGAAATGCACATTTTCAGGCCCCACCTCAGACTCATTGAATCAGAAACTCTGGGGTCTAGGGGTGGGACCCAGCATTCTGTTATAACAAGCACTCCAAGTAATTCTGATGCACACTCTAATTAGAGAGCCAGCAGTTTCATCAGAGGGTACAAGGATCAGGGTAAGGAATGATGGGGGTGATGATCTTGGTACAGGAAATATAGGCTGCGGGGCTGGATTCATAGGCAGGGGCCAAACCATGCCATCCCTTACCTTGCTACTGAAGCTAAAACTTTCCTGAGTTTTTATTTTTCTTCCAGTTTTTTGTAGTTTTGGAGACAGGCAAGGCAGTCAGAGCAAGCTTTCCATAATGGACTTTCCTGGAACCATTGCTAACACATCTAATTATTTCCTCACCTTCATTTTATCCACACTAAAAATAAATCCTTCCAAATATCTTTTTCATTGTCATGCCCATAGCTGTCATAACTTCCACATTCCCCAGAGACTATTCTAGCCTTAAGAATTCACCTAGGGCTTCCCTGGTGGCGCAGTGGTTGGGAGTCCGCCTGCCGATGCAGGGGTCACGGGTTCGTGCCCTGGTCCGGGAAGATTCCACATGCCGCGGAGCAACTAAGCCCGTGAGCCATGGCCGCTGGGCCTGCGCGTCCGGAGCCTGTGCTCCGCAACGGGAGAGGCCACAGCAGTGAGAGGCCCGCATACAGCAAAAAAAAAAAAAAAAAAAAAAAAAAGAATTCACCTACAGAAGGCGCTGGAACCCTGGGAATTATCAATTTAAATTCTAACACATGCTTGCTCTCTGCCAGCGTGTAAGCCTGCATATTTCTCCTTGACAGTTCATATTTGGTCTCTGGACTTTCAAGACACAGTGAATTATGACCTACTCACCAGAGCCTCCTGAGAAAACTGGAGCTGAGCCACCCCATGCCAAACCTTCAGCGAAAATTGGTCAGTCCTGGATATTGAAAAAGTCATGGAAATCAAGTTATCTGGGAAGCTTTATGAATCTAGATATCATAGAGGTAAAGGTGATATGTTAGCAAAGCAAAGTCAGACGCCAAGACTAATGTGCCACAAATGTGTCACTGACTCGTCTCAGGCTAGGTTACTTGATTGTTTGTTCTAACTGGTAAAGGAAAATGATACATTCAGGTAGGTAACATAAGACTTGGTATCTTGGCTTATGAGGATTTCTCCACTCCAGACCAGTCTGGATCAGCAGCCAAGCTCTGCTACTCCCTAGGTATTAGTACCTAAGGAGGGCAATTTAGTCTGTTTAAGCTTCAGTTTTCTCATCAGGAAACTAGAAGTATATTCATTTGTTTGTACACGGATTCATTCAACAAATATCTGTGAGAACCCACTCTGTATTCTTTACTAAGTACTATTCTACATGCTAGGGATACAACAGAAACAGACCGACATCCCTGCTGTTCCACAGAGGAGAGGAGAGAGACAATAAACAGGCAATAAGTAAGATATTTAGAATGTCAGGTGATGCAGAGCTAAGGTGTGTTGCCTCAATCTCCTCTTCAGGACCCAGGCATTTATCCCTTCAGTTCATGGGAGCGCTGCTTGCTGAAGACTCACAGCTGAACTCCTTTCCCAACATTGCCTCTGTCCAAAAGAGGCTGCATGCCCCAGAGACATCTCCTCTCCCCAGGGGCAGTCAGAATTCAAGACTGGTCAATGAGAGGCACAAAGATTAGTCCCATCACTTCAAGTCAGGACAACTCTGAAGGGCAAAGTCAGCTCCAGAACTCCCTGAGGTCGGCTGAGGTCTTTCGTAGCCACCACATCGCAGTTCAGCTGCTCCATTTTCCCATTTCTGCTTCCCTCACTGCCCCATGTGTCCGTACTGAGGTCACTCTTCAGCAAACCTGTAGCATGCAGAGCCCCACTGCAGAGTCTGCATCCCAGGAAACTCCATCTAAGACAGACGATGAGAAATGCTCTGAAGGAAAGAGAAGCTGAGGGGAGGTTAGGGAGTGCCTCCCTCCTCCTGTGGTCGTGAACTGTTAACTCTCACTATAATCCTAATTTGGGGGACTTCCCTGGTGTCTCAGTGGTTAAGAATCCGCCTGCCAGTGCAGGGGACACGGGTTCGATCCCTGGTCCGGGAAGATCCCACATGCCACAGAGCAAATAAACCCGTGCGCCACAACTGCTGAGCCCATGAGCCACCACTACTGAAGCCTGCGCGCCTAGAGCCCGCACTCTGCAACAAGAGAAGCCACTGCAATGAGAAGCCCGTGCACCACAACGAAGAGTAGCACCCACTCGCCGCAACTAGAGAGAGCCCGTGAGCAGCAACGAAGACCCAACGCAGCCAGAAATAAATAAATAAATAAAATGTATAATCTCTCATAGAGAAGGGCCTTACCCTTGGTCTTGAAGAAGAGGAAAGATATAAAGAACAAGCATAAAGGAAAGCATAAAGAATGAGGAAATTTTTTATGATAGCCACTGATTCAAGCAATTCAATTTGGCAGATATTTCACAAATAGACAACGAAAGAAGCAATAAGGAATTTTGGTTAAACGCTTAAGCTTTTCCTCACACTCACTGCTGAGGGCCCAGGTTCAATCCCTGATCAGGGAACTAAAGTTCCACAAGCCACGAGGCATGGCCAAAAATTTTTTTTTTAATTTTTTAAAAATTTCTTTAATTAATCAATTTTTTTTAAAAAGAGCTCAAGCTTTGTATTGAATCCTGGACTTAGATCTTTATCACTTCCTAGATATCAGACCTTGGGCAAATCAGTTAACCTCCCTGTGCCTCATTTTCTACATCTGGAAAATGGAGAGAATACCACCTACTTTCTAGTGTTGTTCTGAGTATGCAGTGACTCAGTGTGTGTAAAGTACTTAGCAGACTATCCAGCACTCATGTGGTTAGAGCTCAGTAAGTATTGGTTATTAATACTGATTTTATTGGTATTAATTTTCAACTCTAACATTCCATTCTAGCAAATTCAAAACTGTATTTACAAAACAAAACAAGGACTTCCCTGGTGGTCCAGTGGTTAAGACTCCACACTTCCACTGCAGTGGGAGTATGGGTTCAATCCCTGGTCAGGGAAGTTCCACGTGCCACACAGTGCAGCCAAAAAAAAAAAAAAAAATTCATTCATTCAAAAAACAAAACAAAACATTATTCTTTATTATCTTCTTGCATGTAGACATTTTACAATGGCAATCAAGTCATTCTCTGATTTCTCCCTCTGACATATGCTTTTCTTGCCCATTAGCTAACCCTTGAGACTAGCTGGCTAGTCGTAGTGTTAGCTTTTGTTTAACTTTTATAGGTGACATATAAGCATGAGTGAGATTCCCCAAGATGAGCTGACCTTCCAGGGGTTACGCACTGAAGAACTGGATTCAGCCAAGGAAGCTACACACTTGAACGTGTGAGATACCAGATCTTAGCCAGCATAGGAGGCAAGTCAGGGAGGCTCCATCAGTTCCATTCCAACAACATTATCTTGTGGACCCAGAACCACTGTCTCTCCTGTTCCAATGGTAATCAAATTATTTATGGGTTGGGTCACCTTTCTTTTAAATACTTAAATTACAAAAAGTCTTAATGCCAACAGACAGTATAGCATAATGGTTAGGAGGTCAAACTCCAGAACTAGACTATCTGTATTTAAATCTGGTTCAGCCACTTCTATCTGCATAACCAATGGGCAGGTTACTTAACCTCTCTGTGCCTTAGTTTCTCCAATTATAAAGTGAAGCTAATAATACTACTGTCTCATATGATTGTTTTGAAGATTAAATAGGTCGATACATGTGAAGTGTTTAGAACTGTGGATTACATACATAAGCACTTTAAAAGTGTTAGTTATTATAATAATTACTATCCTTCCTCTGAGGGGGACTCCTTCACTGAGTCCAATATGAATTTTTGAATGAGCCTGTGCTGTGAATCAGCTGCCACTCATCTCCAAAAAAAAAAAAGAGAGAGAAAAAAAATTAAGAAGGAATAAAAAGATGTAATTCTGGCAAGAAACCTCCCTTAGGTTACCCTCTGTGGAATCCTCTTCAGTTTTCAAGTAGAAATGATATGATTTATGTACCCATAGCCACCTACACCAGTATAAATTTTTAAAATTAAATAAATAACTGAACAACTGATTTCCTTGCTAAAGAATAAGCAACCCACAGAAAATCACATTTATCTATATATTGAAAATTATATTTTGACTCAGAATAGGTATTAGTTATGCTATTACTTCTATAAGTAATAAGCATAGAATATCCTATTTGAGGAAGGATTTTACTTTTTCAAATTATGGAATAGATGCAGGTTGAGAATTTTTGAACTTTTATAAAATCACATTTTTTACTTGCATAATGACTGGAAAGAGGGATACTCCGTTCTTTTCCAAATAAACCTGTGTTGCCTGGCAGACAGAGCACCAAGTGGAAACATACCAAGGAAGCTTAGGGTTATCTAATTGCCCTTAGCACATTCTTTCTTTCATGTTCTGTACTGCAACTCAAAATGCCTTTTGAATCCTTCTAAACTGTTGACAGCTAATTTCTGTCCATTAGAGACCCACTTCTCACTATTTGTATTTATCCGTCTTAGGAGCTGCATCTTTTTATAGCTAGCTAGCTGTATTTTTGTCATTTTCCCTCTCTCTTCTTGCTTAACTGTCCACTGTGCTGATAGATTTCAAATTGTATTAAACATAAACATGCAGTTAAGATACCCAATTAACACTCATGGTGATTTTCTTTCCAGTTATGTACCTTTACAATTTCTATTTGCTTGAATTCAGCAATAGTTTTATGGTTTATATCATTCATGATTAGACTCTACCCTACCCTTGAAATTATTAATAGAAGCAGGCAATATACATTTAACAAGTTTTTATTTAAAAAACAAACTTCACGTGAAACTGTCTCTGTCACCATTTTCCCCAGTGTTCTTACTGCTTAAGATAAATACTTTAGTATTTACAGAAAATGAAGGCCACAAGTGAGTAAATAAGAAGTTGATAGGGTAATACTATCTTTGCATTGATCTGTGACATGCAGAGACCTCTAAGTCCTTAGAACTTGCATACATAAGGGGAGAAGAGACATCTTATTTAGTCCATGACTGGGAAGATAGTTGAGGGAGTCTCATATGCAACCTTAGCTTCAGACTTCCAATAGCTTATACTGTGGAAATTGGGGGATTAGGACAGGTGAAGAATGCCAAAACTCAGTATGGAAAATAAAAGCAATGACAAGAATACTTTCTGTCAATCTTCAGAAGAGAAGTGGTGTAGAAAAACTCACTTGGGCTTCCCTGGTGGTGCAGTGGTTAAGAATCTGCCTGCCAATACCGGGGACATGGGTTCGAGCCCTGGTCCGGGAAGATCCCACATGCCGCAGAGCAGCTAAGCCTGTGTGCCACAGCTACTGAAGCCTGCGCGCCTCAAGTCCGTGCTCTGCAACAAGAGAAGCCACCGCAATGAGAAACCCATGCACCACAACGAAGGGTAGCCCCCGCTCGCTGCAACTAGAGAAAGCCTGAGCGCAGCAACGAAGACCCAACGCAGCCAAAAATAAATGCATAATAAATAAATAAATAAATAAAAGAACCAAAAACATTTTTTAAAAAGACTTACATTTAAAAAAAAAAAAAGAAAAACTCACTTGAGTTTTTAATATGTGCACCTCCATTGCCAGGGGGAGAAAAGTACTTAACACATGAATCAGTCAATCTAGTAAGTATATGGAATCTAGAAATTCTTCTCATGTGTTTTAAAGGGGATAGAAGTGACCTCAGTTACACCTTTTGTTAATCATCTAGAATTACTCAATCAAGAATATTGTTTAACAGAACACATACAAACATATAGATAACTAATCTAAATCATTAGTATCAATTATTGGAGTTAAGAGAGAATTATAGTCACATTTCATGTTTTAGGGAGAAAACTGAATGCTTGCTGAATGCTTTTCCCACATATATGCTAACGTATCTAAATTGCCCTTAATTATTATGGGGATGCTTTCTCGGAAAGCTTGACTAACTAAACAGAGGATTGGTGATTCTTTTACTTGCAATTCTCTTCTCCCTAAAAACATTCCAGGCAGTTTAAGACACATGTACAAAATGTTTCATAACTTAGAACTAGAAGTAGAAAATTAGATCCATAGAAACAAGAAGGAACAAAGTCTTGTTTTGATAATTATTACTAGAGATGCATGTGTGCACCATCTCTGCCTCTGAGATATCTGACAGCAGCCAGAGAATAGAGAAATGATCGCGCTCTTATAATATGAAGCACAAATTGTATAGGAAATATGTATGGAGGGCATTGAGGATAATGGCCTCAAGCAGAGCTTTTTCACCAAATGAAGTTTGTTTCATGTGGTATTTTCTGACCACAACCTTTGATAGAAGACCTGATGGAGGTAAAGTGTCACTGATTGAAGGTGGTTTTTCCATGGTGGTATACCATGAGCTAAGTTAAGGAAAAAGAGACACAAGAATATCCCAGACAGAACTACAGTGGAAACATGGGGAATAAACCTAGGCTTCAAAAAGGACTGAAACAAGAAATCGGAAGACTCTTGAAATGAAAGCAGCCAGTCTTTTTCTTGTTCTACACAGCCACTCATCCCTGTTTCTCTCTCGAAAGACTATTTTTCCCTGAATCTGTGTTCATTTAGGAAAGGATATCTATCTGCCCCATGACTTGCAAACTCACATTTCTGCTTCATTTCAATCATGGATCAAAATTGCTAAACACTGAATCCTAATCCCAAATTCCTGGAAGAGAGACTGTGAGTGGCCCAGTTTGAGTCAGATCTCCATCCCTAATCCAATTCATGCCTGGGAGCCAGAGACAGAGAGAAGAGTCTTCCAAAGCCCTACCCTGGGGTAGAGGCAGTTTTCAGAGACAGGGCTGAACAGATATCCTAAGAGATGCTTACTAATTTTAAGGTTAATCTTTAATGAGTGCTTAGAATGTGAATTCTCTATTTTTGTATTGAGGGATGGTGCAAGTGCTTTAAAATTAAGATGAAAGGGCTTCCCTGGTGGCGCGGTAGTTGAGAATCTGCCTGCTAATGAAGGGGACACGGGTTCGAGCCCTGGTCTGGGAAGATCCCACATGCCGCGGAGCAACTAGGCCCTTGAGCCACAACTGCTGAGCCTGCGCGTCTGGAGCCTGTGCGCCACAACGAGAGAGGCCGCGATAGTTAGAGGCCCGCGCACCACGATAAAGAGTGGCCCCCGCTTGCCACAACTAGAGAAAGCCCTCGCACAGAAACGAAGACCTAACACAGCAAAAATAAATAATTAATAAACTCCTACCCCCAACATTTAAAAAAAAAATAAGATGAAGAAGATGCAGAAATCTTTCTACTATTAAAGCCAAGATGCCCAACCAATATTTTTGCTCATGCAAAAATAAACCCCCCCCCCATTTGCACTGAAACTGGCTGCAGGCAAAGCAAAGATTGTCCTTAGGAAGCAGATTTGGATCTGCTCCCACAATTAAACGTACTCTCTATCGAAAACCTGGAGTTCCACACCACAGGGTACTGTGGAAAAAAAAGATGATTCTGGCCTGGAAAATTTTCAAAGCAAGTGTTCCAAGTCATCAAAAAGAAGCTCAAGGAGGACTGCTGCCATGGAAAACGTTATATATTGAGCTGCACAGTTCTGCAGCATGCTTTCCAGGATAAGCCATGGAAAAAGTATGTTGTACAAAGTGGAATAGGTTGTCTAGTTTGTAGAGTTTTGATCAACTACCTTTTGTCTGCCAAAGAAAATGATTTTAGTTTTGATAAAGTTGATGATTATACAATTCTTTCTGAAGCAGTAGAATGGCCAAATTATTTGTATCCAGAAATCAATTCTAGTTGTTGAAAATGAAACCCATATCATCAACATATAGGAAGAGGTTTATTTTTCTGTCCACCAAGATGGCACATATGCAGTTTGTCTACATACAATCAGTATCAAATTGTGAAGATATTGGTTTAAAAGATGAATAAGTAAAACACAATGCCTGTTTATATTACATGAAATTGTGAATGGGTATGTCAGGAAAATTTTCCCCTTTAGTTCACCATTCTTTTAGAGTGGGATTTACTCTCACTTTTTTGGAATCATAATACTAAGCCTCAGTTTTAAGTTAACTTGATCCTCTAGGCAATGAATTAAAAATTTAGTGGAAGATATATATGCAAAGCAAACAGTCTTATTTTCTTGAAAATAATAACATTAAATAGTAGAGTAATACTGTGCCCAAAACCCTCTTGCTTCTAATACAAAATATTTAACTTGGAGACCTCACTCATCGTTTAAGAGAAAGCAATTAACATAAATAATTGAGGGACTCTTGAGAAAATTGAATCGAGCCATATTTTTGTAGGACTATAGGTTGGCCCTTTTTAAAATAGGGTTGATTCTCCTTGAATCTTTCCAGAACCAATTATAGTGATTGGTTAAAGGTTGAGGTGAATAGTTTGGTGTTATTCAGAACAGGCTTCAAACAGTTTCAAACAATGATCCAAAAACTTGCCCTACAATTTATTTGCTTTCAGGGGATGATCAAATGAGTTCTGGCATAAGGGGTAACAGGTCCCTGTTAGACGCCTGGGATCTAAAATACTTGGGGCACCATGCCTGGGTCCATAAAACTGAGAGAAATTATACTCCCACCCCAACATTGCTGGTTTCTGTGCTTTCACAAATACTTCTACTGAAGCCATAAAAGGGATAACTGTAGCCTCAAATCTGCTTTATCATTAACTGAGAAAATTAAGTAAAGGTCTTCCACAGGAATTTGTTTAGCTCCAGATTTGGTAGTAATGAGTTTATAATTAGATGGGTTTAAACTGGGCAGATTCTTCCACAGTCTGATTTTAACATTCTGTCACGCTAAACTTGCCAGAAATATCAGTTCATTTGTTTTTATTTTTGGTTTGTTTATTTTTACATCCATGCAATTTTTATTAAATCAGTGCATGAGATCCATTAAATATACACTAGACAGGACTGATTTCCCCCTGAATCTGTCTATTAAAGAAAAAAAAAAAGGAATCTCTTCAGGCAGAGCATGTGATATTCTTTGTATAACAAAAGGTTATTTTATAAAGGTAACCGTTCCCCATCCCATTTCACCTTATCCTTCCTATCCTATCCAACTCATTGTGGGGACAAACATACTCAGGAGGCTGTGTTCAACATCAAACTTAAAAAAAAAAAAAAGTAAATGGAGATAGAAAACATCCAGCTCAAGCAACATAATAAACAATGAGAAATTATTAGTACCTAGTTTGGAAATATAAAGACCCACTTACCCTCCCGTCCCCTCATATTAGGATATGCATGTGGAAAAATACAACCAAATTCTTTCCTCTTTGGTTCATTATATTAAATAGGACTATCAGTTTCAAGTAACAAAACCCCAACTGGCTTAATAAAAAGTGGGACTTTATTGCTTTCTGTAACCAAAGTCAAGGAGTAGCATGAGATTCAGGCCAAATCCAGGCTCTCCAACTATGTTCTCAATACTTTCTTGGTCTCAGTTCTGCTTTCTTATCCATTGGATTTATCTTCAGGCAATTCCTTCCCATATATATACATGAGTTTATATCTCCAGTAAAAATGGCAATTCTGATGAAACTCACATCTCCATCAACTCTACCTGTGAACCTGAGTATGAATGGTAGCCTGAGAAAAACATAAGCATGATGTCAATTTAAATTTTCATGATCCATCCCTTGCCTCTCTCTCTCCAACCTCCTATTCAGCCTCTTGATCTGTGACTCAGACATCCCAAAGTACACAGAAACAACAACTCAAGATGGTGAGCTACTTTGTGTCTCCATATTTATGATGTCATTTCTTCAAACTAGAATGTCCCAATATCTACTCATCACCTTGGTGACTTGCAAATTTATTCTAATCATTCTAGCTTTAGCTTAGGAATCACCTCCTTTATAAACCTTCCTTAACTTCTTCCCGTCAAGGTTATTACTCTCCTACTCTTCCCTCATTACCTTCACATGTACCTCCATTTTAGCAACAATTTTATTATATTACAATTAAGGCTTACATCTGTAACCCCTTCACTAAAGAGAAACTACTATGAAAACAGGAAAATATGCTTTAGTTTTCTTTGTCTCCCCAATCCTTATATCATAGTGTTTAGCACATTCTAAATGATTAATATTTTTGTTGTTTTTGAATGAATAATGAGTCAGTGAAGCGGATTTCCTCAAGAAAATCTATACAACTTTTTCTAAGTAATCAAACTGTGTTTCTTATCAGGATTTTTTCTTTAAATATTTTTATGAAAAATAGATCCTAAATAAATATTTTATTTTATAAGCCTATGAAATTTGTGATCTCTATACATTTAATTACAAACCTACTTAACCTCAAACCACACTAACCTTTATATTAAAAGCTATAACCTCAAGTGCATATATATGCCTACCAATATGTAAATATCCACTATTATTATTATGATACTTGTTGAATAGTGTTTGAAATTATTGAACATAATAGGTTCCAGGTCAGTATTCCAGGGAATTTGTGAAATTTGTAAGGAAATTCTGTTGTACACTGGATCCTTAAAGAAAATGACGAAATATGTACTTTGGCAACATGTGTCTTTCAATTGCAAAAAAAAATGTTATCAAAGATCTATCTCAACTGCCAGTAACTATATGAAATATAGATACTTACAAATTAAACTCTTGACATTTAGAATGTTAACAGTAGTTCCAGGTGTTTAAATGCCTCTTTTCTTTGTTCTTTGATATTTTTTACATGAAGCCTACCTGTATCAAGTCATGTTGACCATTTATTAATGCAGACAAAAATCTCTTTAAAAAAAGAAAAAGACAAGTGTTTCATCATGCTACACTACCTGCCTCTGCTTCTGCCTCTCCATCAAGTTGTACCAAACTCACATTTTCCAATTATCCCTGTGTCAGCTGGCATTTTTATCTGACAAGTAAATTAAGGTCATCAAGAAGAGTGAACCTTGAGGGCTTCCCTGGTGGCGCAGTGGTTGAGAGTCTGCCTGCCGATGCAGGGGACACGGGTTCGTGCCCCTGTCTGGGAAGATCCACATGGAGAGTGAATCTTGAAGTCTTCTGTGTCCCAATGCAGCCACAGTTTGAAGTACTGAATTGCATTGTTTCTGGAGAAATGACAGAGCAGTGGAGGAAAGCACACATGTGAAGTAATTTTCTGAAAAAGTGTAATCCCAGCTAAGGGTCTTTACTTCAACAGAAATGATTCAGGAGGTTTGTTTCCATCCAACTGAGAAGACAATTCAGTAATTGGCTTACTAGAGTGTATCAGAGAGTTTCTTGCTATTTTCTCTCTCTCTTTCTATCTATCTCACCATCTCTCTCTCCGTCTCTCTCTCGTATACCAGCCTTAGGGATGTTTTTCCTTTTGGTAGGTGGCACCAAATGTTGAATGAATATAAAAGAAACATGTTAGTACAATCTCAGGCAATACCTCTTCCTCTAAATAGCTACTTCATTCAAACCCTAGGCTGGGATATTTGAATAAAGAAGTTTATTCACATTATTTTATATTAATTTATCTTTGAACATATTAAATGCCATAATACAAAAGTGTAGGGGAACTTTTTGTGTCACTAGAACATTGTTAAGCATAAACATTACCAAACAAATTATACATAAAAACTTTTTATAGTCAGAGATGTTTAATCCTTACATCTAGAATGTATTCTTTATCTCTTCTTCATGAAGATATGCATTTATTAATCCCTATACTGTGTAAGGCACTGTGCTAATCCCATGTGATACAGAAAGGAGAATGATATTATTTCTGCCCTCAAGAAGCTTATGACATAGTTGAAATGGGCCAAAAAATGGAAATCTTCAGAAAATGAATCATTTTTGATAGCTGAAGTTTTCAGACAGAGGTTTGGTCTTTAAAGTATTATTTTTATAATTTTTAAATATTTTGAATATTTTTCTAATAATGCATCCACAAACTCCTGTCCTTTTATATAAAATATCTTGAACATATCTCAGCATTTTTTAATGGACCTCAAATGATCATGTTAATGTATTGAGTTCTAACATAGTGAGTCCTTTGGTGCTCCTTGAATTTTATAGGGCTATTTGATCCTCAACTCCTGCCTCCAGAGTAGTATATATTTTGGAATTTTGTGGCGGATTTTCAGTTTTCCCAGTTGTTCTTTCAGTCTGCCTAGCAGTGTGCACTTATTCCCTCTCTTCAGGTATCTGCTTTGTGAACTTGGAAATCAATAAACATGTCTGAAGTAAGAGTGTGAGGCACCGCAGCTGTTTTATGAGTAAACTCTGCATTCATTAGTATGTGAACATCTGTCAGATGTTTCTTTAGAGGCTCTTTACGTCTGTCTTGTTTGCCACTGCTGCACCACATTCCACATAATTGAACTTGCCATCTAGCTGAATTCAAATACATGTGATAAGATGAGTATCTGAACTGAGAAAATAGCTGCAGGGATAGGAGGGAATGGGAATGAATTAAGAAATACTTTAAAATGTAGGAATGACAGGATTGATGAGCTGATGATCTGCCTGCATTATGTGAGGGCTGAATGCAAAGTTTCAGTCTTGGACATCTCTAAGAATGGTATACTTACTGCAATGGGAGGATTTTACTCTCTAGGCAATAGGAAAGTCTGAGGTGGGTTTTTTGTGTGTTATTTTTTAATTTTTACATCATTTTATTTGCTGAGTATTTTTAAGTATTATTTTGAAGTATAATTATCTGGCCACATAATGTGGGATGGATTAGGAAGAGACACTTGTGGAAAGGCAGTCTAACAGAAAATTATAAAAGTAGCTTAATCACGTGAGGCTGAAGTCTTAGAGGCAGTACCAGTGGTAATAAAAACAAGATAACATAAGACATGATAATGATTTGACTTTGGACTTGGAGTTATAGGGAAAGGTGAAATCAAAGATGACCTCATGCTTCAAGTCCAGGTGGCCAACAGAATAACACCATCTACAAAATCACAAGATTATCTTCATCTAGGAGAACTATTTCTTCAGTTTTCACTCCTATCTCACACTCTTATGTCTACATGACCATACAGTGGAGAGATTTTACAGACTCATGAGTCTCCATTGTATATTGCTACATCTTTATATATATATGCCTCATTTCATAAGGTTAAACCAATCCTGACTGCAATATATACCCTGAGAGGGGAATTTTTTTCCTGAAAAAAATAATGCTAAGGATTTCCTGAATCGATCGTCAACAAACCTTAAGGTTAATTTTCTGGGCGCTCTCCATACATTACTCTGTTGAGATTTCTGCTGTGTTTAAAAAAATCACTTGGTAAAGTGTTTAGATAATAGTATTTGAAATTTTGACATTTCATCTAAAATTGGGAGTCATAAATAAAACGTGAATATGAAACAAATTTATTTCACTGGGCAAAATTTTGAGAAAAGCTTTATTCAAAAAAATCATGTAAATGTTGTCTTCCATAACTTTAAAAAGATGTTAAAACAGAAAAGAGTTAACTTTAAAAAGCTATTGCATAGGAAATGACACAGAATACAAATGACAGATTTTACTTTGAAATGTAAATATAAACTAGAATAATCTTGATTACAGAGAGACAAAAATCATATGCCTCCATAGAAGAAAATTCTTTGGTTAAAAATAGCCAAATTGCTTTTCCCTCATACTTTCCTTAAGACATGAAATCTATTTTTTTAAGTATTTGGATTCCAAGTAAAGAACTTCACTTTTTTCTCCTTAAATAGCAATATCTAAAGCAAACCTCACTTAATAATGTCATCCTGACTTATACCAGGCATTGGGTAGGTACTAAGTCCTGCTCAGTAACAGATTTGCAACTCTTTTTGGGTAATTGCTTCCTCTTAAGGAAGTATGCTTCTTCCCAAACCATAGAATGAAATATATCATTTTAATATACTTATCTTTTTCTAAGACTACAACCTCATTCCATTAAGCAAAGGAACATTCCCAATCACCTAGTCACAATTAAATTATATTTCTTACCATAGATTATTGTGTTTCTTATTGTGTTACTTCTGAAGGACAGGTTTGCTCTGTATACACATTTCTCCTACAAAACTAATTAGAAATAAGCAAGCTTCTTCTCAGGATTGAAAACATGAATAGGTGGTACTATAGACAAGTTTTCACAACAGAGGAACTTGTAGCTATACTATATTTTTATGGAATCCACTTGGTAGATGATTTTATGGTTTATTTGTCTAAGTGTTCACATTAATCAAGTCTTTGAGACCTCTAAACAAGGAACAACTCCTCACTGTCTCCCTCCTCCTATTCCTTTCCCTTCCCCTCCTCCTCCTCCTCCTCCTCCTCCTCCTCCTCCTCCTTCCAACACATCATATTTCCAAACTCCCACTCTGCTGACTCACTGCCAAAGGCTGTTTATTCTCTTCCAGAGCACCTTGCAGTTTCTCTTTTGTAACAGTTCTTAGACTCGTAATTATTTACTCATTGTTTATCTTCCCCACTGGATGGTAAATCCAGGAGGACAGTCTTTATTGTTTACCACTGTATCCCTAGAGTCTGTCTCAGTGCCTGCCATGTAATAGGTGCTCAATAAACATTTATTGAATGAACTAATAAATTCTTAACCTTGGATTCACATTTATAAACTTAATCTACTCAACTTGATCAAATGTAGAAGTCTGTACTTTCTAGTAGTCCCTGCCTTCCAGGAAGCATTATCTACAATAATACAGAATAATTAGAGTCCTCTGATTAAAATAGTGTTGGATAGACTTACTTCATATACATAACGTTACTACCTTAAATGTAAATCTCTACATATCAAGTGGAAGGCAAGAATATGGATTACCCTAGGTTAATCTGACCTGTTTTATACGAGAATCATCCAATGCACACAATCATTCAATCCATTCACACAAACAAATATTTATTGAGCTACTACCATGCATCAAGCTCTGTAGGTCAAATACTATATTAGTTTCCTAGGGTTACTATAACAAATTACCACACATAGTGGCTTAAAACACCAAATTCGTTCTCTCACATTTATGGAAGCCAGAAGCAGAAGCATACTCTCCCCTAAGGCTCTAGGAGAGAATCCTTCCTTGCCTCTCCCACTGTCTGGTGGTTCCAGGCATTCCTTGGCTTGCGGCTGCATAACTCTAGTCTCTGTCTCTGGCCTTATCCTCTTTATTTTCTCTTTTCCTGTCTCTTATAAGGACCCTTTTCATGGATTTGGGCCCACCCAGTTGATCCAGGATGATTGAGGTCCTCAGTTACACCTACAAATTCCTTTTGGGGAAGGGGGAGGAGGAGAGGATGTCTTCATTCAACATATTATAGACACTATTGTGAATAAAGTCCCTGCAATAGAATTTGCAATCTAACAGAAAGACAGATTACCAAAAAAAGGTAATTTCAATAAAACATGATAGAAATTTATGGATAAAAGTAGTACAAGGGTCTATGGGAACATATATCTAGGGACCTAACAAAATCTAAACAACCAGAAAATGATGTGATGTTCATGTAGGAGGATTGATTAGGAATTGACCATGAAAGTCCAGCGCATTGAAGGAACTGGCAGAAATTTAGCATGGTTAGAGAATGATGAGAGATGAATCTGGAGATATATGCTAGAGCCATTTGTAGAGAGCCTTGTTAACAAAGTTAAGGGCTTTGGACTTTATCCTGAGATAAAGTCAGAGCCCTGTGTTTGGCTACATTAATATGATAAAAAGGCAGAAATTATCCCTATCGGGACCAAGAGCTGAAGCACAGGTCCTATGAATTCCTCTTATTTCTGTATGGCAAATCTTGTTCTTCCCAGTATTTGATTGCAACCTTAGTGAATAACACAATATCATAGTAAAATTGCTCTGAAGGATTGTGTTAAGAATATTTAATTCAACATTCTCATTTTTACAGACATGAAACCAAGGTCAAGCAAGGCTATGATGGTTCTAGAACACACAAAAGAGCCCCAAGCCAGTTGTTCTGTTAGTGTAAATGGTGGTGCAAAATAGTGGCAATAGTATGGGCTTGGAGATTGATAAATCAGCGTTGGGCGGCCAGCTTTCTTGTGTACAAGATGTGTGACCTTAGGCAAGTAATATAACCACTTAAACTAGGAATAATAATAGTACCTACCTATTAAGATGTTGTACAGATAAATTTGATAATAATTTGAAGCACTTAAGCATACTGCTAGAGGATAGTTTACTATTGAGTACATACGACTTGTTGATGATGATGATGAGATTCATAATGTTTTCATAATCAACCCAGCCCCATCATCCAGAGAATTTTACTATCAGTATAATAGTACATCACATTATATACTCTTATTTTCAAATACATATATATACAAAATATTCTCCACAGAGGAGTGTTTAGAATTCCTAGTACAGATGTTTAAGAAACAATTATGCAGAAATATACATTTTTCAAAGTGTCACATCTTAATACTGTTATCCTATTAAAGTTTTAATTGAAGCAAAGTTCATAAATATGTAATCACAAGGGTGAAAAAGAAGATATATTAGTAGTACTGGCATTTTACTGAGCAATTATTTAAAGTATACAAAACAATTTTCTATAATGAGGTAATCTGATTTTCCAAAGGCACCCAATTACATAATCATCTCCACCATCTGAACTTTGAATACATGGTGTCAATAAATCACTTGCTACCTGGCTACCATGAAAATACATGCTCCAGGTTTAAAACTCTTGAACTATATATTTTACAAATACACCGGTTGGTAAGTAAATAATGTTTTCTTTTTAAATGCTACCTCCTTTATCTTCAAAAAGTTAATGTGGGCTTCCCTGGTGGCACAGTGATTGAGAGTTCGCCTGCCGAAGCAGAGGACACGGGTTCGTGCCCCGGTCCGGGAAGATCCCACATGCCGCGGAGCGGCTGGGCCTGTGAGCCATGGCCGCTGAGCCTGCGTGTCCGGAACCTGTGCTCCGCAACGGGAGAGGCCACAACAGTGAGAGGCCCGCGTACTGCAAACAAACAAAAAAGTTAATGTTTTCTATAACATCTACTCCTTACAATTTGTTACTAAATAATTTTCAACGAGAAAGTGTAACATTTTAAAGCACACATTAATTCCCATGGTATCAGTGTTGTTTTGAAGATTAGGAAATCCAGTGAGGACCTAATAAAACACCTTCAGTACGTTATTTACTGGATCAGATTCAACTATTTAACTTGTCTCTACACAGATTGTGAGCTACAACTCAACACTGAAATAGATTGCCTGAAAATACCTTGATTAAATCATAGTGACTAAGGTCTAATTCCAAGGTTTAGTAAATTTCTTACTAGAACCTGAACATAAATGACTTTTGTTTTTATTTACATTTAGATTTCTTAAAAAGCCTCCTAAATGCTTGACTGGTTTCTTACTGACTCAACAGTAGCATTTAAGGTTTAGATATTCTCTAGTAGATATGTCATTTTTATGAGAAAGTTATTACTCTGGCTATGAATTTGCACATAGTTTACCCTGTATTTGATTCCCAGAAAAGGATCTACTTCTACGGAGAGTACCCAGGTTTAATAAATTTAAATTATTATGGTAGAGAATTAAGCGGTTTGCTTTTCAGTTATATTCTTTCTTTGATTCAGTTTGCTGCTTTCAACTGATTAGATTAATCATTTTTATAGTAATCTAAATTAAAAATCAAGCTTTATTTAAGTTAAGGGATATTGGAGGCACTGATTGATTTAATGTTTTAGAATATTGATAATTAACTGAATTATTATTGCAAGTTATAGCATAAGAAAGAAATGAAACACATATGTAAAGCCTCAATTCTGGTGATTGTCATGCATGAGCTGGATCAAGCTCTTTAATTTCACTGAGCTTCAGTTTCCTCACCTCTATTATTAAGCAATTACCCATATGCTGTCCAATAAAATTGTATCTCATTAAATCTTCAGTAATACAGAGATTGAAAAGTGCTAATGAATTAATTGAACTAAGATATTTTAAAAGATTCCTGGAAGGTTAGTGAAACATGCAGCCCTTGCAGTTTTGTAAATGAGAGAAGTAATATGCTGTTATACATAATCTATACTTTTCCTGAAACAAGGAAGCTTTTAAATGTCATCTTTTTAATGACTGCTAGTCAAACATCTAAGCAACTACTATGAATACCCTTGTGTTCTAGAGGTAGGAATTCATAACTTTGATGTTTGAATTAAGCTCTAGGAAATATAAAGAAGTTTGTTCTTAAATTGTGCAATAATAGCCTTTGCACTTGGTGAAAACAGACATCAAAACAGTCTGTAAAGCCTGGTCTGTTGGTGTACGGTCAAGCCACTCAAGATGGCTCTTCTCTTGCTCTCTGTCCACCCACTGCTTGACCAGCCCATGCTTCACCTACACCCTACTCACATGACTATACAATCCTCTTAATTATAGGGTTTAATTAGTAACTGCCTACATGCTTGCCACCTGTACCAGCTGCTGGTTTCCCTG
The DNA here is from genome assembly GCF_026419965.1 of Kogia breviceps. Classification (NCBI taxonomy): domain Eukaryota; kingdom Metazoa; phylum Chordata; class Mammalia; order Artiodactyla; family Physeteridae; genus Kogia; species Kogia breviceps. The sequence continues at coordinate 104,932,071 of NC_081314.1, read as the reverse complement.
GTAACTGATGAGCCAACCTGAAGTCAATTCCCCCTATAAATGGTAGCACCACCCCACCTCCATAGTGAAGACTGCTACTGTGTCCTGCCTGCTCTCTGCTGTCCACGATGGGGTGTCGCTCCAGGACTTACAGACTTGTAAGAATCCCTAACCAATAAACCGTCGCTGTCTCTGTCACTGTCTTCTGGCTCTTTCTTTTGTCTCTCAGCTGGGCAATTACAAGGTTTGCAGGCCTGCAGGGTGTAGCCCAACAGTTGGCAAAAGTGTTCAAGGAAATAATTTAGCAATTATATAAACAAAGTCCTTTAGTCCGTCTGCTGATTAAATTTTGCAAAACCTACTTCATCTTAAAGTGAGGGGTACTAGGAGTCCATCTACTTTCTTGGTATTTTTGCAAAAAAGAAGAAAGGGTTATGTGGTGGGTTATAGACCTCAGTCTTCAGCCCTCATTTCGGGTTTGCATCTTGTGTGCCAAATAAAGGGCAAATGTGGCGGGATTTTTTGGTATGCATTACCATATTTTCAAGCATATACTAAGTTGTAAAACAATTTGGTAGTGAAACGTCACCCAGGGAAATGTTAATATCGTACCTGTGTTTCAGCTTCTGACATGGCAGCAGAACAGGGGCAGATTCTCGTGATAGCCACCGCGGCCGTGGGAGGATTCACTCTCCTCATCATTCTTACTTTGTTCTTCTTAATCACTGGCAGGTAACTGAATTATACCAGAGTATTTCCAAGATTTGTGAATAGCCATTCTTCTTATACACTGTGTGTTCAAGGGCTTTTAGACTTAACAAAGCATACGCGTGAGAAAAACAGATCAAGGCAGATTCCACTCTGACAGTGAACTCTACATGGCAATAGAATGCCATGGCAAGTTCTCTGTGTCAACAGTTCCCTGAGTATGGAAGCAACCGAAGACTTGATAAAAACACTTTGAAAACAATGAGTGATAAAATCTTACTTAATAAGTTACGTCTGGGTTTTTCCTTTACTGCAATCAAATTATACCATTAAAGGAATTTTGTTTGGAAAATAAAAATTCAACAGAGAAACTGAACAATTTATGTAAAGTGCTTTATAAACTTAATATTATAGAAATGTTTTATTCTGCCCATTAAATATTGAAAAGATCTATATTAGAACTATATTAATGGTTGTATAAATCAAGTTTTTTTTCCGCCTAAGAGTAATATGGATGAAAATTTAAAATAACAATAAATTTAACGTAGCAAAAGACCTCGACGTGAATCCCAGCTAGCTGGTCAAAGTGCTTCTTCCATCTAAACCTTAGATTTCTATTTTTACACAGTTTGGTATCACAAAGCATTAAAATGCTTTATTGATTTTAAAACAGATTGTTTCCATGAGCCAGTTACTGACAATGCAGAGATGTGGGTGAAGATAATGTGTATGAAATTATTTAAAAGAATAAGTGTCATTTCTTATTGAGCCCTTGATATTTGGCCCAGACTTTTGTCAGAAATTTTGAAGGCTTCAGATCATATTTTTCACTCCTACAAGGAGAAAATATTCCATCTACATTATCAATAGTGGCACAAAATACCTTGAGAGTTTTCCTGATACAGCAAAATATCAGTGTCATGATTTAAAACTGTAATAAAAATGCCAGTGAAACAACACACATGCTTACTGACTCCAGCTAAAGTACACCAGCTCTTCTGGGAAACCCTGATTATTTGATTATGCACAGAAATTACCTTCAGAGCCAGTAGTTCAGCGAACTATGAACACCCTTTGTTTTATTCATTTTTAAAACTCTTACATACCAATATTTTGTTAAAAATCATTACAGAATTATAGAGGATATGCATATATGAAAAAATATTTTCTGAAATTTTGACAGCAGACTAGAAGTATAGATCAATAAATTGACAATTACTTAGGCACTTATCAAGTGTGGGTCCCTGAGGAAATGTAACTGCTACCTGTTAACAGTGTATCAGATTTAGTTATGACAAATCCACTTTATAGGATTTATCAAGGAACAAAGAAACACGAGGCTATTCTAATGTGGTTAAGTTGAAATGGTGACTTCCTTATGAAATTAATTGTAAAAGGGGCACATTTACCCCTATGTTCACTTAAAATTTTCAGGTGTATAAATAGACATAACATGACTCTTGCAATTAATAGTGTCTCAGAGTTCATTTTAATAGTGTCATATTCATTGTCAATTTTAAAGAATGCCTCTAAATTCATAATGGAAACTGATTCAAATTCTATTTTATTTAATAGTGATTCAACATGAAGCAAAATTCGTTCTGATTTTTAAGTTATATTTTATGTATTTGTAGAACATGAGCTAAGGTCTTATTTCCTGATAGAGTATTTCAACAAACAGTGATTTAAATAGCACATACACATGTACAAAAACATTTCATTAAAATATCAGAAAATACTGCCTTTACACATAAACATGACAACAGAAGACTTTACAGTCATTGTAGGCTAAATAAAATTGGCATAATAAACCTGAGAGTTGGGCTCAACTGTTATCTTTATCTGGGATTCCTGAAGCAGAATTTGAATACCATTTTTAAAAAGATTTAATAATAACCAAAAAAATTGAAAGTTGAAAATAATTTAGTACAATTTCCCTGTTTGCCAATTTATGTGACATCAGAAACTGCCTTAACATTCTACATACTGGAAAAAAGCAAGTTCAATTACATAAGATAAAATAACTCATTCTGGAGCATCTCTTAAGCACTGTGCTAGGGAAGCATTCACTGGAAATTATTCTATGAAAATTGTAAGACGTATCTGAATAAATATGCAATTTGTCATAGGATCTGAGACCAAATTCACACTGGAAGATTGGGTTGTGCACCACAGATGTATTCTGTTTAACCATTTGGAATTAGCAACTTGATGAGCTGTCAGATAATATGGATGTTGCCAAATTTTTCATGTTGAAGAAGTCATAGGAGATAAGCACCTGCCTGTTCTTCAGAGCGTGATTCTTCCAAGAAAGAACAGAACATGCCTCCACCACATTTCTAATATTTAAAAAAAAAATGCGAAACTGGAAGACAGTTGTCTAAATTTCTGAGATTCTGAATCAAAAACAATTTTTCCATTGTGACTTTTAATGCCTTTCATCGACTCTAGCTATTAGAGACCATATAAGGAAAGACATGATGGTTATTGCTTATTATTAAATATTTTCTAAGCTTCCTATCATTTGGCTCAATCAATCCACTTGAGAGTATTTTATTCCTATCTGGGGCTAATTTTGATGTATTAAAAAGCAAAAACCTTCTATGGCGTATTTTCACATGTTATAAATATGTTCTTAAAAGTGGTCTTGGGCTTCCCTAGTGGCGCAGTGGTTGCGAGTCCACCTGCCGATGCAGGGGACACGGGTTCGTGTCCCGGTCTGGGAGGATCCCACGTGAGCCATGGCCGCTGAGCCTGTGCGTCCGGAGCCTGTGCTCTGAAATGGGAGAGGCCACAACAGTGAGAGGCCCGCTTACCACAAAAAAAAAAAAAAAAAAAGTGGTATTTATGATAACTTTTGCCTATGGGTGATAAGTATTTTAATTAATATTGGTTCTTATCCAGCATAATTACTAAAATAAGATTCTGTTTACCTTTTTTAAAGATGTCAGTGGTATGTAAAGGCCAAAATGAAGTCAGAAGAGAAGAGAAGAAAGGACTTACAGAATGGTCATTGTAAGTAGTTCAGTGACTGTTTTCCATGATTTTCTACTGTTCCAGCACTTCAAGAGTTCATTTTAAACATGTATCCATGAATTGTGAAAGCCAAAGAAATTCAGTTCCAACCTTTCAGCATTAAGACTTTTCATCTGGTTTCTAGGTTTGCTGGTGGAAATTGCACCTGCTTCTCATTAAATGCTATTACCTTTTTCCTAATTCTGCTTGCTAGAAAACACAACAGACTGAACATGCTAAAAATACAAGATGACTGATTATATCTAGTTATTTACCATTCACAATGGCTCCAAAACATTAGTTGGTTTTATTTAGTGGAGCATTAGCCATAGAAATATTAAGGAATTCTTATTCCCTATTATAGGGACTATCATTTAACATATAACAAATCAATTTACAATTCATTAACACTAAAAAAGAAAATCAGCTCTTTAACTCTTAGAATATGTATGAAATCCTTGAGCTGACTACAGGTCGTATTCATTTAAAGGATCTCTTCCCAAGCAAGCTATAATTACCACTATAGTTGGTTTGATAATTGCCACCATTTCCTCCCCAACACCCACCTTCACCTCCATCTCCAAATTGCAAACTACTTTGTCAAGACAGATTCTCTGGCATGAGACGCTGAATTAACAAGAAAGGGATGTTCTCTAATTAACCACAGTATAGAGATAATATGTGAGGCAAGTTGTTTAACTATTTAAACTCATCTTCTATTTCAAATTGAGCTCAAGTCATAAGGGACTTTTCGATCTATATTACCCTCCAGCTAACGGAAAGGATTTAAGTGAGGAAATTATAAACTGGAGGGATGCTTTAGGGCTTTTTTTTTTTTTTTTTTTTTGCGGTACGCGGGCCTCTCACTGTTGCGGCCTCTCCCGTTGCGGAGCACAGGCTCCGGTCGCGCAGGCTCAGCGGCCATGGAACACGGGCCTATCCGCTCCGCGGCATGTGAGATCTTCCCAGACCGGGGCACGAACCTGTGTCCCCTGCATTGGCAGGCGGACTCTCAACCACTGCGCCACCAGGGAAGCCCTAGGGCTATTTTTAAGGCTCATGTGATTTCTCAGAGAGAGGTCTGAGGACAAGCTGCATTAGAACGTTTCACCCTTACTCACCAAAGTTCAGACTCAGAAGGTCCAGGGTAGGGCTAAGACATAAGCATTTTCAGAAAGCTCTCCTAGGTGGTTCTTTTCACAAAGAGTTTGAGGCTCACTGCACTGTCAGGGAAGGGAGAGCCGAGACAGCTGATACCAGGCAAAGGATGAGCTGAAAATAATGTAGATAGAGGCAGAACCTGGATCTAGACACCTGGACCAATGACTTAACCTGAGAAACCCTAAGATTCACTGCAGTGAATTCAGTACTGAACTGCAAAAGAAAAAGTTGTTCCTGAGGTATTTATTACCAGTTTTCCAACTAGCAGTTTAGCATAAACTAAACCAGATGGGCCCAGCAGGAAGAAATGAAAATAACCTGAGGCAGCCAGGTACAATAGAAGAAAGATAACTAACAGATGTTTAAGAAGACACGAATAAGTAGTAACCAGATAGTCCAAATTGAAACTAAGTTTGGGTTTTTTTTTTTTTCTATACTACATATATTGTAAAAAAAAAAAAAAAAAAAAAAAAAGTGATACTAATCAGTTTATTCTGTAGAATGTATATCACTTTAAATTATTGAATGGTTAAATGTTAAAACCATGTATGAGTTAATAAATGGCATCTGTTACCTGGGCATAAAGTAATATTATCAATATGATACTACTAATCATCTCATAGTAGCCTTTTAGCTTCTAGTATTCAATCTGAAATCACAACTCCTACTGTTACAAAAATATCGTTAAGAATATGAACTAGAAGTACAAATGATCTGTTCTTGTTTCCTCCAATCTAAAGTCAAATTCTTGAGTTTGAGAAGTCAAGAAAAGCATAGCATTTCAGAATCAGTCAACTCTATCTAGAAATGTGATTTACTTGTGCTCTTTTGGGAAGTACTAATCTCATATCCAGTACTAGAAGACAGGAGGCAAAAAGTAATGAAAAAAGACAACAGGCATAGAAGAACTCATGAAGCAAATTACTGCTAATAATGGACATTTCATCACCTCCTCTAAACTCATTTTATTGCCTTTTGTTTGTTTGCAATTTTTTTTTTTTTTTTTTTTTTTTTGCGGTACACGGGCCTCTCACTGTTGTGGCCTCTCCCATTGCGGAGCACAGGCTCCAGACGCACAGGTTCAGCAGCCATGGCTCACGGGCCTAGCCGCTCCGCGGCATGTGGGATCTTCCCAGACCAGGGCACGAACCCATGTTCCCTGCATCGGCAGGCGGACTCTCAACCACTGCGCCACCAGGGAAGCCCTGTTTGTTTGCTTTTGAGATATTCTTGCAAGAGCATGTTTCTAAGGAGAACTAGGCAATGCTTAATTCAGGGTGTTGTATGGTTTTCAAAATCTAAGAAGCCACAAAACCAGATATAATTTACTCTGCCACAAATTTAGCATTGATCTTTTCATCCTTACTAATTCGTATTCAGTAAAGGTTTGCTGTGTGTTTATTGCCTATAAAACCATACCTAAGATATTTGGAAAGATGCAAAGACGTATAAGAAATGATCTCCTGTCCTCCAGGAGCTAGCAGCCTGATGTGGAAAACAGAAACAAGTGAGCAAAACAGAAGACTATCCACAGGCAGTCTGTGACTACTTTATATACTGAAGAAGTTGCAAATTAATATGCAACCAGGCATCCAATTTTTTAGCCCCCCCTATTCATCTTCCTAACTGCCTGTGGGCTGTGAGCACCCACCAGAGAAAGAAGAGCAGCTACATCTGGTCAGTGACCAGATTTGGACCTTTGATTCTTATCTTCCCCTCCAGGGTAGACAGTGGGTCCTTTCAGGACAATGTGCAATTTGGCCATGGAAGCGACTACAGAACACAGGACAGGGCCGTTTCCATAAAGTAGTGGTCCTCCCTGTCACTGTGCCATGGAGTCTGTGCTTTACTGCCTAAGAGTTTCTGGAAGGGGAGAGACCACAGGACTGGGACATGAATTCAGGAAAACCTAGTGCCTTAGAATACAAAGGTCCAGGAGGGACTCTAAGGGACTTGTGGGGTTTTTTTTTTGGGGGGGGTGGAGGAGAAGGTTTATGCTTTGTTTCCCCCATGTCCTGAGCTAGATCAAATGTAAAATATATGGATACTAGTGTCTAAGTGAGCTGATTAAACGTTTTACAGAAATATAATAAAAATGTGTCTTATGGAACTTGTCAGCTCACTCTCTCTGAAATTACCAGGTCATTTTACATCAAGGTAAAGGTAAATTTTTGATTCCAAGTATTCAAAGCTTTAATGGGGTGGCAAGTGGGTGGGGGGGGGAGACAAAAACAGAAAAGAGAATTGAATTTAAGTAACTAACCAGAATGCTTACATTATAAAAACAAACAACCCGATTAATAAATGGGCAGAGGAGCTAAATAGACATTTTTCTAAAGAAGACATACCGATGGGCAACAGACATGAAAAGATGCTCAACATCACTAATCATCAAGGAAATGAAAATCAAACCCACAAAGAGGTATCACCTCACACATGTCAGAATGGTTATTATCAAAGAGACAACAAAGAACAAATGTTGGCAAGGATGTGGAGAAGAGGGAACCCTCATGCACTCTTGGCAGGAATGTAAATTGGTGCAGCCACTTTGAAAAACAGTATGGAGGTTCCTCAAAACAGTAAAAATTGAACTACTATGCAATCCAACAATTCCAATTCTGGATATTTCCCTGAAGAAAACAAAAACACATATATGTATGCATATGGCTAATTCACTTTGTTGTACAGCAGAAACTAACACAACATTGTAAAGCAATTATACTCCAATAGATAAGAGGTACAAACTTCCAGTTATTAAATAAGTCATGGGTATGTAATGTACAGTACAGGGAGTATAGTCAATAAAATTTTTAAAGCTTTGTATGGTGGCAGATGGTAACTAGACTTATCGTGGTGATCATTTTGTAATGTATAAAAATATTGAATCACTATGTTGTACACCTGAAACTAACATATTGTGAGTCATTTATAGTTCAGTTAAAAAAAAGAATGACTACTTTAGTACGTCACTCCTCATTTCAAATATTCACAAGATGCGTGATTACTAGAATATCCTTGAACTAATTCAGTCTTTTATTTTGTTGCAGTACACTTCCCAGGAATTAAAACTTACATAGATCCAGATACATATGAAGACCCATCCCTAGCAGTCCATGAATTTGCAAAGGAGATCGATCCCTCAAGAATACGCATTGAGAGAGTCATTGGGGCAGGTAAACATAAAGTCTACACTTTTGAAGTTACAATTCCTTAATGGTTTTGTAACTGGTTTATCAACATACTATTTTAATTCTTAGCAGTTTTAGTCACTGAAAAATTTTTATAAATGAGAAGTAAAATTATTTTGTATATATGATGTTATTGTTTTAAAAAGTATTGCAAGTGCCCAAATTCGTTTCCAAACAATGAGAAAATCCACAAAAGTTATTTTTAACATCCTGTAGTCATCCTTTCAGTACTGAGATAAATTACAATGAAACTAGAGTGATTCAGGAATTTATTTTGGAAATGCAACTTCAGGAGTTTGTCATAGGTTATTACAGATTTACTTAAAACCCAACATCTACAGACATATACTATAATAAGTATTCACAGTGATGACCTTGAGGTCCTGCAAGATCTAGAAGTGTTCTGAAACTCACTGAGTGTAAAATTAGGTTCAACATAGTCTTATATCACTTTAATGCAAACTAATAATTTCCCTATGTAGAATATTCAAATACTCAAAATACTATATTATTCAATTATTCTGGATAAATACAAATTTATTATGAATCAGCCCCCAAGAATTTCTTCTGTACATTACTTAGGGCACAGGCCAAGCCAATACAACAAAGAGATCCCAGAATATAAATGTGTTCCTCTTGCAAGTCCTTGACCCAAGGTGACTAATCCATGCTGGCAGAGGAGCTCTCATGCAGAAGGTCTTGAAAGGACCCTAGTTCCTTCTACTCTTTGCTCTGCCTTCCCCTAGCATGTTTTCCTCTGAATGGTCAAAGCTGGTCACCAGCACATCTACCTTTTGGTCTATGAGAAGGAAAAGGAAAGAGTTTGGGCTCTTTGCCTTTGTCTTTAAGGCAATAACCTGAAATTGCAAACATGTCTATTCACATCTCAATGGTCCAAATGCAATCACGTGGATACACTTAAATGCAAGAGAGTTTGGAAATATACTTTCTGACTGGGCAGCCATGCATACAGCTAAAAAGGGGAGGGGAGTGTGCTACTAAATAGAGAAGGAAGACTGAATCCTGAAGGGGGGTGTTGTCCCCCTCTAGATGCTGGATATCTATGTAATCCTTCAGAGAGAGCAGAACATACCATTCCAGCTGGGTATCATGTCTTTGCAAACACCAGAAGGCTTTCTTCCTTTCAAAACTCTTCTTCACCAGAAAGACTGGCTACATAATTTGCAGGGACCAGTGCAAAATGAAAATGTAGAGTTCCTTGTTAAAAAGACTATTAAGATTTTCAAGACAGTGACAACAGAGCATTAAACAGCAGAGCACTTCTACACTCAAGGCGCTGGGTGACTACACCCAAGAAGCTGACTATTTCACAGAGAGCTAACACTACACTGAGAATTCCAGGAAATTTGGAGAGAGCCCTTCCTTATGTCATTTCACTCCTTATGTACCATGGATCATCTCATCTCCTCCATGGCCTATTTTGCCTCTGAAAGCTGACACAAGGGTCCTATACACTTAAATCTTGATGCTCACAGCCAAAGAGGTTGTCTTATCAGAAAGATTAAGAACCTAGAATGGAACCAGATTCTCTATTCTCTTCTGATGAACACAAAGCACGTCAATAGGCATTAAAGGCATAATTGAAAAGAGTGATTGCATTATATCCATTTAGTTTGGGGGTTCTTTTTCTTAAGACAGCAGAGGAATAGAAAAGAGAGGAGGTTGAGTAATTCCATTGCACCCTATATTTGGCTTTCTTCCCTGACCCCTGAGAAAACAATGGTATGACCTTTCATACTGCATTGTTCCATACTCATGTAGGTACAGGAGAAGTATTTCTTGTTGTAGATTTCTGTGCATATTTTAAACACCAATGTCTGAAATCTGTTGAGAGAGTAAAACCAAGTATCTGAGGAGTGCAAAGTGTCAACTGAAAAAAAAAAAACACTACACAATTTAAAAACTGCGAGTTGAGTTCATTCATTGTCTTACTGAAGACTATTCCCTGGGAGATAGCCTCTCAGATAGCTCTGAGAAACTGTTCCAAAGAGGTAAGGGGGGATTTGGCAAATGGGATACGTGCAACCAAGCACACATCTCACAACTCGGTAGAAGGTTGCAGCTAGTCATAGTCATGAGGAGGAACAGATACCTTAGTTAATGGTTTTAGTGCTTTTCTAAGTATTGGAAGATACAAGAATCCAGGTTCATAAAAAATTTCTCCAGAAAATATCTAACTGTCTGAAGACTTGTTCTGCCAGTTTTCCCAGAACACAGAGTGCCTTAATTCCTGATTTCTGCCCTGAACTCCTTTCAGGGTGTATTAAAGGTCAGTGGCTGCAGTGGCTAATAACTCAGTCCTTATAGAGCTGGGTAGCTAGTGGTAGTGACATTCTTTAGTTAGCAAGACAAATAAATTCAGTTTATCTTTAGCGTTTGGGTTGTTTTAACCAAAATATAATTTTATCCTGAAAAAAAAGTATGACAGATATTGCCAAAGCAAACAATAACTATTAAAGAGACTATTTTAATATCACAGCCTCCCTACTCTGTCTAAACTCTAGTATGTCATAATGGGATTCCTTTTTTTTCTGCAAAGACAGAAGATGTATAGGTGTATAGGATTAACATCAGTGTCCCTTTTATAATTATTCATCTTTGACTATTTCAGCTTTCAAACAATATGCTAAGTGATCTTTTACTATCTTCAGAAAAATCATAAAAATAAAAATGCTTTATGAGAAAAAGCTATTGTAATATAACTTCCCTCTTTGTGCCCCTGGCCTGTACTACTCTATTGTTACTTAACCCCATTAGGTCACGTTCCTCAGCAGCAGTGTGAAAAAAACATTGTTCAGTCAAATGAAGGAATTAATAGAGTTTTCTAACATCCATGACATTGTAAGGGAGGAAGAACTTTCCTCTACCCTTCTAGGGTCTTTTGGCTGGTCTGTTAATTAAATTGGTACAAGACAGATTAACAGGAGGAAAAAATCTAATTATGTACAGGAGCCCCAAAACGACAATGAGAGGCTCTCACTGACATGCAACTGAAGCTTGTATGCCATTTTGAGCTGAGAAGAAAGGGGGTGGGGTTTGGGGTTTCAGAAGGAAGGAAGACCATTCATAGGACAGGAAGAGCAAATGTTTGGTAAGCAAATGTTTGCCAAGCCTTACAGAGACAATGGGGTACAGACGAATTTGATCTCAAAGCCCTGCCCCCCGCCCCCTGCAAGCTTAGGCACCTAGCTCTTAGTCTTTGTAATTATCTCTGATGTTAGCTCTCTTCCGGGATCAGACCCTCTATCTAAGTGGATTTAGGCAGTTAAAGAGGTGGTATAAAGCTCTCCTTGCATCTGTTGGGCCTCGATCATCTTGAGTTCAAAATACTCCTCGTGCCAAAGTGGCACCTTCTGGGGCAGCCCGCCCTGAACCTCATCAACCTAATTGCACAACTGGTTACTTGCCCAACTTTTTACTGTCAATACTTTCCTCTGGTTGCATCATATTCTTTATTTTTTCCCCACCCATTTGATTGTTTCTTCTTAAATTCCATTTCCTATCATCTGTGTGCATTAGATATTCCTGTTCCCCTTGGAAGTGTAAATTAAAGGACTTAAGGGGAAATGTGGACGTTGTACAGAGGGGGAGTGTTGTGGGGAAGATGGGAACCAGAGGCAAGATATCAAGTCTTGATAATTGTCAGATGAAAGATATCAGGTCCCATTAAGGCACTGAGAGTAGCAATAGAGAAGGATGCCTAGATTCGCAATTCATTGCTGAGGAAAAATCTGCAAGGCCTCCATGTTTTATGGCAAAGAAATAGTTAAGAAGGCTTTTCAGGTTTCCAGTTGGGAGAAATATAATATAATCATTAAGTATTTCTTAAATGCATTATTATAAAATGAACCCCAAAATAGTCACATTAAAAGAAAGAAAAGAGCATGGAAAATGATATCACACCTAACCTATGACATTTCTTAACACGTCCACTGAAAAATGTTTATTAGATGACTAATATCTACTTATAAAAAGGCACTGGGCTAATTAGTTTTTTCATATTAAGTCACTATGCTTATCAAAGACCTATGTTTTCAACCTGTCTTCCACAACCTTTGTCCTGGGATTTTCAACTTTATAACTATCCAAATATTATGTGACAAATCCTTGGAAAATTTAATTTATCCAATATCTAGGCTGTATGTATATTCTTAAAATATATATCCTATCTTTCAGTGTAAATTTACCATTTTTTAAAATGTGTTTTCTAGGACTTTTTTCTTTTGTATATCACTATTATGTTTAATAGTGGCAGTTTATCTTAGTTCATCAATACAGGCCTGAATTTCCATGAAAATGCACATTTCCCTTTAAATGAAGTGAGTAGCTCTGTTGCATAGGAGACGATAAAGATCATCTATCTCCTTTGACTTTTTGCATCATAAAATGAAATACTGTGGCCAGAGGAAAACAGAAACAGTAAAACAGAAATTCCCAGGCTAAGAGAGCCAAGTCAGATTAGGGTAGAATCATTATTTTACACATATTTTGAGAGATAATGAGAAAACTAGTAAACTAAATTTTAATCATGGGCTGAAAAAGGTCATTGCAAGGCTATTTCTTTTTCAGGGTAGTACTGAACCTAAACCATTCTATGAAAAACTTGCAGAGTATCTATAATTTTGAAACATTATTCCACTGAAAAAAATTGTTCTTATGTCTCTAAGCCCATAGGGCACCCTTCTTATATTTGAACTTCTCTTTTTCCCTAGTCTAAATGGAAATGCATAATATCTCCCCATCATTCATATTCTGTCCCTTTATCTATACAAAATTCATTACCACCTCCACTATCAGCCTTGTCTTCTCCTGGCTTACTGCCACCATTATTTTTTCTCTTCCTTGAAAAGTCAGGAACTTTTAGCTGTTGGTTTCTCAGCAATCATCTGCAGGTAAAAGGAAGTCAAAAGGACAACAAAAAGGATATAAAAAGTGAGTGTCAAATCAGTGATTTATTCAGCCTAATATTTGATTCCCTTATTGCCTTTCCCGTTTGAGGTCATAGTTACACATAATAATGTGCAAAGCAGAATGGTTGCTTTATGTGCCTTTCTTAATTCCCCTGCCATCCCTCAGCCAACCTCTTCTCTGTAGTTTAGAATCTATTAATTTTAGTTATCTCAAACTCTCTCATCCCCTTTATTATTTTTGTTCCTCTTCTACAGCTATAGTATAATTTTTTGCAATATGACAATGAGAAACGTAGGCAGTATTCCAGATGCGGTTGCACAATTTACTTTTTACAAAGAGTAAGTTGAATTTATGGCTCATTTCCTCTATCTTTAGATGAGATGATCTTATCAGATACAAATTTTGTCCTTGTCTTTCAACTTAAAGGATTTATGGTAGAGGTCAGATTCATTTTCTTTTCTATTCTTGGAAACTCCTTTGCCCAACCAACAGACTGAAAGTAGGATCAACAACAGATTCTGGCAAGATCTTTGTGCTTTTTACTCAAGAATTCCATAGCTTTCTAAATCAAATGATGTAATGAAAGATGGGCTTTACCCTGTTGACAAAAAATTAAATCAATCAATCTAACAAAGAAATGGAAAATTTTATTCAAGCCAAATTTGAGGATTTTAACCTGGGAAGAGCATCTCAGAAAGCTCTGAGAACTGTTCCACCTGATAGAAGTCAAGGCACAGTTATATAAGTTTTCTGAGACAGATGGCTGTAGATCAAATTACTTATTATTGACTAATTTACTTAATCCAGATCTGAGCGTCTTCATGGTGTGTCATGTGACCCCTTACAAGATCAAGGAGGAATGTTATCTTTTAAGGAGCTGTCTTGTTGATGCTAGGTGAATGTTGCTGTTTATGGTCGAGCAGGTATTTCTGCCCATGAGGGAGGTCTGGCCAATAATGCAGATACACAATGCACAATGGTGGGAGAAAGGGGGCCAGAAGGCAGAGAAGAATTTTTGTCTAAATTTTTCTTGTTTTGCCATAAAATATGAATTTTATTTCACAGTCAATTCTCCCTGGACATTATGATGTGAATTAAAAACACAGAGACTGAAGGCACACCGATGCAGACTTGAATCACAGCTTTGCTCCTAATTCACTCAGTGACCTTCTGCAATTTACTGATCTTTCGGAAATGTGCTTTATCTATAAAATAGATTCATAATAATAATAGTTATTTTGCAGGATTCATGTAAGAGTTAGAGATGACACATATTGAGGACCTGTCATGCTATAGACACTCAGTAAAAAGGTGGAAACGACTATTAGGTTAAAAAGAGATATAGCTTTTATATTCAGTTAATATGGATAGAAGAATGATACTCTGTGCCCAACTCTCAACATATTTTATGGTGTAAAATATTAAAATATTGCATATAGATGAAAAATTCAAAAGCTAATGGCTTAGGTAACTGGAATGATACCTATGATTTTCAGAGTTTGTTGAAAATTAGTAATTAAAAATGAAATTTCATTTTTGTCAGTACAGTAAGAACTATGCCCATCTCAACAAATGCTTTTCTTTTTTTATTTTTGTTTTTAATTAAAGAAACTCAAAATTTAATTTTGCCTACATCTTGTGAGATTATAATTATCATATATGTGTTTATTTTTTATTTAAACAAGCCATACAATGAAATGAGTTTAACAAAAGAAATTTATTTCAATATCTTAATATAAAATAGTTGTAAATAAGTCATCAATTTATTCCTGGCACATCTAAGAACTTAGGTTAATTTATCAATTTTAATAGACTTTAATTTTATTGTACTTACATTTCAACACTACGTCTTATTTTGGGGGGCCATTTAGTGTACATTTGCTATCTCCATATACATTTCTCAATCTTACAAGTTGCCTCATCATAGTAGTTGTTTGATAAATACTTGTTAAATAAATAAACAAATGAGTAAATAAGTGACTGAAAGGATATAGAATTATTTCCAAATAATTATTGTAAATGACTCTATCTGGTTATCAACAAAAATCCTAATATGGAATTTAAAGTACAACACAATATAATATAAAATCAAATGCATATTATATACAAAATATATAAAAATAAGACAAAAGAACAAATTTATAGAGGACAATTGTGAATTATAGTAGTTGAAATACTTTATATTAAAATTTACTTGATGAATTAGACCAAAATTATAGAACTTATTATATGCCTTTGCATTCACATAGTGAAATACAAAATCTTACAGAAAAGATTACACTGAGATTTTATTTTATACTGCATTTGTATAACAGATGAGGTCATTTTGAAAAATTTTTATAACTTACAAAGGACTGATTAATTTTCAAACTTTTTTCCCCTTTGGCTTTTTCTTCTAATTTGTATATTGTTAAAATATTTGATGAAATGAAGGAAACTTGGCACCTATTTTCAAAAAAGTACTCCAAGGAGATAGGGGAAGACTGGATACATCTTATATACAAAGAAAAAATTAAAATAATGATACATTCTCTTAAGGCTAAGAGCTAAAATAGAGAAAAGAAGACCCACATATCAACAGCAACAGTTTTTATCCCTTACCATAGTATATTAGTTATCTCTTGCTACATAACAAATTTCCCTAAAACTTAAAGCAAGAACATTTACTATCTATGGGTCAGGAATTCAGTCATGGCTTAGCTTCTGCAAGGTTGTTCATAAGGTTGCAATCAAGGTGTCAGCTAGGGCTGTGGTCTCATCTGAAGGCTCAAATAGTCAAGGATACACTTCCAACCTTATTTATATGGCCTATATCAAGGTACAGTTTGAGAGTTGTCACACTGCAAGCCTTAATTCCTCATTGCCAGTTGGCTGGAGAACACTCTCAGATTCCTGCCACGTGGACCTCTCCAACATGGTAGCTTAGTTCATTAAACCCAGAAAGAGAGTCTGCTAGCAAGGTGGAAATCACAATCTATTGTAACCTAATCATGGAAGTGACATCACATCACTTTGCCTTATTGCGTTGGCTATAAATATGATACTAGGTCTAGGCCACAGTGGGAATCACACAAGGGCATGAATACCAGGATGCAGGGATCATTGCAGGCCATCTTTGAAGTCCACCTATCTCATATAGTAAACTTCCAAACTTGAAGTTGATCTGGAGTTTTAAGTTTAATACGAATGTATTAAAGATGGCAGACTCATTAAAAATACATTTGGGGGATAAGTTCGTATAAAAATTGGATACAGTTCTAAATTTCTCTCTCGTAAAGAATTAAAAGGTTGTTTATGTTCTACAATTATTTAATAGTGCCACACACTCAATAATGCTGCCTGAGAGACCATGTGCATTCTTACATTGGTGAACAGAAAGATGTGAATTATATGATTATATGATTTGCTTATGTCACACTATAGTTCTTCTAGCATAAGGTAATTAGTTGATTGTTCCCATAGTGATACTTGTGTTGTCAGTCTAATTGTCTGTGTATTTAACTAATGGCTTTTGTCTTTGTAGCCTGTCCAGGTTATCTATTGCTATGTTACAACCCATCCTCAAACTAAACGGTTCAAATAATAATTGTTTCATTTATTCATGATTCTATGGGTGAACAGTCTGGGCTGTGCTCAGGTGGAGCTGTGGGTTTTGTCTTTTGGTCTCACGTGAGGTCACTCCCATAATGGTGGCTCAACTGAACATGTTGTTGTCAGGTGGTTGGTCTAGGGTGTTCTAAGCAGGGATGATTCATCTCTATTCCATATGGCTTCACTTCCACCCACATGCTAGACATCTCAAGGTAGTGTTTCAAGCAGATAAGAAAAAGAGTTGTAAGACCTCTTTAGACATTGGCTCTGAACTCCTACAACATAATTCTGACACTATATCTTGGTCAAAGAGAGTCACAAGGCCAGCCCAAATGTAACAAAGTGAAGAAACAGATTCTACCTCTTGATGAGAAGAGCAACAAAGTCACATTGCAAAGGGGCATGCATACAGAGTTGGGAGGAATTTGTAGTCATGTTTTACAATCCACCATCTAGCTGATGGTTTAAAAAATATCATTATTTTTCAAGCCTAGTTTGAATAACATATTATGAGTTTATTTAATATTTTGTCTCCAAGACCATTTTTGCTTTGCAGTCCTAATGAATGATATTCATGTTTTCCTTATTTAGCAACTATGAGTAGGTACTATGAGGTTTACAAAAATGAATAAAAAAGGAACTCAGGCTCAAGAGGGAAGCTAAGGAAAGTCTAATATATAAGGTAGAAAGGAGACAGAAAGGACAAATACAAAGAAGCAGCATCTTAAGTGAGCAAAACATCCATATAAATCACTATTGAAATTCAAAGAATCTGAAGATAACTGCAAACTAGTCTATCAGATTGCATTAGGGAGATGACATTTGAAAGAGAAGGAATGCCAAGGTGAAGAAAACGCAGTTTAGACAGGGGGAGAGAGAAGTGATAGAATAAGAGATGTGGAGATTGTGAAGAGCAATTTGGGGCAATTTCAAGAGATTTTAGAGTTGGGTGACACTTGCTCTTTATTATACCTAATTTCTCTTCAAAGCCTAGGATTTTCCTTTTTCTTGAAGCAAATATAACTCTAGTCCTGCTTCTTAGTTATTAGTAATGGTTAGTGCCTCTTCAGTTTTAGTTTTTAATGACTTAGAAAGTGTAAAATGATTAAAGAAAAGAGGAATGTTTTTTGATTTTATTGGGCAACTAATAAAAATAAAAAGAAAATGCCTTTCTACTTCATAATTGTTGTGAGAAGCAGATGAGATAAAGTAGAGTTTAATTAACCATCTACCCTTTATCAGAACACTGCCAGTGAAAATGTTCACTACCTCACCAGGAAGACTTTTCCCTTCCTTAGGAGCAGTTCCAATAAATCGAGAATCTTTGTGAGTAACAGTATGCTTCCTTATAGCCCTGTATATAATCTTAAAACACTACACACTGGTACTGGTTCTACAAAATTGAACTTATACAAAGTAAACCTAAGCCTTCTTCTGCACTACTCCATGACCCTTCAGCTATTTGAAGACAACATGTGAACCTCATAAATCTTTCCTTTCTTGCCTAAATTGTCTAAACCTTTCAACCATTTCCATCTGACATGCTTTCTGGATACTTCATCATTCTGATAAACTTCCTCTAGAGAACTAGAGTTTTTCTCTAAATCTTTTCAGAATTGAGCTCAATATTCCAAATATTTTCTAATCAGTGCAGAAACCAGGGCTAGCACCATTCCTTCTAGGCCTCAATTAATGCAGCCTGAGTTTTCATTTGCTTTTTGAAGAGTTGCCACACACTGTTGGCATAGGCACAGTTTACTACCAGCTTGTCCCCAGTGGTCTTTCTCAAATGAGTTGCTTTTAAGCCAGGCCTATTTCTATAGTTGTTCAATTGACTTTATGATGCTGGGCTACATTTTATTTATATACCCACACTGTATATCTATATAAACCATATATATTGTCTATCTATCCAAACTTACATGTTTTCTCATAGTCCCACTTTATAAATATTCCCATTAAATTTCATCAGGTTTATACAGGTGAATTTTCCTAAACTATCCAGGTCGTTCTCCATCTCAATTAGATTAGGCAGTACAATTATCATCCTTTCCAGGGTCATCCCTGAGTTTTTCTGCCTTACAATTTAGCTGTGTGTCTATAATAACTAAGCTGAGAGCTCCCTGTGCTGCAATTATTTAGTACACTTTCTAATTTTTTTCTTTATTAGGTTAACTGTGTTTGCATTGTTGGAATTCTTTATTTTATAGATATCTATCCCTCAACTCTTTATAGAATCTCCGAACATGTGTTTGTACTCAATCTGTAGACAATTTTTTTAAATACCACCCTGAAGTTTAACATCTACAATTATGAACAAGGCTTTTTTCCTAGGCTGTTAGGTATCTTAAAATTAAAGTGATCAGTTTCTCCCAAGTTCACACTTCCAAGGGCTTTATTCAGAACTAAATCAAAGTAACAGTTCCTGATAACTTTTTGAAAGATGGAAACAGCAGCAAGGCAGGAATTTATGATAATTTTTAGCCCCTCATTTATTGCTTTCATGGTGGAATAAATAAACTCACAGGTTGGGAAAGTGTGTTATGTAAGGATTGTTTAGAACTTGAAGCATATGGGCTTTCCATGTAGTTTAATGCAGTTCTTTATTTAAATGGAAACCTCTGATACTCTGTTCCTGCCAGAATCTATCATGTTTTCCTCCTTTGCTTCATCCTATCAGGAAAGGTAGTCTCTCTTTGATATTAATAATAAGCAAGAGTTATTAAAGTTTATAAGCTTGAGATAGGTTTTACTTGTCATCTCTTTCACTCCTCACAATGCTAAAAATCACAAGAATTACATATGTCCATTTTACAAGCAAGGAAATTAAGACTTAGAGAAATTAAATTGTTTGGTCAAAATGAACCAGCTTATACATAATAAAGCCATATTCAGCCACAGAGTACTCTGGTTTCAGAGCCCTTATTAACCACGACTTTATTACAGATAACTTTTTTTTTCAACATCTTCATTGGAGTATAATTGCTTTACAATGGTGTGTTAGTTTCTGCTTCACAACAAAGTGAATCAGCTATACATATACATATATCCCCATATCTCCTCCCTCTTATATCCCCCTCCTACCCTCCTTATCCTACCTCTCTAGGTAGTCACAAAGCACCCAGCTGATCTCCTTGTGCTGTTCATCTGCTTCCAACTAGCTATCGGTTTTACATTTGATAGCGTATATATGTCCATGCTACGCTCTCACTTGGTCCCAGCTTACCCTTCCCTCTCCCCCCGTCCTCAAGTCCATTCTCTACGTCTGCATCTTTATTCCTGTCCTGCCCCTAGGTTCTTCAGAACCATTTTTTTTCTTAGACTCCGTATATATGTGTTAGTATATGGCATTTGTTTTTCTCTTTCTGACTTACTTCGCTCGGTATGACAGACTCTAGGTTCATCCACCTCACTACAAACAACTCAATTTTGTTTCTTTTTATGGCTGAGTAGTATTCCATTGAATATATGCACCACATCTTCTTTATCCATTCACCTGTTGATGGACACTCAGGTTGCTTCCATGTCCTGTCTATTGTAAACAGAGCTGCAATGAACATTGTGGTTCATGACTCTTTTTGAATTACGGTTTTCTTAGGGTATATGCCCAGTAGTGGGATTGCTGGATCATATGGTAATGTTATTTTTAGTTTTTTAAGGAACCTCCATACTGTTCTCCATACTGACTGTATCAATTTACATTCCCACCAACAGTGCAAGAGGGTTCCCTTTTCTCCACACCCTCTCCAGCATTTATTGTTTGTAGATTTTTTTGATCACAGCCATTCTGACTGGTGTGAGGTGATACCTCATTGTAGTTTTGATTTGCATCTCTCTAATGATTAATAATGTTGAGTATTCTTTCATGTGCTTGTTGGCCATCTGTATGTCTTCTTTGGAGAAATGTCTATTTAAGTCTTCTTCCCATTTTTGGATCAGGTTGTTTGTTTTTTGATATTGAGCTGCATGAGCTGCTTGTAAATTTTGGAGTTTGATCCTTTAATGCTTTGTCACTTGCTTCATTTGCAAATGTTTTCTCCCATTCTGAGGGTTGTCTTTTTGTTTTGTTTATGGTATCCTTTGCTGTGCAAAGCTTTTAAGTTTCATTAGGTTTGATTTGTTTATTTTTGTTTTTATTTCCATTTCTCTAGGAGGTGGGCCAAAAAGGATCTTGCTGTGATTTATGTCATGGAGTGTTCTGCGAATGTTTTCCCCTAAGAGTTTGATAGTGTCTGGCCTTACATTTAGGTCTTTAATCCATTTTGAGTTTATTTTTGTGTATGGTGTTAGGGAGTATTCTAATTTCATTCTTTTACATGTAGCTGTCCAGTTTTCGCAGCACCTCTTATTGAAGAGGCTGTCTTTTCTCCATTGTATAGTCTTGCCTCCTTTATCAAAAATAAGGTGACCACAGGTGCATGGATTTATCTCTGGGCTTTCTATCCTGTTCCATTGATCTATATTTCTGTTTTTGTGCCAGTACCATACTGTCTTGATTACTGTAGCTTTGTAGTATAGTCTGAGGTCGGGGAGCCTGATACCTCCAGCTCCGTTTTCCTTTCTTAAGATTGCTTTGGCTATGTGGGGTCTTTTGTGTTTCCATACAAATTGTGGAATTTTTCTTCTAATTCTGTGAAAAATGCCAATGGTAGTTTAATAGGGATTGCATTGAATCTGTAGATTGCTTTGGGTAGTATAGTCATTTTCACAACGTTGATTCTTCCAATCCAAGAACATTGTATATCTCTCCATCTATTTGTATCATCTTTAATTTCTTTCATCAGCATCTTATCGTTTTCTGCATACAGGTCTTTTGTCTCCTTAGGTAGGTTTATTCCTAGATATTTTATTCTTTTTCTTGCAATGGTAAATGGGAGTATTTCTTGATTTCTCTTTCAGATTTTTCATCATTATTGTATAGGAATGCAAGAGATTTCTGTGCATTAACTTTGTATCCTGCTAGTTTATGAAATTTGTTGATTAGCTCTTTTCATTTTCTGGTAACATCTTTAGAATTCTCTATGTATACTATCATGTCATCTGCAAACAGTGACAGCTTACTCCTTCTTTTCTGATTTAGATTACTTTTATTTCTTTTTCTTCTCTGATTCCTGTGGCTAAAACTATGTTGAATATTAGTGGTGAGAGTGGACAACTTTGTCTTGTTCCTGATCTTAGTGGAAATGGTTTCAGTTTTTCACCATTGAGAATGATCTTGGCTGTTCGTTTGTCATAAATGGCCTTTATTATGTTGAGGTAAGTTCCCTCTATGTCTACTTTCTGGCTGGACGGTTTTTATCATAAATTGGTGCTGAATTTTGTCAAAAGATTTTTCTGCATCTCTTGACATGATCATATGGTTTTTATTCTTCAATGTGTTAATATGGTGTATCACACTGATTGATTTGCGTATATTGAAGAATCATTGCATTCCTGGGATAAACCCCACTTGATCATGGTGTATGATCCTTTTAATGTGCTGTTGGTTTCTGTTTGCTAGTATTTTGTTGAGGATTTTTGCATCCATGTCATCAGTGATATTGGCCTGTAGTTTTCTTTCTTTGTGACATCTTTCTCTGGTTATGGTATCAGGGTGATGGTGGCCTCGTAGAATGAATTTGGGAATGTTCCTCCCTCTGCTGTATTTTGGAAGAGTTTGAGAAGTATAGGTGTTAGCTCTTCTGTAAATGTTTGATAGAATTCTCCTGTGAAGCCATCTGGTCCTGGGCTTTTGTTTGTTGGAAGATTTTTAATCACAGTCTCGATTTCATTGCTTGTGATTTTTCTGTTTATATTTTCTACTTCTTCCTGGTTCAGTCTCAAAAGGTTGTGCTTTTCTAAGAATTTGTCCATTTCTTCCAGATCGTCCATTTTATTGGCATAGAGTTGCTTGTAATAATCTCTCATGATCCTTTGTATTTCTCCAGTGTCAGTTGTTACTTCTCTTTCTTCATTTCTAATTCTATTGATTTGAGTCTTCTCCCTTTTTTTCTTGCTGAGTCTGGCTAATGGTTTATCAATTTTGTTTAGCTTCTGAAAGAACCAGCTTTTAGTTTTATTGATCTTTGCTATCATTTCCTTCATTTCTTATTCATTTATTTCTGATTTGATCTTTATGATTTCTTTCCTTCTACTAACTTTAGGTTTTGTTTGTTCTTCTTTCTCTAATTGCTTTAGGTGTAAGTTTAGGTTGTTTATTTGAGATGTTTCTTGTTTCTTGAGGTAGGATTGTATTGCTATAAACTACCCTCTTAGAACTGCTTTTGCTACATCCCATAGGTTTTGGGTCATCGTGTTTCCATTGTCATTTGTTTCTAGTTTTTTTTAATTTGATTTCTTCAGTGATCTCTTGGTTATTAAGTAGTGTATTGTTCAGCCTCCATGTGATTGTATTTCATACAGATTTTTTCCTGTAATTGATATCTAGTCTCATAGCATTGTGGTCAGAAAAGATACTTGATACAATTTTTCAATTTTCTTAAATTTACCAAGGCTTGATTTGTGACCCAAGATATGATCTATCCTGGAAAATGTTCCATGAGCACTTGAAGAGAAAATGTATTCTGTGCATGGAATGTCCTATAAATGTCAATTAAGTCCATCTTGTTTAATGTATCATTTAAAGCTTGTGTTTCTTTATTTATTTTCATTTTGGATGATCTGTCCATTGGTGAAAGTGGGGTGTTAAAGTCCCCTACTATGATTGTGTTACTGTCAATTTCCCCTTTTATGGCTGTTAGTATTTGCATTATGTATTGAGGTGCTCCTATGTTAGGTGCATAAATATTTACAGTTGTTATATCTTCTTCTTGGATTGATCCCTTGATCATTATATAGTGTCCTTCTTTGTCTCTTGTAATAGTCTTTTGTTTTAAAGTCTGTGCTAACTGATATGAGAATTGCTACTCCAGTTTTCTTTTGATTTCCATTTACATGGAATATCTTTTTCCATCCCATCACTTTCAGTTTGTATGTGTCCCTAGGTCTGAAGTGGGTCTCTTGTAGACAGCATATATACGGGTCTTGTTTTTGTATCCATTTAGCCAGTCTATGTCTTTTGGTTGGAGCATTTAATCCATTTACATTTCAGGTAGTTATCGATGTGTATGTTCCTGTTACCATTTTCTGAATTGTTTTGGGTTTGTTATTGTTGGTCTTTTCCTTCTCTTGTGTTTCCCGCCTTGAGAAATTCCTTTAGCATTTGTTGTAAAGCTGGTTTGGTGGTGCTGAAATCTCTTAGCTTTTGCTTGTCTGTAAAGGTTTTAATTTCTCTGTTGAATCTGAATGAGATCCTTGCTTGGTAGAGTAATCTTGGTTGTAGGTTTTTCCCTTTCATCACTTTAAATATGCCCTGCCACTCCCTTCTCACTTGTAGCTTTTCTGCTGAAAGATCACCTGTTAACCTTATGGGGATTCCCTTGTGTGTTATTTTTTATTTTTCCCTTGCTGCTTTTAACATGTTTTCATTGTATTTAATTTTTGATAGTGTGATTAGTATGTGTCTTGACTTTTCTCCTTGGATTTATCATGTATGGGACTTCCTGCACTTCCTGGACTTCATTGACTATTTCCTTTCCCATATTAGGGATATTTTCAACTATAATCTCTTCAAATATTTTCTCAGTCCTTTTCTTTTACTCTTCTTCTTCTGGACCCCTATAATTCAAATGTTGGTGCATTTAATGTTGTCCCAGAGGTCTCTTAGACTATCCTCAATTCTTTTCATTGTTTTCTCTCTATTCTGCTGTGCAGTAGTTATTTCCACTATTTTATCTTCCAGGTCACTTATCTCTGCTTCTGCCTCCGTTATTCTGCTACTGTTTCCTTCTAGAGATTTTTTAATTTCTTGTATTGTGTTGTTCATCATTGTTGGTTTGCACTTTATTTCTTTTAGGTCCCTGTTATACATTTCTTGTATTTTCTCTATTCTATTTCCAAGATTTTGGATCATCTTTACTATCACTACTCTGAATTCTTTTTCAGGTAGACTGCCTATTTCCTGTTCTTTTTTTTGTCTGGTGGGTTTTAACCTTGCTCCTTTATCTGCTGTGTGTTTTTGTGTCTTCTCATTTTGCTTAACTTACTGTCTTGGGGTCTCTTTTCGCAGGCTGCAGTTCGTGGTTCCTGTTGTTTTTGGTGTCTGCCCCCAATGGCTAAGGTTGGTTCAGTGGGTTGTGTAGGCTTCCAGGTGGAGGGAACTAGTGCCTGTGTTCTGGTGGATGAGGCTGGATCTTGTCTTTCTGGTGGGCAGGACCACATCCGGTGGTATGTTTTGTGGTGTCTGTGACCTTATTATGATTTTAGGCAACCTCTCTGCCAATGGGTGAGATTGTGTTCCTGTCTTGCTAGTTGTTTTCCATAGGGTGTCCAGCACTGTATCTTGCTGGTCATTGAGTGGAGCTGGGTCTTAGCATTGAGATGGAGATATCTAAGAGAGCTTTTAATATGTGGATCTTGGAGATCTCTGGTGGAGCACTGTCCTGAACTCAGCTCTCCCACATCAGAGGCACATCCCTGACTCCCGGATGGAGCACCAAGACCCTGTCAGCCACATGACATCAGTCTTTCAAAGTTCCACACCAGTGTTCCATTGTCCACAACCTCTCCAAAAGGATTGTTTCCTTGATGGGTAAATTCTCTGGCCTTCTCTTTATTCTCTCCTATATTTTGAGCTCCAGGTGTGGGTCCTCAGGCAAGTCCCTTCATCTCTCCAGGGCTCTGCTTTATCTTTCGGCGGACTGACTGGGACTCTGCAGCGTCCTGCCTGCTGGCCATGCCCTCAAGCCCTGCTGCTGCTGCGGAGAGAAGACAGTGCCACAGATAACTTTTTATGTTTGTGAATCTACACTTCCTCCATAAGGATATCTTCTTCCAGCACTTGTGCAATTGCTTTTTCTTAAACTATCCTTCTTTACCACAATCTTCATTTGTCTTAGGTGAATTTGTCTGTTTCTTGCTTCTATTCCAGCCATCTGTCGATCTTTTATCAGCAGTCACTTCCCAGCTCCATGATGTGAGAACTGCATCCTAGTTGCTCAAAGATTGCTGTGATCTGTCGGGGTAGATTGGGTTGTCACTACTACCACTACCTAACTCTATGTACATTGATCCACCAAAAAACCAAGTGCCTTAGCAGGACCAACATTGATGTGGATATTGACTATTGTCATGAGGTGATTCTTTAAGGTGAGATTACAAATTTCCCTCATTTGAAGCATGATTCTCATTTCTTATATGCTACATCAACCTTTCAGCAAACCCTGTCAGCTCTGTCTTCAAAATATATCACAGATTTTAGCCATTTTTTAACACTTCACAGCTCTATCCCTGGCCCAACCCACCAACATCTCTCCTGGCCTCCCTTCTCCCACCTTTGCCCTTCTATAGTATGTTCTCCACCCATAGCACTGGAGTATCCCTTCGAATGTAAAGCAGATTGTTTCAGTCTGCTCAAAACCCTCTAATCACTTCTTGAGTCATGGTAAAAGCTGTTTCACCTACCCAGCTCCCTCTTTAACTTCATCTCCTATAACCTCTCCCTTGCTCACTGCTCTTTGGAACCAATTTATTCCTTCCTCTTCTTCAAACATGTCTCATGGACTCCCATCTCAAGACCTTTGTACTTGATGCCCCATCGAGTTACACCATGGCTCCTACCTCACTCCCTCACATCCTTCAACCCCAGGGCAATGTTACTTTATCAGAAAAACCTCTAAGGACATTTATTTTTTGTGTTTTTTTAATTGAAGTATAGTTGACTTACAATGTGTTAATTTCTGCTGTACAGCAAAGTGACTCAGTTATACATATATATATATATACATTCTTTTTCATATTCTTTTCCAATATGATTTATCACTGGATATTGAATATAGTTCCCATGTGCTATACAGTAGGACCTTGTTCATCCATTCTATATATACCAGTTTGCATCTGCTAATCCCAAACTCCCAATCCATCCCTCTCCCAACACCCTCCCCCTTGGGAACCACCAGTCTATCCTCTATGTCTCTGGTTCTGTTTCTGTTTTGTAGATAGGTTCATTTGTGTCATATTTTAGACTCCACATATAAGTGATATCATATGGTGTTTGTCTTTTCTGTCTGACTTATTCTACTTAGTAGGATAATCTCTAGGTCCATCCATGTTGCTGCAAATGGCATTATTTTGTTCCTTTTTATGGCTAGGTAATATTCCATTGTATATATGTACCACATCTTCTTTATCCATTCATCTGTCAATGGACATTTAGGTTGTTTCCATGTCTTGGCTATTGTGAGTAGTGCTGTTATGAACATAGGTATGCATGTATCATTCTGAATTATAGTTTTGTCTGGATATATGCCCAGGAATGGGATTGCTGGATCTTATGGTAATTCTATTTTTAGTTTTCTGAGGAACCTCCATACTGTTTTCCATAGTGGCTGCACCAACTTACATTCCCACCAACAGTGTAGGAGGGTTCCCTTTTCTCCACACCCTCTCCAGCATTTGTTATTTGTAGACTTTTTAATCATGGCCATTCTGACCAGTGTGAGGTAGTACCTCATTGTAGTTTTGATTCGCATTTCTCTAATAATTAGCAATTTTGAGCACCTTTTCATGTGCCTATTGGCTGGCCATCTGTATTTCTTCTTCAGAGAAATGTCTCTTTAGGTCTTCTGCCCATTTTTCGAGTGGGTTGTTTGTTTTTTTGTTGTTGAGTTGTCTGAGCTGTTTGTGTGTTTTGGAAATTAAGCCCTTGTCAGTTGCATCTTTTGCAAATATTTTCTCCCATTCCATACGTTGTCTTTTCGTTTTGTTTATGGTTTCCTTTGCTGTGCAAAAGCTTTTAAGTTTAATTAGGTGCCATTTGTTTATTTTTGTTTTTATTTCTATTGCCTTGGGAGGTGACCAAAGAAAACATTGGTATGATTTATGTCAGAGAATGTTTTGCCTATGTTCTCTTCTAGGAGTTTTATGGTGTCATGTCTTATGTTTAAGTCTTTAAGCCATCTTGAGTTTATTTGTGTGTGGTGAGAGGGCATGTTCTAACTTCATTGATTTACATGTGACTGTCCAACTTTCCCAACACCACTTGCTGAAGAGGCTGTCTTTTTCCTATTGTATATTCTTGCCTCCCTTGTTGAAGATTAATTGACCATAGGTGTGTGGGTTTATTTCTGGGCTCTGTATCTGGTTCCATTGATCCATATGTGTGTTTTGGGGCCAATACCATTCTGTTTTGATTACTGTAGTTTTGTAGTATTGTCTGAAGTCTGGAATGATTATGCCTCTTGCTTTGTTCTTTTTTTGTCAGGATTGCTTTCACAATTCTGGGTCTTTTATGGCTCCATATGAATTTTAGGATTATTTGCTCTAGTTCTGTGAGAAAGGTCATGGGTAATTTGATAGAGATCATGTTAAATCTGTAGATTGTTTTTGGTAGTATGGCCATTTTAACAGTTTTCTTCTAATCCAAGAACATGGGATATCTTTCCATTTCTTTGAATCATCTTCAATTTCCTATATTAATTTTTTAATTAATGCTTTATAGTTTTCAGTGTATGTCACAACCTTGTTGAGGTTTATTCCCAAATTTTTTACTTTTTTGTGTTGCAACTTTAAAAGGTATTGTTTTTTTACACTCCCTTTCTGATATTTCATTGTTGGTATAAAGAACTGCAACTGATTTCTGTATGTAAATCTTATATCCTGCTACTTTGCTGAATTCATTTATCAGTTCTAGTAGATTTTGTTTGGAGTCTATAGGATTTTCTATATATGGTATCATGTCATCTGCATATAATGGCAATTTTACCTCTTCCCTTCCAATTTGGATACCTTTTATTTATTTTTCTTACCTGATTGCTGTGGCTAAGACTTCCAATACTATGTTGAATAGAAGAGGTGAGAGTGGGCATCCTTTTCTTGTTCCAGATTTAGTGAGAAGACTTTCACCTTTTCCCCATTGAGTACTGTATTGGCTGTGGGTTTGTCATAAATAGCTTTTATTATTTTGAGATATGTTCCCTCTATACCCACTTTGGTAAAAGTTTTTATCATGAATGGATGTTGAGCCTCTAAGGACATTTATAGAGTAGCAACATTCCTCCCACACTCCCTTTCCCCCTTACTCTGCCTTTTCTTTTCAGCAGTTGTTACCAACTGACATATATTTGTTCTATTTTGTTTTTTCCATTATCTGTCATCCTCTTTGTCTCTCTCACTCACTTCTGTGTCCTCAGCCATGTGGAAGGTGCTACATAAACTTTAATGAATGGATATTTGAATAGAATTTACAATATAAAAAATGATAAAAGTATTCATACATTAAATGAATTTTATCCTCAAAAGGATCATAGCCTGGTGTAGGATTGGAGTGAGAAAGCCAAGATAGTAATTCACCTTATACATGCCAGGGTTGAGTGTTGTGATGGAGACATGATAAGGGACCATCAGCCTCTCAGAGAAAATGCAGACAAGTTAAACTGAGGAATCAAAGAAGACCAACACAAGAGATGACTTCATCCTAAAGAGACTGGAGAGCAACTAAAGAATGTTAGAAGAATTACACAACCTTGCAATTAAAATGATTATGGTGATGTCTTGTGGAAGGAGGATTTCAATAAGCAGTGACTGGCAGTAGAGAAACCAATAAGAATGCAGGGATTCAGCAAGACACATAGAACAAGTCTCAGTTTCTGTTTTAATTTTCAAAACCAAAGTGGCTTGCACATATCCAAAAAGTTAAAGAAAATAGAAGGGCTTGTAATGAAAAGCACAAGCATTCCATTCTTCCTCTTGACTCTCCATCCAACTCCAAGTCCTATTCATCTGTGGCAGTACTTTTCAACTCACTCTGTTTTGTTTAACTCACTCTATTTTGCAAGTCCCATGATTACTTCCATATCTATTTTTCCTTTAGACATTGTCTGTTGACTTCCTTTTATCATAAAGATTTAGCTTCCTTAGACACCCACCTCTCCTCTCAATGTAGTTGTTAACCCGTGTAACTGATGTTCCTTTTTTAACTTTAAATATTAAAGTCTTGTATATTATTCCAACATATATACATGCTATATTTTATACTTATGGCAGTTTCTTACCTATAATTAAAGTGGAAATGTAAAAACAGCTTATTTTCAAATTACTATGTGGTGTTTGTAAAATGTTTTGGCCTTTTCTGCTAAGATTTCTAATACAGGAGCTCCTGGTACTCAGATGTCATTTTTTGTCAAGCTGAAAACAGAGAAAGATTTAGCCACTTTTAACCTGACTACTGAATTTTGTAGGTCCTTTTTAATGATGCCACCTTCTCCAGAGTAGGTTTGTTCTTCTATGTCCTATCGGTAATGCGTGAATGCATGGCTGAGCCTCTCCAGGAAGGCTTCAGCAAACTATGGCCCACAGGCCAAATTGCCAGTTTTATTGGGACACAGCCCCGCACATCTGTTTAGTCATTGTCTATAGCTGCCCTCATGCTACAACTGCAGAATTAAGTAATATTAAGTAGTTGCAATAGAGTCAGAATTTTCCACAAGCCTAAAATATTTTTTATCTGGCCCTTGGAGAAAAAAAAAAAAAAAACCTGGCTCTACACTGTTCTAAGACTAGAGCAACATCCAGTATATCCAAATTCTGCCACATGAGCACCTGCATTCCTAAGTCCTATTCCCCTGCTTCCATTTGGATTAATACGTGGGGCTCATCCTTTATCCTGGTCATTTAGTTAAAGCCACTATTTCCTCTATCACAGGATCTTCCTCTTTGTCTATCTATCATCATCATTTTGCTGAAACAAACCTTCCATTTGCTTCCTAACTGAGAGTGGAAAGTTTGCAGATGAGTTATATTTTCTTTTAGATCTGAAAATGTCTTTTCAATAAATGCAATAAGTAATTTGGGCATAGAATTGTAAGTTAAAAATATTTTTCCCTCTGGAGGCTTTGATTGAGACATTTTGGGCACTTAGGGACCTGTTTTATTGGAGATACTCAAATGCCAATATGTGGTTTGTATTTTCCCTGGGAATTTATTTTTCTAGGAAAGGATCTTCTGACATTTTGTAGGAATTAGTGCTCAGTTGTTCCCTTTAAGATTTTCAGAATATACCCTTGCCCTGTTTGGGGCCCACTTCTCACTCCTGCACTTTGCCATAATGGGTGCACCTGAGCCAGGAGTCCATCTGTGGTTCTGCCATGTGAATTTCTCTCCTCTCAACTAAGCAATCTTTTATCTTCCTTTTTGTACCCTACTACACATATCAATACTCCCCAATCACTTTCCATGCTTAAAAATTTGCTAAGCTCTCATCTACTGAAGTCCCATTTCTGGTGCTTTATCCGAAAGGATTACACCTAGTGATTTTCTTTTCTATTATTACAGGGGCGTCAGACTGGGAAAGGAGATAGGCACATGTTTATGCTACCATCTTTAAACAATTGCCAGACCTACTATGTTTTCAATGCTCTACAAAATGAGACAAGCCCTGGAGATACCTCAAAAATAAATGTATTCTTCTAATGTATATTGATTTTTGACTCTCTCACTTATTTTAACCCAACGCCCTTTTCATGTTATTTCTCACAACATGATATAAGACTATTAGAATTGTTTCCTATTTATCTTCCTAAATAAACTTTAAATTTCTAACATTAAAAATCCATGTGATTCAAAATATTTTGTTAAAGAGCATGTTGGGCTTACTTTTGATTAAATACAACATAAAAGCAAATGACGGATCAAAAAATAGATTGATCTGTTTTTATCTAAAGATAGCAGCTAGTGTATGGAAATACTAGTTTTATAATAACTCAAATAAAAATTTCCCTGTATATGCAGACTAAATGCAATATATTTTACTCAAGTTGTGGATATTTTTCTGTTGTTATTTAGCAGCATCCATGACAAGTGACATGCAGCTTTTGTTTATTCCATTAACATAAACATGAAATATTCCTGTTCATGCTTTTCTATGCAATGAAATTCAAAGGAATCATCTGGCCTTCCATTATTTAAAAAATAAAAAAAAAAGAAACAATGACAAAAAAATTATTTAGCATCTTTCTCTGCTCTGCTTGCAGTCTTATAGAATGGTCAAAATGTTTTTTAAAGTTTCTGAAAATTCTACTGCTCATTAATCTCAATTTCAACGAGTCATATGATATATATTCACATTATTATAAATGTATTTTTCTTTACTTCTGTCTTCCATTAGCCTATTGAGGTTTTTTCTTTTAATTTACATGTTTAAATTTGATTTTAAAATGCAATGTGATAAAACTCAGAAAGCACTTGAAACATGATAATACTGCGGCTGTCAACCATTTCTTGAGCTTTTAATCTAATAAATAAGACTAGATGTTGTTTATGTGATTTTAACAGATACTCTTGCAGAGCTCAAGTAGCAGAGTTCAACCCATTATTTTCCCTTTCAAACATGATAACTGGTGTCATCTAATCTGGGATGGCTACTGCTATTCATGGCTAATTTGGGGACACTGGAATTAATATATAGTCTTAAATTTGGAGTTGCAAGTACCATACCAAAAGTGTAGATTTTGAATGGATTAAAAATCTAAGGATCTGCTTAAGAAATACGTTCCTAGAAGGCTAGGTTGATAAGAATTTTCAAGGTATATATTCCATATACTGTTTATATCCTTAAAAAAAACAAAACCCAGAATTTTCTTACTGGATGAGAGCAGTAACCCACCCCAGCAATGAGAGTAGTACTAGTAGACATTATGGAGAAGAGTGTTTATCTCCACTGAGATTCCAAAATATATGGTTGTCCTCTGGACATCCCTGAATTAATTAGTTCTAATACTATCAGTGGTTTATTTAAACAAGCTTGAAGGTCCTACTACTTGCTAAATTTCCACAATTTGTTAGTTCAGTAATGCACATTTTAAATGAATTAATTTATATAAAGAGCTTAAAATAATGTTTAGCACCTACTTTGCTATTATTATTCTTTTCATGTAATAGGAGGCAATGAGTAAAAGTATATTAAGAAATAGTTTTTCAATGGCCATGCTCAAGCTCAAAGGGTTGCCTATTCTAACACTTTGTGAACAATATTTTCATAATTTCTAAGGTGACATTCAGTACTAGGGATAACAGTCCTGGACTTTAGTTTCTTAAATCTCTCAACAAGGAGGTATATAAAAACATTCCAAAAATGGAAAGCAAAAATTGACAGTAGAAGTATAATCAAAAATTGATAAATCTGCCAATATGGTAGGAATTTCTGATACACTTTCTTTAATAATTGCTAGATCAAGTAGAAAATAACCAGTGAGGCTACAGGGAGTGAGGAATATAATTAACAGATTCTATCTTATGGATATATAGATAGAATGATAAACCTAAATTTGCCAAATCACATTCCCTTTATTTTTATTTTTTTAAGTTATTACAAAATATTGGCTATCTCCCCATATTGTATTATACATCCTTGTAGCCTATCTTACA
Source organism: Kogia breviceps (assembly GCF_026419965.1). NCBI lineage: Eukaryota > Metazoa > Chordata > Mammalia > Artiodactyla > Physeteridae > Kogia > Kogia breviceps. The sequence continues at coordinate 104,899,039 of NC_081314.1, read as the reverse complement.
CCTAATACTTTGTACCTCCCACTCCCCCACTCTTGTGTGCCCCTCCCTCCTTCCTCTCCCCACTGGTAACCACTAGTTCTTTATATCCGTGAATCTGCTTCTTTTTTGTTATATTAACTAGTTTGCTGTACTTTTTAGATTCCACATATAAGTGATATCATACAGTATTTGTCTTTCTCTGTCTGACTTATTTCACTCAGCATAATGCCCTCCAAGTCCATCCATTTATATATATGTATGTATATATATATATATATATATATATATATATCACATCTTCTTTATCCATTCTTCTGTTGATAGACACAACTGGTTGCTTCCATATCTTGGCAAATGTAAAAATAATGCTGTTATTAACATTGGGATGCATGTATCTTTTCCAGTTAGTGGTTTTCTTTGTTTTTTGTTTCTTTTTTGTTTGTTTGTTTTTTGTTTTTTGTTTCTTTTTCAGATATATACCCAGGAGTAGAGTTTCTGGGTCAAATGGTCGTTCTATTTTTAGTTTTTTGAGGACCCTCCATACTGCTTTCCACAGTGGCTGCACCAGTTTACATTCCCACCAACAGTGTACTATAGCTCCCCTTTTTCCATATCCAAATTTGTTATTTGTATTCTTTTTGATGATAGCCATTCTGACAAGTGTGAGGTGATATCTCATTGTGGTTTTGATTTACATTACATTTTGACTTACATTACATGATGATTAGCGATGTTGAGTATCTTTTCATGTGCCTTTTGCCTATCTTTTCATGTGCCTTTTGCCTATCTGTATGTCTTCTTTGGAAAAATGTCTATTCAGGAGTTCTGCCCATTTTTAAATCAGGTTGTTTTCTTGATGTTGAGTCGTATGAGCTCTTTGTATATGTTGGTTAGTAGTCTCTTATTGGTCATATCAGTTGCAAGTATTTTCTCCCATTAAGTAGGTTGTCTTCTTGTTTGGTTTCCTTTGCTGTGCCAAAGCTTTTAATTATAATTAGGTCCCATTTGTTTATGTTTGCTTTTATTCCCTTTACTTTAGGAGACAGATCCAAAAAATATTGCTGCCATTTATGTCAAAGAGTATTCTGCCTATGTTTTCCTCTAGGAGTTTTATAGTGTCCAGTCTTACATTTAGGCCTTTATTCCATTGTGAGTATATTTTTGTATATGGTGTTAGAGAATGTTCTAATTTCATCCTTTTACATGTAGCTGTCCAGTTTTCCCAGAACCACAAAGTTCCCAGACTGTCTCTTCTCCATTGTGTATTCTTGCCTCCTTTGTCTAGATTAGGTGACCATAAGTGTGTGGGTTTATTTCTGGGCTCTCTATCCTGTTCCATGGATCTATGTTTCTGTTTTGGTGCCAATATCAAACTGTTTTGACTACTGTAGCTTTGTAGAACAGTCTGAAGGCAGGGATCCTGATTCCTCCAGCTCTGTTCTCCTTTCTCAAGATTGTTTTTGCTATTTGGGGGTCTTTTGCACTTCCATACAAATTTTAAGATTATTTGTTCTACTTTTGTGAAAAATGCTATTGGTGTTTGATAGGGATTGCACTGAATGTAGATTGCCTTGGGTAGTATGGTCATCTTAACAATATTGATTCTTCCAGTTGAAGAATGCAGTATATCTTTCCATTAGTGTGATATTTTCAATTTCTTTCATTAGTGTCTTACGTTTTCCTAGTATAGTCTTTTTTTCCTAGTATAGGTCTTCTGTATTCTTAGGTAGGTTTATTCTTAGGTATTTTATTCTTTTTGATGTGATTGTGAATGGGATTGTTTCCTTAATTTCTCTTTCTGATAGTTTGTTGTTAGTGTATAGAAATGCAACAGGTTTCAGTATACTAATTTTGTGTCCTGCAACTTTACCAAATTCATTCATGAGCTCTAGTAGTTTTCTGGTGGCATCTTTAGAATTTTCTATGTATAGTATCATGTCATCTGTAAACAGGCAAATCACATTCTCTTAAAGTACAAAAATATTAATGAAACCTGACCATGTACTAGGCCATAAAGCAATTTGCAACAAATCAGATTTTTATAGAATACATTTCTAACCAAAGTACAATTAGCTTAGAAATAAATAGAAAGGTAATATAAAAAATTAGACAGTTTAAAACATAGTTTTAAATAACTTGTGGTTTATTTTATTTTTTTTGTGGTTTATTTTTAATGTAATTAAATAACATTTAAATAACTCATGGCTTATTTTAATATAAATGAGAAAATCTCTAGAACTAAATAAGAATGAAAAAAAATTTTAAAACTCATGTGGTACAATAAATGCCGTACTTTAGAGGTAAATACATATATAGTCTTAAAATGCTTATTTTAGAAATGAAGAGCTACTAAAAATTAATGCACTAAGCATCCAACTTAACAATTTAGAAAAAGGGAAATAAAATAATCACAAAGAAAGTGGAAGGTAAATAGTAAAGAAAAGATTAAAAACAGTAAATTTTTAAAAATAGAGAAAAATAAAAAATTATTTTCTTAAAAATGTTAATAAAATTATAAAACTCTGATAAAAAAGATCAAGAAAAATATAAGGAATAAGTAAACAATGTTACAGATGACAAAGGAAAAGATATAGCTACTAATAAATAAATATTTAAAAATCGATAGTAAAATATAAACAGTATGTGACAATAAATGTAAAAACTGGATAAAGGAGACAAGTTTCTAGAAGATTGTATATTACAAAACCTCAGGAGGAACAAGATCCTATATTGTCCTATATCCACTCCATAACCTGTATCAGTATTTAACAATTTTTCCCCACAAAGGAAATTTCAGATCTAAATTTTGAGGGTTGGGGTGGGATGCCAATTTTACCAAACATGTAATTCCAAAACACATATACAGAAATGCTTTCAAAGAATATTAAAGTTTTATTCCCCAGACAAATCTGTGGGCTGAAAAAAGTTTGTTTGATTTGTATTTTGGTATTAATGAAATATAATGCTAGGCAGTTTTCTTAGGTTGGATATATCACTGGACAAAAATTATTTCCTCACTTCTTTGGTGTTTGTTTCAATAATAATATTCTAAGTGTGTATTTGTTCAGTTAGCATAAAGGAATGAAATTATACAAATTATAAATGGCAAAAATGTTGCTCTATAATGTTTAGAATAATGACTCATATGACATTTGATGGTAAAACTGTCTTTTAAATAATAATTAAAAAGCTGATTGCAGAGCTCTTTAAAAAGAGATTTGTTAAGATAAGTTATGTTATATGTAATAGCATGGAAACTGCATATACTATAATAGTTAATAAAGGGTCTTAATTATATCCAGAAAAATAGTATATAGTATTAGTACATGTTTAAGAAAAATAATATAAACTTTGTGCTTAGGAAATAGAGTAGAAGTATATATACCAAAATGAGATTATATTCCAGTTATTTGGCCTATGTGGGATAGCTTCTTTCCTTTCAAGTTTTTACTCTAGCAAATGTTCTCATTTTAATGTCACTGAATTTAGATAGCATTCTACAATTGGTAGCATTCATAGTTTAATTCGCAACAGTATTTCCTTCCTAGAAACACATATAACAATGGTATATATTGCAATCTAGGACTCAGTGAAAACATCTTCTGAATAAATAAAGTAATGAAGCATAAGCTTTTTAGAAGATGAACTATGATGAATGTCTTCTGAAGGACAAAACTGACTGAATAAACGTTTGCCTAAAATAATGTTCACATTAGTGAAAATAGTGCTTTAACATGAAAACAAACTTTTTAATGTTCATTTTATTAGAATATGTGCCTGTTACTGTCCCTTGAGAATAAATAATCACATTTAAATGTCTACAGTTCTGAATCATGGTTTAATTTACAGAGTCATTACTGATTATGCATATTTTCTTTAAGATAAAACGAACTAATACAGGTTTATTATAAACCTTTGGTATATTAAAGCTATTCAAAGTCTTTATTGCTGTTAAAGAATTGTGTAATATCACTTTTAATAGTAACTCAGGACACTCACTGGCTTTTTAAATCAAAATAATCATCTCTGTATTTTTGGAAAGCTGATTTTTCTCCCAGTTTTGAAAACATTTTGACCACTACAGCTGACAGTCTACTAGCTTCTCTTAGTCATGCTTGACTAAACACAAATCCTCTGCTGTGAATACTGATTATGTTTATTGCCTGACTGAATTCCAAAATGTCTTATTTGTGCTAGTGCAGGAATCCATACATGCTGGGGGAAACGATACTGTCTCACGCTTGCCCACTCAAGTAACACTTGAAAATGTTTAATGTGTACTTTCACACAGAGGATTCAATACTGATGAAGGTGTCTGTCATGAGGATGTCAGTCCAATCGTGCAGTCAGAAAACATTAGACCCATGCTTTTCATGATGATAGACACTGGAGATTAAAATGAAGACAAAATCCCGATGCTCAGAATTTTCTCAGTGTAATGGAGAAATGAATGAATGGAAACTTACAGCTAATGAGAGAAGTGTTGTTAATAGAAAAATATAAAAGGGGGGCATTGGAGAGTAATAAAGGATCATGCTTAAATGGAGGATATTATCCAGCCTAAAATGGAAACTAATATTTGAGAACTAACTCTGTGCTAAAAGCCATCCATGTATTATCACAAGTTAATGGCTTGATAAAACACAAATTAATTATTTTACAGTTCTGGAAGTCAGAAGTCCAAAATCAGTCTCATTGAGTTAAACTCAGGGAGTTGACAGTACTGATTCACTCTAGCACTGAATATATATGTAGTAAATTCATGATAAATATTTGGCTGTTTTTTAATCTATCCATTAGAGCCATTGCTGAACTGTAGATAATCTTACTGTATTTGTATTCAAACCATGTGATGTGTAATTTAACCTGTGTGAACTCAACAATAATAGGTAATTATAGTTGAGTTCGGTGTGGTCTTTTCAATATGTTCATATACCAGTTGACCCTAACATTGACTTCTAATGGCAGTGACGCCCAGTCATATGCCTGTGCAATCAAATCAACTATATATGCCTGATGGATTCCCTGAAAAGAGCAGGCATTTGGCCCATATATCAGTATTGAGAACAGGAACAGGAAATGTTATGCAGTGATTGCTTTTCTGTAGAATTGCATTAGCATCACCCATTCTGCTAGTCATAATTTCTCATCAGATCAGGGATATCTATCAATGGAAGTTCCTGTGGTACAGCATATGAAAATGCATTTCATTATTCATTACAAATGATGCTGATTAGGCATATTGTCATTACAAGTTTAATTTTTAAGGAAGATATCTCTGTGTAAAAATGGCACACTTGAGGGTCATCATCTTAAAAAACAAAAAGATGGTACTTTGTGACAATTCAATTTTTCTGGAATATAAGTATTCTGTTTAAACAACTAACTGCTTTTGTTCATATTTTAAGGTGAATTTGGAGAAGTCTGTAGTGGACGTTTGAAAACACCAGGGAAAAGAGAGATCCTAGTTGCCATCAAAACTTTGAAAGGTGGCCACGTGGATCGGCAAAGAAGAGATTTTTTAAGAGAAGCAAGTATCATGGGTCAGTTTGACCACCCAAATATCATTCGCTTAGAAGGTGTTGTCACAAAGAGTAAGTACTGATTTTCTTCTTTTATATATCTGTCTTAATTCCTTAAATTAAAAAAAAAGCTCAATAGGAATATTACAGTCATTTAGGAGATAACTTTGTTCAGATATCATCTTCAGATATCATCACATGGAGTCTTGATATTAGTCTATGACATTATCAGAGTTTGCACTGGTCACCAAACAGCTTTGAAATGTTTTTTTTTAATTACCTGTAAATCATTTGCTAATTTAACTTGAAATAATAAATCAAGGTAAAGGGTTATATATTTTTTCCTAATTTCTGTAAGCAATTCACTTCTTCTGAACCTGCCTAAATTTCAATATTAATAGGAGAAACAGTTAAAATATTTGGGGTCATTAAGGTAAAATAGTTCTGTTTGTAAATAAATGTCATATACAAATATAGAATGCTTTAAAGTAAAACTTTTAAATAAAAAGATCTTTATGGAACCTACCTACATAAATGCCATTAGAACTGTATTATTTTAATTTATATAAAATGAAGAAAAGAATTTAAATTTCTGAAATAAAAATCCAGTTTTTACAGAAATAGTGGGATCAAAACCATTCTTTTGGGAAAAAAGTTTCTCAGAAATCCAAAACTAATCATATCATCTAAGAAACAGATTGCAATATAGTCACTTTTATTTGAATAATGATAAGGCATAACTTAATATTTCTCCTTATTTTATTCACTAATGAGTTATAACATATAAAACTCAATATATTATGGCATTATGAACTCATGAAAATAATCTAACTCTTTGAGAGGCATTTTTCTTTTGTAAAACTGAAATTTCTTTTAAAACCATTTAAATGAAACTGAAATTTCATGTTATATTTGGAAGAAGGAAAGTGTAAAAGCTTACTAGAAACATTTAACTGACTCTGTGTCTGAAACTCCAAAGTTCTTCTCACAATGCATTGACCATCATGCTATCCAAGGAGAGCAGAAAATTACTGATAGCCATGATAGTTTGGAGGACACAGAGTTTGCTTTTGATTTCAGCTGTTGCCATGGGCTGTTACTTTAGTGGCCTTAGTAGAACCTTCCAGTATTCATGCCCTTGTGTTGTTCTCTCCCACATTGATTGTGGGCTTGTCCAAGTGACTAGCCTTGGCCTATGGGACATTAACAAGTGTGATACAAGTGGAAGCATCTTACGTATTTGTACACTGGACCTTATCCTCTTGGAACACTCTGTCATGTAACTTAGTCTCCAATATTGAGCAAAGTCAGTACATATGGTGAGGCCACACGCAGAACTGCAAAGAGGAGAACTGAGGCATTCTAGTCAACAACAGGTCTACAAGAGCTCCCAGCAGATAGTCAGCACTGAGTGCCAGCTTTGTAAAGAACCATCTCAGACATTACAGCCCCTACTTCTACTGCCAGATGGCTGCAGCTGCAGATGATATTTTGTGGAGCAAAGTATCCACCCAGCTCAGTCCAATCAACCCATAAAATCATGAGAGATAATAAAATGGTTGTTGTTTTAAGCCGCTCCATTTTGGATAGTTTATTACACAGCAATAGATAACCAAACAGATGGACACCAGTTAGAATTCCACTCCTGCCACTGAAGTCTAGTGAAGTTTTAGGTAGATGATTTAACATCTCTATTGTTTACTTCCACACTATAAAATGGGGCCAAAATAAGTCCTACCCAATAGGAATGCTGTAAGGATTAATTTTATAAATGTATAAAGCATTTAGCATAGCATGTGACTCATAGTAAGCCACATTAAATGGTAGCTATTATTGGTACTATAGTTTACCATTTCATTCTCATGGCAACTCTTATGCATATCTGCTGAACCTTCAGTATTCACTGAAGGATATTGAATATCAAACGGGTGAATTAACCCACATGAGGACCTCTAACCCATAGTAAGTGGTATGTTCAAACTGAGGTCTGTCTGTTTGACAGACCCATGGGATTTTTTGTTTCTTTGCTTTTTATTTTGCTGTATCACAGTGAATAAGTCAGAGTTTTACACTTTGTCTTATCTGAATTAAATAGCATTAAATAAATGACAATCTGAATAAATAACACAATACTTTTTAAAAATAAGGAAAATATTTAGGTGAGTGGAATAAACTACCTCTCATGTAAAATTTGGAGAGATCCAGATAAGCCACAATACCTAACAAAAATGCTAATCGAAAAGAGAGAGAGAGGAAACAACATATTAATTATTTCTTTATATTTTCTGACTTCCTTGTCATTAATTTAGCATGAACCTTTCAAGTTATTCCCTCTATTTTATATCTCTCTGGAATGAAAAAGATAATTTTAAAGTTGGATTATGAACCTTTGCAAAGCATTTAAAATAATGTAAGTATGCAGTTGAAGTGCTCATATGAGTATTTATGCATGAAATATCTGGAAATAAATAACAATAAATTCAAAGATCAGATATTTATTTTCTACCTTTGATAAATCACATTCTTTGAATTATTCATGTATCCCTATGTGTTTTATTATCTATCTACATAATATTATATATAATTTGGCCCTATGAAGTAGTAGGAATTATTTATTCTAAATCAACTGATAGGTTTAATAAGATAATCTATGGCACTTGTCTGCCAGTTTGAAAGACTCAGTTTATTTCACAAAGACATTCAAACAACTAACAGAGTGATTGCTTTACATCTCTAACAATCTTGTATAAAATTGGGACCAGTGACCCTTACGTAGCCCAATTTGTATGATTCCTAGGTGAAGGTCCTCATTCCATTTTAAGAAAAAGAAAAAGAAAGAGAGAAAAGATAAGAAAAGAAAGGCTAATTGAGAAAGGATGGATTCAATATGCTTTTGAGTGGCAGTAATCATTGTAGTTTTAACTTGGAAGTATGAGCCCCACATAAGGGTGTTGTGATGATGCTGAGGTGGGTGGTGGAGATGGAGAAAGGAATAATTCCTGCAAAGACAAGTGGGTGTATTTATACTGTTATCTTCTTGCAAATGCTATGGGATTTTTAAGAGAAAGGCAATAAATAAATGAATGCCTCATTCCCATAAATACATGGTAATTGTTCCAAGATTACCTTTAAGTAGCTAAGAGATAGCTAGCAATTAATGCTGCCTAAGGACTACCGTATTGCATAAAAGATAATACTGACAAAGATAAGGATGCAGTATAGGTTTATACGGTCATGTTAGTAGAGTATCCTGGGGTTCTGAGAAATAAATTCACTGACTCTCAGTTGCAAGTAATGCAAAATTATAGATCAAAATCTTCATCAGATCCTTTTATAAATTCTTAACATGCATAATTTTTATCTTACCTATAGGTTTTATAGCCGAGAGATACATATTATAAAGTTCTTGGAAACACTTTTGCTCTTTCATACTTGTGCATATAACTACTTTTATTATAAACTTCAAAGTTAAATGATTAAAAGTATTATATAGAAAGTGTGTCAGATAAAAGTTGAACCTATTTGTTTGACACACATCACAATTTCATTAACCTATTAAGAAGCAACTGATATAGAAAGATTAATCCGGCTAAACCATTTGCTTAGCACATACATTTTCTCCAAGAAGCAAATAGAAGCCATCAGTTAGAGAACAGACTTGTAGCTATTAGTACGATGGATAGTAGCAGTTTGTTACAAGTGATGTATACACCAGTGTCATTAACTACATATCCAAAAGAGAAAGTGCTACCTTCTATAAAAAGATAAGAATTGTGGTTAAATGATAAAGAAACACAATGCAGTAACCACGCTCTAGAAGATGGGGCCCTACATTCTGAATTCATGATGATATGGAAGAACCAAAAGGAGAAAGAATGAAGTGCCTATCTCCCAGCTTAGGTACCAACTAAATGTAGGTATACTAACTATATCTCAGATAAATCATAAATCCAGTGAGGAATAATAGAAGTCAATCAGGATATCAAACAAATTCCCAAACATAAATTTATTTTATCATGGGACATTGCTAAGAACTCTAGAACAGCATAGAATCTATAACAAAGTACTGGGCCTGCACAAACCATCTTTAAATATTCCAGAATATTGAGGGCTCCTTCCAGATAGTTTTGATGGGTCCACATGGACTCTAAGTCAGAGAGTAGATTCAGGCCAGTCAAATAGACAGTAAATACACAAAAACTGTTTCTCCAGTCCCAGAACTGCATTTTAGTTGTCAAGTAATACATTCTCCAAGATTTCGACTATTACAGTTGCCACCAATATGATAGCTGCCTCTCCACCTGCTTGTATATTCTGCTACTCGACACAGGGTCTTGTGCAAGTTATTCAATGTCTTTAAGCCTCAATATTTTCCTCTGCACAAAAGATTGAAAAGTTCAGATTGTGCTACAAAACAAGAAAGGTCACATCTAACCCTAACATGTTTGTATTTCATTCCTTTGCCAAAAGAAAGAGTCATGAGATGTTGGTAAGGAAAGTTTGTGCCAGTAATAACTTACCACCCCACCTCCAACTTTATTATAATGTCAGGTTCGTATCAGTTATCAGGAAGAAACAAAAAGTGCCTTTAATAAAGTGTTTATCTTACAGTCTGTAAAGTAGAAAAGTATAGGTAGAATTTTGCTGTAAGCAAAATCAAGGTTTGGATATATGGAATATATGTTGAAGGGAGTAAAACATTCTGTGAAACTGATTCTAATGAAAGAAATTAGACTTTTTTGTGAAATTCAGCTACTCAACTAGCTAAGGTAGGTTAAGAGTTCTGTTTTACTTTGTTTTGTTTTCCTAGGAACATTTACCGAGCACCACCAAGGTGTCAGACACTACTGCTTATTAAAACCTAGAGATAGAGAAAAAAAAGTTCTCAGTGCTCTTGAGAAGCTCATTTGTTGGCTCCAGTCCACTGGGAGCAACAAACAAGTAGGCCAGTATTTCCCAATACGGTGCGGCATGTGCTGTTTTGTGTACAATTATTCATTAACTTATTCATTATTTTATTCAGAGAATATTTATTGGGTGCCAACTCTTCTAATCATTGGTAATAGAGTAGTGAAAAAGACATAGCTTTTACCTGCTGGAGGAAACAAAAAGGAATCTAAATATATCAGTATAATTTTAGATAAAGAGAAAACCTGAGTGAAGTGAAGGAGCAAGCCATGCTAGGGTTTGGTAGGATAGTATTCCAGGCAGAGGAAACAATAAGTTCTAAACCCTTGTGCTAAGAAAGAATGTGGCATGTTGGGGGAGCATCGAAAACAGCTGGAGCTAAGTAATAACAGTGTGAATTATATATTGAAAGAAAAAACTAGAAGCAGGTAAAACAGTAAGGAGGCTAGTATAGTAACCCAAGTGAAAAATGATGAGAAAGATAAAGAAATAGATTCAAGAGCTGTTTCCAAGGTTAAATTAGGAGACTTGAGTGACTGATTATATATGGGGAATGAGGGAATAGGGATGGTTTAGAAGACTTCCAGGAAGCCTCTGAAGCCTTGGTGGGATTCTGGTGTGCAGGTGCAAATGATGGGTGGTGATCAGTAGATGAAGCCATCGGGAGGATGAAATTACCCAGAAGGTTGAGGCGAACTAGCCCTAACTGGCTGAATTAAAAAGAAAAGCTGGGCTTCCCTGGTGACGCAGCGGTTGAGAGTCCGCCTGCCGATGCAGGGGACACAGGTTCGTGCCCCGGTCCGGGAAGATCCCACATGCCGCGGAGCAGCTGGGCCCGTGAGCCATGGCCACTGAGCCTGTGCATCCGGAGCCTGTGCTCCGCAACGGGAGAGGCCACAACACTGAGAGGCCCGCGTACTGCAAAAAAAATAAATAAAAATAAATAAAAATTAAAAAAAGAAAAGCTTATGAAAGAGACAGAACAACCTGGACGAAGGAGGACAGATCTCTAAGAATGAAAGATGGGTCATTAGCATAAAATGAGCTGGGAAGCCAAATAAAATAAGGATTGAGAAGCATCTATTGGATGGAGCAACTAGGAGGACACAGCCCATCACAGCACACTGTGAGAATCAAGGCCAAGATTGCAGTGGACTTTAGAATGAGCGAGGCATGTGTGCACTGCAGTCAGACAGGTAGCTTAAAACACGCAAATTAGATTGTGTTCATTTCTTACTTAGATTCCAAATGCTTAGCATTCTTGAAATCATTCATTCATTTAAGTAATATTTATTATGTGCCTAACTACTATGCGCCAGCACTTTTCTAAAGCATTAGGTATTTGGCAATGGATAAGACCGTCAAAACGCCTGCCCTCCTGGGTCAGGTCCCTGGGTCTTCTTTCTCTGGATTCATTCTCCACCATCCTTCTTGAATTCTAGATTGCTTTCATACTAAATGACAAAATCATCTCAAAACTTATTCTCATTTTTCCCATGTATTCTTTCTTTGCTAAATCCCTGAGACACTGGGAGAAAATGTACCAAACTGACCCTAAATGGGTACATAGATAACTATGGTATACAAAGATTGTTGGTAGCTAGAAGACCCAGCTGCCTTTGCAGTTACCTGCCTTCCTTCTTTCAATCATGTACAAGGCTAGATCTTTTGCTGAGGTGATAGGTAGAGGGCTTGAGGTGCTGGTGAATATTTGAACTGGCTCTTGAGAAAAGTGTGAAAGAAAACTGATCAGGAGAGGTTAGAAAGATTGTGGGTATTACTAAGAACACAAGAGAACCTGGAGATCAGGACAGAAGCTGCTGCCCCAAAGAGCACTGTTGATAAATTGAGGAAAAGAGTTGATAGCATGAAAGTAGGAAGAGATGCAACCCGAGGGAAAAGGAAAGATGAGAGGCGACAAAAAGAGAAGAAATAGAGATTTTCTCTCTTCTCCTACCATCCTTAATATTTACTATTTACTGTTTATGTAAATTAGTGATGAATTATTCTTATGCAGTTTCTGGAGTCTAATGGAGTCTCAGGAGATTTACTGCAGAGTATTTGCCATTTGGAATTATAATGTATACATATGGATAAATAGAAAATGAACCAAGTGTGACTCTGAGAAACAGTAACAAGATGACATAGTCTGGTGGCCCTGTGTACCACACTGTTCAGGCAGCACTGGGGCTAATGGGGGTCACCAGCTTATTTTCTTTCTGCCAGAGTGTACTTCTCTCTTTACAAGAGAGAATAAACTTTCCCTGTATTCAGAAGGAATTTATTCTTGTCTCTTCAGTGTTTAAGTATCTGAGTTTTCTCAAGGTCATTCACTCTAATCACCTCCCTAGATCTACTTCTAACTTACTGTCTCCTTCCTGTGGTTCTCTCTCTTTCCTAAGACAGCCTGCTAATTATTGGGTAGACTATAAGAAGAAGTATCAGGTTAAAAATGCTAGTAACAGGTTGCTCAGCCTGAAGATAACACTGTAAGAACTAGGAGAGAAAAGAGAATATAAAAACAACTTTATGCATACATAATATTGCCTTTTAATACATCAAAATAAAATTGAATAGAGCCATCTAGAGGGTGAAATCGTACTCATTTCAAAAGTGAAAATTCTTTCCAAATCATTTGGAAAGAATGATACAATTTGTTCTGGTAAAGAGTTTGATGGCTCCAAATTTGAAAAGAGCTATAGATAAATCCATGTTATAGACATTAATTTGCATCCATAAACTCAGGAGAATGAGTACCATCCTTCCAGGCTGCCAAGGTAAAGTAACCAGTCATTACTTAGGAACTTTTTCACCAAGTTCCTGATGCTCTTATGTATTGATAGGAGTGAATAAAGACCAGTAGGAATCTTAATCACTGAAACTGATTATGGGCCACTGAAAATGATTATTGGCCCCTTGTATATGTGATTTCTGATTTAAAAAATTATCTCAAAGTAATGGATGGAAATCTAGCAGTGTCCTTACTTAATCCCTTGATGAATACTTTAATGCTTGTTTTGCTGTTGTGGGACTATATTACTATAACTTTCCTTAAATTTTCACCTTCATATAATTTCAGACTTACAGAAAAAGTTATTCAAATAATATAGTTCCAGTATAACTCTGTTTCCCCTGATGTATTTTACATAAGCATAGGACTATTATCAAAGCCAAGAAATAAACATCTGTACAGTATTATTTACTTAACTACAGACTTTTATTCAGATTTTATCAGCTTTTCCACTAGTGTCCTTTCTCTCTTCTAGGACTCATCCAGGATCCCACATTGCATTACTTATCGCATCTCCTTAGTCCAGTCTGCATTTAATCTGTGCAATTCTTCAGTCTTCCCTTGTCTTTCATGACCTTGACAGTTTTCAAAACTACTAGTCAGTGATTTGTAAAATGTCCACTAGTTTGGGTGTGTCTGTTGTTTTTTCATGATTCAATTTGTGGTTATGCATTTTTAGCAGGAACATCACAAAAGTTGCATACCCTCTTTATGCATTATATCCGGGGATACATGATGTCCACGTGCATTATTCCTGGGGATGTTAACAGGGATCACTTGGTTAAGGTGGTGTCTCCTAGAAAGTTACTGAAAAATTACTTTTCCCCTCTTGTAGTTAATGTATATTTGGGAGGAGATTAGACTATGCAAATATCCTGTTTTTCCTCAGACTTTTTCCCATTAATTTTATCATCCATAGCAGATCTTAATGGTGATTTTTCTATTTTCCTCTTTCCTTCTATATTTATTAATCAGAACATTTCTTTAAGGAAGAACTGTGTTTCAGAATGTTCTGTAAATGGAATCACACAATAAGTAGCCTTTCACACCTGGCTTCTTTCTCTTAGCAGAATGCACTTGAGATTCATGCCTCTTTGTTGTTGCTGAGCAGTACTCCTCTGTATGATGTACCATCAGTTTGGTTCTGCATTCAGCGGTTGAAGGACATCTGGGTTGTTTCCAGTTTGGATGATGATTTATAAAACTGATATGAGCATTCATGTGTAAGTCTCTGTGTAAAGACATATTTCTATTTATCTTGGAGAAATACCTAGGTGTGGAATGACTAGATCCAATGGTAAATATATGTTTAATTTTCTAAGAAACTGCCAAACTGTTTTCCTAATTGGATGTTCCATTTAACATTTCCACTAGTAATTAGAGTTTCAGTTACTCTGCATCAGCAGCAATGCTTGATAATGTCATTTTTTAAAATTAGCCATTTTAGTGAGTCTATATTGGTATCTTACTGTCATTTTAATCTGCATTTCCTATGACTATTGATTTTTATCATCTTTCCATATGTGTACTCACTATCCATATATCTTTTTTGGTGAAGTGTGTCTTCAGATTTTTACCCATTTTCTTTCATTGGGTTGTTTTTCTTAATGTTGAGTTCTAAACGTCATTTTTTTTGATATTTTCTGGATACAGTTCTTTGTCAGAAATGTGATTTGTAGATATTTTTTCAGTTTGTAGCTTTTCTATTCCATGAAGAGTGTCTTTAGCAGAGTGTTTTTAATTTTGATAAAGTCTAATTTTTTTTACTTTTTTCTTTTACGGATTGTGCTTCTCTGTGTGGTATCAAGAAACTCTTTACCTAGTCCAAAGTCACAAAGACTTTCTCTTCTACTCACCTCTAGAAGTTTTACATATAGGTCTAAGATCCCTTTTTAATTAATTTTTGCATAAACTGTGAAGAATGGGCCAAGGTTCTTTTTTTTTTCTTTCTTTCTTTGCATATGGAAAATTTCACCACCATTTGTTGAATTCATTTTTGGTTTTGTTTTTAAGGTACAAGCCTGTTTTTCATCATTTTTAACTTTCTTTCCTTGCTTAGAATCCTTCAATGGCTTTCCTTCACCCACAGGACAAAATTCATGCCACTGTATATAGAAATTCAAGGTTCTAAAGATTGGACTCCACTCACAGCATATCTTTAGCCTTATCTCCTGCCTTCTCTACCTCTTAGTTTATATTCTATTAACAGTAAATCACGATGTGATTCATATTTCAAATGAAATATTCAAATGAATAGTTCAGTGAATCAATGACTGATCATATTTGATCATACTTGGCCCTCTTCTTGGAAATCCCTCTCTTTCCCACAGCCCCATCGCCCTTAACTCAACCAGCAAACTCTGCTTATGAGGGGTGACTCAGCTTATCTGAAACATCTTTTCTTAATCTTTATACTCATAGATCTCTACATTGCACTTAACATGTTGTGCTATAATTATCATTTATATGTATGACCCAAAAGTCTACTGTTTCTTCACTCTTACCCTATAATATTATGATCTCTGCACCCTTTTGTAGTGACCGAGAGTTTTTTCTGGGAGAGCAATGCAGAATCTGCACTGTCTTTTACGCCTGTTAGGGACCCCTCTTACCTTCACATTTCCTGCCCACAGCCCTTGTAGAGGCTCCAGCAGCCCAGCCACTGCCCATTAGTAGGGAAAAACTATCCTGCCATTCATTTGCTTTCTGATGACCCTTAATTTCCTGTTAATTAAGGGTTAAACTCAGTGTACTGGCCACCCCATATTCTCCATTTAATCTTTTTTTTAAAAAAATAAATTTATTTACTTATTTTTGGCTGCTTTGGGTCTTTGTTGCTGTGCACGGGCTTTCTCTAGTTGCAGCGAGCGGGGGCTACTCTTCGTTGCGGCGTGCAGGTTTCTCACTGCGGTGGCTTCTCTTGTTGTGGAGCACGGGCTCTAGGCACGCGGGCTTCAGTAGTTGTGGCACACGGGCTCTAGAACACAGACTCAGAAGTTGTGGCGCACGGGCTTAGTTGCTCTGCAGCATGTGGGATCTTCCCGGACCAGGGCTCGAACCCATGTTCCCTGTACTGGCAGGCGGATTCTCAACCACTGCGCCACCAGGGAAGTCCCTCTCTTTTTAATCTTAATTTTCTATTCTAGTTTCATCTTACTCTCCCCTCAAGCTCCCTCCTCCTAAATCTCCAATACATACCCCCAGATGAATATTTTATATGACTTGCTTTTGGATAGAGGGGGAAATCCTATGTTATATTGGAATGGGGATTTGGGGAGGCCATGATATCTTGAGGATAGTCTTTATTTTATTTATTGTGGTGCCTAGCATGGTGCTGAGCATACAGTAAACACTAAGTTCATATGAATGAAGGAAACTTGTAAGAAAGAAGGAAAAGGAAGGAAAGGACAGGGGTAGAATAAAAAGAAAGAGGGACTAAAGTAAAGGAAAGAAGGAACCTAATTTTTCAAGGACTTCAAGCCCAATTTTAAATTTGAACACTCTCTAATGTCAGTTACATTTATATGAAATTGGCAGCTTTTCTCATAATTGTGCTTCTCTGTACTTTTGTAGTTTCTCCTTCCTCTGAACAGCAATCATATTTTAGCTGTTTTTCTCCTATGAAATTTTAACTATATATGTTACATTATAATTATTTAGGAAGATGTCTTTTTCTACTGTACCAGGATCAACTTCAAAGTAGGACCACATTACCTAGTCTATATCTTATATGTTATAACACTCAATCTCAACTTCAGAATGGGTGAAGAAATATGGTAGTGTGTTTCCTCAGCCTGAGAAATAAAAGTAGACACAACTTAGACACTCATGATTGAGATACAGCTACAGAATGATGTGAATTTATTGACATTTTTATTAGGTTACATCAATCACTGTGAGTGAATTTATTCGTTTCCCACTCCTCACAAATGTCAGCCAAAGACATCAGTGATTTTTTTTCTCCTTTTCATTCAGATGCAATGGCTATTTCAGGATTCTTGGACCTGAAAATAATGCATTGACCTTTCCCCTAAACATCAATGGCATGATTCTCTTGAAAGAAGCTCAGTTTTCATTTTGGCAGAGGCATATATTATATGGGACATGCTATTGTAGTTGGTATAGCAATCCATAAATACAGAATGCTATGGCACCTCTGTGACTTTGTCCCTATTTCATATACCTAATCACTGAAGTATTCCATTACACTGGAATGAAAGTATATAAAAATGCCTTCCATTAGCTGGGGTTTCTGTGATTTAATGATTTCTTTAATATAGATAATATCTCATTGCAAGAAATTCCAGGATATTGCCTAGGGAAAACAGGTCTGGATAGGAAGTATAAGGCTGCTGGAGAAACTCAAGCAAAAGGAAGGGTGGCTTAAAAAGAGGAAGATGCAAGGGTGAGCCTTAGCAGGATTTCTTAGTTTGTTCCAAGAAATGGAGAAACTAGTTATTTCCCTAAAAGAGGATTTATAATTAATATAAGTATTTCTTACATGTTAGCTAAATAAATTTACTAAAACAAAAACAAAAGCCTCCCTTATGTCAACTCTAACATTCCAAATTTTTCTGCCTCAGTGAAACAATGTTTCTAGGTCTTACCTAGAAACAGTGTTTTTAGGTGATGGATAACAGACTCAGAAAGTATTTCACACCAAGTACCTCCAAGTAAAAAAACCTGGAAGACTACATTTATCAAATAATGAAAGGTTTAATCATACAACTTGTAAAGCTTAAAATTACTGAATTTAATAAGATGGGCCAAATGAAACAGTTGCTAAAACTAAAATAATGCTACCAGTTCTCTGATATATTTCCCAGATTTTAGCTACAAGGGAAATTCTTAATTGCCAAGGAGGCCCACCCTTCAGTCTAATTACAGGAACCTATTCTTCTTACAATTAAGATATTGAGAACTGGCTTGGAAAGCAGAAAGAAAAAAATCATTGGTAGAGAAGCTGGTGTGGATGGAGCAAATCCCTTTTTAAGTCAAATTTTAATCCCTTCAACCTACCCAATAAAGACTTCAAAGTAATGATCATTAATATGCTCACTGATTTCAGGAGAAGAACACAGTGAGAATTTCAACGAAGAGTTATAAAATATAAAGAAGAACCAAACAAAGCTAAAGAATAAAATAACTGAAATTTTAAAATATGCTAGAAGAAATAAACAGTAGTTTAAATGATACAGAGAAATGGATCAGCAATGTGGAAGACAGATTAGTGGAAATCACCCAAGCTGAACAGGGAAAAAAAAATTTTAAGCAAGGATAGTTTAAGAGGCCCCTGAGACAACTTCAGGCATACTAACATCCGCATTATAGGGGTCTCAGAAGGAGAAGAAAGAGAGAAAGGAGCAAAGAAATTATTTGAAGAAATAATAGCTGAAAACATCCCTAACCTGGGGAAGGAAACAGACATCCAAGTCCAGGAAGCACAAAGATGCTCAAATGAGATGAATCTAAAGAGGTCCACACCAAGACACATTATCATTAAAATGGCAAAAATTAAATATAGAGAAAGAATCTTAAAAGCAGCAAGAGAACAGATACTAGTTACTTACAAGGGATGTCCCATGAGACTATCAACTGACTTACCAGCAGAAACTTTGCAGGTAAGCAGGGAATGGCACAATGTATTAAAGTGATGAAAGCAAAAACCTACAACCAAGAAGATGCTACCTGGCCAGGCTGCTGTTCAGATTTGAAGGAGAGGTAAAGAGTTTTACAGAAAAGCAAAAGCTAAAAGTGTTTAGCACCACTAAACCAGCTTTATAAAAAATGTTAAAGTGACTTCTCTAAATGGGAAAAAGAAGACCACAGCAAGGAATATGAAAATTACAAAAGAAAAAAAACTCATTGGTAAAGGAAAATATACAGTAGATCATCCACTTATAAAGCCAGTAGGAAGGTTAAAAGACAAAAGTGGGAAAACAGTGTCTATCCACAATAGACAATAAGCGATACACAAAACAAAAAGATGTAGAACGTGATGTCAAAAACGTTAAACATAGAGGAGGGTGTAAAACTATAGGGCAGTCAGAATACATTCAACCTTAAGAGATCATCACTTAAAATAATCACATATGTATATAAGTTGTTATATATGAACCTCAAGGTAACCACAAACCAAAAACCTGTCATAGATACACACACACAAAAAGAAAGGAATGCAAACATAACGCTAAAGATAGCAACCCACAAACGGGAGAATAATTACAATTGCAGAGGTTCTCCCCAAGGAACACGGTGTCTGAGCCCAACATTAGGCTTCCTTGCCTGGGGAACCTGCTCCAGAAAGAGGATCCCCCAGAACACTTGGCTGTGAAGACTTTGAAGGCCAGTGGGGTTTACTTTCATGAGATTCAGAGAGCTGTGGAAATAGAGGCCCCACTCTTAAAGGGAGCACACAAAATGTCACATGCTCCAGGACCCAGAGCAGAAGCAGTAATTTGAAAAGAACCTGGGTTAGATCCACCTGCTGATCTTAGAAAGTCTCCCACGGGACATGGTCCTGCCCACCAGAGGGCTCAGGACCTGGCACCACACACCACTGCACAGATGCTAGGCCCAGGACCCCCAGGGCCCTGAAGCCAGAGACCCTGGGATACAGGTCCACCTGCCAGCTGGCAGACACCAGCCCCAGGACAACTGTAGTCCTGCAGCCTGCCATTGCAAGACCAATTCCACCCATCAGCAGGCCAACATGAGCTTTGGGACACCCCAAACCCCAAAGCCAGCTGTGTTAAGAACAGGTCCCACCCACCAGCAGTCCAACAGCAGCTCTGGGATCCCTGGGCCCTGTAGCCAGACCCCAGGATTCCACTTTTCCCACCAGTGGGCCAGTACTAGCCCCAGGCCCCCCAGTGTCCCATAACAAGCTGCCTCATGGCCCAGCCCCACTACTTTCCCAAGACTGAACCAAGAAGAAATAGAAAATATGAACAGACCAACTGCCAGTAGTGAAATTGAATTAGTAATTTAAAAAAAACAAAAACAAAAAACTCTCAACAAACATAAGTCTAGGACCAGATGGCTTCACAGGTGAATTCTAACAAATATTTAGAGATGAGTTAACACTGATCTTTCTCAAATTATTCCAAAATTTTCAGGGAAAAAAATGCTTCCAAACTCATTCTATGAGGCCAGCACCACCCTGATACCCAAACCAGACAAAAGATACCACAAAAAAAGAAACTTACAGACTATTATCACTGATGAAAATACATGCAAAAACCCTCAACAAATTATTTGCAAACCAAATCCAACAATAAACCAAAAGGACCATGATCAAGTGGGACTCAACCCAGGGATCCAAGGATTTTTCAATATCTGCAAATCAATCTTTGTGATATACCACATTAACAACCTGAAGAATAAAAACCATATGATCATCTCAATAGATGCAGAAAAAGCTTTTGAAAAAATTCAACATCGATTTATGATAAAAAAAAACTTTCCAGGAAATGGGTATAGAGGGAACATACCTCAACACAATAAAGGTCACATATGATAAACCCACAAGTAACATCATACACAAAGGTGAAAAGTTGAAAGCATTTCCTCTAAGATCAGAAACAAGACAAGGATGCCCATTCTTGACATTTTATTCAACATAGTATTAGAAGTCCTAGCCACAATAATCAGACAAGTATAAGAAATGAACGGAAACAAAAATGGAAAGGAAAAAGTAAAACTGTCACTATTTGCAGATGATGTGATACTATGCATAGAAAATCCTAAAGAGGCCACAAAAAACCTACTGGAGTTCATCAATGACTTCAATAAAGTTTCAGGATACAAAATTAACATACAGAAATCTGTTGCACTTTTATACACTAACAATGAACTACCAAAAGGATAAATTAAGGAAACAATCCCATTTACAATCACATTAAAAAGAATAAAATGCCTAGTGATAGACCTACCTAAGGAAGTAAAAGACATGTACTCACAAAACTATAAGACACTGATGAAAGAAATTGAAGTCGACATAGATGGAAAGATATACTGTGTTCTTGGATTGGAAGAATTAATATTGCTAAAATACCCACACTACCCAAGGAAATCTTTAGATTTAATCCAATTCCTAGAACAAATAATTTTAAAATTTGTATGGAAGCACAGAAGACCCCCAAATAGCCAAAACAATCTAGAGAAAGAAGAACAGAACTGGAAGTATCATACTTCTCACTTCAGATTATACTATGAAGCTACAGTAATCAAAACAGTATTGTACTGGCACAAAAACAGACACATAGATCAATAGAACAGAATTGAGGGCTTCCCTGGTGGCATAGTGGTTGAGAGTCCGCCTGCCAATGCAGGGAACATGGGTTCGTGCCCTGGTCGGGGAAGATCCCACATGCCGCAGAGTGGCTGCGCCCATGAGCCATGGCCACTGAGCCTGCGCGTCCAGAGCCTATGCTCTGCAACGGGACAGACCACAGCAGTGAGAAGCCCACGTATCACACACAAAAAAAAGAACAGAATTGAGAGCTCAGAAATAAACCAACACACTTATGGTCAATCGATCTATAACAAAGGAGGCAAAATATACAATGGAGAAAAGACAGTTTCTTCAATAAGTGGTGCTGGGAAAACTGGACAGCTACGTGTAAAAGAATGAAATTAGAACTTCTCACACCATATACAAAAATAGACTCAAAATGGATTAAAAACCTTAGGTAAGGTAAGACCTGAAACCATAAAACTCGAAAAAAAAGAACACTGTTTGGCATAAATCATCACAATATTTTTTGGATCTGTCTCCTAAGGCAAAGGAAACAAAAGTAAAAATAAACAAATGGGACCTAATTAAATTTAAAAGCTTTTGTACAGCAAGGGAAACCATCAGCAAAACAAAAAGATCACCTACTTAATGAGAGAAACCATTTGCAAATGATATGACCAATAAGGGGTTAATATCCAAAATATATAAACATCTCATACAACTCAGTATCAAAAAAACAAACCAATTAAACAAACAGAAGACCTGAATAGACATGGAAGACATTCAGATAGTCAACAGGCATATGAAAAGATGCTCAACATTGTTAATCATCAGAGAAATGCCAATCAAAACCACAATGAGATATCACCTCATACCTGTCAGAATGGCTATCATCAAAAAAAAAAAAAAAATACAAATAACAAATTTTGGCAAGAATGTGGAGAAAAGGGAACTCTTGTACACTGTTGGTGGGAATGTAAATTGGTGCAGCCACTGTGAAAAACAGTATGGAGGTTCCTTAAAAAACTAAAAATAAAACTACCATATGATGTAGCAATTCCACTCCTGGGTATACATACAAAGAAAAGAAAAACACTAATTCGAAAAGATACATGCAACCCAATGTTCATAGCAGCATTATTTACAATAACCAAGATAAGAAAGCAACCTAAGTGTCCATCAACAGATGAATGGATAAAGAAGATGTGTTGTATTTATATAGTGGAATACTACTCAGTTATAAAAAAAGAATGAAATGTTGCCATTTGCAACAACATGGATGGACCTGGAGGGTATTATGCTTAGTGAATTAAGTCAGACAGAGAAAGACAAATACTGTATGTTATCGCTTACATGTGGAATCTAAAAAATAAAACTAGTGAATGTAACAGAAAAGAAACAGACTCAGAGTTATAGAAAACAAACTAGTGGTTACAATGGGGAAAGGCAAGAGTGGAAAGTCAAGATAGGGACAGGGGATTAAGAGGTACCAACTACTATGTTTAAAATAAATAAACTATAAGGATATATTATACAGCACAGAGAATATAGCCAATATTTAATAGTAACTATAAATGGAGTATAATCTATAAAAATTTTAATTACTATGTTGTATACCTGAAAGTAATGTAATATGGTTAATTAACTATACCTCAATAAAAATGTAATTATATTTTAAATAAATTTTTTAAAAAGAATAAAATAGGAAAAGTTTGAGGTATAAGATGTATTCTTGAAACTTTCAGACATTGATTAAAAAATTGAAAGTGACAAAAACACATGGAAAGCTGTGTTATGCTCATGGATTGGAAGAATTAATATTGTTAAAATATCCATGCTACCCAAGGCAATCTACAGATTTAATGCAATCTCTATCAAAATACCAGTAGCATTTTTCACAGTACAAGAACAAAAAATTCTAAAATTTATATGGAATCACAAAGGACCCCAAATAACAAAAGCAATCCTGAGAAAGAACAAAACTGGAGGTGTCATGCTCCCTGATTCCAAACTATATTGCAAAGCTATAATAATCAAAACAGTATGATACTGGCACAAAAACAGACACATAGATCAAAGGAACAGAATAGAGAGCCCAGAAATAAACCCACACTTACATGGTCAATTAATAAATGATAGAAAGGTAAGAATACACAGTGGAGAAAAGACAGCCTCTTTTATCAATGATGTTGGAAAAACTAGACATCTGCATGCAAAAGAATCAAATTGGACTACTTTCACACACCATATATCAAAAAAATCTCAAAATGGGTGGATGACTTAATGTGACCATTGATAGATGAATGGATAAAGAAGTTGTGATGTGTATATACAATTTACTATTTTTCAGACTTTTAAAAAATGAAATCTTGCCACTTATAACAACATGGATGGATCTAGAAGGCATTATGCTAAGTTAAATAAGTCATACAGAGAAAGACAAATACCATATGATTTCACTTATATTTGGAATCTAGAAAGAAAACAAATAAAATGAAATAGGACTCACAATTGCAGAGAAGAAATGGATGGTTGCTGCAGAGAAGGAATGGGTGGTAGGGGCAAAGAGGTGAAGGAGATTAAGAGGTACTAACCTCCAGTTAAATAATAAATAAGTCACAGGGGGATAATATACAGCATAAGGAATATGGTCAATAATATTGTAAAAGCTTTATATGGGACAGATTGTTACTAGAATTATCGTGGTGATCATTTCATAATACTGTATGTGCAAGTGTCAAATTGCTATGTAGTGCACCTGAAACTAACATAACCTTGTATGTCAACTATATTTCAATTTAAAAAACTTTAAAAAATTACTCAGAAGCGTTATGAGAAAAGTCACACCGGAATTTAGAATCTTGGCAAATCAATTTTGGAAAGACAAAATAAACCTACTTCAAACTTTAACCTCAATGGGTAATATTAGAGGCAGGTATTGCAGTAAATACTATTTTTGTAGTTTCTAAATTTTGTCCCCAAAGCACTTCTTCAATGATGCAGAAATAATAAAACAATGATTATCTAGTTATAAATACTTTATATTCTGATTTTTAAAAGTTGTAACTTCTTTTTGTTCTTTCAGTGTCTCACAACATTTTTGCTTTCCAGAATTAAATCTTCTACAAAGCATCGCTCAGAACGGTCAAGTTAGCTACACTTCAGTGAACACATTAGAGAACCTGTTAATGTCACTTTGTGACTCTCTGGACCCCAAATTAAAGAAATCTTCCCTAGACTAAGGCAACTCCTTCATAACTGCTCTTCCTGCTGTCACTCTTGCTCTCACCACAACCCATTCTTCAGCCAGAGTGATCTTTGTAAGAAAATTTGCAGGTTGCACTCAGGGGGAAAAAATCTATAGTCTTCCTTTGGCCTACAAGGTCTTTAATGATCTGAACCCCGCTTACTTCTCAGATGTTGTCTTCTGCCTCTTTCTCCTTCTAATCCACTGTGCTCCAGACCAGCTGTGTGCTTTGAACACACCAATCTCATTGCTGCTCAGAGCTCCATATGTTCCCATTTACTGCCACCACCTTCCCAAATATCCTCACAAGGCTGGCTTCTGAAAACCTGAAAACCCTACCTAAATCTAAAGTAACCATCCTCTTCACCCTTAGGCAGTCTTTATCCTGTATCTTTGTTCTGTTTTCCTCCCTTGCCTATATAATTCTGTGAAATCCTGTAGGCTTTGTTTCTGTGTGTTCAGAATATTCTGCATCAAGGAAAGTTCTAGCATATATGAAAGTAAGCACTCAACAGAGAGTTGCTTTATAAATGAATGAACCATTTTAAGCAACGATATTGTTAAAACAATACCATACTAGCATTTCTGGAATTTCCAGTTTTACTTATGCCTTTATTTTGGCACATTACCAAATACAGATTATTTAGACCAAATAAATTATTCAGTTTAAATTTTAAAATAAAATGTAGACCAGAGCAGAACTATGTGTGTTTCTGTAAAATATTTTTATAGTACATCACATTGGGTGTTCATAGCATACTTTTTATAATTATTTATAAGCTAGACATGTAATTACTCTGAATACCCTAAAATTTGGATTATGTAGTGAATAATGGAATTATCAAACACTGCATATGTTGAGAATTATATAGAGAAGTCTTTCCAGTTTAGATAGATTAGCTTGTTTGTTTGTTTGCAAATTAGTTAATAAAACAAACCTTAAAGAAAAGATTAAAGCAGGACATTTTTAAAAGTAAGTTAATTTTACAAAGCATGTTTGTTGGAAAGCAAGGTGAAGTTTTTTAATTAAATATATTCCCAAAATAACAAATGTTTTGTTAACTTGTCATTAGTTCAATAAAATTATTTTCTAAACCAAGTTTATTTTGGGGGAGAGAACACACCAAAAATATAATAGTGTTTATCTTTGGATTATAGTTTTGGAATAATTTTGTTTGTTTTCACCTTTCTGTTTTTGCACATTGTCTGTGTTTTCTACAATAAACAAATATTGTGTTGGTATTTTGTTTCTAAGCAATGATTAAAAATGTCCTTATACTAAATTGAACAACCTTGTGAAATTGCCACTTTTGTAGGTTAAAAATTTTTGAATGTAGGAAATTTCATATGGTTCTACATATGAAGAACCATTTCTTTCTTTTTTTTTTTTTAATAAATTTATTTATTTATTTTTGGCTGTGTTGGGTCTAAGTTGCTGTGCGAGGCCTTTCTCCAGTTGCGGAGAGCGGGGGCCGCTCTTCATTGCGGTGAGCGGGCCTCTCACCATCGTGGCCTCTCTTGTTGCGGAGCACAGGCTCCAGACGCGCAGGCTCAGTAGTTGTGGTGCACGGGCTTAGTTGCTCTGCAGCATGTGGGATCTTCCCAGACCAGGGCTCGAACCCATGTCCCCTGCATTGGCAGGCAGATTCTCAACCACTGCACCACCAGGGAAGCCCTGAAGAACCATTTCTAATAAACTCAATTTGCAAGTGAGTTGGCCAACTTACAAATGGGATGTTAGGTGATGCACAATATTTTTTTTAATAACTGAACCCTTCAAACAATTGAGGAGAACATGTTGCCAAATAAAAGAGTAAACTAGTCAGTTACATAAACCCAACTCATACTAATTCAAGGAAAACAAAAGTAACTTATTGGGTCACATAACTGAAAAGTCCAACAGTAATCCAGGGACAGCTAGATCCAGGGCTTGAATGACAGTGAAATGACAAACAAACAAATAAAAAACAGCCTCTACTTTTCTCTATAGGCTCTCCTTGGCTTCCCTTAGGCAGATTCTTTCCACTTGTTGGGAAAGATGGTTCCCTGCAGATCTAATGACTAAGTAGTTCCTAGTTGGGCCACATGCCCACCTTTGGTGTAATCATTGTGTCCAGGTGGATAGGATGCTCTGGCCAGACTGTGTCACATATCATCCTGTCTGGAAGGAAAGGCTGACAAGAATAGCTTGGAATTAGCAAGGGGCATTTCCCTAAAGGTAAAACAACAAAGAAGTGATTGTTGTCTGCTATATGGGTTTAAAAATATCTCTAGGAAAGTAATTTGTTTGGTTTTGATAGTTACAAGCATAACACTTTCTATGTTTGTATGCATAATCAATAGATAACAATAATATACACTATCAGACTTGCAGGGTGAATCATGAAATAACAGAATGTGAAGAAAGTCAGATACTTTGGGAAAACAAATACATTGTTAACAGCAACAACTTTTAGTGTAACCATGATTGAGATGTTCATTATAGTTTATGTTTCCTTTCAATACCTGCTTAATGAAAGAAGATGATAAATGGACTTTTTAAAATTTATATTTGAAAGAAACCAAAAAAAACAGTGAAAATAAATCATAACCCTGCCATTTAAAAATTATTGTTAAATATATAATGTGATTATTCTTCTGCCATCCTGTCCCAACCCCTAGAGTTAACCTCTATTAATAATCCAGAGATAGGCTTCCTAAATTTTCTATAAATTTATATAAATGTATCTCTATCTATACCTCCCTATATATTGTTTAATGAACAGAACTGGAACCATGCTATGCAAGTTAGTTGCAGGTTTTTTTAATTTAGCAATTATCAATATATTATTTAGGATTATGTTTGACTCTGAGTAGCTGAATGACTAGAATCACTGTGGTTTAAAATAAGGTGGAAGGGCTTCCGTGGTGGCGCAGTGGTTGCGAGTCCGCCTGCCAATGCAGGGGACGCGGGTTCGTGCCCCGGTCCGGGAGGATCCCGCATGCCGTGGAGCAGCTGGGCCCATGAGCCAGGGCCACTGAGCCAGCGCATCCGCAGCCTGTGCTCCGCAGTGGGAGAGGCCACAGCAGTGAGAGGCCTGCATACCGGGAAAAAAAAAAAAAAGGTGGAAATTAATTTCTTCCCCACATAATGGTTCCATGATCATTAGGTGGTCAGGTTCCTTCTATCTCATTTTTCCACTCCCCTCAATGGGATTTCAGCCTCATAGACCAAGACGTTGCCCTAGTTCTACCTATCCTGTCCACCCTCTAGCCAGCAGGAGAGAGAACACTGCTTACTGGTCACATTGAGAACACTTCATGAAAAGTTGTGCTGAGGACAGCTGCAAGGGAGTCTGGGAAATGTAGTCCTTATCTTGGTGATCGTGTTATCTATATTAATCATGCCTTTTTATTTTCTGATGTTTTGACCTATGGGCCTAGTTGATTCTGGAAAGACTGATCCTTTCAGGGCTAACCACTTCCTTGCATTAGTGAAGGACTCACCTGCAAGTGGACCTTTCATATGCAAACCAACCAATTTAAAGCCCACACTCCTCACTTCCTCCTTTATTGAGCAGTCACATCCCAAGCTTTTATTCTCCATCCTAATCACCCCAGGGCCAAGTATCAGACACCTAGGAGCAGCCCCTAGACCTCAAAGCCTGCAAAATTATTTCAACTAGCCAATCCTAAATTTCCTTAGCTGCTTACACTCCCTCACCCACTCCTTCCTGCCAAAATCTGCCAAAGGTTTTAGCCCACATTTTCCCCTCCCTCCTTCTTCCTCCTGACCAACCCTGGTGTTCTCCCATGTGGCCCTTTGTGGTATGCTATGCCTCCTGTTTCTAGAGATCTTTGAAGTATAAAAAGTCTACCTTCATGACTGTCATTCTGATCTGTGTGTCTTACCATACTTGATCAAAACAAATCCTGGGTACATTTTAAAACATCTCCAGATAACAATGATGATTGCACACCACTTTGTGAATATACTAAAATCACAGAATTTAAAACCATTTAAAAGGATGAATTTTATAGTACGTGAATTGTATCTAAATTTTAAAAGTTTAATAAAACAGTGGGTTCTGTTACAGTAGAAAAATGGAATAATGAATACGGGGTGGGGAGTGATAGCCATGCTACAACAATATCATATACCAGATTAGCACATAAAAATAGCTCTCATTTTTATGTCTTTCCTATAGTAGCATATTATATTTTACTCAACCTTTCAATTAACAGTAAAAGTTTAGATTGCTTCCCTTTTTTTCCTGTTATAAACTATGCTGTAATTTACATCCAGATCATGCTTTTATTATCATAGGATAGATTCGTAGACATATAATTCTTAAAGGATATGTGATATTCTTTTAAAACAGATACTGCAAATTACTTTCCAAAATACTGTACCAATTTAGGATCCTCTTAAGGGACTGAGTGCCCATTGATTTTTATTTAGCACTACCTGTTTTTCATCTCTTTAATTTTTACCAATCTGCTTGGTTGTAAAAAAAACACCTCATTACCTCATTGGGTTATTAGCATTATTTTTATGTTTATTAGCCTTTTTCAATTCTTTCTCACACAATTGCCTATTCATGACCCTCACTATTTATTAACCTAGGGTATAGAACTGATTATTAACCAGGGACATTAATATTAACCTGCCATCTAGAAATGTATAAAATCATCTCCTCATCTTATATGATCCCATATATGTCTAAGAATGTGTCTTCTTTACATTAATTCTGACTAGCTGTCAATGTCTCCTTGAGGAAAACTCATTTTTCTCCATTCCAGGGTACTTTTTTTCAGTTATTTCTTGGAAATTGATTCTCCTCAATTATTTTTCTCTTGCTAGAACTCACAGAATATGCACACCAGATATCCTGAATCAATCCTCCTTTATATTTTATATCTTCACTTGAGATTTTCCATTTGCATGTGATTTTAAGATAGCTCTTCCATATTTTTAAAGATGATCATTGAATTTTTAGTATTGTCCTTCCCTTTTTTAATTTCCATGATGCATTTTTCTTTTTCTTTCACAATATCTTATTGTTATCACCTTAAGAATTCTCAGTACACATTTTTAATTACTCTTCCATTTCATCAACTATATCTGCCTTAGAGGAGCCATCTTCTGTGGTGGTTCAGCTTGATCTTAAAATCTACTTAACTGTTCTTCACTGATTCATGTCAGAGGATTGGTTACCTCAACACAGGTACAAGAAAAATAGTAGTAGATTTGGCAACTAATCAGTATTAATCAGATTTCCTTTTTCAGTGTAGAGCTTATCTACTAAAGCATAAAAAGGGATGGAGGAAGAGAAGCCACTTGATTCTCAGGCTTCTGCAGCTGGGATGGGAGGTCCTTTTCCAGCTGATTGAAGGCATATTCATCTCAAGCAGGAATGGCAGTTTTTTCCTATAACCACAGGCAGCTAGCTGTGGCAGAACTTCCCCTCTTATAATAAGAACATCTGCTCAGCTACTGGACTCCCAAAGACAGTTTCAGGATTGGCAGACTTCACCTCAGGTTCTGCAAGAGAGGTGAGCTTTTTACCAGGCCACTGGCTACCTTCTGTTTAGTCAATGAGTAAATCTTAAGACTTACTGATCTTCCCCTCACATTTCTTTGTTTCCTGTCTCTCCCAATGCCATGACTGTTCTGTCTCATGTCCTCTTTCTCCCCCCTTTCCTGTGCTTTCTGCTACACTTCTCCCTCCTACATATGTAAGTATATATTTGCAAGCATATACATGTATAAGGCAATATTAATGTATCTTGTAAGAGAAAAGTGGAGGTAAAATAATACTTTAAAAGGCTTTGATAAAATATGTCTAAGCCTTTCATCTGAAATGCTTTTTTTAGGAAGTAGTGCAACTTTTCAATATTTGTGGGCAGTATACATGTAGTATTTGATACATGTTAAATAAAAAGAAGTATCACAATCAACTTTGTCTCTGGACTTATAAGGAGTATCCCAGACGTTAGAATATGAATATAATTTTGTTAGATTGAACCTTTCTACTTATACTAATGATGAGACAAAATATAATTTATACAATTTAAAATGTTTAAGAATTGCTTGCTATAATATTTATTGATAACTTGTAGAAATTGGTAATAAACTAATCAATATGTTCAAGGCATGCACAGATTTAATTTAGGGCCAAAATATATCTCATAATCTAAAAATATTGGAGGGACCTCCCTGGCAGTCCAGTGGTTAAGACTCCACACTTCCAATGCAGGAGCCACAGGTTTGATCCCCGGTCAGGGAACTAAGGTCCCACATGCCGTGCAGCGTGGCCAAAAAAACAAACAAACAAATAAATAAATAAAAATAAAAATATTGGAAATAATAGGATTTATCATTAATCCATGGCATGCATAAAGATACATACTGTGTGGGCTTCAGAGTAAGTAGTATAGAAGGTTGACAAAAGAGATAAGTCCAGAGCAGATAGAATAAAAACAAATTACCAATATTACCAATATTTCACAATACATATAACCAGTATCACCAGTGTTACATAATACACATGGCCATTAATAAAAGATGAAAAGTTCCATTAACTTTGCCTTGCTCCCAAAATTCCCTGAAATTATAATGAGAGCACAAAAAGGAAAAAAAAAATCTGAATTAGTGTCAAGAATAACAGGAGAAATCTCTAGAAATTTTAATGAACATGTACAAATGAAACCATCAGATAGTTGATTTTCAATAGGCAGATTAGTCAGAGAGGCAGGGTATACAGCCCAAAAAATCCACAAGTAAAACTGTAGGAGCCATTCTTTTAGGAACAATGAAGTTTCTAATCAGCAGAGACTGAAGGTGGGAAAGCACTCTGAAATCAGAGTGACTAGTGAAGAAATTTTTACCAAACTGCTGTTGCCCTCCCTACCTACTCACTTCCTTTCCCCACTTCTTTGTATTCAGAGCCACTGGAAATGGTGGCATACAGCCCCAGGCTAAGAGAGGAAGCAGGCTTTCTAGAAAAGTAAAGCAATATACCTGAAGAGCAACAGAGCTCTTATGTGGGTGCTGACACCCCAGAGTCAAGCTTCCTTATTTTTCACCTGAGACCATGAATGGGTAGATTTGCCTATTCATCATCATTAGTGCATCCTAGAGTTAAAACCTGCTGGTCAATAGCAATTAGTCAGCTTTCTTGGCTAGGGGAACAGCTCTCAAAATGGAGAAGAATGGACAACCAGGCTTACCAGATTTTGAGAAAAGCCAAGGGCACAAAAGAAAAGCAACAAGAGAAAAAACAGAAATATTGACCATAAAATTATTCAGGAAACATAAGAAAATATTTTTTTAAAATCTATTTGATTTTCTCATTGTATCCATAAAATAGGAACTGGTTGCCATGGGGGGAATAAAATCCAGCCAAACTCTCTAGAGCAAGGGTCAAAAACGATTGTTCAGACATACAAGGAATAAGAAACTCCCTCTTTCTGAAATTATTATTGAAATTTAAAATAAGTACATATGAAACAGAAAGAAATGGAGTCCAAACAACGTGGTACCTGAGCTCAAAGGAAAGAAATCCCACGAGGACAGCTATGCAAAAATGCCCTGAGAGCAATTCAACTCAATTAGAAGAGTAGTCCTAAATCTCCAAAAGAATGTCTTTAAATAAAAGAACAGTATGGGTGTTGTTGAACAGTGTGATTGTGAAGCTAGAGTATCTTGTCACTAGTGACTAGCTACTAATCATACATTCCCATTTGTATTTGAATTTTAATTTTTTTTCCCTTAGCCACACTAGCCACATTTCCAGGACTCAACAGCCACATATGCTAGTGGTTACTAGACTAAGCAGCACATATATAGAATATTTTCACCATCGGTGAAAACTCTATTGAAGAGCTTTGATCTTGGTGGTATGGTGAGCATAAATCATTCATTCATTTTTCAGCAAATAACCGTTGAGTAGCTTCTCTGAAGAATAGAAAACGCTGGGAGTATAGCATCCACAACGATATAGCAAAGGTATTCTTCTCATGAGGGCTTAGTGTGTAACAGACAGATAATAAACAAAAAATGTGTAATATAATGGAAATGGTTGACAGCTGTGAAAAGGAAAACTAAAGCAGTGTAAAGAGATAGAGGAGGTTGAGAGCAAGGACTATTTGAATTTGGGTGTGAGTGGAGGCTTCTCTGAGAATGTGATGTGTAGGGGAACTGAGGTAAAAAAGTCACGTGAAAACATGTAGGAAGCATATTCCAGGTAAAGAGAAAAACAAGTGTTTCCTGAGGTGAAAAACTTTTTTTTTTAAATTGAAGTATAGTTGACTTACAATATTGTGCCAATCTCTGCTGTATAGCAAAGTGCCTCAGTTTTACATATATATATACATTCTTTTTTAAAAAATATTCTTTTCCATTATGGTTTATCCCAGGAGATTGGATATAGTTCCCTGTGCTATACAGTAGGACCTTGTTGTTTGTCCATTCTAAATGTAATAGTTTGCATTTACCAACTCTAAATTCCCAGTCCATCCCTCTCCCTCCCCACCTCCCTTGGCAACCATAAGTCTGATCCCTGTGTCTGTGAGTCTGTTTCTGTTTTGTAGATAGGTTCATGTGTGTCATATTTTAGATTCCACATATAAGTGGTATCGTATGGTATTTGTCTTTCTCTTTCTGACCTACTGCACTTAGTATGATAATCTCTAGTTTCATCCATGTTGCTGCAAATGGTATTATTTTGTTCTTTCTTATGGCTGAGTAGTATTCCATTGTGTATATATATATATATATATATATATATATATATATATATATATATATATATACCCATCTTCTTTATCCATTCATCTGTTTTTGGACATTTAGGTTGCTTCCATGTCTTGACTATTGTGAATAGTGCTGCTGTGAACAAAGGGGTGCATGTATCTTTTTGAATTATAGTTTTGTCTGGATATATGCCCAAGAGTGGGATTGCTGGATCATGTGGTAATTCTATTTTTAGTTTTCTGAGGAACCTCCATACTGTCTTACAGAGTGGCTGTTTTACTTACATTCCCACCAACAGTGTAGGGGAGGTTTCCTTTTCTCCAATCCTCTCCAGCATTTGCTATTTGTAGGCTTTTTAATG
Organism: Kogia breviceps; assembly: GCF_026419965.1. Taxonomy (NCBI): domain Eukaryota; kingdom Metazoa; phylum Chordata; class Mammalia; order Artiodactyla; family Physeteridae; genus Kogia; species Kogia breviceps. The sequence continues at coordinate 104,865,255 of NC_081314.1, read as the reverse complement.
ATGGCCATTCTGACTGGTGTGAGGTGGTACCTCATTGTAGTTTTGATTTGCTTTTCTCTAATTAGTGATGTTGAGCATCTTTTCATATGCCTACTGGCCATCTGTATATCTTCTTTGGAGAAATGTCTATCAAGGTCTTCTGCCCATTTTTCAATTGTTTTGTTTTGTTTTGTTTTTTAATTTTTTGGCTGCATTGGGTCTTTGTTGCTGCACGTGGGCTTTCTCTCTAGTTGCAGCAAGCGTGGGCTACTCTTTATTGCGGTTCACGGGCTTCTCATTGCAGTGGCTTCTCTTGTTGTGGAGCACAGGCTCTAGGCACGTGGGTTTCAGTAGTTGCAGCACATGGGTTCAGTAGTTGTGGCTTGTGAGCTCTAGAGCACAGGCTCAGTAGTTGTGGTGTGCAGGCTTAGTTGCTCCACAACATGTGGGATCTTCCCGGACCAGGGATCGAACCAGTGTCCCCTGCATTGGCAGACAGATTCCTAACCACTGCACCCCCAGGGAAGCCCCGGGTTGTTTGTTTTTTTTTGTTGTTGAGTTGTATGAGCTGTTTGTATATTTTGGTGATTAAGCCCCTGTCAGTTGCATCATTTGCAAATACTTTCTCCCATTCTGTAGATTGTCCTTTCATTTTTTATAGTTTCCTTTGCTGTGTAAAACTTGTTAGTTTGATTAGGTCCCATTTGTTCATTTTTGGTTTTATTTCTATTGCCTTGGGAGACTGACCTAAGAAAACATTGGTATGACTTATGTCAGAGAATGTTTTGCCTATGTTCTCTTCTAGGAGTTTTATGGTGTCTTATGTTTAAGTCTTTAAGCCATTTTGAATTTATTTTTGTGCATAGTGTGAGGGTGTGTTCTAACTTCATTGATTCACATGGAGCTGTCCAATTTTTCCAGCACCTCTAGCGGAAAAGACTCTCTTTTTCCCATTGTGTATTCTTGCCTCCTTTGTCGAAGATTAATTGACTGTAGGTGTGTGGATTTATTTCTGGACTCTCTATTCTGTTCCACTGATCCATATGTGTATTTTTGTACCAATAGCACACTGTTTTGATTACTGTAGCTTTGTAGTATTGTCTGAAGTCTGGGATGGTTATGCCTCCTGCTTTGTTTTTATTCCTCAGGATTACTTTGGCAATTCTGTGCCTTTTATGGTTCCATATACATTTTTGGATTATTTGTTCTAGTTCTGTGAAAAAGGTCATGGTTAATTTCATAGAGATAACATTAAATCTGTAGATTGCTTTGGTAGTATTGCCATTTTAACAATATTAATTCTTCCAATCCAAGAGCATGGGATATCTTTCCACTTATTTGAATCCTCTTTAATTTCCTTTTTAATGGAAAATTTTAAATGTAACAGAACAGGAGGAAGGCTATAAAACAGCAAACAAGGAAAACAGTAGCAGGAAAGAATGTCAGAGAAGTAAGCAGGAGGCATATCATGCAAGAATTCACAGGCAAGAGTCAGGGTATGGATTTTATCCTAGGAGTAATGGGAAATTGGTGTATAGGGGTGGGTGACATGATCAAATTTATATTTTAAAACTATCACTTTAGCTGTTTTGGTGTCAAATTAATGATAGAAATGCAAGTGTAGAAGCAAAATTTTATCTAAAAACTTTAGAAAAAGTAAACGTATTTACAAGAAAGTTTCTGATTCAAATAGCATGCAAATGGAAATATGGAATGATCTATCCAATGGATGGAGTATAAGAATTAAGCTTTCATTTAACCTTGCAGTCTGAAACATTCTCCTTCAAAGGACAGGTTTAGTGATAGAATTGTACTTCCTTCTCTACATATTAATTGAGATAGTGGGGTTTTTGTTTGTTTGTCTGTTTGTTTGTACGCGGGCCTCTCACTGTTGTGGCCTCTCCCGTTGTGGAGCACAGACTTCGGACTTGCAGACTCAGCGGCCATGGCTCACAGGCCCAGCTGCTCGGCAGCATGTGGGATCTTCCCTGACCAGGGCACAAACCCGTGTCCCCTGCATCGGCAGGCGGACTCTCAACCACTGCGCCACCAGCAAAGCCCGAGACAGTGGGTTTTTCAGAGAATAATTATGTGAGCAGACTATTATAAATCTTATTTATTAGTATCAAATGCTTATAATCTGCAAGCAAAGAATGAAACAAAATCATATTAATAGTTACTGATATGAGGTTATTCAGATTTAAAAGAATTACATAACTGACATTTCAGAAGGTGGACACTAATGAAATTTTTTTCATGTTACATAGTGAAATGTTGATGGAATAATTAATAGAGGTTTAAGATGTTATTTAAAAGCATTGAGTTAATTAGTAAGGATAAAACTAAAAATAACTAACAAAAGTAACAAAACTCATGAAGAGGTCAATATATTAGTAAGGAGTCAATTGATTCTATTTAGAGTAGATAAATCAAGAAATAACTGTAAAAATATATTATTTATAATTATTATAATCCCTAGGAAAACAAATCAGAAATGTGTAAAATGTAGTTACCTCTCAGGAGCAAAAGAGATACAAGGGCTGGCAGACGTTTTTTGTTGTTGTTTAGTACCATTTTGAAGCATTTGAATTTTTAACTATGTGCTTGTAATGCTTTCTAATAATAATGATAACTCTACTACCTAGGACTTATAAATATAAAATATTCTGTTAGTTACAGATATTGTATTATAAAATATTACACTTAATTATTTCTCACAATAAAATTTATATGAAATGATAAAACTACAAATTTAGATGCTGAGTAAATGTTCCACTTTTTTTTCTTTTTTTAAAAAAATCTTTATTAGAGTATAATTGCTTTACAATGGTGTGTTAGTTTCTGCTTTATAAAAAAGTGAATCAGCTATACATATACATATATCCCCATATCTCCTCCCTTTTGCATCTCCCTCCCACCCTCCTTATCCTACCTCTCTAGGTGGTCACAAAGCACCCAGCTGATCTCCCTGTGTTATGCAGCTGCTTCCCACTAGCTATCTATTTTACATTTGGTAGTTTGTAAATGTCCATGCCACTCTCTCACTTCATCCCACCTTACCCTTCCCCCTCCCCGTGTCCTCAAGTCCATTCTCTATGTCTGTGTCTTTGTTCCTGTCCTGCTCCTAGGTTCTTCAGAACCATTTTTTTTTAGATTCCATATATTTGTGTTAGCATACAGTATTTTGGGGTTTTTTTTGTTTTTCTCTTTCTGACTTACTTCACTCTGTATGACAGTCTCTAGGTCCACCCACCTCAATACAAACAACTCAATTTTGTTTCTTGATGTGCATTTTGTTTACTATAAGTAACTACAACAAACATTAGAAATAACATATTCACAAAAGTGAGCCATACAGCCAGTTCAGCTACAGTAAAAGCAAATTTTAAAAATTGTTCTCAATACCTCCAGTCCCATTGGTGAAAAGTGCAAGGTTGAAATTTAAAGAATAAATGGATAAAAATTGCAAGTCATATTGAGTATTAAAAACCATGATACATAGGTTATGACAAAAATTGCCATCCAAGATTTTCTTTTCCCAAAAGGTAAATAATTCGTACATAATGGATTATGTAACAGAAAAAAAAAAGGAAGAAGAGAATAGTAACATTGTGTTGGATTTCATCAATATAGAGATTTAAATGCACAAAGATCTCTGAGTCTAATGTCAAACCTGAAAAAACTGTAGGCAGTTTTTATACCCTTTAAGACCAATTGCTGCATAATCAGAGGTCATAAGAGGATGAAAGCTTATGTGTGTTCCAAGTAGATGTCTGGCATATACAGCACCTCAGAGGCAGAAAAAAACTTGAAAAATACCATTCCCAATGTCAGAAAAGAGCGTAAGTGAAAGTTAGAGGTGACTCTCATCATCAGAGAGATGATATCCATGATGCCCAATCCACATGCCAAGAGAGAAGTTGTTTACAGAGAGGAATAAAGTCCAGAAGTGAGCCTAAGGAGTCCCCGGCCAAAATTCATTTTTAAAAAAGACAATTTTGTTTCAGAAGCACATAAAGTAATCAACTGAATAAATATCAAAAGGAATCTGAGCAGTCAAAATCAGCTCCTTGAAGCCTTCTACATTAAGCAGTTGCCATGATTTACAAAGCACACTATAAATATTTAAGGAAAATGAACTGAAAGAAAAAAGTCAAATTGTGCAGTTGAAGTAATATTAATAGTTTTATTGCTATAGATGAACATTATAATCTATAAAAACAGCTTTTGAAGAGAGAAGAATCTGTGTTGAAATAACTATGTGTATGATTTACAAATCCTGAAAGAAAGTTTTAAATTCCCTCTAAATAATTCTACCTTTGACAAGTCATAATCAATAAGCTCTGATGTTAACTAAATAACAGAATGTACCCTGAATATTAGAATATTCCTATTAGATATTGTACCCTGAATTAGATAATTTACTCTGAATACTAGATATTAACATAATAAAATATCAGAACTTACAAATTATGAATACAAATATTATTCTCAAATATTTATTAAGATTTAAAATTTTTCAAGTTCTTGCCACTAGAAGACCTCATAAAGAAAGGAAGAGTCTTTATAGAATTTACCAAGTAAACAGTGGAAGGGAGTCTCAGTACTAAGCTATCTAGCTAAACCCCTTTAATTTAATGAGAAACTTGAGACTCTAAATAATTATTCTACTAAAGATCATATACTTAATTATTGCTAAAGCTAGGATTATATAAATAGCATTGATGTGAAATCTGATTTTGGACAATTATGACTTGAAGTCAATTTTATATATTGATTATCCAGGTTTATTTATAAAATGTATTTGTCGGGGCATTTTGGTGAGAAGTCATAAAAATCAAAGTCATATTGTCTTAATCCAAAAAGAATTTATTGACTCTTGTAACTAGAAATCCAGCATTATTTAGCTGCATGTATGGCTGGATCTAGGATTTTTTTTTTAAGTTTCTTTTAGTCTCTTGGCTATGCTTTATTCTATAATGGCCTCACTCTGCTCATGTGGCAGTCCCTGTATCTAGAGGTTAACTCCCAACTGTTGATACTTCAATTCCAATGAATAATAGCCTTTATTCCTTAATAGTTGCAATAAAGTCCTGGAATTGAGCTACATTGGCCTGACATGCCATAGGCTCACTGCTGGAGCTCAACAGGGATGGAAGCATAGTTTTAATCCCCACCACTACCAAATAGAAACCACACAAAATGAGAGAAGGGAAAAGGTTTTTAAGGAAAATCAATGTGCTCTTCCAAGACCAAAGGAAAATGAGTTGTAGATAAGCAAAAGCAGGAGATGTCCACCACTTTCAATTGGGTTCATTTCTTATTATTAAGATGACATCACATCTGACACAATATCATGATGTTGTAGAAAGAGCAATGGGAATGGAGGCAGGGCAATCTAATTGTTTAAGATCTTATTGAATAAGTTGACAAACCTTTCGAGTCTACTTTCTTCATGTGTAAATTGTGTGAGAAAATATATTTCTGTTGTTTTAAGCCACCCAGTTTATACTTTGTCACAGCAATGCTAGGAAAGTAATAAAGCCACATTGGAGTCAGTCATGGTTAGTTAAATTTGAAAGTATTTTAATGTTTTCTAAATATGGAACTACTCGTATATTTTAAGTCTACTGACATTTTGAAAATAAGAATATTAAACAACCACTGGATTTTTTTTTTATTGGAATATAGTTGCTTTACAATGTTGTGTTAGTTTCTACTGTACAGCAAAATGAATCAGCTATACATATAACCCCTCTTTTTTGGATTTCCTTCCCATTTACATCACCAAAGAGCACTGAGTAGAGTTCCCGGTGCTATACAGTAGGTTCTCACTAGTTATCTATTTTACACATAGTATCAATAGTGTATATATGTCAATCCCAATCTCGCAGTTCATGCCACCCCCTCTTTCCCCCTTGGTATCCATACGTTTGTTCTCTATGTCTGTGTCTCTATTTCTGCTTTGTAAATAAGACTGTCTATACCAATTTTTTCAGATTCCACATATATGCCTTAATATATGGTATTTGTTTTTCTCTTTCTGACTTACTTCACTCTGTATGACAGTCCATCCATGTCTCTACAAATGACCCAATTTCATTCCTTTTTATGGCTGAGTAATATTCCATTGTATATATGTGCCACATCTTCTTTATCCATTCCTCTTCTGATAGACATTTACGTTGTTTCCGTGTCCTGGCTATTGTAAATAGTGCTGCAATGAATGTTGAGGTGCATGTGTCTTTTTGAATAATGGTTTTCTCTGGGTATATGCCCAGTAGTAGGTTTGCTGGGTCATATGGTAGTTGTATTTTTAGCTCTTTAAGGAACCTCCATACTGTTCTCCATAGTGGCTGTATCAATTTAGCTTCCCACCAGCAGTGCAAGAGTGTTCCCTTTTCTCCACACCCTCTCCAGCATTTATTGATGTAGATTTTTTGATGATGACCATCCTGATGGGTGTGAGGTGGTACCTCATTGTAGCTTTGATTTTCATTTCTCTAATAATTAATAATCTTGAGCAGTTTTTCATGTATTTGTTGGCCATCCTTATGTCATCCTATGGCCATCCTTTCTTCTTTGGAGAAAGGTCTATTTAGGTCTTCTGCCCATTTTTGGATTGGGTTGTGTTTTTTTTTTTAATATATTGAGCTGCATGAGCTGTTTATATATTTTGGAGATTAATCCTTTGTCAGTTGCTTCATTTGAAAATATGTTCTCTCATTCTGAGGGTTGTCTTTTTGTCTTGTTTATGGTTTCTTTTGCTGTGCAAAAGCTTTGAAGTTTCATTAGGTCCCATTTGTTTATTTTTGTTTTTATTTCCATTTCTCTAGGAGGTGAGCCAAAAAGGATCTTGCTATGATTTATGTCATGGAGTGTTCTGCCTATGTTTTTCTCTAAGAGTTTTATAGTATCTAGCCTTACATTTAGGTCTTTAATCCATTTTGAGTTTATTTTTGTGTATGGTGTTAGGGAGTGTTCTAATTTCATTCTTTTACATGTAGCTGTCCAGTTTTCCCAGCACCACTTACTGAAGAGGCTTGTCTTTGCTCCATTGTATATTCTGGCCTCCTTTGTCATAGATTAGGTGACCATAGGTGCATGGGTTAATCTCTGGGCTTTCTATCCTGTTCCATTGATCTGTATTTCTGTTTTTGTGCCAGTACCATACTGTCTTGATTACTGTAGCTTTGTAGTACAGTCTGAAGTCAGGGAGCCTGATTCCTCCAGCTCCATTTTTGTTTGTTTGTTTGTTGTTTTTGGTTTTGTTTTGTTTTGTTTTTTCCTCAAGATTGCTTTTACTATTCAAGGTCTTTTGTGTTTCCATACAAATTGTAAAATGTTTTGTTCTAGCTCTGTGAAAAATGCCATTGGTGATTTGATAGGGATTGTATTGAATCTATAGATTGCTTTGGGTAGTACAGTCATTTTCACAACATTGTGTAAATGACTGTACTACATAAACAACCATGCATTTATATTGGTCATCTCATATATTTTTATAACACTTGCCACTTTTGCTTATTCTGTTCTAGAAAGCCTTTCTTACTTTACTTAATACCCTTCTCTCCCAACTCTCCATTTATTCCTCTGACTAGCTGTTTTCTGTGTCATGTCCTCCCCTTCCTCTGCCCTTCAATGTTGGTAGAGTCCAATATTCAGCCATCAACCCTCTTCTCTTTTTACTGTGGCCATCGATGACCATTCATGGATTACCAAATTCATAGTTATAGCCAACATTACTCTCCTGAGTTCCAAATATGCAATAGATGGCTGCTCTTATACATCTAGATATCAAATGTGCAGCTCAAACGGAGTGTGTCCAAAACAGAAGTCACAATCTTTTTCCCAAATATGCTTCTCCCCCAGCATAAACTCCAGAGTTATCACAGATTGTCCCTTTCCCTTACTTTTCACATCTAATCCAGAACAAAGCCATTTTGTTTCTAACTTCTTCACTCTCGTATCAATCCCCTGCCTTTCATCTCCATTACTAACTTGGTTAATTCTCTCATTATTTCTTTCCTGAATTATAGAGAATCACATAAATTTTATCTCTGCCTCAATTTTTGCTATCCTCCAATTCATCCTACCCACTGCTGTAGGAATAATATTTATAAAATGAAAAATAGATAAAATTACTCCCCTGCTTAAAAATCTTCAAGTTTTTCCACAGTTTGATGGAGAGAGTCCAAGTTCTTTGGCAGAGTATCCAAGGCCCCATTGATCTGGCACTTGCCTCCTTTCTAAGATGAGTTTTGCTGATTGCTGTGCATACTTCAGCTCTGTTCAACCACTTAAGGTCTCTAGAGCAGCTCCTTATGCCTGGAATGTTCCTCTCCTCTTTCTCACTGGCAAATACTTTAACTTCTTATGTTCAAATCAGGACTTCCCTCCACCACATAGTATTATGACTTCCTTTTTTCCCCTACTCAGATTTATTTTATTATTTAAAATTTTTATTCCTCTTACTTCCTATTCAAATATCTAATGTAGCACCTAAACCACAGTTTTGCCCGTATTATTTTGTACACATTTGTCTCCCCAAGTACCACGTAAAGACAGGGGTTCTCCACGATGTATCTCAATATATGGCACATAATAAGTGCTCAGTAAGTGTCTTCTATATTAATGAACAGAAATGAAAACATAAAGGGATAAGTGGATGAACAAAAATGGAAGAGTAAATATTGAATGAGCCCTATAGACCCCCAGTGAAGTATTTCACATGAGAGTAAGTAAATTCTTGACTCTGTATACATTGGCAGTAGTTAAAAGCACAGATTCTCAAGTCAAGTTGCTTGGATTTCCTGATTAGCTGCTTATTTAGGTGACTTTGGGCAAGTTTCTTCATTTCCATGCAAAGAGATTGGAATGTAATAGTTCTTTTTTCATTGTGTTGTTAGGAAGATTAGCTGAATATATATTTATATTATTAAGACTGTATTGTGAAGATGAAATGAGAATATAGTAAATATTATATACATTATTAAAAATGCTTTTAAAGACATAAGGTTAGAGGCAAGATTTTTGTTTTAATTGGAAAGAATATTCTTTCTGTCTTCATATAGTGAAAAACTCTGAACTTAAATTATTATAAACAATATTTCTATAGTTCCTAGTACTTTCTAAAATACACATAAAAATATACCTGTTTATTGAAAATAACAAAGTTCTTTCTTTCCTGCTTGAGCAAATGCTTGCTATGATCATTTTTTACTCCCTAATGGCTTTTCTCTATTCTGGGATGCAGGACAAGAGAGGTATCATGTAAGTTACCATGGCTTTTGTTGAATCAAACCCTGTTGAATTCCACATTAAAAAAATAATAATAATAATTAATTAATGTAATATATATATATATTCCTTTAATGTGCAGAATCCACTGGCACTGTTACTGGGCCATACTACTAAAATTTTATTTAACCCCAGCTACCACCAACAATTTTATGGTTTAAATACATAATAAGTAGAATTTTAAAAATTAAAATAAATCCAAAATTTACAAGCAGCTCATGCAGCTCAATATCAAAAAAAACCAAACAGCCCAATCCAAAAATGGGCAGAAGAACTAAATAGACATTTGTCCAAAGAAGATATACAGATTGCCAACAAACACATGAAAGAATGCTCAACAACATTAATCATTAGAGAAATACAAATCAAAACTACAGTGAGTAATCATCTCACACTGGTCAGAATGGCCATCATCAAAAAATCTACAAATAAATGCTGGAGAGGGTGTGGAGAAAAGGGAACCCTCTTGCACTGTTGGTGGGAATATAAATTGATACAGCCACTGTGGAGAAGAGTATGGAGGGTATATGCCCAGCCACTACTGGGCATATGCCCTGAGAAAACCATAATTCAAAAAGAGTCATGTACCACAATGTTCATTGCAGCTCTATTTACAATTTACAATAGCCAGGACATGGAAGCAACTTAAGTGTCAATCAACAGATGAATGGATAAAGAAGATGTGGCACATATATACAATGGAATATTACTCAGCCATAAAAAGAAATGAAATTGAATTATTTGTAGTGAGGTGGACGGACCTAGAGTCTGTCATACAGAGTGAAGTAAGTCAGAAAGAGAAAAACAAATACCGTATGCTAACACATATATATGGAATCTAAGAAAAAGAAAATGGTCATGAAGAACCTAGGGGCAAGATGGGAATAAAGACACAGACCTACTAAAGAATGGACTTGAGGACACAAGGAGGGGGAAGGGTAAGCTGTGACAAAGTGAGAGAGTGGCATGGACATATATACACTACCAAATGTAAAACTAATAGCTAGTGGGAAGCAGCCGCATAGCACAGGGAGATGAGCTTTGTGACCACCTAGAGGGGTGGGATAGGGAGGGAGGGAGAGAGGGAGATCTCCGCAAGAGGGAAGAGATATGGGGACATATGTATATGTATAACTGATTCACTTTGTTATAAAGCAGAAACTAACACACCATTTTAAAGTAATTATACTCCAATAAAGATGTTAAAATAAATAAATAAAATCTGTGATACAAATATAAATATGAGGGATTCATAGAAGTGAATGGTCAGGAAAACTTTATGGAGAAAAAGATCTGTTGGGAGTTAAAGGATACCTGGGATTTGAAGAGGCAAGGAGACGGTATGGAAGGTATTCTGGGTGGGACAAGCAGTGTGAGCAAAGGTACAAGAGCAAGAACATTCCTATATTTTGAAGATGAGAGCATCTCAATCTGCCTTAAGCATTAGGTTTAAATGGGGAGGAATTAGAATATAAATTGGAAAGGTGTGTTAGGCCATACTATGGAAAGCCTTAAATGCTAAACCATGATGTTTTAACTCTACCCAAAATATAATAGAAAGTTTTGAAGAATGGAGAGATGACAATTCTTCCTGAAGGGGATGTTGTACATAATTGCTAGGAGAAACTAGAGGTCAAATTCAGGCCAGATTTCAAAGAAATAATCTTCTGCAAATTGTAGAGTCTAGAAGCCAGAATGTAGCAGTAGAGAAGTTATCCTCAGATTCTATTAAGAGCTAAAGGGTCAACCAGAGAAAGGTCATACTAAAAGAGTTCACCTATAGAGTCATGGAAAAAGAGTTTGAAACTGAAAGCCTAAATTCAGGGGTAGGCTCTGGGATGAACAGAATTGATACACGGTGAGCAGAGCCCTTGTCAGATTATGTTATCATATATAAACATATCACATGTGTCACAGTAGGAAGCTGTCATTTGGGGCAGCAGTCTCACTTGTTAGAAACTTTTGCTTCCGGGGTGGCTGGGAAACTCAGTAAACCCTAACAGGGGAAGCGTAGAAGCAAAGGGACCAATTAGCAGCCTGTTGCAATGGTCAAAATCAAGGGTAGTAAGGGCCAGAGGTAAAATGGCAGAAATGGGATTATAGGGGTAGACACAAAGAAGATTCAAGAGAAAAACACTACCTTTTAAAAGTTCTAAAATTTCTCCAATATTTAAGTGTTAGTGGATAGATTCTGAAGCTGACTTGCAAGCTAATTTCTTGTACTTATAGAAAAATCAGTCTCTCAATGACCTGGCTGCTGAATTATCATCTCAAATGCCATATTTTCTTCTTATTTCATTATGATGTAACCTTCAAAGGACAAAAGTTGCATGTAAATCATAAAGCTTATTTCCCTAGGACCAAGAGAAAGTCTGCCTTGAAATTTGTAATAAAACTCTTTCCTCTATTTCACACTATACAACAGACACACGTTAGACCCCAATTTTTCTGTTACTCCGACTCACCACAAATTTGCTGTTAAATAGCTTTTAATTGAGATTGAACATTAAGAACCTACAAAGAAGTGAATTCTCAGTTCACAAAAGACTGATTGCCAAGCCCTGCAGCATTTATAAACATCAAGGTCAATGTGAAATGTAGGTCAGTGAAACTTGCTTGCAAAATTGCTCTGGACTCAAAACCACCATTGCAATGTATATCATAGTAGCAGCTTTTAAGTATACCTCTACTACCACTTTCTGTTCATAAAACCATGAGGTTATTTTGATCCAGTTTTACTTTTTTCCTTCAGTCAGCATTTTATGCATATATGCAAGCTATCCTTTTAATCTTGGCAATTTATCTAAAGTAGAAGCTTTCTTGGACCAAAATCTATATAGTTCTGATTAATGCCTGTGTCACTTTAAACACTAATCCCTTAGTTGTTCCTTTTTCCTCTCTTCTGTCTTTGTTTTATACTGATACTTTAATGTGCTTATTGGGTTATTAGGTACTCATAATAATGTAAGACCATAGCCACGTAATGGAGTATAATCATAGTAAATGATACGCCACATTGTTCTTGGCTTTCTAATTCCCAGATATTAAGGCTTAGGAATGTATAAATGTATGAGATAATTTTTATTTTAGGATTCCTCTGTGTTGTTGTATAGCTAGTTCAGGAGAGACCAACTTTGCTGGTGTGATTTCCTTCTCATTTGCCTGTTGTATACCTATTATGTACCAGATACTATGCCATGCATTTTTCATATGTAGTTTTATTAATCCTCACAAACACTACAGAGCTAATTATTATTATTAGTTCCCCATTTCACAAATAAGGAGTTAAATTCAGAGATGATAAGTAACTTGTTCAATATCACACAGCTTGTAGGTAGCATATTCAAGATGTGAATCTATGTCTGTCTAACTTTAAAGCTCATACTCTTTAATTATGTTAGGCTGAATTTTCTACTTTCTCCCCACATATTCTTAACAATATCCCCTATCTGTATAACACTCCTGAGTTAAGTATAAGGTAAGGAAACAGTCAAGTTTCTTAGTAAAGAATAATACCAAACTCTTACCACAGATTTTTACTGTGTCTCTATTAAATAACTGTGCCTCCCAGTGACTTGATTTGGAAATTGTTGGACTATTTAAAGTGTAGAGAGTGCTGGTGGAGCTTCTTAATCTTTTTATATGTGTACAAAGAATTCAGTATGAATCACAAGGGTCAAAACCAGCAAGAGGAACTTAAAAGAATAAATATAAAGCAGTGTGCTTTTAGATCATATTAAACAGAGGAAGTCTTTAATGCAGGTCAACTGGAAAACACCACTGGATTTTAGTTGGCCACAGCTCAATAATAGATAGCAGTGGGGCATGGCTATTACAAAAAAGCTAACTACATTTTAGGTTCCATTGATATAAGAAAAGGACCATATTTAAGGAATGAAAGAGCCCTTTTATAGTCTACATCTGGTATACTGTGATCAGTTCCAGATGACACATTTTAAAGTTAACATTGACAAAGTAATATTTTTTCCAACAGTAGGGTAACCAGGATGGTAAGATTTTAAAATAAGTGTATAAGAGATAAAAATATGTTTATCCTACAGTCAAAAATGTAGGAAGAAATCGAAGGGAAAATAATAGGTCTCTCCAGATATCATTTATGTGTCACATGCAACTTTAAGACCAGTGGATGGAAGTTTTATGAAGACAAATTTTATATTGATTTTATATTAGTTAGGAAAGCCCAACAATGAAACAGACTGACACATAGCATAGTCACAAAGATGCAAATAGAATAGCAAAAAAAATGTCCAGGCTCTTCTCAATTCTAAGATCCTTTACCTGAATGATAGCCCTGGTATTTTTCTTTCATTTTATTTATTAACATATCATGTCATGTGGACCAAGCCACTTTTCACCCTCTTTTTATTTAAGCAACGTAGAAGAAGGTATTCATTTAATTACTTTGAGAAAGAACTGTGGGTTCCTCTCAGAGCAATCTAAGTTTCATTATCTAATAGAGGGATGGTTTTAACAATCTAATCCTAAAAGTTGAATTTATAGAGTCAGTCAACCAACAAGCCTATATTAAGCAGGTAATGAGATACTAATGCAGAAAGGCTCAGTCTATACTCCTAGGAGTATGTAAGTCTAGTAGAAGTGACAGAGGAGTTGAGGATTAATACTTGAGTACAGTAATACGTGATAGATGAGTGAATGAGGTTGAGAGTAAGCACACTGGATCTATCTAAAGAAGAATGAGAATAAAAGAAAGTTTCCTAGAGGAAGTAACACTTAAGCAGTCTTGAAGAATGACTAGAGTTAACTTGGTTAGACAGGTGAGAAAACATTTATTATTAGCAGAAAAAGCATGTAGGAAGAAGTGTGAAACAAACCTACACGTGTTTTCTTATTGTGGGAGCAGAAGGTGTATTAAACCATTGTTGGTAGATGTGGCCAGAGAGATTGACAAGTTGAAAGTAACAGAGAGAAAAATTGCAATATTTGTTAAACAAAGGGTTAATATGGAAATTATATGATGAATTGCTACAAATCATTTTTTAAAGACCCCATGATATAAATGGGGCAAAAATATGAACAATTGGCATAAAAACAAATATGATCAATAAAAATGAGAAAATATATTCCATTTCACGAGTATCCAGTACTATCCAAATTAAAACCAAAATTAAATCATTTTACCTATTTAATTAGCAAAAATTGAGGATATTAATAATATTAGTGCTAGGGAGGAGATGGGAAAATAAGAATGTACTTGCCATTCACTATTGATAGGAGTATAGATTGACATAGACTTCTGATGGACTATTTGAAAGTATCTTATTTTTAAATGAACATATTCAACTCCAGAACTCCACAGCTATGTAACTATTCTAGATGTCCACACAGTAACCTAAATACTCACTGGGAAGGAAATTGTTAGATAAATTATTGCATATTTGCTCTAGTGAATATTATAAGGCAGTTAAAAAGATGGAGGTAGATCAATATCACGAGGGGTCTCGAAAACAGGGAATCAAGTTTAAACATAAAACATCAAGTTAAGAGCCAGATATGTTGTATAATCTCATTTGGTTAAAAAATGCACAAAATGAAACTGTTGATTTTCCTATCTATGTATGTTAACATACATCACATACAAAAACATCTGAGAAGGCCCATATCAAAATGATAGCAGTAGGTGCTGGGATTAGATGAATAATAAAAAGAGAATTTTCATTGTTCTAAGTTGTTTAAATTTTAATAAGAATATGTTTGTGCATTACAGTGTAATTTAAATTATAAGCATTATTCTTTTTTTTTTTTTTTTTTTTCGTTATGCGGGCCTCTCACTGTTGTGGCCTCTCCCGTTGCGGAGCACAGGCTCCGGACGCACAGGCTCAGCGGCCATGGCTCACGGGCTTAGTTGCTCCGCGGCATGTGGGATCTTCCCGGACCAGGGCACGAACCCGTGTCTCCTGCATCGGCAGGCGGATTCTCAACCACTGCGCCACCAGGGAAGCCTAAGCATTATTCTTAAATCCGTGGGGAGCCCTTAAAAGGTTTTAAGCAGGGAAATCACATAAACACATTTGGATCTTAGTAATATCCTTCTGCCAGCTGAATATAAAGGGGATTGGTGAGAAGTTAAACTGGAGTTAGGGAAGCCAATGAAAAGGTGATGGCAGTAATCCAGAGTACCAAATAATGCTGGACTTAACTAAGATTGTGCAATTTCAGTGATGATGGAAAGAGATGACCAAGAAAGATATTTACTACATAGATTTCATAGGACACCACCCCTTAGAATAGGAAGGTGACTGTGAGACAGGAGTCTAAATGACCCTCAAGTTTCCAACTTAGAAATTAGCCAAATGGTCAAGTCCATTCACTGAGTTAAGGAATACAAAGGGGGGTGTGTGTTAGGGGATGGATTATAGGAATTGTGATTCTTAGATCCTCGCTATCTTGAGGAATTTGGGGTTTTGAATAGGTTGGCTATCTGAAAGATTTTTTTCTATTAAATCTTTTTTTCCAAGAGTAAAGTACCTATTCTCTATAGAAGGGGTCAATGGCAAATGGGTTCCATCTAAATATCCTAGATTTCTATGAAGTTTCAAGAAATTTCTAGATTTCACACAAAGTTTTTCAGTGGATTTTTCCCTTTAGTAATCCAGGGAACAGCTACATCTATGTGTGGTAGGGATGGTATCATTGTGGGAGAAAGTATATCAATCTCATCCTCTAAAGAGTTGTACTCCTCCGGCCTTCCCTCCATCCACTCACCAACCAGCCTGACCAGCTAACATTCAGGTGGAAGCCCAAGCTGTGAGCAATGTCTTCTGTCAGAATAGTCTAAGTGCATGCTGACTTATAAGTCTTGACAAATTTGGATTATTTGAGTCAGATATACTTTTTGCCCTCAAGTTGATCCCAATGGAACTTAAGTGGAAGAAGAATTCAATTCAAGAAGACTACTTTGTTTCCCTAAATTCAAATTGTACCATCTCTATTTAATCTATATACTTTGTTTTATTGTTGAAAATGAAAAGAAAAATGCATTCATATATAAAACTGACATTAAAATTAGATTAGAAATGACCCATGGGATGTTTGCATTTATCAGTCAGAATTCATCAAAAGTAAAAGATTTATATCTAAATAATGGTAGAAAGTATATGAGTCACTCAGTCATGCATTAGTTTTTACTATGTAGAATAATACTCTAGAATAGCCAGAATGATAATTATGAAGGTTGTTTCAAATTCAAAGTGTGAGATGAAGTCATCACAGGATATTGATGCAGTTAATTCAGGGACCAAGCATTTTAAAGGAGGACAAATTAAACTATCAGTTTATGGTTAGGTTCTGTTGGGAGTGACAGAAAATCCCATATAACAGTGGATCAAAAGAATGAAAATTATTTCTCCACACATAAGCAACATCCAGAGGTAGGCAATCGATAGCTGGAAGGATGCTTTCATGATTCTCAAAGACTCAGCACCTTCCTTGAGTGGCTATCCTCAGCACACAGTCGAAGATGGTTGCTTAGCTCAGTGCTTCAAGAAGGAGGAAAGGGTAGCCACGGTCATATTTCCTTCACTTAAGGGCTCTTCCTTTTACACTCATTGGTCAGAACTTAGTCATATAGCCTCATCTGGATGCCTAAGGAAGCTGAAAAAATATTTTCTTTATTCTGGCCAGCAAGTAGCAGCTCAAAATCAGGGGCTGTGAAATGAGGAAGAAGGAAATAGACATTGAGCCACTATCAGTTTCTGCCATCAGGAGGTCAGATCATGACTAGAGATGCAGGACATTCCTCAGTCACCAAATATGAACTGAAGTTGTTCCTTTTGTGGAATACCCAACATGTGCTGGAAGCATGTTAGTCTTTTTTCTTTCTTTCTTTTTATGTATGTATGTATGTATGTATGGCTGCTTTG
This sequence comes from Kogia breviceps, assembly GCF_026419965.1. Lineage (NCBI taxonomy): Eukaryota > Metazoa > Chordata > Mammalia > Artiodactyla > Physeteridae > Kogia > Kogia breviceps. The sequence continues at coordinate 104,848,075 of NC_081314.1, read as the reverse complement.
GGTGTTCCTAGCTGCTCACGGGCTTTCTCTAGTTGAGGTGAGAGGGGGCTACTCTTCGTTGAGGAGCGTGGGCTTCTCATTGCAGTGGCTTCTCGTTGCGGAACATGGGATCTAGGCGCTTGGGCTTCAGTAGTTGTGGCTCTCAGGCTCAGTAGTTGTGGCATGCAGGCTCAGTAGTTGTGGCATGTGGGCTCTACAGCGCAGCCTCAGTAGTTGTGGTGCACGGGCTTAGTTGCTCAGCGGCATGTGGGATCTTCCAGACCAGGGCTCGAACCCATGTCCCCTGCATTGGCAGGCAGTTTCTTAACCACTGCACCACCAAGGAAGTCCCAGCATGTAAGTCTTTAAAAGTTGTTTCGGGTGGGGTATTGTTACAGAGTTGAGATTATTCTCAAGTTTCTTCATAAGATACATATTTTAAATCAAAGAAAAAGTATCTCAGGAAAATAAAATTTGTTGTTTCATTGAAGACTGAATGTTTGAAAAAGTCTTATACATTTGTTTATTGTGTGAGATTGTGCTAAAAGTTTGGTGAATCAATACTTTATAAACATCCACAGACACACATAAACATAAAACTTCATCTTTTTGCAACTGTTTTTCTGTGATCTATATATGTCATTTACCCCAAAACCTATCTCCTCTTCATTGTTTATTTCATCACAAGCCTATTCCACTATTCAGTATTTATTTTTGCCAGCACATCTTTTCTACAGTTTGCTAGATTACAGTTAAATCTATACTTAAATTATACTAAATAAAATACAAAGTTAAATACAAACTTTCTGGGACTCACTCCAAACTCAGAGGTTGTGATTACAGTTAAGAAATGATATTGTCACTTGCTTTTTCCTTCCCTGAAAATACTTTATCTCCTTGGGTCACTGCCATTCAGTGCTGTGAAAATGTAATTTGAAAAGCAAGTTTAAATGGGGCTTTTTAATTAGGCTGCACTCATTTTTACTTTCCCAACTCTGGACCCACATTACCCTGGAGTTAACATTCAACGTGAGATCTATATGCCTTTGAGTATGAATGGGTAACTCTCAATGATTGAGTTTGATCCAACTACTCATTCAGCTGAAGTGAATTAAGGCTTCTAGGGCACCAGGGTACCATTTAGCAAATTACCTCATCCAGCACGGTAAATTTGCCTCACATGGGTGAACAGCTTTCTTCCAGGGAGCAGTTTCATCACTCCACTTCTCCACTGGCCCAACTTTATTGATGCTAAAGGGTGATTCATATGACACAACATTTACCCACAGCCTCAGACAATAAGACTGTATAATGATGTGCTCCATTTAAGAGCACAGGTGCCAGTATTTAAAGGGTGAATGAGAGAGCTGTTTTCTTTGGATTTTTTTATAAATCAAATGTAAATGAAAGTGCATCATTATTCTCTAAACTCTGAAACGGTAAAATTTGGTAATAAATTCACCACTATATAATAAAATGACTTGGCCCCTTAAAAGTATCAATAAACAAGCATCTTTTTCTTTCAGTACTAACGCAACAACATGTACACAAAATGAGCCTATTTAAATAGCAATAAAATTGAATGTAATACTTTGAAAGCAGTAAGTTTTTTTTATTTGCCAATAAAAACGTTCTCTTAATTTTAACTCAGTCCTGTTTTTCTCTTAGGTATTAATTCCAGACACTTATTGGTTCCTTTTTTGAAAACTAACATCAAGAGCATAAAATATATTTTGTGGTGCCATAATTTGTTAAATGATGCTTTGATAGTGGCTGGGTGCCCAAAGAGCCCATGCAGAAATAAAATGCACTCAAACTGCTTCCAAATGTTTTCCTCTCCACATATATCATGTCAGAAGCTGCAGTTTCTCTCACACTGTCACTGTATCCAAGAAGCCAGAGTCATTCACCACCACTAGCAGAACATTTTTCACAAACTACCCAAATTTACATCCAAGCCAATATTTAGAATGTAATGAAAAGCATGTATGTTAAGTGAACCAGTAATCTATGATACAAGAGTCTGAAATTGTCTTGGAACTAGCTCTGAAGAACACATAAATGGGAGCGTTTTCAACAGTGAACAACACCTGCCAGCCTTCTTTCTCTCACTTTTTCTCTGTACGAAATCCCTGAATCTCCTTCAGTAATTCTCACAGAACAAGATGTACTTGGATCCTCATTTTGAATTCAGTCTAATGGCCCGCCAAGGATAACCGAATGGTAAACAGTCGTGAAAGTGGTAGCACAGTGAGGGGCTGGAATATTGTCAGTAGAGATGTTATTTCAGGCAGTCTCAACATGCCCAGTTCATGTGGCTTAAGAGTAATAAAATCAGGCTTCTTTAAATCTGTTTCCATGTTCTCCCTTTTTATCAGGAATGAGTGTTATCTCAGATTGCACCTGAAAGTTAAATTAATATAGGCCTCAAAAGTATCAAGCTTAAAGAAAGGAATAGCCTCAATAAAAATTAAAAGATACATTAAACCGGATAATGCCTGACTCTTTTCAAGCTCATTTCACATTTAAGTTCTCCTTTGAAAATAGGGCCCAACACTGGTATTAGTTTGCTTCAGGCCGTAGTTGAAGTTGCTGGCTTGTTTCTAAGAGAGTCGGGCCCCCAGAGAACATCATCTCTAGCTCTGTGCCTCACCTTTCTCTTGGGCTTAAACAGTTCAGATTGCTCTCCCCTCAAGAGCTTCTCTCTTTGCCCCTTTAATCATAAATGAGAGGGCACATAGGCAAGACTGAAAGAAATGAATGGGAGGATATGTGTGGAGACCTCCATATCTGGCTGTTAGTGTCATTCACTGTCCATCTGTCTGTCTGTCTGTTAATAAAGAACATAGGAGCCAGTGAGAGTGGCTTTACATGTCACAACATTTTTATGACTCTAATGATATTTTGACTCACCTGCTAAACCAGTTGCAACTTAGAAGTTGTTATCAAAGCCAACAATAACATTGTCATGAATAAGGAAGATGAAGATATGCTTTGTAGTTGCTGTTTTTAAAAGTTATCGTCACAAGTGACCCCTAAATGCAAATAGCATGCCAAGTTCTGTTGGAAATATAAAAATGAGAAGCTCTTCATGGAATTTATTATAAGATATGTCATCAACAGAAAGAATTACACTGCAAGGAAAAAATGTGATAGTGTTATATGTGAGAGAAGGAAAAGAGCCAAGAAAGGTGGGTAGGGAGGTCCTCCTTGACTGTCTCTTTTGTGCTGGGCATTTTATAAGCACTCCCTTGTACAACTGTCTTCATAACTGACTATTTCCACATGTTACCTAAATGGGAGCTGAGCTTCAGGGAGTGGAAGTGACTTCACGGTCATCCAGCAAGCTACGGCACGTAAGGTTTGACCTTGGATCTCTCTGACTCCAGCACTGGTGCCCTGTGGTTGACAATTATCCTGCAGTGACAAAATGAAAAGTCTCTTAAAAGAGGTGGCACTTAGGCAGGGCATTTAGAATGGATCAGACCACGAGGCAGCATTCTCACTTTGTGCTAGGAGTAAGCAACGCATTAAACGAACAACGAATATTCTAGTATGTTTGAACTAAGAAGTAAAGATTTTGAAGCCACTCATATGTATTGGGTTGGTGCTCAGCAGTAAGGAGATTTTGAGATTTTTAAGCTGAAAAGTGACATGATCTGAACTGGAACTACTCAGGGAGGTATCCTCCTAAGTGTTTCCACCGTGCATGGTCGCAGGGAATGACATGGACAGAAATCCCACATGCTTACCTCAAGCAAAAAGTAGCTTCCTGGAAAAATGGATGTGTCTTTGCCACCACCATTGCCATTATGGTGCCACCCCAGTCATACATTTACGGTATCAGAATTGATGTAACACCATTAGGGACTTGATTAGTTTTGTTCTCTGTTGGCGGCTGTCAATTATTTTCAAGACCAAATGCGTTCCCTGATTATTTCAAGACCAATCCAATTTTCAAAATGGTAATTAGTAAAGCAAATTATCCTGCCATCTACTCCACACCCTATAGATACCAAATGAGTATGATTCTGACCTGAAAAAGCCAACACAACTTTGAAAGGAATTTAAATATCTTAACCTTAATTGAGAAATGCCTGGTAGATACTAACATTTTTTGTAGATAACACTGCCAAGGGTGTTATCATCAATATCTGGCAGTGAAACTAAATTCATATTTTGTACAGAATAGAGCCACAGTGTGATGTACCTGACAGCAGGATACATGCTAGCAACGAGTGGCCAGTCTGGTCTGTAGGCAGCCTTGGAAAATTACAAAAAGGCAGATGCAGCCTGCCTCATGACCTCTTTATCAGGTGTGCTAAGGCACAACCCTCCCTTCAGTAATGTGACAGATATACCCATAGTCCATAAATATTAAATCATAGCACACGTTAGCTGTGAGCTAAATAGATCTAGCTTTCATACACAAAGGCTTCTTAGCAGCTCCTTAGCTGACTCCTTGGCACCTGAAGTGTAAAAGCATTTTTAAACAACAGATAGTTTAAAAGTCTAACCCAAGAAAGAAAAGGCTGAGTCGGCATCTGCCAACCAAGACCCTCAGTCAGGAGGACACACTTTTCAATTTCAGTTCACTGCTTCACCACTTCTTAGGAAAAAGAATTCTAGAATTTTAATCTGTCCCTGGTTCCTAAACATTGGCTCTGCGTAAGCACTTAAAGTAGAAGGTTATAAACGTCACTGAGCTTGAATAATTATATACAGTTTTGATGATATTTATATTATTAGAGTATACATGGTTTTAAAAGCTCTGACATCAAGAAAATTCAGCCTATTATTTATTCAGATAAAGTCAAGCTTTGAACTCTTCATCTAAGATGGTTTTAATTCAACTCAATAACTAGTACATTGAGCTCCTACCATGCACAAGTTCTGGGACTGGTTATACAGGAGAGAATAAGATGTGCATGACTCATCCCTGTTCTGAAGGAATCACAACCTGGCGGGAAAGGCAAACATGTCAGCCAGAAGTCACCAGCTGGCAGCCCACAGGCTGAAGTCAGCTAAGAGGTGTGTTTTATTTGATATCTACAACGTTCTTTAAAACATTTGAATTCATTGTCCTTAGCCAGAACTTTTACCCTTCAGCTGGACTCCGTGCCTTTGTCACCAACCTGATAGATATTGTACTTGACAGGTCCCTAAAGGCATTCGAGTTTGGTATCATAAAATTGTAAACAAATAAATACTGTCCCTATGATAGCATTTTACCTCTATTATAGTACCAACATTAACAGGGGCACTGCAGGAGTAGCAAGTTCTCACCAGGGTCGGTAGGCATGTTTTCACAGAAGCCAGAGGGCCTTCCAGGAGGAAGAAGTATCATAGAGGCCTGGAGACATGAAATCATAGGCCAAGTTTAGGGAATTAAAGAGAAGAAATATTTGTCCCTCATTAAACACTTACTGTCAGCCATTAATAGGCACTTCTTAGATGATCCACAATAAACCAATGTAAGCGTTTATTATTAGCTCCATTTTTCAAATGAACAAACTAAGTATCAGAGAGAAGGTAAGTAACTTAACCAAGATTAATCATACGGTGAATGATTGAGTCAAAGTTCTGCTTGCCCTCAATCTTAGGTATTTTCACTAGTAAACCTGATGGATGTACTGGCAGATTGCAAATTTAGTCAGGATACTTTTTTGATAATTAAAATTCCAGGTGCTACTGAACATAAACATAGGTAAGACCACTGGACATAACCCATATTTGGGGGAAATATAGGCTTCATTTAATGTAGCAGTGGAATAAAAATTAAGTAAACAGACTTTTAAGCTTAAAGGACATTTAGGGAAGTTCTACTCCACGTTAATTTTACAGGTTAGGAAACTAGGTATTTTTTAAATATATTTTTTTTAAGTTAAAGAACTTCTGTATTAAATATTAATTAAAATGTATTTTTCAATAAATGTTCTTAATCAGCTTCAAAATATTTTAATTCTCCTTGTTAATGCTGTAGTTTAAAAAAATAATTTACAATAACAGTTTTATCACACATATCTTACAAGTTTAAAAATAACTCAGGAAAATCTGAAAATTTCTTTTTAAAAGCCCTGAAGATTAACTCATAAAAATCTAGCCATGAAACTGCCCTTTTTGCTTCAATAATTTTATTATGACCTATTGAACAACAGGATGAGAAATCTATAAAATTCATATTGCAGTGACCTGAAGGATTAAAAAAGAAGCCAAAACAAAGCAGTAATGGTTGCATGATCTTTAACTGTATTTGGTGCCGAAGAATCTACATTGAGATTAGCTGTGCTAAAAGGAAAATACTAATTTCATTGTAGGCATATTTCCATTTATAAGAATTTAGGAAATGGGCAAAATTTTGTAATTGCATCTTTGGCTTAGCTTAGAATCATTTCCTGAAAATAATAGTGTCATATCAAAAAATATTTTATTTCCACTTTTTGTACTACAAATGTGTCATAGTGCCAGGTAAAAAAGAGGTGCTTCAATAAATATTTACTGGATAAATGAATAAGTCCATAAATGGATAAAAGGATAAATGAATGAGTCATTCATAAACAGAATGATTCTCTCTCACATTCGAAGCCTAATTAAAAATTAGCTCTTGGCTAGTCATTAGAAAGTTGCCACTGGCCTAGGAAACAAGTAAGCAGGCAGAGTATTTCCTTAGATCCTAGCAAGATATTTGCCTAAGGAGCAATTTGTCACTTTTCATTCATCATTGATGTATCCACTTATTCAGCTTGCACTCTCTGCATCTTCTGATCTACTTAGAAGAGACCAAGTTGGGCTACCAGCTGGCCCATCTCAAGCTTTACAATAAAGCAGGAATCTTTTCTGTATCAGATTAGGCAGAGCAGCTTACTTTTTTCTAGACCGCATGCTATTACATAAAGAGACCAAAAATAAAGTTCTCATTGGAGTGAAAGAGTCATTCTTCCAATGCCTTACATGAAAATAGCTCTTCTTATGGTTGCTGGTCCTCTTCACTGGTGATGTAACTGTTTGAGTCTGAGTCTTCACCCACCATCACAGAAAATTAAGAAGCACGTGTTCAAACAAAACTAATGAGCTTACGGTTTTCTTTTACTTCTCTCAGAGGAAGAAAGAATGTGTAATGCTATAAATTATTGTAACAGAAGAAGAAAGAGGCACATACATGAGATACACATGGAGTGGAGGGAAACACAAACAATCTGACAAAGAAGGGACAGCTGAAATTAGACAGATGATAGATAGATAGATAGATAGGCAGGCAGACAGACAGACAGATAGGGAAAGAGGTAGAGAATCTTTGAAGGTTCAGAAGTGAGCATTTCTCAGGAAAAACAGCCCTTCGATACAGCATTTGGTTTAACAGACTGTTATCACTGAACTTTGAAATTATTCATACTGTAGCTCAGAGATACCATCATTAACCAAAAGCACACAGTTATGGAGAGGCTGCTATGTGTCAGTTACAGAACTCTATACTGGATACTTAAGGGTGAAGAAAGGATCTCTACTCTGAATGTATACATACTCAATTCTTAGCTCTCCAAATTTTTGGTCTTGTCCCTATCAGTAAACATTTTTGAGCCCCAAATCTCTACTATATGAATACTAATTTATATCATATATATCTACTATTTTACTGTATTTATTGTAGTTTTATATTT